>NC_024313.1:10143386-10164424 GCF_000523025.1 Cynoglossus semilaevis | reverse complement strand
CCTCCTCCCCCGCTCCCCTCACCCCTCCTCCAGATGAATAGTTATTACAATGGAAGCACAAAAAAAAGTCTCTAGTTCCTAAACCTAACACAGGAAGTGACTCTGGTCTGGTCTTCACCGCACGTCTACGTCAGGTCCATTTCTTACACACAGTCTATGACGGAGCATTTTTTATTTTTTTCACTTAAAAAAGTGCAAATTCAGGCTATGGTTGTTTTTTTAATGATGTTATTCATATTTTTTGGAACTGAATTAAAGTTGAAACAGTCAGAAAATCCAAAAGTCAAGCCTGAAGCCACTGACCATCAAGTGAAAAAAGAAACTTTCGACTCACTGCTGGAACAGTAAAACTTCTTCATTCTACTGCGTCCACTCCATCAGGCTGCGGTCAGCTCGCACGCCCCACTCCTCGCTCCACAACAAATAACTTTTTGTCACGTTGGATGCGTGCGCTGAATTATTAATAGGAGTCCAGTGTAAATTATGCATAAGTACATTTATGATAAAGCAGCAGCAGCAGCAGCAGAGACGTAGGACTGCACTGATAAATACATTCAGTACAGAGCACAGAGAGAGAGGGCAGTGGGGGGGGCAGTGTTGAAATGTACACTGGGGCAACATAAAGTTTACACAAACTAACTGAGTTCATCTTTAACCGTATGTGGTGCCGTGTTAGTCAGTGCTGGTACTGGAGCGTGACGGCCTTCGCTGCGGCCCAGTGTTTTGGTTCGTGGAGTTCAGGAAGTTGCGTTCGCTCGTGGTGTCTGGAAGTTGTTGTTTTGTTGTTTCAAGCTGTCGAGGTCATAAAAATCCTGTACTCCGTCGACTCCAGGAGTCGCGAGAAACCGTGAAAGTTTCCAGGAAATCAGTGATTGGACGGCGAGCGTCGTCTTTGTCCATCTGTCCGCAGAGAAAAAAAAGTTATTTTTTTGTTGACGTTTGAACGTAAACATGAACGTATCACTCACCGCAGTAATGAAAACCACAGCTTCTGTGGAACCTTTTTCTGAAATTGACAATTTTCCAAATCCACTTTGCTGCACTTTACGGAATAATAACGAGCAGCCAATAACGCCGCGGCCGCCGCACCGACATTAGCTGAAATTGCTCAGAGTCTCAGTGGGATTTGGTGCCGCAGTGATACAAACTTTATTTTCCTGTGATGGAATTCTTCTGGTGTGAGATAAGACTTCATATCCATTACCAGGTGCAGGTCTCTGGTTTAAGAACTAGCATCAGGCAGACGTGACCAGTTTATCATCAGATCTGTGGTAACTTTGACTTGATGGAAACCTGTTCAAATGACTCATTAAAAGATTCCGATGTAGAACTGTGTTACAGTCCTGAGACCAGACAAAGCAGCAGGTTGGGACCTGGGGTCAAAGGTCATTCTCCAGGATTCTACAGAGAAGCAATTCTCTGATGGAAATAGTAAAAAAAAATAAAAGTAGCAGTGAGAGGCCATTAGGGGGCGACATATCTGAATGCAGTAAAATGTGCTGAACATTTTCTCAGACTACAAAAGCTACGCATTAACACAACAAATGGAATGGTTTCCTGGTCGACGACCTTTGACCCCAGAATCTTTTTGTCCTCACTGAGACCCGTGGTGCGGTTTCGTCTATGTCTCATTTTTAGCTCCACCTCCAGGCTAATTCACACAACAAATGGAATGGTTTCCTGGTCAATGACCTTTGACCCCAGAATCTTTTTGTCCTCACTGAGACCCGTGGTGCGGTTTCGTCTATGTCTCATTTTTAGCTCCACCTCCAGGCTAATTCAGGCATCTGCGTTCACATTTTCACCTGCTCTGACTGAATACTGCGTTACGACTCGTAACCGTTTATCGTTAAGTGATGTCACGAAGGTTGTCGCTTAACCGTCGCTGGTGAGAACGGCAGGAAGACGACCTTATTTTTGATGGCGCCTTAAAAAACCGACGTAGAACAGAATGACATCAGCGCTGACAGAGGAGACCATTAAGCAGCGCGGCCGAGTCGATGAAGGGCCGAGGAGCCGCTCCGTGTCACATCCGTCTCATTATATCCTCATCTTCCTTCATCCATCACGTCGCCATCGTTTTCTCTGTCATTATCCCCGAGTTTATCCAGCGTTGTAGTGGAGTCTGCGCTCGGCTAATGATGCCTTTCCTCCCGCTGACCTTTGCCGTAGCCGATTGAAGGTTCGGCTGATGTGTTGACACATAAATATATATTTAACGGCCTCTGCTGTTTCCCTTTTGTCAGTACACACACACACACACACACACACACACACACAACACTAAATGGTAAGAATTTATCCTCAGCTCAACACATGACCCCTGTGACCTCTAACAACACTCTGTTTTATATATATATTTATTTATAAATATCTCTGACAAGACAATGTCAGAGATATATTTCTGACATCCAGTCAAACTTTAGGAACTAAAACTGTTTTGGGTTTTTTTTTTTTTTACTGAAGTAAAGGTTCACTTTTTAAATTTTTTAGTTTTTCATCATATTGGCGTTAGGTAAGAATTTATCCTCAGCTCAACACATGACCCCTGTGACCTCTAACAACACTCTGTTTTATATATATATTTATTTATAAATATATCTGACAAGACAATGTCAGAGATATATTTCCGACATCCAGTCAAACTTTAGGAACTAAAACTGTTTTGGGTTTTTTTTTTTTTTACTGAAGTAAAGGTTCACTTTTTAAATTTTTTAGTTTTTCATCATATTGGCGTTAAACAAAAAAAAAAGTTTTGTCGCACTGCTCTGAGTCACAGGCAGCTCAGCTACGTCCGAGACAGAAGTAACGGAAAAATACCACAAGGGGTCATCGCTCTACGACGTCCTAAACCGACAGCGTTTCGTGGCTACATCGCCATCTGCTGTACATTTTTTATGCGGTAGCGTTGCATTAGTGCATACTGACATAAAACGTTAAAATATATCATTATTTTTATTTGAATTACATTTTTCTTTTTATTGTTTTTTTTTCTTCCTTCTCAAAAAAATGTTCAAAAAAGCGCCAAACCACGAAAAAGTCGTGGCAAAGTTTTTCAAACGATGATGCAGTAGCGTTGCGTTAGTGCTGAACACTGACATAAAATGTTATCATTATTTTAATTTGAATTACATTTTCCTTTTATTGTTTTTTTTTTCTTCCTTGTCAAAAAATGATTCCAAAAAGTGCTAAACTGAACTTTCTTCAAAAAGTCATGGCAAAGTTTTTCAAACGACACCGTCATAGTTTTCAAATGTAAAGATTCTCAGTGTTGAACTGGACCTCTGGGACTCTGAGACACCGTCTCCGTCTCCGTCTACCTCCTGTCGGTCCAGATGGTCGGTCAGACGACGGCTGCGGAAGCGTCAGATGGTTTTAGCTGTGATTATGTTTGGATGGAGAGATTCTGTCCAGCACAGACGGAGCTGGGAGGAAACGTCCACCGCTTTTTTTTTTCATTCTTTGCTGATGATGCACAGACATATTCGGAGGCCGAGACTGTGAATTATTATTTTTCCCACTGTTGCACGGTCATGAGTCGTCGAAGCAGGATTGGAATTGAGTGAGAGTGGATGCTGATTGGTCAGCTGTTGCAGCCAGGCTGTGAGAGAGCGATTGCCAGGCAACGCTGTAAAAGGAAATTAGAGCATTAAAAGTCCAGACTCACTCTTATATTAATGCAGCCGTGATGAGTTTGGACATAAACGGAGGATTGATGATGATTGGCTGGAGAGCTTGTTAAAGTTCAACAGAACCTGAGCGGAATAGAGATGTGAGGACACGTTGGACCAGAGAGGAGACGGGACATTTGAGACACTTTGAGGTGGAATTAGTTCCACTTCAAGACCAGTTTTAACCTTGTCCAACTGTGGTTATATGTCCCGAGGAGAAGGGAGTGACGTAACACCCATAGAACACCATCCCCACGAAGAGTTTGTGGCAGGGGTCAGAGGTCAGACACGACCCTCTCAGCCTATCACCAGCTGTGTTTACATCAGAACTGTTTCCTTGTCGTTGTTTTTAAACAGTTATAATAAGTGACACGTCTGTGGTGAAGCTCGCTCTCTCTCTCTCCCTCCCTCTCTTTCTCTCTCTCTCTCTCCCTCTCTCTCTCCGACAAAGTGAGGTTCAAGCTGAGGAAGAAAAAGTGTCTGAATGTGTTTGACTTTCTTTTCTCCGTCTGTCGTCTGCGTTCCACTTTCTGAAGTCTGGGTTCATCCCACGTCGACTGGAGTGGAGTCGGGTCGCATTAGAATCACTCAGCGCGTCGAAGATTACACACACACACACACACACACACACACACGACAGCTCCATCTGATTACACCTCCTCCAGCCTCTCTGTCTGATTGACATGCTGCACAGTGTCAGTCATAAACAGACGGAGAAGAGACCAGAGAGAGAGAGAGAGAGAGGGAGAGGGAGAGAGAGGACGGGCATCGATCTTTTTCCCACTTTCTTTGTGTTTCTCCAACAGATTGTTTTGTTGTTTCCACTACAGGAACTTTATCAGATTGTTCCTGCTCCAGGGAACAAATTAGGGTTTTCATCAGAGCAGATTGTTTTGTTTTCATTTTTTTGAAACCACTGACGTTGGAGCTGAATGGAAATTTGCAAAGTCAGGGAAAATAATGGAGCAGATAATTAGACAGATTTGATCCAACGTCACTTTGTTTAGGAGAAAGGATTTCAGGAAGTTTATGGTCCTGTTGTAAAGATGTCGTAGGTTCAGTCGACTGTAAAAAACTGTAGTTTTTAATTATTAATATTTCATATGGTAATGAAGTGCTGATCCCGTCCCTCCCCCACAACTTTTTTCTTTTGCAATTCCACGACTGCTCTGGATTTGTTGAGTTGCTTTGCTGCCCCTATTTTTTTTCTTTGCAATTCCACGACAGCTCTGGATTTGTTGAGTTGCTTTGCTGCCATCTACTGGCTGTGCTTTTCCCTGGTAAACAAACAAATTAACAAGAACTGAAACAGCGTGACATATGGGACCCCCCCCCCCCCCCCCCCCCCCCACTGTCTCTCAGCCTTGTTCTCATCATAGTTCTTTGCAGATGGTTTGTTCTGATTGCACTCGTCAGCGTCGGCGTGTTCGATGTCTCCTCGGACATTTGACGTAATGCGCTCACAAACAGGAAGACAGAGCGGCGTACGCTTTCATTAGAACGCTGAGCCACAGGTTCTCCGTTACACACACACACACACACACACACATTAGTCCACGTGATGCTAATGCAGCAACGGGAAACGGGGAGAGAACTCACACACACACACACTCGTGTATGAAGACAATCAACTGACGAGAGTCGTTCCAGGAAACATTCAGTTAGTGGATTCTAACATTTCCCAGAATGCACCTCTCCCAGTCAGAGAGTTCAACAATAACAGCTCTATTACATGAGGACAGTAATCGGACGGCGACCAATCAGAGACCGAGACGTTCAGGTTCACTTCAGATAAAACGACACGTGACTTTTCTTCATCAGTTTTGTTTTAAATTTTAAAGCTGTTGAAGTTTGAAGGAAAACTAATGTCTGTGTTTGACTATTCGTTTTACAAAGAAAAATGAAAATAGTTTTTAAACAAATCACAAAAAAGTGTCTGTTTTACAAAGAAAGACAAAAAAAGTTTTTAAACAAATCACAAAAAAGTGTTGAAGATAATTTAAATAATCTCAGTGTGAGTTTATAAACAGCTGAAAATATCAAATATAGGCTCAACGTTTATGGAAACGATAGCTAAAGCTTGTCAACATAAACTTAGCTTAAAATTAGCTGCCTAAAAAATGAGGGGAAAATTAGCTCTAAAGTTAGCCTAAAACTTTAATGTCAACACAGCTTAGTGTGCTTAGGTGATGTGTTTAGAAAAGTCTAAAAAAAACAATTAAATTAATGCTAAACATATGGTTAAAAAATGAAAACAGCTAAAGGTTAGCGTCATGTTGTTCATGTTATGACACAGTACAACATCGTACCGGTGTAAGGTCCTAATGTGGCCGTACCTGCACTAATGTACAGAGGTGGAGGTTGAAATCCATCCCATAATATGCATGTGTTGAACTTGTGAACTCTCATCTTCTCCAGCCTTAAGCCTTTAAGCACAGCAATAAAATTATTCCACCTTCAATATTCAAGGCTGCAGCGAGATTTCAAGGATTTAAAAAATGCAGGATTTCTCTGCATCTGTCTGCCAAAAAGACGCTTCGGAAAAAAAAAGAGTGTCTGCGCTCTCAGGGTCTCTGAAGCCAAATTGGAATTCTCACTTATTACCTGCACTCAGAAAAGATGTTTAACGGGGTTGGAAAGTTGTGGCAGTTAAAGGCACCGAGTGTCGCCGAGCAGAAAAGAGATCAGGAGGAGCGAATTTAAAAGTCTTCCAGGAGACGCCATTGGTCAGGAAGCTAATGAAGACGCCGGCCCAGTCTGAACCCACGACGAAGAGTCACAGGTGGAGGGCGTGATGTGGAGTGGAGTCGTTACAAAACCAAAAAAAAAAAAATCAGAACAATCAGACTTGCTCACAAAGTTGTATCCGTTTTTCACATCGACTAATTCTTTCTGTTATTTTGAAAAAGTCAGACTTGGACGTCACACACGGCTAATCAGCGCTACATTCTCACTTGGCATTTTCTGGTTTTTACCGTCACAGTTGGAGAGTTTGACCCGCGGTGCCAGCAGGGGGTCGTCTTTCACCTTTTCAAACAATGTCTGTGGCAGAAGTGATCGTTAGCCTCGGCCCCGTGTTTAATGATTAATGTTTAAAGCGGGAGATAAATGTCAAAGCACAAATAAATCAGTGGAGACATTCGGCAAAAATCAACCAATCATTTTATTTTAGTGTCAGCGATCAGGTGCTGATGGGAAATGGAAAACTTTTACAGTGAAAAAAGTAGCATATTACCCAAGAACCTTGTCTTTGTTGGGCCGTTACTACAGTTAGCAAAACAAGGCTAACATTACAGCAGCTAAGACATGAAAAAGCAGTTAACTACTATTTAATGTAAACAATAACAGCTGTCTTAGGCTAGCTTTAGCTTCAGCAAAAATGCTAATTTCCACAAGGCTAGTTTTCACAGTTCCATATCTGTATCACAAATACTTTTTTGTATTTTTGTATGAATATCGAAATGTTGTTTGCAAACAGAGGCATGGGCAAACTTTTTAATCCAGCCCACCAAATTTTTTCCAAATTATATAATATATTTATTCAAACTTTTTAATCCAGCCAAACTTTTCCAAATTATATAATTTATTTATATCATCATTATACTTCTGCCTTTTCCCTGCAATACCCACCTTTCCCCAATAGATGGCGTAACAAATGATAAAAGCTTTTTAGCATTTAAGCATGACTTTTTCATGTCATATATCTTAGTTCACATGAACACTCCATCTATCTGCTTTTCAATTTTAGGACAATTGTGGCCCGCGAGTCAAAAAGTTAGCTAACTATTTCCTACAAATAGCAACTTACTACAACGTAACTATAGCAATTGTTTTTTGTTTGTTTGTTTTTATTTGAGACCAACTAAGAACTTAGACTGGTTTTGACTGATAGGTTATCCTGGCCACAAGCTACACTGCCCCCTACTGGTGCCGACCGGTGCAAACTTTTGAGTCAGAGCTCGAACTTGATATTTTCTTGCTGTCAGGCAAGACCAATAACCGCCAGGCCATTGCGTCACCCTCTGTCTTTTTTTTTTATTATTATTATTTTACATCCACTCTGATGGAAGTGAGAAATTCCGCGGGGCCGTTAATGAGTCTTTTCTCCAGATTGTTTGAGAAGATAACACAGGAGATTAACTTTGATTTTTAACTACCATTTAATTACAGGTGGAATAACAGTGTTACATTTGATTATTCAACAATCACAGGCTGCAAATCTTTATTGCAGAAGTGTTTTTTTTTATTTATTTTTTTTATTGAGATTCATTTCCGTGAGACAGGGTTGACTAATTTGACAGAGCGCTTGTATTCATTCATCATAATGTGACTTTTACTGGAGCCCGTTTGACTCGCTGACATTTTAATCAAATGAATGAGCTTCAGTCTGTGGACCGCGCTGAGGCCGAGGCTGGAATTAAAGTCAGAATTCTCATTGGATTTCTTTTTTTTTCATTGGAGTTCTTGATTCATGCCTGAAGCTCAGTACAAATATATGGAGCTGGACCAGGGAGACTGTGTAGTACCACTGAAAATTAGAGGGGGGCACTGTTGTGCTGTATCGCTCACAAACTATTTTACTACGCCTACAAATGTAACGTCTTCTGCAGCGGTGATTTAACCATAGAACTTCTGTCCTCGTAGAATTCCGGTGGACGTCTTTTTTTTACTGATATCCGATATCGTCCGAACACTTGATTTCTATTTGCGATATCAACCGATACCGATATATGCAGCTGTTTGCAGTGTCACTGTGACAATAATTCACTTTCACTTCATTTTAGTCACATCCTCTGAGCAAAACCCAGGTGTAGCCGTATCGGGTTTTAATTTTTTCGGAGGAAAAACCGATAAGGATTCTTAGCGATATTGCGTAATTATGCTAATATCTGTTAGGCAATATTTTCGATAAAGAAGAATGACTGATTTGTGAAGTCGCTGCTCTCTAAGTCAGGAAAGTTCTGTTGGTTCCTGCTCAACAGTTCTGTTGGTTCCTGCTCAACAGTTCTGTTCACTTCAACAAGTCTCCATTTAAAGTTGCAGCCTAACAAGACTGTGGTGTTGGACAGGAGTGAGAGAGCAGACAGATATGGGTTATATAAATTTAATCCCTCTGCTGGGAGAGAACGGAGCAGCAGCAGCAGCAGCAGCAGCAGCATCATTACTGCAGCCAGTGTCGCTGCTGCTGCTGCTGCTGCTGCTGCTGCAAGGTCAGACTCCGTGTGTGTGTTTGTGTATGGGTGTGTATTGGAGCAGAGAGTAAGAAACAGACAGAGGTAATGAGACTGCAGAGAAATAAGCTGCAGCACGGACGGCTCTGCAGAGACTCCCAAACAATAAAGAATCCGTTTTGTTGTCGGTGCTCTGGATTTAGGAGCCAGTTTTCTGGAGTTCATATTGTGGAACGGCTTCAAGCACTTCCTGGAAGTTGGTGAAGCTGTTTCAGCTGTTGAGTCCAAGACACTCCTGGAGATGAAAGTCACCACCAGGGGGACATCTGTCCAAGTCTGTGACCGGTTTCTCAGTTATTTCAAAGAGGGTACACGAGGAGACGGTGGAAGTTCTAAACTGTTATTTCATTTAATTATTGCTCTGATTGTATTGGTTTTTAAGGGTTTACTGTACCCACCTGTCCAGCAGGTGGCACCCTAATCAACCGCCTCAGCAGCCATTACCACGAGCTGGAACCGAGATATAATTTGTTTAGTCAGTTTTGTCAGAGATGATGTTTCGACCTGTGACACAAGTCAACTGTGATTGGCTACCAGTTAACGAGTCAGACACGTCGTCAGGTCAGATGATCCGTCTTCGGCCTTGTTCCACCTGAGGTCTGTTCCAGGTCTGATTTATTCTGGAATAACGTAGAGCTCCGTCAGAGATGAAGACCTCGTCCTTCCTCACGAGCTGAGCTGTGTTTTGTTTGTTTCAACCGTGTCCCTGTCAGGTTAACTGACTCCTCCTCCTCCTCCTCCTCCTCTGAAGACCCGAGGCCTGCAGCTCTTCTTCTTCTTTTTTTTTCCCTGACACAACAGCTCTACGAGGAAGAAGAGTCTTGATTTTCTCTTCTCTTTTTTCTTCACTCCACACTGGAGTCTGGCATCACCCGGAGGCTGATGACGGCATGAGAGGACGAGGGCTGTATGAAAATGTTCAGACGGCAGCCCTGTGGAATTAATCAACGTGAGGAAGAGGAGACGGAGGGACAAAGATCTGAGCAGGAAGTGTCTTTGAGGACAGAGGAGGAGGGGAATCAGAGAGACTGAGATTCTGTTGTGACGGAATTCATTTGTTTTTAATGGAAAAGTCGATCAGAAATCCGCAGGTTTCCCCCGGGATCTGTGGTTCACGTGAAAAGCTCACAGTGAATATGGTGGAGTTTGAATGAATTAGACTTTGGCATCTGTTAATTACTGCTGGATCGTCTCACAGTGGAAAGACGTAGAAGGAGTGATGGAAGTTTCTGGAGCAGCAGGAGCAGTAAAACTGTGTCTCCCAGTACCCGTGAACGCAGCAGTGATATTTGAACCGATATATATCGCAGTAATGGCCAGTAAGTCCCAGTGGGTCGGTCCTGACTGAAGCTCGCTCTGATCCTCAGAACTGTTGAAGTCACTGATGATGTCATAACACAAACAAACCGGTCGACTGAATGTGTGTGTGTGTGTGTTTTCTCCATGATAAAACACACACCCCCTGGTGGTTTCCAGCCGGCGGAGAGGACAAATGTGT
This sequence comes from Cynoglossus semilaevis, assembly GCF_000523025.1. Taxonomy (NCBI): domain Eukaryota; kingdom Metazoa; phylum Chordata; class Actinopteri; order Pleuronectiformes; family Cynoglossidae; genus Cynoglossus; species Cynoglossus semilaevis. The sequence goes on along the minus strand of NC_024313.1, from coordinate 10,154,024 downwards.
GGTTAGACAACAGAGCTGGAGCGGCTGTGAAGTGCACACGGGGGGGACATGTCTGTGGGCGAGTGAGGACGCTGGACAGGACAGGGACGCTGCAGAGGCCGCTGATTTACTGCTGCACTTTGGGAAACGTTCTGCACACAAACAAAGAGATAAAAACACACACACACACACACTGGACGCTAACGACACAGACACAGGATGGTTTTAGGATCTAATGGTTCGACTGGAGAGAAAAAGTCACGACAAGATGCACCACATTCACCCAAACACTTAGCGAACAACAAAATGAAGTCTGAAGTTTGGAAAAAAATGTTAAGTCTGTGTGGGCAAAGTCGCAAAGTCGCAAGTCTGTGTAAGAAAAGTCGCAAGTCTGTGTGGGCAAAGTCACAAAGTCGCAAGTCTGTGTGGGCAAAGTCGCAAAGTCGCAAGTCTGTGTGGGCAAAGTCGCAATTCTGCGTGGGCAAAGTCGCCAAGTTGCAAGTCTGTGTAAGAAAAGTCACAAGTTTGTGTGGGCAAAGTTGCAAATCTTTGTGGGCAAAGTCGCTAAGTCTGTGTGGGCAAAGTCGCAAGTCTGTGTGGGCAAAGTCGCAAGTCTGTGTGGGCAAAGTCGCCAAGTTGCAAATCTGTGTGAGCAAAGTCGCAAAGTCGCAAGTCTGTGTGGGCAAAGTCGCAAGTCTGTGTAGGCAAAGTTTCAATTCTGCGTGGGCAAAGTCACGAGCTCGTCTAAGTCAAGTCGCAATTCTGTGTAGGCAAAGTCGCAAGTCTGTGTGAGCAAAGTTGTAAGTCTTAGGTTGTCGTAAGTCAGCCTTAATAGAGTGGAGTGACTAACGTCTCCGTCCAGTCATGTGACTGGTTCATTACCGCTGACGTCCTCTGTGGTGTTCATACTGATGTTCCTGCTGTGTGTGTGTGTGTGTGTGTGTGTGTGTGTTTGTGGATGTACAGGATGTGGACCACGTCGGCAGCGTCTCTTCATCAGTGACGGTTCAAACCGCTGACTGCAGCAGAGAGAAACTTGTTTACGAGACGTGTTTTTTTTTTGTTTTTTTTTATCTGTAACTACCACCTGATGGTATCTGTGGACCAGCACGGCCTGCAGCTCTGATGCCGATTATTCAGTGCTGCAGCATCGATGCTCCACTGAGGCCTCCTGACAGAAAACGTCAGTGAGGCCTGAGGAGATCTGGGACGCCATTGGCCGAGGCCGGCGGTTCTGCCGTCCATCACAGTGATGCTGCATGGTTTCAACTCCATATGAACAGAGTGGGCATCAAACCAGACGAACAGTGACCCCCGCTGCTGTAAGGCAAAAGCACTAACCACCCTACCACCGTGTGGCCACTGATGTGTGTTTTTTTTTTAAAGAAATTAAAATGTCACGGCTGACCCCCCCCCACAGTGAACCCCCCCACATTAACCTGTGTGTGTGTGTGTGTGTGTGTGCTCGTGCTCGACCCCCACAGGACAATAGAGAACGGCTCTATTTCCTAATTAAATCGTGATTCAATCCTCAGTGTCAGTGAGGTGTGAAGTAATTAGCCAATTGACGGTGACCAGTGTGTGTGTGTCTGTGTGTGTGTGTGTGTGTGTGTGTGAGCGCATGTCACATCAATCACCATCAGTCGTGTAATTGCTCTTACAGAAAAACGTCACAGGGACCCCCTGTGTGTGTGTGTGTGTGTGTGTGTGTGTGTGTGTGAGACACAGAAATCCCAGTGGTGGTAAATAACTCGGAGCTCAGTCACGGAGCCGTGGTGTGAATTCCCAGTGGTGGTTCAGAGGATTACTGATTACTCTATTCACGCGGCCCAGTCAGAGCCTGTCAGTCAGGGAGCAGGGCACACGCCTCCTCACTGCTCCATGTACAAACACTGAACTGTGTTGTTCCATAGGCCAGTGTACAGAGGCAGCTGATGATGAGGAGTTAAATCTGAGGCTGGAGGGTTTGAGGGTGATGGCCAAGGGCGGCGGGGGGGGGTCGTCATCAGTATTTCTCCCCCATCTCTCCCCCCTTTTATTCCCTCTTCCTCCAGTGAAGACTCAGAGAGACAGCCAGGCTCAAAGGCTGACTTTCAGGCAGGCAGGAAAAGAGGGAACGCTGCGAGGAAGACAGACAGAAAAGGAAGGGGACGAGGGGGATGGGGGGGGGAGGAGAGGGAAGTTGAAAGGAGAAGGAGGAGGTGGAAGAGGAGGAGGAGAGAGATGTGCGTTGGAAATGAAGTGTGAAAGAAGCAGGAAAAAAAAAGAAAAAAGAAAAAGAAAGAGTTTTAAAATTACCCTCCACGTCTTCGCTGCTCGTCCTCATTAATTTAGGTCAAGCTCTTTAATGATTGTGTGAAAGTGTTTGGCTCAAATCCCACACGTCCCCGGCAGCAGAGTGAGGTGGTAGAAAAAAAAAGAAAAGAAAAGAAAAAAGAAAGAAAGAGAGGATTTTGAGCAGGAGCGCCTCCTGAACCGTGAGGCGTCCGTGAACGGACTTTACCCATGAGTCATTGTGAAGTTAAGCTGCACTAATAACACTGGAGTCATGGGGGAGGGGGGGGTGGAGAGGGGGTTGAGAAAATTAAATGACTTTTTTCAAAGCTAACACTAATTTTTTTGGACATCATTTCTTGTTGTTTTTTTGGATATTAGCTAAACTGTCAGTGTTTTATGGATATTTTTTTAGTTTATTTACAACAAATTTTAGTCTAAATATTTGACATCAAGAATGCTGCAATATTTCCTCCTTCTCACATCAACCACTTTAAATTCTAACCAATCACAGACTCGATGTTGGACTCCAGATGGGAGTGAAGTTTTTTGCAGATGATGTGTTTAAAAAGTTTGAAGAAGTTTCAAACCAGGGCTTCAAAAAAAAAACCAAAAAAAAAAAAAAAAACCAAGAATGTTTTACAACAGGGATGGAGTGAAAATTCCAGGTCGGGCTGCTGTGACCAGAGCGAGAAACTCCTCACTGAAGGGTCCGAGGCCGACCATCAAACTGCTGACCGATGTGTTGGTGTTGTGGAGCTCAGTTTCTTTTCTGCAGATTTTGATTTTCAATCTCTCCTGCTGCTGTGACCAGAGCGAGAGAGAGAGAGAAGATATTCCCAGTGTGGAGTTTATGTCGTATTTACAGAACGTCTTTGTCTGTTTAACACGGAGATAAACCGTCGAGTTCCACTGCGAGGTTTCTGCCAAACTCTGGACTTCTTTATGATCTAAACACAGCGACAGTCGCAGCCAGACTCTGAGTCCTGACGCTGTTTCAGTTCAATCCTCAAACAGCCACAGTCAGCAGCAGGGAAAGTCAATCTTGGACAAATTAGGAGCTGAGGCTGAGGACTGGGGGGTGGGGGAGGGCAGACCACAGAGGGGGGAGGAGGCGGAGGGGGAGGAGATGAGTGTTCAGTAAATGATCCATTCTCCTCCTAAACTGGATGGTTAATGTGCGCTGACGAAGAGCGGAGCAGGAGGAGGTGAATTTAAGCGAGCGCATTCATCTTCCTGTTGTTTGTCCTCTCTCTCTCTCTCTCTCTCTCTCTCTCTCTCTCTCTCTCTCTCTCTCTCTCTCTCTCTCTCTGTCACTCTCTGATTTTCTAGTCTTCAATTTGGGTTTCAGTGGAATGGAACCAAATGTCAAGTAAAAACAAAAACCTGCGTTAAAAATCTGCCGTCTGTGGAGCGAGTTTCCGTTTTACCTGCAGCTGTCAGGGACCGTGACCTCTCCAGTTAGAGGTCATGACCTTTCAGTACGTGAAAGTTCCACATATCACTGTAGAGGGCGGTCATGTACCAACATCCAGGGGCAGTTTTCTTCACTGATGCTGATAAATCGACCGCATCAACGGACACTTCCTGTCTCACTTCCTGTCTCACTTCCTGTCTCTAGTTCAGTAGATACAAGTCAGAACACGTGTTTGAGATGATCGTTTGATGGACAAAATTAGCTCGAGTAGATACAAGTGTTTGAGACGATCGTTTGATGGACAAAATTAGCTCGATGCTAATGACCTGTTATTCCAGTCATCAATAATAAATGACTCTGTTTCCTCTTTGTATCATGAAACAGAAGAGTGGGTTTAGATCCAACGAATGGAGACGTTCGTGGGTTGTTCTTTTGTTCTTTTGTTTTGTTTCATGTGATCATCTGGCCCTTAGTTAGATTCAAGTGAAGCAGCTGTTTGTGGTTTTAAACACTTTGATTTTATACTGCACTCTGATGTTAACCTCTAGAGGTCACTCAGGCGCCAACGACCAAAGAAAAAAAAAAACAACGTTTTATCTGTTGTTTCTTTTTCAGACAGGGATTCTAATAATAAAGAGATAAAAATGTACAGAAAAAGAGTTCATTAAAAAAAAACAACTGTTCTCATTTACAACGTTGACCCCTCGTTAAAATCTGACCCCTCCCTGTTCTTGAAGCGCGGTGTTGACGCAGGATGAATCCCGCTCTGCACCGACTCGTTTCCGTCACTTTCGGTTGTTTGAACAGTTTTTTCTTCAGCTCCACGTGAAGTCGAGAGATTAAAAAAAAAAAAAAAAAAAAAAAAACTTGTTGTGATTTTTCAGTTTCCTCTTTTCTCCTCTTTACTTTTTTGTTCTTTCGCAATTTATCACCTCCAGGATTCTGACGAGTCACAGAAGCTGTCACTCCTTTATCTTCTTACGCCCACATGCAGGAAGTGTGTGTGTGTGTGTGTGTGTGTGTTCGGCAGCCTCTTCTCGTTCTTTCATATTCTTTAATTAGCCGACTTCTCTTGTTCTCCGGTTGAAGTCCCAGTCGGGGGCTGGGGGTCCCGTCGGCCTCCTCAGACCCCACAGGCCGTTAGTTTCAGCCCAGACGTGGGATCATGAACGGGTCGCTCACGTTAAGCGCTCGACTCTCATTCGTTCTCAGATCTCGTCGCAACAGAGGTTTCACTCGTCCTCCAGGGGGCCTCGGTGCTCCTGTGTTTGTCACTGTTATTCTCTCTTATTCTTTATTCTGTCTGAAAAAAAAATCCTCCTCAGGGACTTGGACCAGTGACGTTCTTGTTGTAAGGCGACAGTGAAAACCACCGTGCGACCACGTGCGTTGTTTTATTTTCTGTATTGTTGAAGAACAAACAGAAACAATCAGGTGAAAATGAAACGTCCGTCATAACCATTAATGATGTGATATTACAGTCGGCCAATCATATTAACTCCCAAATTGTGTGATTTGCTGCTGGAAACCTGTGGTAATTTTCATCTTAATGAGCAATCATACCCCCAGAGGGCCTCTGGGAAAATACAGTAAACACAGCAACACCCTGAGCCCGGAGGCTGGGATTGAAAATGTAATCAGATGCGAAATCTAATTAACCACGTTCAGATTCAACGTGAACCCGAGCCGGCGGTTTAACATCGCGTCTCGGAGGCAAAGTAACAACAGCCCAGATATAAACAAGCCTCGACATCAAACTGATTCATGGCCGACTCACAGATCCCGGATCAGTTTGGGTTCCAAATTATTGACATTGTTTTTCAATATTAATTTAGATGCGGCTGATCCACGAAGACGGACGTCCAGAGGAATTAGGCCGCAGCAGATCTGAGCCGTTGATCTTGGCCAACGTTGATATCATCTGCATAAGTGATGAGTCACTCATGGCTACTTTATCAGTCGTTCACAGAAGTTGACTGCAGCGCCCCCTTTTGTAGAGAGGACTACTGGCTCTGTCAGGATCGGGGGGGTCAGTGTGTTGCCGTGCTGCCTTTGCCCCAGGCACGGTTCTGTGTTCTGAAAGTGTCTGGGTCCAGACGTATCGATTCGTTTTGAAGACGTGTTTTTACTCAAACCTCAAACGTCTCTTCAAAAAAAGAACTCCAACCTGCTGTGGGAGAAAAAAAAATAACAGAAAAATGAGTTCATTTCTTTAAATCAAACCAATTTTATTTTCTATTTTGTCTTTTGTCTCCAGTTAAATTCAGGTGATTTAAGTTTTAATTATATATATATATATATTAAATTCTGATAACTATTCAGGGAATGGAACGACTTCAATATTTTCTCCTCAGCAAATGACACTGACTAATTTTATGTTATTTTATTTTCTTTGTTCACTGAGGAAGATTCGGCATTTTAGAAAAATGAAGTTGAACTGAGATTTGAAGAAAAGGTCAACGTTGACCACAATTACAAATATATGGAATAATAATTTAGGAATTAAATATTTCTTTATATATCTGATATATCAAGTGTCTTAAGAAGTGGATGATCGAAACTCAAAAGGTCATCAGGTCATCCTCTGCAAACAGGTCTGTCAGAGACAGACTTCATCTTCCTCTTCTTCTTCTTCTCCTTCTTCTTCTTCTTCTCTTTCTTCTTCTTCTTCTTCTTTTTCTTTTTCTTCTTCTTCTTTTTCTTCTTCTTCTTCTTTTTCTTTTTCTTCTTCTTCTTTTTCTTTTTCTTCTTCTTCTTTTTCTTTTTCTTCTTCTTCTTCTTCCTCTTCTTTTTCCTTTTCTTCTTCTTCTTCTCCTTCTTCTTCTTCTTCTCTTTCTTCTTCTTCTTCTTCCTCTTCTTCTTCCTCTTCTTCTTCTTCTCCTTTCTTAAAGACTTTATTCTTCGTCTCAGAACCGACTGGAACTTTTCTGGGTTCCGTCCTGGGAGGATTGTTCTCTTCATTCTTTGTCTCTGTGACGGCGGACATGACTGTGTTCTGTAATTAGAAGAGATAAGATGAGAGGCTGTGGGACGGGGGTAAGGAAGGAGGGGAGGAGGGGAGGGACGGCAGACAAAGGCTTCTGCAGTGGTCAGCAGAGTGGGTGAAGGACAGAGGGGGGAGGAGGGGGAGGACGGAGGAAGAGTCATGTGACCAACAAGGTTCCTCAGATCGTTCGTAGTCCTGTGAAAAAATAACTGAGGTCTGACGTCTGCCAGGCGGCAGGTTGTGGGTTCAATTCCGACTCCCCCTAGTGGACAAACGTAGGTGTATATTATACCAATGTTCCTCTGTTGTTATGTCAACGGTCCAGGACAAGGACAAACGAGGTCCTTGGTGGTGTTGGAGTACTTTTTTTTTTAAGGTCCTTGGTGGTTGGTGGTGTTGGAGTACTTTTTTTTTTACTCCCCCTCCCTCCCTTCCTTCCTCCCCCCACAGAAGAACTAATGAGTCAGTGTGACTTTCAGAGCAGCTCTGACATGAAAGCAGCCCCCGGGGGGAGGAGAGTGTGAGGAGCTAACTGGCTCCACAGGTAATTATTGGACCTGTTAGAGTTCTGACAGAACCTGCTGAGGACATGATCCACACGGAGATCTGAGGAAGTGACATCATCACTGAAGTCGGTTATGACCTGGACAAAATGAGAATGGAACTCAGAGACGACGTGATTGGCTGAAGGAAGTGATGTCACAGCAGAGTCATCTGAAGTGACAGACGTGGAAATTCTTTAAAAAGTCGAAAACCAAATACACAAAATAAACTGAAGAATCTACACGGAGCAGGGACAGGATTTTGAAGAAAAAAAAAGTCCAAGGACTTGAATCATCCCGGAGACTTGAAGGTCATAAATTCCGACACAAGTCCAGGGACTTGAATCATCCCGGAGACTTGAAGTTTTCTTCCGTAACTCGGACTTGAAACCACCTGGATTCAGATCTCATCTCAGGAGGAACAGCTTTTTTTACATTATTTCTTTAACCCCGCCCCGTTCTCTCAACAGATATTTTCTGTACTGACTGTTTTGTCAGTAAACACTTAAATGATGTGAAACTGTTTTTTTGTTGTTTTTTTTAAGTGTCTTCGACCTTGAAGGATCGCCGTGGTCTGTGGTGAAGTTTGTTTTCTAAATGATCTCTCTGGCTCTGGTCATCGTTGGCACCTCAGCTCAGATCCATAAAGAAGTCCAGCTTTTAAACGCTGACAGATTTATCTGTCGCTGCACTTTCTGGCTGTTTTTGGTTTGAACGGACAACGAGAGTCTTTGAAACTCTTAGACTTTGAGGGAACAGAAGACAAATGAAAAACAGTGTCCTGCCAAAGGACTTGGTAGTCCCTCAAAATAGCATTTTTTTTTTTCAAATATTTTTATTGACTACTTGAGAGAAATGTTTGAGGGTCTTCCAGGACCCTGGTCTTCCAGGACCCTGGTCTTCCAGGACCCTGGTCCTCTGACACCGTCTCAGCAGTTTCTGGACGATGGTTTTCCTACATTTTTTCCCGCTCCACTCCCTGCACACTCGTCGACGCCCTCTTGTGTTGGAGGGATAATGGGACCAAATGTGAAGCCACGAGTCTGAAAATTACATTTGACATGGAGGCAGAAAACCTGCTCCCATTAGAGCCGCACTTTGAACACCAAACGTTTGTGCCTGTGGAGCGGCTCAGATCTCAGCGTTATCGTAATGGACTTCCTGACAGAGGCGCTAACACCGGCGGCCTCTGAATTATGGATCATTTCAGCGCCGGCTGCGATGCTCCTGATTATGCTGCAGCTCCCTGCTGGACACTTCCAGGAGTGTGAGAGCGGTGGAGGACGGTCGGTCGGCCGGCCGGCGCCTGGACTGATCTAATATTTGTGAAGCAGCACTTTACTAACCCTTGTTGAAGTTTGTCCACATCGTGAATGGGGCCTCGGAGCGGACGGGGGGAGGGTGGAGGGTGAGGGGGCGGGTGAAGCTGCCAAGGCCACTACAGAGGGTGGATGAGGCAGTAATGAGCTTCACGGCCGCAGAGAACAGAAGCGGAGGAGATTACAGGAGGAGGAGGAGGAGGAGGAGGAGGAGATCTTAATGTCTCTGTGTGAAGTTGGAGGAAAATCCCATCAGTGCTTTTGAATTAATGACATTGTAACATGTCCTCGTACCGAGTCAACACACAAGTCCAGCAAGGCTACAACAAGGTTTGGAGCCTTGGAGAATTTTTTTGTTTTTTTTTCACGAAGAATAAGATGAAAAAGAAGATAAGATTAACAACTAGAATGAAAAAAAGAAAAGTTCGACATTAGGCAGGTAGCTGTGGATTCTTTCTTTGTTTACTCACCAGGAAGTGGACTGGACCTGGACCTGGACCTGGACCAGGACCAGGACCAGGACCAGGACCAGGACCAGGACCTGGACTAAACAATGTGATTCATCATCATCAACAGGAAGGCAAGATTATATCTACTGCCCTGTTGTCCCATTGAGAAATAAAGCTGCAGAAAAGGACAGGGAGGAGGAGGAAGAGGAGGGGGGGAGGAAGGGGAAGAGGAGGAGGAGGAGGTGGAGCAGGGGGAGGAGGAGGAGGTCCAGACTTATTTAGTTATAGCAATAAAAAGGAGAAGAAAGTGAGTCAGACTGTCTCTGTACAAATGACCACAGACAGAGTGGACTGGGAAATATACTGAGGCTGATCAGCAGGGAGTAGTCGGTGTGTGTGTGTGTGTGTGTGTGTGTGTGTGTGTGTGTACTGTACATATCCAGTATATGTAATACTACCACACAGTGCAGCTGTGGTACTGTGGTACTTCAGGTTGTATTATTGAGTTACTTCACTGCAGCTTCAGATGTTTGGATCAGAGCTGGACTTCCTGGAGCCGTCGAACACCTGACCCCTGACAGACGCCTGCTCCCTACTGCCTCCACAGGGAATTACATGTAGTGCACGATATAGTGTAAAAACTTCACTTATACTTATACTACACTATACTTCGTTAAATACGGACGGACGCTGATCCTCTCTCCGCCATGATGTCGCAACCGCAATGCATGATGGGATATGTTTCGTGGTGATTTTCGTGGTGAATTGTAACGGGACAGGAAAAACCCCGCATGCTAACGGTAGCTTAGCTTTAGTCATTCGCTCCCGATGGTTTGACGAAAGTCCGAGTCTCTGATTAAAAGTCACATCTGCGTTTTGATTGGACCTGGACTCAGGTCCACTGCACCACCGCTGCACCACCGCTGCACCTTAAAAAAATTAATAATCAGGACATGGACAGTGACCAGGCGGTGGAGCTACTGTAGCGGAGCGAAGCAATGAACTAGTCCAGTGCTTTTCAGGATCTGCTTTAATCCGGTCACAGTCCAGTGGTGAGCCGGCGGAACAGAGTCATGCATTTCAAATCAGTTGAAATTACCCACCAGCCCTGCTGGCGGAGATGTGGAGGTGCAAGCGCCGGTTGCCGTCGGGTTTTTGTCTACATAATATATCTGAAGAGATCGATCCATTAGTCGTTAAATCGTGGGTGGTAAGTGCTCTTGCCTTACAGTGAAAAGGTCGGTGGTTCGAGGCCCAGTTTAGTACCTGGTACTGTGACTAGTACCTGAGACTGTGACTAGTACCTGGTACTGTGACTAGTACCTGGTACTGTGACGAGTACCTGATACTGTGACTAGTACCTGATACTGTGATTAGTACCTGGTACTGTGACTAGTACCTGATACTGTGACGAGTACCTGATACTGTGACTACTACTGTTACTACGAATACTGTTAAAAGTCAAGTTGTTTCTCTCGTGGAGTTCCATAAAAAAAAACCCTCTAGTTTGAAATGAGAATAATTCACTTCATAATAAAAACGTCTGCATCAAAGTCGAGTCACCTCCGAGGTCGAACGCTCCATTAGTCAGAGAATACGGTCGGAGTCAAACGGTGACGCGGGGCCACCTGTCAGCAGCGGCAGCGCGGGCCGGTGCCTGAGGCGTGCGCCG
>NC_024313.1:10140424-10142554 GCF_000523025.1 Cynoglossus semilaevis | reverse complement strand
AGTACCTGATACTGTGACTAGTACCTGATACTGTGACTAGTACCTGATACTGTGACTACTACTGTTACTACGAATACTGTTAAAAGTCAAGTTGTTTCTCTCGTGGAGTTCCATAAAAAAAATCCTCTAGTTTGAAATGAGAATAATTCACTTCATAATAAAAACGTCTGCATCAAAGTCGAGTCACCTCCGAGGTCGAACGCTCCATTAGTCAGAGAATACGGTCGGAGTCAAACGGTGACGCGGGGCCACCTGTCAGCAGCGGCAGCCCGCGCCGCTCCCTGAGCGTTCTCCCACAGACGCCGCTCCTATTAGCGGGCTATTGAAGGCAGCTGAGCCCTGATGAGCCCACGCTGCTGAGGATGATGGCTTTTTACAGCAGCACTAATTAAAATGATTGACGGCCAGACGGGGGCAGAGGACGGACGTCCACGTTTCATCCCAGGCTGTTGGGATGATTATTGAATTCTGCTAAAAGCTCGTAGTAGTGCTCCGTCGGCCAGCGGGGGGCGTGTTTGTTGGAGTTTAGCAGCAGCTGGAGAGACGTACACTTAAAACCACTCTCCCAGATAAACTTCCTCCTGGGAGACGGGCGACGCCGTGTGTGTACCGCACTTAACGCTGAGCGACGGGAAACAGGACATTGATCCTGTTGACTTCATGTAAATACAGCTGAGAGTAAAAGGCAGGAACCAACATGTGGGCAGCGGCCCACAGGGTGTTCACTGCATACATATTTACCAACTTCTATGTAACTGTAAATGCCAAAAATACACGAGGCTAAAACATGACCCCAATAAATGAGCTTTAATTATTTGTACATAAACATTTAATTTAAAAAAAAGAAAAAGAAGTGTGGCTGGTGTGTGCGTGTGCACGTGTGTGTGTGTTAAACAGTGTGTTTCCTGTTTGATCAGGACCCAGGAGTTCCCTCCACGTTTGATGCTGACAACAACGTTGTGTCTTTGTTTTCTCTCCCTGTTGTTGTTGTTGTTGCTGCCACACAGGTCTCAGCGGGTCAGATGGAGGCTGTTTGATGTATGACATACATCTGTGTGTATGTGAGAGAGAGAGAGAGAGAGAGAGAGAGATGCTTCTCAGGTGACACAGTCATTGATTTGTTGCCGGGCAGATCTGAATGAGGAGAATCTTCCGCGTCCTCTTTACGGGAAGACGATCGAAGACGTTGAATCTTCCATCGCTTACACTCTTTGATTCTGAACTGACGCCAATTCAGAATCACACTCCACTCACAGCGACTTCTGAAGTTGGAGGTTTGGAGATTGAACGACTCCAGAAAACTCGGTCTTTGGAAAACTTGAATCTCGAAAACCATCTGGTGCTCTGACCAAGACTTCCTCTCAGTCACTGGTTTTTGAGCTGTGTTGATCTCAACAGCATGACATCGTCTGCATAAAGCTAATCCTGGCAGGGCCAAATGGTCATATTTGGGTTTCTTTGAGGTAAAGTTTGACTCTTAACGCAGCTAAATTTTAGGCCTTGCCTATGGTGTCATATTGTTGGCTAACCGTTAGCCGTTAGTGCTGTGTTTTCTCCTCACAAGGCTCATCTCTACACCACTTTTGTCCAACTTTTTTTTTCTTCCAGTTCAACTCTTGTAGCCTTTCTGTCCTGTAAAATAAAGCCATCTGTTTTCTCCCAGTTTATTTTCCCTTTGCCAGTTTCCTGAACGAGGTTCTAATAGCGTTGGTAAAGAGCCACATTAGCATCGCGGCGTCACAGAAGCCGTGGATTAATACTCTCTGATCCCTGGCCGTCAACCCCATTAAAATGGATGCAGTTTGCTGTTATCTGTGGTGCGGCGCTCTCCAGCCCGCTGCAACCTGCTGAGTGACAAATGACTGCGAACGTGTCACCGCCTCATTTGGCGCCGATGACGACTCCGCTGTGTTTTTTATTTCATTTTTTATCCCCTCCTCGCTCCTTCGCACTCTCTCCTCGCTGCTAGCCTGCGTTAAAAATAAAGATAAGACACGTCTGTCACTGCTCCCGGCCTGTCAATCATCATTTGTGACTGAAATTACATTCCCTCGCACCGAGCCTGGTTCTCTGGAGGAGAACGAAGCGAAGGCTACGCTAACGTGTTAGTTATTCTGCTGCTGCTGCTGC
>NC_024313.1:10139234-10140309 GCF_000523025.1 Cynoglossus semilaevis | reverse complement strand
AAAGACTTACTGTTACAGTTGTGATGCAGTTCCGCTGGCCACCACTAGGCTGGACATTGAAACCTCCTTATACTAAAGCTGTCATGTTGGACTTGGCCACATGATGGAGCGTTGGTGAGTTTAGATCTGGACGAGTGAAGACCAGACGGAGTCCAGGACCAGCAGCAGTCGCTGCAGCGGTCGCTCATTAGCAGGAGTTTGGGCTGAAGAAGAAATTCCTACTTGTCACATTGGTGTGAAATAAAAAAAAAAGGATCAGAGACAGAGTGGAGTTCAGAGAGCTGAGAATAACACAGCTGGATGAGCAGCAGGGGTGGAGGAGGTGCTGATGAGGAGCATGTTCTCCTCCACTGTGACATCTCTGCTCACCTCCCACTGATTCTCTCACGCTGGTCTCCACACCTCCACGTTCATCTCATCTACTTTCATCTTCTACTGGTTCAGCCTTTTTTTTACGGTGGAGGTTGGGCTGGAGCTGGAGCTGGAGCTGGAGCTGGAGTCCACCCCACCCGTGGTTGGTTGAGGTCGGGGTCCAGTCTGAGTGGAACCGTAGGAAATAAGCTAGCATAACTAACTAACATAACTAACTAACGCCCCCAGTGAGTAACAGTGGGCTTCACGTTGGTGACCGGTCCAGGAAGTTTTGGAGATTCTGAGTTTGCTTTCAGTCCTGCAGCTGCCAGGATTTGAACCAGCATCCCAGCTCCTGGAGAAGACTAGCTAGTGTAGAGCAGGGGTCACCAACTATATTTGTCTGAGGAACAGAATTTTTTTGGCGCCAGGCACTCAGGAAAAGAAAAAAAACAACAACAACTTTTTATGTTTATTTTGGAGAATAGTCACGGCCTTAATTGGGCGATTTTGTGGGCAGGATTCGGCCCACGGACCACCAGTTGACGTTCTGTGGTGTACAGTCTGTCCCCAAACATATTTAGTTTTTAATATTATTAATGGCTTCATTAAATCGAGCATTAAATTTAAACAATCATCAGCTTGTTATTACAAAATATCAACGTGAAACTGTAACGTGAGAACGTTTTAAATCGTGACGACGTTTAATCCATTTGTTCTCACA
>NC_024313.1:10135064-10139148 GCF_000523025.1 Cynoglossus semilaevis | reverse complement strand
GATGTTGTATAACGTGAGCAGAAAAATACAAAAAAAAAAAAAAATTACCTTCCTGTATTTTTTGTTTTTTCAGACTTTGTTGGATAACTGTGAAATATTTCTGTTTGATTTTTGAAGTTTCTGGACTTCCTTCAGCAAGGTTATGGAAAGTTCCAGTGGTGGAGGACATAAACGGCCTCTGTGATGAGACTGCTAATGGATTTTCTTTTAGTCTTGGGTAAAAAAAAAAATGGTACGATACCTCTGAACGATGAGCAACTTTGGGTTTGTTTCTCTCAGATAGGTTTCCATTAAGACGTTGACTGTCTCCCTGGAGACCACTCAAACATCTTAGAGGACCTTTTTACTTTTCTTTTATAAAATGTAACACATCATCATTATCGTTACTGCTACTGGTTGCTGGAGATGTAATAAAAAAAAATCAATAGTCGTTCCAGGGAAATTGTGTAATTTCAATTTAAAGGCTAAAGATGAGGCAGAGAAACCGTATCCTTGTTTCCTTATGCTCTCTCATCTTCAGAACCAAAACAACATTTTTCTTCCCACCACAGACGACAGTAGAGCAGTTTTTCATCCATAACAGGCAACAGTTGACTTTGCATTTGTTGTCATCCGTAACAGGCAACAGTTGACTTTGCATTTGTTTTCTCTGAGCTCCCCTTGTGGTTAAGTCACGAATGACAGGTCAATTCAATTACGTCAAGTCGAAAAATGGTGCAAACAAAAAAACAAAAAAACCCGGCTGTTGACTCTCCAGTCGGCCTCAGTGACTGGTTCCTGACCTTCGGAGCAGCAGACGTCTCAGGCAGCTCCGCTGACAGATGTTTGGATCACTTACATGACATGCAATTTGCTATTTATACAAAACCCCGAGGCTCCGTCTTCAAAGTTTACCACTCGTCCGTGTGATCTTCTCTTTTTTTCTTCTGCGGGATGTCAAACTTCTCCTCTGCTCCGGCGATGTTACCCGCTCATCTTGTACCTCTCATTCTCCCCCCCGCCCTACGCTGCCTCCCCTACATTTATTCAACTTTTGGGATTTTAACACCAGTTCCCAGTCGATCTCATTATAGAGACGTTCCAGCAGAAAGTCGGGGAAAGATGGAACTTCCAAGAGGTAGCTGGCAGTGAAAGTGAGATAAAAACCCTCGTCGTAGGAGATGGGAGCGCAGATGCCTTCAACACTGTTGTTTTTGTGACTTCCTATCCTTCCATCCAGCCATCTTGTCTCCCGTGGGGCTGAGGCTGTACGGGCCTCCTCCTCTGTGCAGTAATCTGTCAAAAAAAAAAAACACAAATTGCGAGCAAACTAGGTGTCAGGTTTTCTTTTTTTTTTTTTTACAGCTCTGGCAGTAAAACACTGAGGTGATTTGGGAGGAAAGTGAAGGATGCAAACGAGCTCAGGGACCGTCCTGATAGGATTGGTTACTCCTACAGGAGTGTCCTCCAGGAGTGTCCTCCAGGAGTGTCCCAGATACGAATTTTGGATTTCCAGGAGTTGCTGCTGAATTTGCATCCCATAGGATTAAAATGTAAAACAAACATTTATCTCAAAAACTCCACATTCTCCTTCACCTTTAGGCTGAAAATGAAAAATGATTTTCTTTTGGAAAACAATGAAGCGGTCTGCCTGTCCAAACACAGGCTCGAGGGCCACATGTGGCCCAGACACCACCGCAAATAGGCCCAGTCTGTGTTCAGTAAGAGAAATGTGTAAAGAAAAAAAATCACATCTTTGTGAGTGAGAATGTTGCATTCACTGACCTGCAGATGGTACTGGAGACTGGATCGATTGGTCTGGACTCTGTTTTTTGTCAATCTGATGACATCATAAATCCCAAATAGGCCCAGTCTGTGTTCAGTAAGAGAAATGTGTAAAGAAAAAGAATCACATCTTTGTGAGTGAGAATGTTGCATTCACTGACCTGCAGATGGTACTGGAGACTGGAAATGAATCTGATGATTTGATTTTTTTTGAGTAATAGAAAAAACAGCAGTAAAAGTCCAGAACTGTTGGACGATAATTTGCAAATTTGAAATTAATTAGTTCAAGAATAATGGTATAATTAACTTTTTATTAAATTATATTTTATTTTATTTATTCTGTGGTGTTTGGTTCAGTAGCGTTTCCTCATCAGGGTTTTTAAACTTGAGGTCTGTGTGTGTGTGTGTGTGTGTGTGTGTGTGTGTGTGTACAATAACAGCATCACCTAGTGTTCTTCATCAGCTCGTTTCTCTCCTCCTCTACTTAAACCCCACCCTGCTCCTGGTTCTGTTTGCTCCGTCCTCCAGGAGTCAGCGTCTCCTCTGCTCCTCGTTGTTCAGTCAGTTTGAGTGTTGTCAACATTTAGATGCTGAAGAAGAAGAAGAAGAAGAGTGTGTGTGTGTGTTTGTCCTCTGTCTCAGTGATTAACACCACTGTCACCTCAGGAGGTTTGGTTGGTTTTGCTCTGAGTCTCTGAGTCTGGCAACCCTCTGATCACAAAAACCCAAATCAGATAAACGACAACAGCCGTCAGGCAGTAGAAGTCAAATCTGGAGCAAAGAAAGAAAAAAACAATCGTTCAACCAGTCGTCGTCAAACGTTAGTCAAAGATATTTGAGAAACGAGAACAAAGGAGTGTGGTGCAGGGACCCGTGTTGTAGCGCAAACTGCCACAAGGGGCAGCGCAAGTTAAAAGTGAAAGTTGAGATACGAAAAACTGACTATCAGATGTTATGACCGTTAGCAAAAATTACAGAAGTAACGTAGGGAGAGTCACATGGTCGTTGTTGGATCGATTGGTCTGGACTCTGTTTTTTGTCAATGTGATGACATCATAAATCCACGTCGACTGGACGTTGACTTTATGGCATATCTCGTTATTCAACGTGAGCGAATCAAAGGTCGTCGGTGCGCTCTGTCGCAGCGATCAGATTCGGATCACGTGTCGTATTTGAGGCCTTTTTTTTATTCGTCCGACGGCGTCGACGCCGAGGTTTGTTTACGTGGACAGATTTCTCCTGTCTCTGCTGGAGTTTGGACAGAAAAATGCTGGAAAATACATAAACTAAAAGTAAAAAGTGACGACACGCCTGTGGCACTAACCTCTTGGTTAGTTTGTCACCTCAGCTCCGTCGCTGGTACACACCATGGTGTGTGTGTGTGTGTGTGTGTGTGTGTGAGGGGGTGATGATGCAACAGGCTCCCAATCCCACAGACCTGGGACTCCCCACGCTGAGACCCAGGGGTTTTCCAACGTTATTGATTCTTTCTCAGGTTTTAATTGCAGACAGTCTCACTTTTCTACAAAAAAAAAGAAAAAAAGAAAAAACAGCCTGGAAAGATCTTTGATCCTGGTCTGATGGAGGAGTTTCTCTGGGGAAACCGATTCGGATCAGGACTTGGCAGTAGTGGAACTCAAGCCGTGGTGCCAGGCACCGAAGTCTCTGCAGTTAAAGGCAGTTGGACCGGACTTTTTTTGGTGGCTCAGTATTTTGACAAAAAGTACGTTGACAACAAAGTGACAATAACGTTGGAATTCCATTCCTACCGTGCGACGTAACTCGATGTTTGCTGTGAGTCACTTTCACTAACACACTGATGACATCATAATCCAGGACACTGAAACATCTGAAGAGTCGGACGTGACGATTCGCCAACTAGTTCCCGTGCAAAATTAGCATATGTCGGAATGATTGAACCAGACTTCCTTAATGGATTTAAGGTGGACTGTGACGTAACGTTGGCGATGGTGTCGTAAACCATGAACCACCTGTGTTTGTCCACTTGGTTTAAACACCATGAACTCATACTGTGGTGTTGTAACAGGAGTGAACTTTTTTTTTCCCCAACTTTTTCCCGTTTAGACAACCAAATGTGTGCGTTATTCCCGGCGGACCAACACTGTTCCAGTTCCTGCTGCCGTTCACGCTCACTTACCTCCTCCTCCTCACCTGGTTTAAATCAAAATCTGATTTGCATTAAATTTAATTGTGCCACCGTAAAATTTCTTATAATTAATCTCCTTCCCCGTCGTGTAATTCCTCTCCATTCCACCAGGCCGTAATGAGCGGCAGCAGCACAGCAGAACAGTAAATCATC
>NC_024313.1:10131069-10134674 GCF_000523025.1 Cynoglossus semilaevis | reverse complement strand
GAGGCGCTCCCCTTTTCCTGCCCCCACTGAAGCCGTTAAGGTGACGTCTGAGGAGCGAGGAAGAAGAAGAAGACCCCCCTCACCCAGACCTCCCCCGCCCTCCCCCCCCCAAACACAGATGCACACACACCTTCCTTGTGCTGGAAAAGGAGATTTGACCTTTATCAGATGGGAGCGCTAACACGCTAATAGTCCTGTCCAGAGTCCAATTAGCGGTGGTAAGAGAAGGGTTCAACAGAGCGGAGGATCTGACACCAAGATAGGAGGATCTGTGAGAGGCTGTCAGCCGTGGAGAGGAAGAGACACCAGACGGAGGAAGACGCCGAGGATTAGTGAGAATAAAAACGGATGAAGAAAAAAAAAAACGACAAAGAACGTGGATTGATGATGCGATTGGCCAGACTTTGAAGGAGGCGAGTTTCTGTGACTGAACAGAGCTAACGTTAGCTAGCCAGACCGGGAGTACACCGTCGAGGACCACAGAGCAGATGTTTAACCACAGACTGAGGTTTTACATGTTAGCACCAGCACCAGTGAACCGCACCAACAGAGCAACTCCAGCAGGGGGGTGTTGTGTAATCCACACAGAGATGACAGGTGGAGAAACCGTCTCGCTGCTCCGTGTTCACAGACTCAATAAAACCTGAGTTTTTCTGTGATGGTATCAATTCACACCAGGTGACAGGACGATAACGTGTCCCACACATCTGTCTGTGTGTGTTTACACCAGGTGTGTATATCTACACTTGTGGGGACACAAACCCAATTTTTTGGGACTCTTTCTGTCCAAGGGACATTTTGCAAGATATGTTTGGAAACAAATAAGGATCAGATCGAAGTCCGGGGAAGGATTAGGATTAAGATTAGTATGAATTTGTAATAGGTTGGTATCTTGGAGAAATGACTGCAAAAGATAAAAACGTGTTTGTGCGTTTGGGTCTCGCTCCAATCGTTCTCCGTTTGGACGATAACAGGAAGCGATAGCTGTCTTCTGCGTCCCCTCCCTTTCTCACCCACCTCTCGTCGTCGTCGCTTTATGGGTTTTTCTACACCCAGGACAGACAGAGGGAGAGCTGTGCGGGAACAATAACGACGACGACGACGACGACGGTCCTTCGACACGTCTCAACTCCGGAATAATCATCTGGCGCTGCCATGCGTTCCTTTAAGAGCCCGTATTATTTTTGCAAGTGTCACGGCAGGAGTAATTAAAGCAGAGGTTCCTCGGTCTGAGCTGTTATTAGCAGACACGCGCTGCATACTGGATGTGCTGCAGAGTGTTTCTCCTTCCATCTGTGGCAGCAGCTGCCGCCAGTGCAGGAATCACGATTATCTGTAATTTCAGTCACACAAAAAAACACACTTTGAAATAATTGAGAGCTTTAATAATTACAGAGACCTTCCTCGGAGCGGGATGTGTGCCAAAATGATTCCGCTGAGCTAAAAAAAAAATAAAAATTCATTTTTATTTTTTTTTCCAGAATGCATTATGAGCAAATTAGGAAAGTCAATGGATTTCAACTTCAAATCGGACGTGTTGTGTTCTACTGAAGTAGTGATTCACAACCGCTGTGTCGTGAGAGATCATTAGGCCGTGAGGTCTTTGTGAGTGTCTTTCTTCAATTCCTGCCAGTATATCAGCGTTGTCTTCAACTAAACAGGCGAAGATTTTAGTCAATTATGAGGTCATTTAAACTAGAAGATTTTTCTATTGAGATTTTTGTTTGGTGTTGTGACCTGGGGTTTTGCATCAACAGGGTTTTTTACACGTCACTCAGGAAAGAATGAGGAGAAAAATCTCACCAGTCTGTCGTCAGTGATAAACAGAACAAACTGGTCTTCACGTTGTTCTCGTTGTTCACGATTATAGTTGTTGAAAAGTCAATGAAACATCAAATACTCGACCTTTGATTTTATGATGTCATAGCTTCACTGTTGTCCTCCAGCAACTAAATCTCCGATTTACTCCCTTGTTTATCTCACCCCGCGTCGTCCGGTTCACAACGACGATGACTTTAAATCCCTCAAAACACTGTTAGCGTCGGTGGTTAACTTTATAGCGTTACTGGTACGTCATTAAAATGTCATTTTTTAATAAAAGTCCAATGTGTTTGGAAGACAAATCAACACTTTATTTGTGAGAGTTAATGAGTCGGGATCGCACACTTGACACAGCAGTTTTATCGGCATCGACTGGATGCTGCGCAGCGTTCAGCGCGCTCTCTTTATCACCCACAGTGCACTGCAGGATTATGTAAATGCTGTATGATCATTACCGACAAGCAGAGTAGAAAAGTTTGACTCCTTCTTGCTCCTGCTCCTCTTCTCCTTCTCTGCTGTTTTTAGTCTGACTGATGGTGAGGTGATAAAGATGAGGTGCGGGGGGGCGGGGAGGAGGTGGGGTCCCATGCTGAACGCTGCCAACCCTTCCAGGGCGACCCTCGGGCTAAACAACAAACACAAGAGTTCCCTTATTATCTGCTGAAAGAAAACTTACTAAA
This sequence comes from Cynoglossus semilaevis, assembly GCF_000523025.1. Lineage (NCBI taxonomy): Eukaryota > Metazoa > Chordata > Actinopteri > Pleuronectiformes > Cynoglossidae > Cynoglossus > Cynoglossus semilaevis. The sequence continues at coordinate 10,132,173 of NC_024313.1, read as the reverse complement.
CCCCACAAAAACAACAGAAGGATACGTTAGCGTCCCCTGGCTCCTAAAATAATCAAAGAAGAAACAGTGTCAACCGTCAAATGCCCTCACTGCCCCCGTGTCTCTGCTCTGCGGCTAAAAAGGAAGAAGAGACGTCGAGAAAAATACGCTGTAAAACATCAGTTAATTTACACAGCTGTGGCTTTGAATGAGATGAATGTCCCACTAGGCCTCACTAGCTCCATCTACAGTCGAGGAGTTGGTTTTGTAGCAATAGCTGAGGTATGCTAATGTTGTAGTTAACCCTTAGTTATCGTCTCGACTAACCTTTGTTAGAAAGCCCATAATCTTTATACGTATATATATATATATATTTGCCAGTTTCATTAACAACAACAAATATCTTGACAACCTAATTATGTAATAACTTTATGTCAAAAGACATGGAACAGTGTTAGCCTATGAGGACGTTTTTATTTTCTGCAAAAAAAAAAAAATAATTTGTGTCTGGGTTAAAACTAGCATCTGATTTGACTTTAGAAAAATCCACCAATTAAAAATATTAAAAAGAAAATGCTTTACTAAACATGAGCCGTGATTCTTTTTGAAAGCAATGTGGCTACAGATTAGCCATTAGCATTAGCGTCGCTCAAACTCCTCTCTCATTAGCTAGAGTGAACCTCATGGGTCCAATCAAACACACATTATTACAGCTTTGACACTGTACATCTGTGTGTGTGTGTGTGTGTGTGTGTGTGTCTCCTCTGAGAGGTGCAGTGCACCCTGCTGGTTATTATCATGCAGTTTCCAGAATGATGCAGCTATTATTGCTGCTATCATCGTTATCATAACGTCGTGATCCTGTGTCTCCACGGTGACTGACACGCATCGATTCCCCCCCCACCGCCTGAGGACCACAGGGCTCCTCTTGATGATGTCACAGAGCAGCAGTAGGACTTTAAATGGTGTTTAATTAGATGTGTGTGTGTGTTAATGTGTCCTTAAACACAGACATGTCCCCGGCCCAGACCCCCCTGGTCTTCTCCTGTCACCGTGAGAACATTGATTTTCCCTCACGGTCTCTACGGCCGCTTCCTTATTGAATATCACATGACTTCTTCATGG
>NC_024313.1:10099097-10130091 GCF_000523025.1 Cynoglossus semilaevis | reverse complement strand
CCTCTCGCCTCAGGCTGGGAGGCAGAACAACATGATCACCAGCACTAATTCTGCCTCTGGTACTGTTTTATTACACAGGGAAGTGAAGTGGACTTGAAGGCGCAACAATCCAGCCCCGTGGGCACAGCAGTGGAAATGGGTTGTTAGGAAACGAGCCGACGTGTAACCCTGACTGGGCTGTCACCTCCACCTGCAGACAACAGACAACAGTGCACGTCTTCATCCACCTGCAGACAACAGTGCACGTCTTCATCCACCTGCAGACCACAGACAACAGTGCACGTCTGCTGTTGTGGATGATGTTGAATGAAGCTGTGTGTGCAACACGGTCTTTATTTAAAAAATAAATAAAACTTCAGTAACAGCTCATAAACATCAGGCTCAGAGACTGGCTGCTGTTTAGGCAGGAGAGGAGTGGAAGGAGGAGTGGAGGAAAAAAGGAATGTGCTTTTAGTCTTGTGGTTCTCAACCACAGGGCCTCGGACGGAAAGAAGGAATGTGCTTTTAGTCCTGTGGTTCTCAACCACAGGGCCTCGGACCACTACCAGGCCATTGATAAACATGATTATTTCTCAGTTACAAACTTTTTTTTACCACATATGTAGAGTCTTTGTAGAGCTACTTTAAAAAAAGGAAAGGAAGTCACAGAGGAGACAGAAGAGTAGCCGTTAGCTTCAAAATAAAAGAAAATGATTTTTACAGTCTTAGCTCAAGTACAGCTTTGTTGACACAGGTCACTTGATCTTATTGGGATTTTTATTTTTTCCGTTTACCTGGAACCAAAGACTGGAGACGTCTGGGGCGTTTAAGAAAGTTTAAAAGATGAATTGTTTTCAGAGTGATGTATTGAAAACCTAGCCTTGACGTTCTTCCGCGTCGGACGCCAACAGCTGTTCATTTTTCACCCCCTGACTCCTCCGGAGCTAACTGTGTATTTTACTCAGCTGTTACAGACTGTGGTTCAGAATTCCATCCTCGATTTCTGACACTTTCAGGGCGTTTTGCCTGAAGTCCTCCAATAATTTCCAACCGTTAATACAAAGCTCTAAATCTGCAGTTCTTGACAACCTGGATGTCCACGGAAGGAAGCAGTGGAGAGAGGGGAAAAAAAACTTCCCAGAAGTCAGTGTGCCTCCGTCACCGGGCTTCTCATAAATCTAATCCAGCTCCTTCCCTCAAGGTTGTGTGGAGAGCGTATATATCTCCGGTCCAGAGCCATTACTCAGGATCATTCCCATGATGCTGCAGCAACATTTTTGCCTCGGTGGAGTGGAGTCAGTGGCCAAGAAGTCCAGCCAATATTAGTAATGCACCTTCCTGCCGTAGCCGGGCGGCTCGTTCTGTGCATCACAATGGCGGCGTGCACTCAGATTTATTGTGATTTATTCAAGCAACTCCTCACTTTTGTGGTTCGCCACTAAAACGCCAATAAACACGTTTCTTTATTTCTTCCTAGAGTGACTCATGAATATGTGAGTCGCTGAGGAAGTGAATGAGTGTGGAAGCAGTGAGCAGGAATAATCATGTGGGGGTGGAGGGAGGGGTGAGGGGGGAAGGTGATTGGGCGGAGGTTTTAGTATGAATTAATTTCCCCCTGAAACATTTTTCCAGCCAAAAACTCAACTCTTTTTTTTTTTTTGTTGCTCCGTCGTGTCTTCAAATGTCAACAGATTCCTAAAAAAAGCGTCCCCCGGTGGAGGGGGGGAGAGCAGCAGCAGTTGTAAAGAAGACCGATGGGTGGAGCAGATGGAGGCTGCTTTACGACCTGCTCCCGCACTCAATTTAAGTGTGTGTAAAATTGATGGCTGACCATAATTGACCTCTGTAGCCACCGCCGTACGGGAGGCTGCTCCCCCCGGGGTGAGGAAAGACAGAGGGGAGTCAGAGTTTTTCTTTCTCCGTCACACGGGGTACGTTTGATTTATGTAGCTCTGTGGCAGGTTGCCGTTTCTGTGTTTCAAGAAGTTTGACGTGTGTGTGTGTGTGTGTAAGGGGAAACACAAGAGGGGGTGAGCAGGGGGGAGGTGAGGAACAGGTAGGTCGAAGAGGTGAGTGTTAACACGGACGAAAAGAGGGGGAGACGGGAACGCTGAGTGACGAGGGTGGAGGAGAGGAACTCTCAGAAGAAAGGTACACAGTTAGTGTGGTGAAATGGGTGAGGTAGGGAGGGTGGAGGTGGAGGACACCCCCGCTACACTGGTAATGAAAAGTGCCTTGAGGGGGCGCCAGAGCAGTGGAGGGTAGGAGCCAAACAGAGAAAAAAACAAGATGAGAAGTAAAGGATAGATTTGTTGAAGTACTCTAAGAAGGTAGTACTACATGAGTGTGTTTCATGGAATGCCTAAAATACAGCCCTGAATCCTTCCAGAGCCTCACCATAGAAGTGATAAAATGATTTTTTTCTTTTTCAACATTGGTTATACTTGATATTTATCCAAAGTTGGAGCCGACGTCCTGCCTCAGTTTTTCCCACAGTACAAGTCAAATCCAGGTAACTGAAACCCCTCGGGTCGGCTCCTGTTCCGCGGCCAACTTTGTTCAGTCAGGAGGAGTTGAAGTGGAGCTGGCAGCGTGGAGAAGCCGAGCTCCGAACGCCTTCGCTGCTGCTTCAGATGAACAGATGGCGGGAGACTTCGCCTCCTCATAATCGCGGACGTCGGCGTCTGACAGGATCCTCCTGAGCCGAGCCGTAAACCAGGACAGGAGAAGACCGGGGTTCTGTGTCGGGGCTGCTCCCCGCATCCAAACTTTGTTCATTCCTCGTTGAGGGGGAGTCGTGTCCCTGCTGTCATCTGTTAATTATGAGGCTGTGGTGTCGTAGCTGCAGGAAGTGAAACACGTTCAAGGATTTTTACAGATTTCGCATTCCTGTTTTTGTTTACAGTCACAAAGAAGTGAAGTTTGTAGAAAAAAAGAAATGTTGATGAAGAAAAAAATTATCTGTTCAAACAGAAACTGTGGCGTCCTCAAAGTCAACATGGTATTTACATCACAAACACTGGACTGAGAGTGAGTGTGAGCGCCCTCTGCTGTTCTCCACCACAGAACATGCACACGATGATCAGCTCCAAATCTGGAAATATATGTGCTATATATGTATTCATCTGTCGCAGGTCATGGACGATCATGCTAAAAACGGCTAGTCGATCGGTAGATTCCGATCACTTGCCAGTCGATTGGTAGATTTCCGTCACCGACTGCACTATCGGAAGATTCCGATCAGTGATTGGTAGATTTCAGTCACCGACCGCACTATCGGAAGATTCCGATCAGTGATCGGACTATCGGTAGATTCTGATAAGTGATCGGACTATCGGAAGATTCCGATCAGTGATCGGACTATCGGTAGATTATGATAAGTGATCGGACCATCGGTAGATTACGATCAGTGATCGGACTATCGGTAGATTACGATCAGAGATCAGACTATCGGCAGATCATCGAAGGATCAAACAGTCGATTCCGATCACTGGACTTTCGATTCTGCCCCCCCACCTCCCAGTCTGAGGCCGGTTTCCAGGTTCAACCCTGAGGCCGGTGTGTGAATTCTGGAGGAGCTGCTTGTGGTCACGGAGAGCCTGTGCTCCTGTGTCTCCTCCGTCCGTTCTCGCCGTCATCTTCCAGCCTGAAGTGTCCTCCTGGACTCTGGTGCTCCACTCCAGGCCACTCCTCTGCACTCCAGAATAAATGTTACATTATTATTATTCACAGCCGCCCTCGGAGATCAAGCACCAAAGTGTCGGAACGATGGCACAGTTGAAGGTTGAAGATCAGCGTGGGCTGTTTTTCACTGGTGAAATAAACATGGCCGACTCACTGCCACCGCTTTAAATATTCATCAGTTTTTAGCATGTTTGCGTTCAGGAGGCTACAATTAAACAGCCGCGAGTCGCTGAGGTCACAGACGGTTCGTTAAGGTCTGCGCTCTGATGCAGCTCCGCAGTAAAACCAACGAGGAGGGGAGTACTACACAGACTACTCAGTGTTACTGCAGTAACAGTAACCACGGGAGACTGGAATCATCTAAAAACTGGACAAATACTTGGGTCAATAACTTAGAGGTGATGCAAAAGTGTAAAATGTGAGAAGGTGTAAAAAAAAAAAAAAAAATTCAAGAAAAAAAAACGCAAATTAACTGGACCAAAGCTGATGAACAGCTTCAGGTTAATCATATTTGAAAAATAAAAATATAAAATAAATACACTAAAATATCTAAAAATTAGCCTCACATTTTCAAGGCAGCCTTAACGCAGTAAACACAGCTAAAAGATTGCGGAGGCAAAGTCGGTATATATATATATATATATAAATAAAAAAACAACCTTAAGCTAATCCATAACTAGCTAATGATTTGAATAAAGCATGTGGCAGAAGTTGATTAAATGTAATTAAGTAAAAAAAAAGAAAAAAAGAAACAGCAGGAAGAGGGAGAAATGCTAATGTGAAAATAGCAGTGAATTCCATCTATTCCACAAACAGTTAGAGACAAGAATTCTTGTTGAATATTTTTCGTTAAAAGTGTTTTTTATTTTTTCTGCTCTTGAAGATTATTCCGTGAAGCTGTTCATTCACTGTCACTGATGGAATAATAAACTCCACTCATTATTACAAGGACTGTACCGAGTACTTACTCCCTGAGTACGTACTCTCACCGTATTTACATGGGAAACATAATTATCTTTTTATTTTTCCTCTCATCTTTCTGGCCATAACTTTCTTAATTAACGCAATTTAATTTAACAACAGGCAGAGATAAACGTGCAGCCAGAGTAAAATACAAGTTTATTACTCAAAGAAAAACCACAGCCCTGCACTTTCTCTCTCTCTCGCTCTCTCTCACTGTACTACTGTGTTTTGTTTTGTTTTGTTTATGACCAGCTCTGTGAGAATCACAGCACCTGTACCGAGCATCACCTCCGTCTCTTCGTCTCCGTGCAGATTCAGCGACTGCACTGTCAGCGTTGACATGTCCTCTGGCAGAGACACTCTCACGCAGCGTCACAGACGGTTGGTGTGTTTATTGGACAGAGTCGGCGGAGGAGAGATTCAAACCTGCGTCCTCCGTCAAGGACACGCAGCCTTTTGATTTAGAGCCGCTGGCAGGACGACAACCAGGAGCTGGCGGGTTTGAAAGATTTAAACACAGCAGAGAGAAAGTTGCTGCTGCAGCTGCCAGAACAGGATTACACAGAGACACAGGCGGCGACAGGAAGTGAAGGTCGAGTTAGATACAGGGTTCTGAGGTGGAACGATATCAAAATCCTCCCACAGAGAACCTGAGTTGGACTGAAGACCTCAGGGAATTTTGGTTCAAGCTTAAAGAACCCACGGTATTCCAGAAAATTCCAGGCAAGAAAACAATCAATCAATACGTTCAAATGAACTTTAGGGTCCATTACTGCCACCTACAGGGCTGGAATGTGTGCTTGTCTTCATCGAGTCTGTGGGTTGAAGCCAATACCAGTAGTCTTTGGGTGAGGGTGGGGTCATAACCTGGACAGTTTGCTCTTCCACAGGGTCAAATACTTTGTACCATGGAGACAAATAGTCATTCACACTAACATTCACACCTACTGTCTGTCTAGAGTGAACAGTTAAGAAACCTGTTTGTTTCTGGACAAACCTCTCACCCACAAGGAGAACATGCAGACTCCATACAGAGAGAGCACAGAGTTCTAGTGGGAATCGAACAGCTGACCTTCTTGCTGTAAGGCCAGTGCACTGACCACTGACCACTGTGTGACTATATTTTTTTGAATCTCATCTAAGAAACGACGTTCTTTTTCCTCTGAAGTTTTGGTGTAAATACTCTGTGGTTTTGCTTCTGATGGTAGAACATGTTTTCTTCGCAGTTTATTTTGGGTTTTTTTTCTTTGAGCAGAGGAAACAGTGGGTTGTTTATTTTGGGTTTTTTTTCTTTGAGTAGAGGAAACAGTGGCAGCTCTAACTGCCGTCTCACTCTTTTAAAATGATTTTGAAACCATTTTCAAGTGTTTAAAGTTTGATATAAACCCATTGCAGATCCACTCACCCGAGGCTGAGTCATTAAACTTTAATATCTGCTGCTAAAACCAGGCAAAGACCGGAGACATTGTTTTTCTTTCACCTCAGAACCAACTGTTCTTCAGCTCACGTCGTTGGTCAGAGGCAGGATTTGGTTCTGGTGCAGCTGGAAGTTGGAGATTCTGTCAATAAACCATTAGAATTCCAAATCTACACCTGAAAAAAAAAAAAGAAGACATTTACCAAGAGTGAGTCTGAAGTACGACCCAGGTTCACAGATGAACTACTGTCAAAGAAAACACATGCAAAAGGTTAATGCAGATATATTTGTTTTTACAAAAAGCTCACGTTTTTTCAATTTCTGATTTACTAAAAATGTTTTCAAAATTATTTTTTAATATTCTCCTGGGGACACCTCAGCTTGTTCTCGTGTGTCCTCCTGAAGACGTCGTCATCACTGGGATGAATATAAGTTGGAGCAGGAAAACAGCAGTGACACTGACACACTGTTGACTGACTGTTAACTGACTGTTGACTGACTGTTGACTGACTGTAGACTGACTGTAGACTGACTGTTGACTGACTGTTGACTGACTGTAGACTGACTGTAGACTGACTGTTGACTGACTGTTGACTGACTGTTGACTGACTGTTGACTGACTGTTGACTGACTGTTGACTGACTGTTGACTGACTGTTGACTGACTGTTGACTGACTGTTGACTGACTGTTGACTGACTGTTGACTGACTGTTGACTGACTGTTGACTGACTGTTGACTGACTGTTGACTGACTGTTGACTGACTGTTGACTGACTGTTGACTGACTGTTGACTGACTGTTGACTGACTGTTGACTGACTGTTGACTGACTGTTGACTGACTGTTGACTGACTGTTGACTGACTGTTGACTGACTGTTGACTGACTGTTGACTGACTGTTGACTGACTGTTGACTGACTGTTGACTGACTGTTGACTGACTGTTGACTGACTGTTGACTGACTGTTGACTGACTGTTGACTGACTGTTGACTGACTGTTGACTGACTGTTGACTGACTGTTGACTGACTGTTGACTGACTGTTGACTGACTGTTGACTGACTGTTGACTGACTGTTGACTGACTGTTGACTGACTGTTGACTGACTGTTGACTGACTGTTGACTGACTGTTGACTGACTGTTGACTGACTGTTGACTGACTGTTGACTGACTGTTGACTGACTGTTGACTGACTGTTGACTGACTGTTGACTGACTGTTGACTGACTGTTGACTGACTGTTGACTGACTGTTGACTGACTGTTGACTGACTGTTGACTGACTGTTGACTGACTGTTGACTGACTGTTGACTGACTGTTGACTGACTGTTGACTGACTGTTGACTGACTGTTGACTGACTGTTGACTGACTGTTGACTGACTGTTGACTGACTGTTGAACGGTGCAGTCTGGTCGTTTTTCTTCATCTGTCAGACTCTGAACTTTACAGACAAATAAAAATAGTTTTTATTTTCACATAATTCTCCAGACATCGACAGCCGGGGAGGAGGAGGTTCTGTGCCATCACTGGATATAAACTCAGGTCAAGATAAAGGTTATGGACTGATGACAAGGTTCTCACCTCAGACACGTGTCCCTCAGAGTTCCTGGTACCGACTGTTGGGGTCAAACTGGGGTCAACCTTCTACATCAATGCAGTGCAATTGTTTTTGGAGGGGGAAAAAAAATCATGTGACAAAAGTCCTCGAACAGAAGTTGTTGAAAGTAAATCTTGATTTCAGGTTTTAAAAGAAAAACTTTGATTGAGTTTAAGAAAATCAGTTTTAAATGAGGAGATTTAACACGGTCGTGTCCAGACTAAATGAAAAGGAATCGTCTCAGAGAAATAGGTTTCAGACTGAAGTACAGTAATGTACTTCAGTCTGGTACTACAACGTACTGTAAATACACAGTAAGATGACACTCACCCACACATTAGCCATTAGCCTCTAATTAACTTGTAGACTATGACAGTGAACGTCTCCTTCCTTCTATTTACAGCAGCTCTTCATAAACATTAACACCGCTCCCCACCCCCCACCCCCCCTCCCACCCCAGACTTAAACATAGTCTGGCGGTGGAAACACCTTCAGCGTGTGTGTGTGTGTGTGTGTGTGTCCTGCCAGATCTCATTGTTAGGCAGTGAGAAGGGAAATGTCATTGTTCAGTGCGGAGCCTGGAGGAGCCTTGTCACACACACTACACAGATCTGTGTTTGTTTGGCTTGTTCTGACAGCCACCATTCATCACCGCTGCCGGGCATGTGGACTCAAACACAGCCCACAGCTCAAACGCCAGGAACTTTCTTTTTTTTTTTTCTTTCTTATCTTCCAGGACGGATCCTATAGTCTGACTCCGTGGCCTTCTCTCCTTCACTTCTCTCCATCTTTACATTGTTGTTTTTCTCATTTCTGTTATCGTTTGTAGTCTCTCAGCTGCCGCCTTTTTCTTCCGTGTCTCTGTCGACTTTCAGTGACAGGAAGTGGAACAGAAACATCCAGGTGAACACTAAAAAAAATAAAAATTATGGGGGAACTTTTACCACATTACCACAGTGATTCCAACCTTCATTTACTTCTTGTTGATACATGTTTGGTTGCAGTAATAAACTGTAGTACCAGTTGTAGTGCTACATCATTGTACACCGCGGCCTTGGCCTTTGTCCGTGGACACGCCCCCCGCATTGTAAACCACAGCACTTGAAGATTCATCGCTCTGACTTTGAGGTCATTGTATAAAATAATTTCCGCTTCATTTTTGATATTTCTTCTGATGAAAATTACGACCTCCGGTTCACGTGAATTAAAAATCAATACTTTCTGCGTCAGTGGTGAAGGATTTAGTATAAACGAGGTTCTGTGGAAGCCCATCAATACTTTAACTTTAATACCAGCTCCTCATTAAACACCAGAAAGACTTTGAAGTACCATTACCATCTTAACCTGTCTTCAATATTAATTAGAGGCTGCGTTAAATCAGTGTGGATCCGTCCACATAAAAGTGTCTGCTTTTATTGTGTTGTGTTAATAACACTCCACCAGAGTCAAGTCTCTTTTGATGGGACTTAACGAGGCGCCGTCCATCAACTGTTGGACTCTTTGTCTCGCTGTGTCTTCTGCCTCACTCGATCTCTCTCTCTCTCTCTCTCTCTCGGTTTCTCAGGTTGACTGGAGTCTAAACGTAAAATAACATGTTATTTTCCTCCGTGGTGATAACGAGAGGAGTGAACTGTAGTTGTTGTTGATGATGATCGAACTTTAATCACGATGACAAAACAATAACTCTCTGACCCTCAGCATCAACATTCTATTAAAAATAATGAGAAATATTTTTAGCATTAATTATTATTTTAAGGTGAATTTTAAGGCTGAAAACACCGGGATCATGATTATCTCAATGTCTCAATACGAATTGATTTAAATTGGTACTAAATAATCTATTAGTTCATGATGTGTGAAAGATGTAAAAAAATGAACTGCAGTATGTTCCCTCAGTTTGTTGGAACAGCTCGAGTCCTAAAAGTCCTGGCATCAAACACACAGTCGCCTCCACCAGGCATCAAACGGCAGCAGTAATGGCTGGAATCAGAAACCTGGTAATTGGACCGGTTCAAGTGCAGCCGCTCGGTTTGTGCTCAGAATAAAGGCTACATGGAAGAAAACAAGTGAAGTCTGGGGTCCGCGCTAATGTACAGCGGCGGCAGCAAATTAAGGCGAGAGCAGATGCATGTCCATAATCAAACACACAATGAGTCCAAGTGTCAAGCGTCGGTTCGTCTGATTCCACAGTGAAAAACAAATGAAGTGAAGGAAGCGGCTGCACCGACGCCTCCTCATTAACCAGGCAGCAGGGGCTTTTCATTCCTCTGTCAACCCTCAGACCTGCTGCTGAGAGGCAACCTTTTATGCATGAGCCACCACAAAAGATTTGAATAATAGGGACAAAATCATTCAAAAATGTCCAGACTTTTGGTACAATGTGGGCAACGGTTTGAAATCCAAGAGGATCTGAGGTAAATTGATTTTCTTTACCTCTTTGATCGGGTCCTGGATTTTAGTTTTTTGCTTCCCTTTATCGTGAAGTTCTGCAGCTGTGGCTGTGTTTACATCCTCGTCAAAGTATCCTTTGGTAGAATATCTTTTTAAGAATTGGGTTACAGTGGCGAGGCATGCAGTTTGAGGAGCAGATGGATTAAATATCAGGGTAATCCCATCTTCTTGGTCGTTAAGGAGAGGTCGACAGATGAGGCCAGGTGGGAGCTGTCATGGATCATGATGTTTGCAGATTACATCATTTGCATTGACCGTAGGGAGCAGCAGGGGGGGCTCTACGGAAGACAGGATGATATGACGGTGCCTAGAAGAAGGTCTGGTCAATGTCTTACTAGCTGGTAGTGAGATCTGCTATGACTTAAACCATTTTCTAAATCTTATTTGGCTTGAATTTCCTCCCTTGAATTTCACTGCTCTAATTTGCCGTCCGGCGTCAGTCTCTGCTGGACTGTAGATGAACCTGCGTCTGCCTCAGAGACTCGCTGTGTCTAAATCGGTGTAATCTTTTCAATCTCTTCTCCAGTCCCTGTGGAACAGAAGGAACAGTGTGATAATGGTCTGCACTCGTCAACACACACACTTTCACATTTATCTCCCTACTTCGATCTTCCCTCGACTCTTTATTGGTTTGAATTTCTTATTTACTCACGTCCAGTGTTATGTTGTCCCAGTCTCATCATTATAAAGGCACAGGAACTTGTACCAGGAACTAGGTACCAGAACGTAAACCAGGTGTGTCCTGACTCAAGAACCCAAACTAGGCAGAGAGAGTGTGTGTCTAACAGGTGTGTGCATACTACAGAGAGAGAAAATTAGCTACAAATCTGACACAAAAGAAGATGTGGGGTATCGTGAGACAGACGCATTTGAATGCAAATTAATGCAAAAATAATTACATTCATGTACAGTGTCAAGGTCCAATGAAAGTTGATGATGCCATATTTAATTATGTGAGTCTTAGTTAGCTCAAGGCTGCTGCAGATACAGTAAATGTGCTGTGTTTAATATAGAACAGAAACACCAGAGGGATGATGACAATTTTTCACTAGAAAGGAGAAAATAAACAAAATGTCTCAAACATTTTTGTCTATAATTTAGCTGCATGAAAATTTGAAATGAATGTAACATGACAGAAGACATGAGAGCAAAGTGTCAGACGTGGTTGGAATAAAGAAAGGAAAATGACATGTTTATAATGGTGAATCCTCATGCAGCAATGATGCAGCTCAGTGGAGCGGAAAAGGAAAATCAACTTCAGGGGGTCTTCAAGGTTTTTCAAGACCCTCAAACAGATGGAAAGATGAAGCAAGGACCTTTTCTATGTATATTCCCTGTATAAAACTGTTACTGTGTATGTAAGTAGAGATCTGGTGCTGTGAATAAAAATACTTTGTTATTTTGTATTTCATACAAAGTATGTTCATATAACACACTGGTAATTATAGTGATGTTTTTTGTTTTATTTTAAACATTTTGTATTTTTAACAACAAAAGACAGTGAGTACAATGTCAACAGATATCTATCACTGCCACGTAAACTGCCGTAATCTTCGGATTTTAAAGTTTTCCACTGTACGTGAACGCACCTCACCTGATAGCTGCAATTTTGACGTGACGTCATAATTTGTGTACACCTTGCGTTTGGTGCCTGTCATGAAGATGGCTAAACCCTCGAGCTAGCATTTAGCTAACTTGTGGAAAAACGGACGAATGTTTGACAAGAAATAGACCGGAGCAACAGTTTATTATGAAGTTTACTGCTGAAAACAGGTTTGTTAATCATTTTCATAAGCTAAACAAATGTGTTAAAGTGAGTAAAAGCCAGAGAATACATTGTAAAAGTCGACGATTCTTTACATATTTTGTAGCATTGTCTGTGGGTTTACAAAGAGAGTGACAGAGTGCAGTAGCATGTTTCCAACGCTCATTCACCATATGACATTTAGAGGGGCGCTGTTTCACACCATAAAATTCTCGAAGAAGAAGAGAAGGGGGAGACGACATTGTTGTCTTTTTAATTATTATTATTATTATTATTATTATTATTATTATTATTATTATTATTATTATTATTATTATTATTATTATTATTATTATTATTATTATTATTATTATTATTATTATTGAATTACGGTTATATTCTTAGGATTGGAAAAGTTTGGAACCTCTGTCTATAGAGTATCATATGGTATTATATATGGTAATATATTGATAAATGGTATTGTGAAGACTGTCAATTGTCTCAACATCTAACACATAACCTACTTTTAGGGCAATTGTATTATTAACATTATTATTATTATCTTTATCTTTAAATAAGTCTTTAACTCAGATTTGTTGACTATCTGTTGGATTATATTCCCACCTCCACAGACACACTGAGCGTTTTCATTTGAATACCTGCAGGTGGACTGTGGCCAGAGAGGCAAATTATGCTTGACTCCTCCTGGGGGAAAAAAGAGAGAGTTACTGTTTATTTTACTGTTAAAGAAATCAGCTGAAGAAGAAAGTACTGTTTAAAATACTTTTTTACTGTGATAGTGTTTAAAACTATTGTCCACAAAAATCACAGACGGCAGGAATAAAACGTTGGCATTTGAGAATAATAGGAAGAACAAAGACATTAAGTTCATATTTATAGCATTGATGTTAAATATCAGTATTTCTAACATTTCTTTATTTGCTAGCCTGAAACCTCCCCACCCCAACACATGTTCACCTTTTGCAGCTTGCCAATTTGACCTCTGACACCTGAAGGAGACGTTGGGTCGATTTCATCTTCTTGATTCGTCACAGTCTGTCCCAGTGCATCAGTCAGACGTCTTATGATCCAGTCTGGATTCTGAGCTAGTCTGTGGGAATAAAAGCATTATTTTTTTTTTTTCTTTCCCCCAGATAAAACGTTCTGTCAAGCCTCATTTTCCTCCTCCTCTGCTCCTTCTCTTCCTCCTCCTCATCACTCTGTCACATCCATTTTCACTCTGTCTGTTTCTACACAGCTCACAACATCATCACTTTGTTTCTTCTCTTCACAGCTGAGCAGACGGACATGGACACGAGTGGGATTACGAAGGTGGACTTTCCTGTGGCTTCGGTGAGTGTGTGTGTGTGTGGGGGGGGTGTATCTGGCATAGCTATACTTGTGGGGACAATGTGAAAATGCTGTCGTTATGGGGACATTTTTCAGGTCCAAACTGAGAAGATAATTTAAGGTTCTCTTTTCCATGAGGCGGTCTTGTGTCTGAATTCTTTACTAGTCCTTTCTGTTGTATTTTGATCTTTGCCTCAGCTCGTCCTTCCGTCACTCTGTTGAAAACCGTTCTGATCATGAGCGCTGTTTTTGATTCAGCTCAGCTGATCCTCCCTCCAATACAAACCTGGTTACATCACAATCAATGTTAACTCCTGCTGGGGTCACAGGAAGTGACATCAGCCTGAAACAGGCCTGTGGTGACTGGCTCGACTCTGACCAATAGGACTCCTGTGTGAAAACGATTGTGAGATTTATTGATGACAGAGGGTTTGATGGATTTTCACGATGATGGAATGGGTTTTTACCAAAACATTTAAATGCATCACGGCAAGTCTGGTCCGTTATTCATGTGGAATCACTCATCTTTGTTGCACTGGATCCAGCAGTCAATTACAGCTGACAATGTGTGTCGGACATGGATTCAATTAGTGAAAAGAACCATTCATGATGTTCTACTGTAATTTAAAATAACACTGAAGTTAAACTGATGTATCAGTAAGGTGATTTATATGTTCATTATTATAAATTAATGTCCTGTAATAGGATTTAATTTATTAGCCAGGTGCTTCGCACACGTCATTATTTCTCCGCATGAAATCGGAAATTGATTTTATAGTATAGTATTTTATTTCGTTTTTTATTTTATTATATTTTTATCAAATGCCAGACTATTTTTCACATTAATTCAGTTTTATTTAAGTACTGATCTTTACGAATTTCCTTTTTTATTGCTAAATTAGCATTCGAATAAATAATAAATGGAGAAGGTGATTTGTTGATTTTTCAGCACCAAATATTGTTAGACAAAGATCTAAGATGGCTAAAATTGAAGCTGAGCTGAAAATGATTCAATAAATCGAAATATAGAAAAGGAAAATGTTGCACAATTAATTCATTTACCCCACAGGGGTATTTGACAGATACACAAAACAAGTAAATTTACTGTTTTTATGAACTCCTATTTGGTGATACAATCTGCAAAAAAAAAAAAGATGTGTTCACATTGTGAATGATGCAACGGGGCTGTTTGTGTGAGATGGAGGGTAAATTATGAAGGGAGGTGACAGAGTGTGATGAATGCAGGATGCTGATGCGGGTCCCAGGTGTACAGCTGTATGGCAGGTAAGGACAAAGGCAGATAGGATGATGTGTGATGATGGGAAACAGATGATGGAGCGGCAGTGGGAGAGAGATGACAGGGAGGAAGAGGAGGCCTAATCACTGCACGGCAGCGTTGCCCAGAGTGACGCTTCTTTTATTCAAAATGCATGTGTTATCAGCTGAGGCCACAGCAGCAGCAGCAGCAGCAGCAGAGAAAGGCATCACATCACAACAAATGGAGAGTCTGTGTGTTTCTGACAGGATGTGCTCACACAGAGCAAGGAGGGGAGTCAGAAAATTCTGCATTTAATACAGACCCCACGTCCAGAATACTTGATACACCAAATAAAAGTGCATTTACTTCAACAATTGGTAGATACTCCACCAATCAGTAATTGGTACTCAGGCTCATGTCAGGGGTACTTGGCTAAATCTGATCCCCATCCTGCAGTAATCGGTACTCAGGCTCATGTCAGGGCTACTTGGCTAAATCTGATCCCCATCCTGATTATGTGAACCACTAACTACAGTTGTGTTGTAGTCTGTCAGAGTAGTCTAATATTATTAGTAGTAGTAATACTTCACTGTGCAGTAAATTGTTTTGACTGATACATGGACTAATGATCTTGTAGTGGTGTTGACCAGGGTCAAAGATTTGTTGTTGTTGCTGTTGATGCTCAGCTTCAGTGGAGAGTTGCAGCAGAGACTCAACACAGACTCAATAAATGAGGCAAAAAAAAAAACTCACTTCCACAGAAGCCAGGCTTCATTGGGAGACTGAGCAGTTGGTGGTCTTGGAAGCCAGGGTCCTGCATGATGATTGGAGGAAATGTATGAAACACTGAACCATTTTCGATTGTTGGCTGTTTTCTTCTTCTAGCCATTTCCTGTTTCTTCTGCCTTATGCCAAGAGTTATCCAAAAAGTAAAAATGCTGCAGTTGAAAATCCCCCTTAAACAATGTTCAGGAAAACAGAATATCACCCCCTACAGTACTTTTCAAGTACTTAGGATCATTTTTCATGCTGGAAAGTGTCAAATCAGCTGTGATTTCCTCTAAATGTAACAATTTTCATTGTTGATTTTGATTTTCTGAGAATCCTCCAGCTCTGTTATCATTCTGTATGAAGACTAAATTGCTGGTGCAAAAGAAAATCATTGTTCAAAACTGAAATGAAACACCGAGGCTGTTTTCCTCGTTCCGCTGTAATTCGACTTTCATTGCAAAGTATCCGAAAAGCCTCTGAGTTAAAGACGTAATTCTCCTTCCCTCTCTCAGCAGCCCCTGCTGCACTGCTGCCTCCTCGCTGAGCGAGCTTTTATTCCGACTGCCGGCGTTTTAGCGCTGAGACAGGATCACCTCTTATCCATGAAAACGTCCTTCAGCTTCCATTTTCTGGATGAGCAGCTGCACCGGTGTTACATCAGTGGATAACAGCACCTCTCTGACTCTGACTCCTCTCTCTGATTCTTCCTGTTTGTTTATTTCTCGCTTTACCACGACCTTTTAGTATCAGGTATGTTCAAAATCTGGCTCTAGGACCAATAATAGACCAGTTTGATGGAAGTTTATTGTAGTCTATTAATTAGCAATATGTTACTGTGAATGGTATAGTGGTATAACATTGGCTGAGTGACGTGTCATGATGGTCTGTAGGTCTTTGAGGTATAATGACGAACCAACAGTTTTTGAGGTATTCTGTTTCATTAAGCTAATGAATACAGCAGTGACATGCTCTTATTTTGAAACATCTTGTTTAAATGTGGATGAATACAGCAGCGAAACATTATTTTGAAACATCTTGTTTAAATGTGTGTGTGCAAGTGGGAGAGAGTCCTTCGTCTGACAACAGCAGATGAGGAGTTAGATTTAAACAGTAAACTGCTGAGACAGAGACAGTCCTGTGTCTTTAACAGTTCCTGTCGTCTTCTGTGTCAAAGTGAGTCCCTGCATCACGTCCTCAAACCTTCAGCACCTGCAATCTGACGATGAGACAGGCTGGGAATCTGAAGGAAGCTGCTGCGCTGCCCGTGAGACTTGAGCAGAAATGACTGTAGAAATAATAAAAGGAGACTCCTGTCTGCTGTGTCTCATTAGGGACAGATAGATTTCCTTCATTTCCTGCTGTGATGGAGCCTTTGTGGCGAGCAGAGCCGGGCTCAGTGTGAATGATGTAAATATTGGCAGGCCTCAGAGTGATGACTCTGTGAAGCCGTGCAGCCATGCTTGTACACGGGATGAATTATTGAAAGCAGGGAAGCAAACATGACGTGTGCAGCAATCAAATGCACAGACACTTAAAGTCCAATATGGGTAGAAAACAGACCGCCGCGATAACACGCGCTTGGTGATTCTAGTCAGGCAGCAGCAGAGACAACAGACTAAATAAGCCACAGTCAGTGGTTGGTTTGTTTTTTTTTGGCCTCGTGAAATATATTTACTTTTGTCAAACGTGATCCGCTTACATCCAGCGGTATCTCCAACCCATGTTAGACCTTGAGGTGAATGATATTTGAAAAGCTAATACTGTAACCAGTAAGTATATAGCCAACGGGTATGAGAAGTTAGGTTAGTGATATGCACCAATATTGTCAACATTCCAAAGAAGTTTTAAACTGACTTAAACTTTAAACACTTTTATATTAGACCAGTGGAACAGACACAAAAATTATACACCGTTTCTGCGAAACTAGCATAATTTTACTACACAACCGCTGAGAATACACAAGGGAAAACAATATATATAATATATAATATAATAATATGATAAAAATGACCTTAAAAGTGAATAAATTGTTTTATGTAAAGAGAGGTTGAAAAATACCCCAAAAACATAGATATTTAAAAAAATAAATGATTAGCCTAAAAATAGCTGAGATTGGCTAACTGATATGGCTAACTGATATGGCCTTAAATAAATGTGTCTTTAGCTGTGCGCTAGCTACAGGCTAAAATCTAAAACTGGCCAGGGAGTCTTTAGCAAAAGATTCGCTGAAGATAGTCAAAACTTTTGCACATGAAGATAAAAGTTAGCCAAAATGCTACATTGAGCTTGGAGGAAAAATAGTTTGAAATTAAATATAGATATATACGGAATAGAATGTGTTAAAACAATGCCTGTGGGAGGGCTCTCCTCCTCGTTCTGATGCTGCTGCTGACGATGTGCAATTTTCAACATGTGCCAGGAGTTTAATTGTCTGTGCAGCGGCTCATTGACAGCATAATTCTAGCTGTGTGCTTTTTTTTTTTCTTAAATAAAATCCTGCCGTTGAATAGAGAGATTCCCTGAGTGTGAGGCAAACACCGGCGCAGGAAGGTATAATTTCTGCCTCCTCTCATCTTCTCTCCACGTCATTTTAGAAAATGTTGGGTTTAATTGTGCATACAGAGAGAAATCTCTCCTGAGTGTCTGAGTGAATGAATGTGAGCAGGCACCGTTCAAACACAGACTTTTTATGAGACCATTCTAAGATGTTACAATACTTTGGTGTTGCTTTTTCTTTTTCTAACTAACTGTTGTTAGTTTTGGTGACAAAATTCTTGCGTCACATTTTGTTCTGAGAGGATTTTCTGTCACATCAACGTCTTTGAAATCCTTTCAAATTCCATCCTAAAAAAAAAAAGAACCCTGAAGATTCACAGTGTTACGGACAATAATCCTTCTGTTGTTCAGAGAGAAGGAAAGCCCCGAGTATCTGCATTATTTCCCATCATCCCTCTCTCTCTTACCCCTTCTTCCTCTCTCTCACAAGTGCCCTTTGAGAGCGGCTCAAGGATCTTTATTCATCATCATAATCCCTCCGCTGATGTTTCCTGAATACATTGCCATTAGAAGCTGCTCATATATGCAGATGACATTAAATCGGGCCCCGGGCTGCAGCCCAGGTTAGAAATGGTCCAAGACAGGTGTGCCGACATTTGGTGAAAACAAAAATCTCTTTATTTGAAATGAGATCTGCAAAACATTGTCACATCTGAACCGAAGACTGTGGTTGGTGGAAAAGAAGGAAGTTGATCTTCTTCTTGCCCTGTAGCGTTGGTTCCCAAAGCGAGGGGCGAGGCCCCCCAGGGATGCAAACAGGCAACTTATTCTTATTTGATTTACCATGTTTATTTGGGGTAAAGTCTGTGCTGACAATGTGCTAACTACAAAGTGAGGGCGCTGTAGAGAATCTTTGGTCACCACTGCCCTGTTGACTGTTAAATTATAACCACTGCTAATGAGGATTAACTGTGATAACTTACACCTTTCCTGTTACCAATCAGAATTTAATGGATTTTGACTGACAGCCGTAAATATGCAGTGACACCGATATAAAACCTATAACCAGGTTCAGGCTGATACCAGTCCATACCAGTGAGAACTGGTGAAATGACCGACGTCTGTTCAGCTGCAGGTTCCTCTGCAGGGACGACACGTTTGTGATTAATTCATTTTGAAGTCTGAGTAACACAGGACTCATGTGGTATGTTAAGAAGAGTGAACACTGACCTGAGACCAGTCCACCTGGGTTAGAACCACATCGAGTCTGTGATCGACCCCCACATCTGGTGGACCATATCTAAAATGTAACCCATAATTTAAACATCATCCAGGTGGATTATGAATGTGTCCTGACTTGACACTGTATCTGCCGACATATATGGCCGTGTACGTGTATGTGGACGAAACACAGGCAGCTGTCAGACATAAAACTGCTGCAAAATGAATTGAAAAGCTTGTTAAAAATTCTATTCTATCATAGATTTTATTAAATATAAAGTTTTGTTATTTCCTGGGAGCTCATAAAAAGCAGATGGAAGAAAGGGAGAAATTTGAGCTGGTAAAGTACAGAGCTGATTTTCACACAGTCCACTCCATCGATCCAGCCTGCTGTGAAGCAAACCGATCAATTTTGGGCCATAAACAGAAACATCATGGGATTATTTATTCCACTTTTAGTTACAGAGCTGGAGTGAAGGGAGAGGATCAGTGCTGACTTTATGAGAGCAGCTCTCCTGCCAGGAATCTATCACTGACACCGCAACTTTATCACCACGCACTGAAAATGAAATTTAAATCAGGTGTGTAGCCAGAAAATGAATCACGATTGGTTTAAAATGTGAGTTGCTAAGAGTCGGAAGAGACGGAAAAATGCATAACGATAAGGTCACCAGAAAATGGGTCCAAGTTAGCTAGGTGTTAGCTTAAAGGTGAGCTGTTGTGCATAACTTATGTACATGTAACATACACGCTAGGAAGAAAATTGGGGGTGAGACCAAGGGCAGTGAAGGACTGCCCCCTACTGGGTGTATTGCAAAACAAATATTCCAACGTACAGCAGTGTCTGCGAGCGCGTGGACGGTGACGACGGAGCGTAGCGTCGTATCAAAGCTCAGCGTCGACGCCAACATTGAGACCTATAAACAAAAACACCTCAGCGGCTCTGAGCGCTGACTGGCTGTTTCTGCTCCTCCCTTGAACATTTTAATGTTTCCCTAAAAACCCCAGGGCAGTTAGTATCCAGACTGGGGCAGGAGAGTGGGACAGGTGGACGATTACACTGTGTAAACCAATTAATTAAACGCTGCTGATTCAACAGAGCTGCTTCCACACCAGCTCGAAGTGGAAATGGTTTTATTCCTGACAGTGAAAGTGATTGTTCGTCGCCGTGGTGACAGAGAAAAAAAAAAACCCCAAAAAACAGCGTCCTCATTTTATTTTGACCCAATAAGACTTTACAGCACTTTGTGGAAAGTAAGGGAAATGTTAAGGGATCAGACATTAAAGTGTGTGCGGAGTTGGTTGTAAAGACGCTTTATTGATGAGTCCACCTGAGGACACTAAACCCTGGGTCTTAAAACCCCAGTCCAGGGGGGAAAGTCAAGTCAAGCCCCCCACCCCCGCTCTGGTTCCTAGTATTTTAAATTGTAAAAAAATAGAAGATTAAAAATAAATTAAATGAAGAAATGCAAATCAAAATATAATAAGGATACACATTTAATTAATTTAAATTAAATTAAACCACAGAGGAAGAGGACCAAGCAGAGACATGATAATTTTATCAGTAACTAAAAGAAAAACTTAAAACTTAGACATTTTTTTGTTATATCTATTATATTATTACATATTTTATATATATAAATGTATATATATATAGAGAGAGAGATTTTTTGCGTGAATTTTTTTGACATTTTGTGCATAGATTGGAATTCATAATTTAATAATGTTCAATCATCCACATATATTGTTCTCTAGCGCCTCGGTGGGAGAAAAAAAAGTACTGCACATGAAATATCACAATATTACAGCCATTTCTCCATAGGTGTGAATGTGAGTGTGAATGACTGTTTGTCTCCATGTGGAGCTCTGTGATTGAGCAGAGAACTTTCCCCACTTCCTCCTAGTCGATTTCTGGGAATGTCGAAGTCGAACCAGCGACTTTTTTGTTGTTGTAAGGCAGCAGCACACTCCGTGGCCCCTGACGTTTCTCCTCTCCTGGGCTATGGTTTGATCTATGGTTGAATATTAAGATGTAAAACATCTTTATTAGCGTCAGTTTCAGACACCGACCCTCTGCAGATCAACACAGAACCTCCAGCCACGCGGTCTTCTCTGCATCAAAAGAAGACAATTGGATAAATTATTCATGTAGTGCAACACAAACCAGCAACAACTAATTCTTCAAATCTGATGGGATTCTCCTCCACGGGCTTCATCTACAAAGGCTGAAAATAAGATGTTTCCCCACACGGCCTGATTGTGTCGGCATCACAGCAACCTTGAAAAAAAGAGGAAAAAATAACATTTGTGGAAACATCAAGGTTTGAGGAGCATTTGATGCATTTCTAATGAAGCGTGGTCCAGGTCCCTGGGCCACGGCGGCTGATCTGACAGGGTCGACGCTGGAGATTTGACCATGAGGAAGAAAGACAGGAAGGAGAAACCAAATCCTGGAGCCGGATCGGTCAATCAAAGGACGACATGGAGTTGAGGATCAGCGTGTGTCAAGGACTTGATGGTGTCAAGACAAATCAATTTCTCCGTGACGGGATGAGGAGGGACTGGAATCAAAGCTTGATCAGCAGGACAGATGCTGAGGAAAAGAAACGGAAAAAACGGAGGAATCTGACGGTGAACCATTTCAGTACCTGGAGCTGGGAGTCGGCCTCACACTGAGGTTTGGTTCTGATCCAGGGATCAAAGACCTGAATGGTCTGGACATCAACGTTTGAGTTCCGATTTTGACGTCTTGTACAAGCGTTTGTGTGAATATCGTCTTCAGGAAACCTGTCCTTGGAAGTTAGATACTAACATTGAATTTGAATTTAAATCTCAGGCTTAATTCAGTCTAACCTGCTGCAGATCAGTCATACTGAGATGTGACTCAAATCAAGGCTCAGGGTCTGAGACGTGAAGCATAGGATTTAAATATGAGGACACAAGTTTGACTCTGAGGGGACTAAATTTGGCTTATAGTTGTCTCTTTTTATTTGGACTAAATTTGAAGTTAAGTGATTAAGTTGTGGCTTATAGTTGTCTATTTTTTATTGGGTTTGAGTCTAATGTATGGTTTTAAAGTCGAGGCTGAAAGTTCAGAAAATACTAAAAGATCAAATACATATATTGATATATATTTGTCAGTTCAAGGGTGAACACTTTGATATTTTCATTTGAGAAAATATCAAAGAGTGTGTGTGTGTTTTTATTTATTTACAGCAAAGAATGAATGAAGCCATTCTTTAGCTCTGTGTTTCAGATATTTATGTGCAGGCAGTGATGAAAAAGCCATAAAAGCTGACAGCAGGTGAGATGTGATGCAGACTGTGATCAGCCCTCAGGCAACGCAGGGGTTTTTTTTCAAGCTTAGACGAAAGATTCCAGACGCAGACAAAGTGTGAGAAGAGGAAAAATCAGAGGCGCAGTGTGAGATCATTCTTATAAATGTGACAGATGCTGCGGCGTGTGTGTGTGTGTGTGTGTGTGTACTGTGACACCGTACACTGCATTACTGCCTGTAACTCAGGCACAGTTCGTGGGCTTTGGTGAGTTTATTGGTCAACACGAGGAACACTTCAATTTCTCACAGCTCCAACTATTCTGCCGGCACCGGAACTGTGTGGCGTTCAAGGTAAAATGGGATTTCTCTCCAGCCTTACAACAAGCCGAGAGAAAAAAAAAAAACCCGTCCCAGACACAGCAAGGACATCTGTCAAGGTAAAGGATGACGGTCCAAGATAAGAATTTCAATAAAGAATCTCCCCTCCTCCCCCCGAAAAAAAACAAAAAACGGTAATTACTTTGTGGTTGTAGACAGTGTGGTGTTTACACCCCCCGCTGGTGGTGCTGAGGTTACACATCAACTGCTATTCATTAGTGTCCGTCTGGGAACTTTGCATGACATCACACACACACACACACACACACACTTTATCTGTTGTTGTTTGAACTGCGGTGCTGTATTTGTATTCGCAGGGAGAGAGATAATTGGTCGATCGTGGGTAAAGGGTCAGAACTTCAAGTCAGGACCAAAGAAGTTGGAGAAGCTTCAGAGAGAGAGAGTTTTCTTCTTGTCAGTCTGGTTTTAGTGCAAACGCAGCAGCAGAACGTTTGAGTCTGTGCTTGAGTCTCATCTTCAGTCTTTACATGCAAACATTTGACATTAGCATTAGCGTTAGCTGGGACAGAAACTCAAGCAGGCTCCATTAACTGCTTTTTAGAGCAAAGACCATTTCATTTTTGTATTTAGTAAACCGTGGGGCTGCTGGACTTGTACAGGTTCTGTCTTGGATTCCATTGTTTTGTAAAGTTATATAGGGACGTTGGATCATGAAAGCCAACAAAGGTTACCTCTGTTCCTGTGATAATTCTCAATAACTGCCTCCTCGTTTCTCAGCAGACACGACGACTGTGTATGCTGATGACACACAACAAATGAGACGTCATAAAAACTGAAATATATGATGTGATAAAACCCAAACACCAAACACCCTGCAGTGTAAAATTAACCAGATGACCCATAAACACATGCGTGCGTTGGTTCGCGTCCCACTCTCTCATCATCAGCCGGTGCAGACGTTTGTGCAGCGCCGGTCAGAAAGGGCTGATGGGAAAGTAGAAATAATAATAAAACGAAACAGAACCGTGTTATGTCTCATGGAGGGAAACTTGATGCAGTCGGAAACAGTTTATGGCCTCAGTTGTGGGCAGGGAATCCAATGCTGTCTTTTGTTATTGCCTGTGCGTCGTCATGATTGTACGGTCTACACATATTGCCTCATACTTTATACAGGATGCTGCAGATTTACATAAACACACCAGAGAAGGTGGAGCAGTTGGGTTGATTTATTCAGGCAGTCAGGAGCAAAATCATCTTCTTTTTTTTTATTACTTTCTCTGTTTGAATCATCATGTTTTTGTCTGTCTGCACCAGCCCCTCTGGAGAAGAGAAGCCACAACTTCAAGTTCCCTCAAATATCATTCCTGACAACAGTGACAGAACAGAGAGGGGGTTCAAGCTGAGCTGAAATGCCACAGGTTCCTGCGTTAAAGGACTGGCTTTGATACAGAACATGTCTTTAGCTGCTGGGACTACAATTCCCAGAAGCCTCTTTGATCCTGACCTTCAGCCTCTCTCAGAAAGTGTTCTCTGCAGGCATTTCGGTGATGCGGTGTGACGGTACTGTGTACATCCTGGAGCTGCTAAAAAAAAAAAGCATTTGAGATTCAAGAGTTTATTTCTAACATTAGACTCACAACAAAGACAGACGACGATCTTTTTCTAATTGCTATTTTTTCCCGAGGTTTTTCACGGCATCACTCCCTCCATTAGATGGCGCCCTTTTTGCCCCATTCCCCCAAAGCCACAGAAGGTTTGGGGGCCAATCACGCGTCAGCTAGTTTGTTATTCAACATAAACATGACTTGCACTATTGTACAATTTTGCGAGATCTGGCAGCGATGCCTTCGAGGTCTGGAGAGAAAAAAACGTAGCCCTGTTGTCAGTGCTACGACCTGTCTGTCTGTATAGTCGATCAATGCAGCATTTTGAGGGTGACCACCTGACCAGTGCCGCTGCCGTCTTTACCTCATTAACTTCACAATGTCTGGAGAAAAAAAACGTAGCCCCGTTGTCACTGCTACGACCTGTCTGTCTGTGTAGTTGATCAATGACCACCTGACCAGTGCTGCTGCCGTCTTTACCTCATTAACTTCACCGTGTCTGTGCCGAGCACTGAACTCATGATGAAACAGTTCCTTCTTCTCCAGGATCTGTTTCATCCCAGTAAGTCCAGCCTGGGGCGCGTTCCTTTTTTCTTGTCAAGAGCATTGAAGGCTGAGCCGCTCTAACTTAAATGCAGGAGAATTTGAACAGTGAACAGACACGGACTTTTTTTCTGTATTTACCAGAAACCCACCTTTTTTTCATCTGTCCTGGTACTGATCTGGATCATAAACACGTAACCGTGAACACAGCAGTGCTGGGAGACACAGTGACACCATCGGTTTTTAATCAGGCTCCAGCCACCGACTCCTTTCTCACTCCTCGTCAACATCCCCCGTCATTACGTCCCAGTGATCTCCACTTAGTCCACTTCTCTTTCTCTCCCTCCCTCACCCCACCTCCCTCCACCATGCCAAAGTGCCTCTCGTTCTCTCCAGACCCACCAGGCCAAAGTGCCTCTCGTTCTCTCCAGACTGGTAATTCTTATTAATCATCGCTGCAGGCCTGTTCCAGGGCCAGACAGCCCTCGGTGGAGAGAGAGAGAATCAAGTCAGAACCCAACGCGATCCAGAGAGACTTTAGAGCCCGGCCTCCTGGTCCTCAGACAGAAGTGTCTGATGTGACTACGACTACAGACCGGTTCAGACTGGTTCAAGTGTCTCAGTAGCGTTGACCAGTTTTATCATCACATCACTGTCCAGTGTTGACCTGTGTGACCTTTGAAAAGTGCAGTTCAGACCCTGGACCAGATGTTGAAGCAGGTTGTGACCTGGTGTCAAAGGTCAGTATCTAGAACTCTAGAATGTTCTTATATTCAATTGATGCCCTGTGAGTGTAGTGTGACATCATTGTACTGTGAGACTTTGGCTAACGAATAGGCTAATTAGCTTCTCAAGAGTGTTAGCAAAAACAGTATTTGACATTGTCCATACTAGTATCCCCTGCAGGAGTGAATATATGTGGAAGAGGTCGGTGTTATAAAAGGACTAAGAGCCTCTGGTGGTTTGTTTGTTTCTTTTTTCATTTGATTTACGGTTCTAACAGGTTGTGGTGAAGAATATTTGAATGTCCAGCTAGGCTAAAGTGGCCCCGCTACCTCAAAGCTACTGAGAGGCAAAACACGTACCTGAGTAAATATTATGTCCATGTCATCTGAGCAGCAGCAGATAATGGTTCTGTCCTGGTTCTAACAAACAATAGAGAGTCTGAGTGTCTGGAAACAGACAGTGTCTGATCAGCAGCAGCTGGACCTTCACTGCATCAGCTCTTAGGCAGCGGAACAGAGGCTCTGCACTTTAGATGTAATTATGATTTGAAGAATAGCAGAAAGAAAGTGT
Organism: Cynoglossus semilaevis; assembly: GCF_000523025.1. Classification (NCBI taxonomy): domain Eukaryota; kingdom Metazoa; phylum Chordata; class Actinopteri; order Pleuronectiformes; family Cynoglossidae; genus Cynoglossus; species Cynoglossus semilaevis. The sequence continues at coordinate 10,104,102 of NC_024313.1, read as the reverse complement.
CACATAATCACAGCTATGCCAGAGGAGGTGTGTGTGTGTGTGTTTTCTTTAAATGTGTGCCGTCCAGGGATAAGAAAACGCGGACTGTGTTTATTGTGTTTTCTATCACACAAACTCTACACCTCTATTTCTGACTTTTGGACCAGAAACAAAGTTTTGTAAACGTTTATATTTGTTTCAACAAAGTCCGTTGAAAAAACGTTGAATTTTATCTCCCGTGTAAACTGTTGCCGAGGGTTCGCTGACGCCGTGTCACTGAAGTGGATTCAAACAAAGGATTTTCATCAGTGAATTTGAAAAAAAAAAAAAAGATTTCTGTGAATTGACTGACTGACTGACAGAGGAAGCAGTGACTGAACGACTGCTGCGTGCTTTAATGTGAAGCTGATGATTTTCTCTGTGTACGTTGGTTTGGTGACTTTTGTTTCACGTGTTTTCACAGATCCTTAGCTGGGTTTATAACTGAGCGCGTGCAGCTCCATTTAGCATGACTTTAATTAAATATTCTTTTGGATCTGTATTTTAACTTCAAGGTTGGATATCTTGACACGAACAAATAAAATCCACAGTTATAGATATATATAAATATATATATAATTCTGTGCTGTTACTGGTTATATTTATTTTTTTTAATGAAAAAATACCTGAAGTGTCAGCAGCTGTGCCACGTTCCGCTGTGCTCTCGGCTGATGCTGCACTTGAAGTTTTACGCCCTCGGGAAGGAAGGAAGGAAGGAGAAGGGGAGAGGGTTTTTTTTTTTTTTTTTTTTTTTTAGATTTTTTGAATGAGCTTGATATCCTGTGAATGAGAAATAAATGCGTCTCCTCAGTACCTGTCAGAGATGTGGCAGCAGCTGTGATACGCTTCACACCCAGCGTTTCCTAAGCATCTTCGCTTGAATGCCAGGGTAATGAAAAGGCTTTTGGAAAAGTGACAACAGAAAAAAAAACTGACAGATTACATTTTCATTTGACACTCAGCTGATCCTTTATTCTGAAGGAATTCAGAGCCACACAGTGGAGGTGTCTACAGAACGAGTCCAAACTTCAGGATAAGATTTGAATACTTTTTTAAAAAAAAAAAAATCACAGCGTTTATAAAGGGTTATTTCTGTGCATGACTTCAGTGTTACCATATAAAAGAAAAGTTTTTAATCCTAGTGACTAAAAGATGTCCTTCAGCCCTAATAGAAAAAAGTTAACTGCAAATGACAACCTGTTAAAAGCTGTGTCATATTTTAGCTAGTCTTTAGTTTTGTATTTTTATTCACATTTTGAAATATATAATTGTTTCCAAGGTCCATTTCTATGTATTTTTTTTACTAGTAGACTGAGTTGGTGCTGTTGTTTTTTTACTAGTAGACTGAGTTGGTGCAAGAGAAATAAAAACCCTAACAGATTACATTTGACACTGAGCTAACACTTTATCTTTATTTTTTAGAATTCAGTCTGAAGATGGAGAATGAACCCACACTTTGGGGGTAAGACTTTAAATTTTAAAATCACAGTTTTTAAAAGATAAAGTAGCAGTTGAAAGACACTCGACTACCCCGTGACTTTAAAACGCTAATCACACCGTAATTTATTCTTCTAACGCTCTGACATTTCACATCCAAAATTCTTAACAGTTCGATTTGATTTGTAATGGTTCAAATTTAATTTTATATTAATGTAAAATTCATACGATTGTGTTGTGTGTAAAGTCATGTTTATTTCATTTAGAGTGAATGTGTTTTTGTCTGAAAAAAAAGTGATGTTCTGTAGTCGTTGACAGATCGATGTGTTATCAACAAACAAATCTGAAGTCACGATCAGGGTGATCACACTGACCTTTGACCCCAGGGTCTTCACTGAATTAATATTCATGGTGTATATATTCCAATGAAATACCACAAATGTCGCAGCTCTTTATTTGCATCCTTCCTGGATAATTTTGGTTCATCATGATGAAAAATCACTGAGGCTTCCCTGAGGTCTCTGAGCACGAGATCTCTGTGTGTGTGTGTGTGTGTGTGTGTGTGTGTGTGTGTGTGGTCCTCACTTAAACTGTTATAAATTCCGTGTTGGCTCATTTGTATGCAAAGCATGCGTCATTACATTAAATTGGTTGTATATTATCTCTCAGCCACATCTGCATCTGCGCATGTGTGTGTGTGTGTGTGTGTGTGTACAAGGCTGTTGGAATTCTGTAATTATAATAATATTAATATAGTTACGCCTGGACAAACGTCGCCATCATCAGGATTCACTCAAATTTGATTAAAAAAAATGCATTTTTTGGATTAGGTTTTATAATGATGTAGTGTTGATAAATAATGTAACATTGACCCAAACAGTTTCTTCTTAACCCTTCAGACAGTCAGCTATTTCTGAATTCAGTTTTAAGATTCAGCAGACGTGTCAACCCAGCTGAAATATTCAAGTTGTCCCGACTTTAGAGCCTGTTCTGAACTCTACAACGGTCAGAGCCGCTGAGCACAGTCACGTCAGGGCGTGGGATTTGGTACATGGGGGTAAAGGGAAGAATGCTTAAAAAATGAGTGTATAAACTTTAGAAAGTCTATGTGAATTAATTAAAACAAGTTCATGTGAGAAACACGGCAGATGGTCGCTGTTTAAAACATCAAATAATAAAAAGCAGAGAATGAACTTTCTAAAAACAGAGGCTGTAAATGCAGTCGGTTAAATAATTCAGAAATAGCCTCTAAAAGCTTAAATACACCCACGAACAGACCAAAGTGTAGGAGAGAGAGAACGTCTGTCCCGGGGGGCAGCAAACACACACTCCTTATCGCTGAGTGTGTGTAAAAACCCAGATGATAAAAACAGAGCAGACCTACATTTGTAGAAGTAGGGCTGACAGAACTGGATCACCGGCTCTGGGACAGTGATGGACGCTCTGTCTGAGTGACGGGTGACGCTTCACACCGCGACACTGTGAAGGACAGCAGGAGGAGCTGGAGGTGGAGGTTGGAGGAGATGAAGATGCTGAGAGTTGATGTGGTTACTCTGAGGAGAGAGAGAGAGATGGTTACTCTGAGGAGAGAGAAAGAGAGAGTGAAGATTTGGGACAAAATATTTTGTTTCCAGGGAGGAGGAAGTGGGACGATCCCAGAGAGGGTTCAGAGATGTTGGCTTGGCCCAGTGGTTTGGGGATCTGAGGATTACCAGAGGATTCTACGGAGGGAGCAGCAGATATTCCTGGGGTCCAGGAATCGTTTCCTGGAGAACACCTGAGAGCTCCTCAGGCATAAGTTAGTGGATATTTCATGACTGTGGCAGAGAATCGTGACGTCTGTTCCACTTCAGTGACGTGAAAGTTGGATCAAATGTGACATGACAGGACTGAGGAGTAAAAATGAAAATAGTCTGGGTGGAGCTGGTCACACTCTCACCTTCAGCAGGTGTGGACCACATATGGGTCACGTCTGCCAGCAGTATCTGTAAAGTCAGTCCAAGATACCAGACGTGGATAGAAGGATGTGTGGACCCCACAGACGTTTCATAGAAATAAACAAAAGACGACTGACTCCTTGTCAGGAGAGTTTTGTTTATTCCTTCATTTATGAACAGGTGTTTCACTCCAACACAACCTTGGGGGTAATGGTCAACTTCACAAAGTCAGAGGAGATAAATTTGAAAGAAATGATGGAGAAACGTCTGCCGTCCTCAGATCTGGAGATGCGCTCCTGTGGATCCACGCGGCCGAGGAGCAGCAGCAGAAACGAGCCGCCTTTGTTTTCATCTGTCACCTCGGCTCCGTACATTCACTTTGTCAGAACGGACCACTTATCCCGGACGTCAGGTGTAATCAACGCCTCGCCGCCGACATGACAGCTATCACTCGCACCAGTGCCGCTAACTGGACGCCGCGTGACCAAGCAAGCGTGCGCTGCTTTGCTCTTCAGCGGCGTCACTGCTGTCAGTGGATGATGGATGATCCAGGTCCTGGAGGCGGAGAAGATGAGCCGTCAACACTGAGTACTGTATGACCTCATGTACAGTCGTCACAGAGTCAGGACACTGGCAACACATCACACGTGTTTAGCTAAAAACCCAGCAAATCCTGCTAACTGCTCAGCACTTTTAGACACTCCAAGACAAACAGAAGTTCCTTGTGTGTAGCATGTTGCTAGGCTAATGCAGAGAAGCATTTTTAGGTTTGATTTATTTTTGCTTTTGGAAAAAACGTCCGAGCTTTTGTTGAAAATTACCTGTAACTGTGGAGTTACAGATTTTTGTACCTGGGGAATCACAGCTATGTAAATTGGCGATATCTGGCAATACGATACGTATCACGATACGATATATTGCGATACAAAAGGCACAGCAATGTTGTTTTCAACAATTTTGTCAAAATATTATCGCTGCACAAAATGTGATTTTCTCTCCTCAAAAGTGATATCAGAATGTTAAACTGTGGTCAAAGCTAACGCTAACTCTAACACTAATGCTAACGCTAACTCTAACGCTAACTCTAACTCTAACTCTAACACTAACTCTGTTTCCTCAGTCACATGTTTGACCTCTTCTCCATGACGACATCAGGTCGACCAGAAAAGCGTCTTTTCAATGTACAAATCTCCAGCTTCGCGGCGTGACGGGGATTTTACAAACGAACGGTTGCATCCGTTTCTTAAATCCGGTCCATGGCGGAGACTCACGCCGTCATAACCAGACGTGCGTGTCTGCTAATCGCCTAATAATTGGACGGGAAGGCAGCACGTAGGCGGATGATGAATCACCACCGGTCGAACCGTGAGCACAGCAGGCAGGTGGCAGATGCTGCAGATGCTGACGAGTCGAGTGAGTGAGTGTGTGTGTGTGTGTGTTGACTCTGTGGGGATGTGCATAGATACACACACACACACACTCAGAGATGCAGAGACACGCTCATGCTAATGACACACACTTGCATGGATGAAGAATAGGCCGACATGCTTCAACATGACAGCCACAGGGATCTCATGCAGGACTTACTGGAGTGAAACATGATGTAAGATTGA
>NC_024313.1:10089188-10099084 GCF_000523025.1 Cynoglossus semilaevis | reverse complement strand
AAGCCACAGAAACAGCAGGGCCTCCATGCTGAGCGGCTGTGCTCTCAGCTGCCTGTGACGACGGCTGCAGGAAACTTGTTCAAATCTTCTCTCAGTGTGAACTGGCAGCCAGGCTGCTTCAATCGCTCTTTCAGGTCTCTGAGGTAAGACAAAAAAGAGGAAGGATTCCATCCATTCTCCTTCATGTCATTTTCAATTCGCCGTCAGCACTTATTCTTGTTTCTACTTCTTTTTTTTTTCTTCATCTTCCATTCATGCTGAGTTTTCATCCTGCCGAGCTGAGCTCCAGCCCAGCACTGAGTCAGACACAGAGGTGTAAGAATTCATCAGTCCGTCCCTCAGATCTTTAACTGATAATGAGGATTTACTCTTTGTGTTCCCAGAACAGACTTGCTGACAGGGCAGCCATCGCAGCTTCACGGTTGATAATGCACTCGAATCTGCCTCAGGGCTGGAATCAGATGTTTGTCTTTACCCACAGCACGACGGTGAAGATGAACTCTGGTAGAAGAATAGCATTGTTTCCCAAAGACTGGGTTCGCGACCCTCAGGTGGGTCGCAAGAATTTTTTTTTTTGGGGGGTTGTCTCAGGAGTTTACGCATAATGTCTATTGACTTCGGTCGCACAGTTTTGTGACTTTTAGAATATGGGTCCCCAGAAAAACAAGTTTGTGCTATAGTACTCTATATTGACGTGATCTCCATGACAACCTGAGGTCAAACCTGAGGTCAAACCTGAGGTCAAACCTGAGGTCAAACCTGAGGTGGCTGAGACTTAGGGTCGTTATGGTCAGAAATATGAAGATCTGAATGATGATCGGCGTTAATCACAAGTTAAGTTCATTAAATTAAGTTAAGTTAATTCAACTTTATTAAGAAGAATATTTTCTAGTTTTTCAAATGTCAGTTGAAGACAGATATTTTGTAAACCATGGTGTAACTACTTCATAATGTATTAATACCATTTGTAAACCATGATGTAACTACTTCATAATGTATTAATACCTGTTTCTGCAGTCGATTATTTTTTTATACAAGATATCACACAAATATCGTACATTGCTCTGTGTAATATATATTTCTTCAATTTATCGAGGTAGGAAACTCAGCAGCAGATTCTTTTTGATAAAGAAATTAAACTATTTTTTTTACAATCCTACAGGCCACACATAATGATTTGGTGGACCGCATTTGGCACTGTATGAGTTGCTGCCACCTAGTGACTGGAGGCTTCTTATCATTCAAGCATTACAGCCGTGGTACGTAATACCCCGCCCCCGGCACCTCACCATGAGAAGTAGCCCATTAGCCTAACAGTAGTCGGCTGTTTGCAAAGCCTAAAAAAAAATAATTCTTGTCAAAATGATTATAGTTTTGGCCAAAAATGAATTCATTAGTAAAAGTCACACACGATGAAACGGATCTGATCATTTTCAGATAACGCCACGATTGACATAGTTTTAAATTCAGAGGCGCTCTCTCTGACGTGTTGGCTAACGTCTGCTGATTTTTCTGTTGTTTTTCTGTTCTGTTTTTTTTTTGGTCGGACATCAAGGCTGAAATCTCTTATTACCTGTGTCTGCAGGAGGATTTCATGAACCCGTTTAAGACCCTGGCTTAATCCAGCCCCTGCTTTTTAAGTCAGATAAACCCTGGTGTCATCCCGCCGTGTTAGCAGAGGTAACGGCGCTCTGTGGGAAATGTCAGCTTGATATGAAATCTGCAGATTTCACAGGGGGGAAAAAAATACAGTTATCTGCGGAGGGTTCCACATCAGGTGAGGATAAGAAGTGATTCCTGGGGAGATCTGTCTGCGGCTCAGAGAGGATTAACGCTATCGTTCCTGTCCGCACTAATCCTGTTACAAAGAGACGGATATTATTTAGGAAATGTGTTTGTAAAGTGGTTTTAATAATACGGATATTTGTGCTTTGAGGCTGACGCTGGAAATGTTCTTTCAGGATCAAAGAGGTGATTTTTCACAGTTGTACACCTCATGGTGGAACAAGTCTGCGTGGAAGAAATCCAGGTGGAAGTACATGAGGAGGAATAGGTCTGGGTGGAATGTTTGTACAACTATTAGCTCTTCAGGAACCTGGATTGCACAAGTCCTAGATGTGGGTTACACCAACATTGGACTTGGCTTTCCAGTCTGGACCCAGGTCCTGGTCTGTGACCTGTCTCTGATTGATTCTTATTACCCAGGACTTTCTAGTAGAAATCTCCACAGACCTCTCCCCCAGTCTCCCCCAGTCTCACCCAGGGCCTGGCCACAGTTTGTCTCCAGGCTCCCTCTCTGGTCGCTCTGATCTACAGCCTGTATTTTTAACATATTTCTCTGGCTCTCATTGAAGAAATTGGATATAATTTGATTTCTGTCAGGAACCGGGGGAAGGGATTGAGCCAGCGCTACGAGTCTCAACCCAATTAGTGACCTTGTTCACTGAGCACATCTCATCTTTCCTTCTCACTCCGCTCCTCGTCTCACTCTCTACTCACCCCCCACTTCCCCGCAGCCCTTTCTTCTCGGCTGGACCTTGTGTCCTCCCTCTATTCTCCTCCTCCTCTTCTCAGGTCTCTGGTTTGTCTCTTCGTTTTAACTCACTCTCTCTCTCTCTCTCGCTCTCTCTCTCTTTTTCTATCTACACTCAAATGAGTCCGTCTTGCTCCAGGCGTGAGGCCGCTGTGGTTAAATCAGATTGGGGCGAGGTTATATTTGGATTGTGTGGAGACGCAGGGTGAGGCATCAAACAGCGGGGAGATGAGTCCGTGTCCTACTTCACATCAGAACACGGTCTGACAGCGGTTTCGCGGGGCACTGTCAGTTGACATCTCCAGTCCTGGTGGGTGAATACAAATTTAAATGCAGCTTGACTAATTATTATCACCACTCTCTGACCAGTCTGCTGCTGGAGGCGCTCAGAGATTTGTCCCATCCAGGGGTGTTACTAGAGGCTGGAAACTACAAGTAGTGATGTAACGATCACTCACCTGATGGTTCGCAATTGTTTTGTTCACGATATGATTTTAGAAGCAAAATGAGCTCCAGACAAATCGTGACCAAAATCCTCCTGATCTTTTATTTGTAAAAACTCACCACCAACTGAAATGGTCTGTGAACCTCATCAACTGAAATCGTTAACAGAATCGAAAAAAAAAAAAGTCACAAAAAGTTCTTTCATTCCAGAAACACTGCACATCACCGTTGATCTCCTCTGATTAAAAGTCAAACTGCTCTGGTCTGACTGAACTGGCTAACTGTCGACATATTAAACAACAAAAGAATATGAAAAAAAAATCTGAACCGGAACGAGTTCCTTTCTTGTTGGTGTCTGTTCCAACACCTGAATGTCACTCGCCTACGTAGGGACCTGACGTCTGGGTTTAATAGCGGGTCACAAGCAATGTTTTTAGGCGCATAGCGCCACCTACTGTACAAGAGTGTGTAGTGTCAGGGTATGACCAGTGTCCACTGTGATGCGAAATTAATTTTTATTTCAACCGATGAGAATTGTCACGGGTTTGTCTTGATTTTAAACTAATGAAACAACATGCATTGTTACATCACTAACTGTAAGATATTTGTATCTGTATAACAGTTAGGGATTGAGAACATTAGGGTTCCAGACAGAGAGACCACAGACCACTGATCCACTGACTCAGATATTCACTGCTGATTGAATACTTTCTAATAAAGCATCATTTTCTGACCAAAGACCGGAGACCTTCTCTAACGAAGCCTGTGAATTCACCTCTTTGAACTTTAATTTCAGCCTTGTCATTTCAGTCATTTGATGACAAACTTGTTTTTCTCTCCTTCCTTTCAAATCAGTGAGAAGAAAAAAAAACCCTGTCTGTTATTGTCAGCCCTCATTCATGACAGACGCTCGGAGACTCCGTCTGCGCCTGTCGTCCCACGCTAACGTTCAACATTGAATAGCCGGAGAACAGAGCAGCGCCGCGGTCTGTTATTCACACCAAGAGCTGCCGCCAAAGACGGCGTTAATGCTGTTGAACCAGACTGACGCCTCACTGCAGATCTGAGGGTTTCACATGTTTAACACCATGCGTTATGGACACACTGGATTGCATTAATATACTGTGTATATATATATATATATATGTGTGTGTGTGTGTTTACTTTGACAGTATGCCATGGGAGGAGCAGAATGATTCACCTCTGATACAGAAGTAAGGGGTCACCAAAATACCACCAAACTTGGGAGGAGCCTCAGCTTTAACCCCTCTTTACTCCCTCGTCTGCCTGGATTTAGGTGTTGGTACCAGTGAGTTTGAAAGGCTTACACCCCCCCCCATGCCCCCCTGCACCTCCTCCTCCACAGTGTCAGGTAAGACTCAGCTAAGATCCAGACATTTCTGTGACCTTCAAAGGTCACGGATAAAAGGCTCCAGTTCATTGATGGACGCTTCGTGGAAGAATATGAAGATTTTTGTTTCTTTTCTTAGTCCTAACATGTAAAACAACAAAAGACCACCTGTCCTCGTCCCTGTCTCCCAGAACAGCCACCTTCACCACCACTGGGGGCAGAGATGGGGAATCTTTTGATGCCCACTTTATCGACATCTACTCAGGTTGAAAGGCCACTTTCGATGAGACGACGTCAGAACAAAGCCCCAGCTGTTGTCAAAACTGTTTCCACCAGAGAATCAGGGTTCAGTGTTGAGACGACACACTCTTCAGCCCAGATTTAATTTTCTGCTTGAATCACAGAGTGAGAAAGTAATCACAGCGAGGCATGTCATGCTTCAGACAAGTTGTCTTCGCAGACAGAGAATTTCAACATCTGTCACCACCAGATTCCCGCCTTGGCTCCTCCAGGAGCTGCTGTAGACGAGCTGTGATGTTTCTCCTTCCTGCGTGGGAGAATTTTGTTTTTTTGTGGTGATGATCTGTAGACATTTTCAGTGTTTATTGAGACAATTCTGGTTTTCTATGTTCGGATGAATAATTCAGTCTGGACACGGGAGCGCAACAGGAAACAAATCCATGATTGATTCTTCTTCTCTTCACCGTCAGATGAACTCCATCCTAACTCCATTATTACTCCATGCTTCTTTAAGCTGTAATCCCACCTTTCATGCGTTTAAATGCCTGGCTCCTCTGCAGAGACCCCCCCCCCCCCCCCCCAACAGTGGGTGGGGGGGGACATCCTACCTTCACACACAGACCCACAAAGGTCATTGATCTCATCAGTAAGAACGTTCCTACTGTAAGGGTGTGTGTGAGTGTGTGTGTGTGTGTGTGCATTCATGCGTTGCTGCATTAGAAGGTGTACGGGGGTGTTTTGTTGTTTTATTAGGGCCATGAATATTGATGAGCAGCCAGCACAGAGGACCAGATGAGGTTTTCGATGGTACTCAGCTGTGCATTGTGAGGAGGCCTCACCTGTTTCACCTCTATATGAGGAGTCCTTTGTCACTCCTGGAGACCAATTCAAGACGAATGTAAGGAATGCAACAGCTCTGCCTTGACTCATTATCAGCTGCTTAATTAAAGTAGAACCTGTTCATCGACGTGGTGTCACGGACAGACGGCTCCACCAGGTCAAAAGACAAGCTGCACAGCAACACCTTCTCCAACCTCTGCGCTCGTCACCTCTGAAATCTAGTAGGTTTTTGGATAGCACTACCTCTGAAAATTGTGGGGGGCAGTGTTGCGCACAAAAGAATTAAGAAGAAGAAGAAGACAATGACACAACAACCACAGAAAAGTTGTTGTTTTGAACCAGACCTCCACCGTGTCCTCCTCTCATGACCACCTTCTCCACCGTCACAATCAGTCTGGACTCTGTACTGCCCCCTAGTGGATGTACTGCTTAACAACCAAGTTAATGTTTCATCATTATACATTTTGTCAACTGTTCGTTGATATCAGTCACGTCAGAGTAACTGGAGCTGTCGTCAATTTTCACCAGTTTTCACCAGTTTTTACCAGTTTTTACCAGTTTTTACCAGTCACTGGATCATTCTTCCTCCGTTTGTCCTTTATCTGCGTCCGTATGAGATTGAAACTCTCTCTGCTGTCAACATGTTGCTATTCCTGTGGTGAAACAGGATTCACATTGAACTGTTTCTCAACATTCAGTCAATGGAGCCACAGGGGAGTTACATCAGAGCAGGAGAACCCACGGATTGCTTGGGGGGTGGGGGGGTGTACACACTGAGAAAACCCCCCCCAGAGTCAGGCTATAAAACACCAGTATGGATTTTTACTACCTTTATTTAGATTTTTTTATTATTATTATTTTCTTATTTGAGGTCACCACAGTGGGTTTTTACTGACTTCCTGTTGCAGCTCCCCAACTGTTTTGGGATTCGAGGACTAGGTGGATTTGAACCCAGGACCTTCAGATTGTCGGGGAGAATCCTACAGCTACATAATTTGCACTCTTGAAAAATACATGATATTGTCAAAAGACGGACTGTTTAGTGTGATCACTTTGGTACTTTGTTATGGTGTGATCTTTTTATTTTTATTTTTGTTTGAAACTGTAAAAACCAACAATCATTGTGGACCGTTGGTGCACCTGCAGCTAATTGTTGGTCACCTGTTCTAATTCCCAAACGTCGGGAGCTGCGGTCTGTTACTGCTGGCAGAGAACAGCGCAGCTATTGTCTTCAGAGAGAAAAGCTCTTTTCATATTCATTTGTGCAGGTTTATCATAAAAGGCACAGACAGACTGAGGCGCAGGCACTCACGCTGGGAAGGTAGTGAAATTCCCTGTTTGTAGAGGAGAGCAGACGGCGGTGCCCAGTTATTTAAAACACTGACAGTGTGATTATGTGTGTGTGTCATTTGCCTTGTCAGTTTTAGTTTAACAAGCAGCGTCAGGAACAAGACTAAATACAGCCAGGAGCTGCGAGCTGGGGATGTTGGTTGATGGATGGTGGGGAGCTTCAAAGGATGTAGAAGTGAGCTGGAACAAAATAAAGTGTTTATTTACAAGAGTGTTAGCACTGAAAAGGCTTTAACGAGCTGCGAAGAGACAGAAAAAATAACTTTTGACGATGAAGGAAACAACACAAAGCAGCCGACTCATGACAAGATGCTGCCTACTCTAGAACAATATTTATCTTTGGAGGTGGGGGTGGCGGGGGTTTTATCTATATGAAGGTGTCACTGTGTCATCACTTCTGTTTTTGTCAATATTTATAAACAGTTACATTTTTTATTAGTATTGTGATGATAAGTATGTTGAATTGCACGTTGCATCTGGTAAGTTTCCTTCCTGTCATTATTTTTTTTAAACGTTGTCTTAATTGGCACTGTACCAGAGAATACAAAAAGAAATGCACTTTCTGTAACTAAATAATTAAAATAATAAAAAAATAAAAATGTTCCATAAACGCATCTTAACCCTTTTACATTCTTAAAAGTTTTGTTTTAATGGGAAATTAAATTGCTTCGAAACCCTTTGCCAATTCAGTTAATTTTCTTTGAAAAGTTCAGGTGTACATTTTAGTCATGTATATTGCGGTCATTTTTTTTTAACGTCGTGTGATGCATTTTGTATCATTTAAAAAATTGAAATATTGTTTGAGAGAAATTTGGCCGAGTTTGGCGACACAAGAAGCATTTTAAATAAGTTGATCCGATTTTTTAAAAATACAATTATTTAAAAAGCAAACCTTTAAGAAACTTCAATGAAATACTTAATAAATTCAAAAATATTTGAAATTTTATTTGTATAAATAATTAAATATAATAATTACATTTTTAAAAAAATGTTTAAATATACTTTATTTTCGTAAAAGTCGCTACACATTAAGTCCTCGTCATCGCTGTCAGTGGATTTACACTCCGAGGAGTTAGGACACGCCTTTACTTTTCTGTGTCCAATCACAAGACAGAGCCTGGTGAGGTCATCACGTCGGTGCGTCACGCCTCCTCAGCGCTGCTTCCTGTGTGAGCAGTTCGACTGGATCTGCTCTGTGTGCTCTCAGACTCCGGCATGGGCAACTGTCTGCTCGTCAACTTTTCGACGGAGGTCTTTCTGCGCTCTTCTCACCTCTGACACCTCCCACACCTGGAGGACATGGAGTTCTGAACGGAGCCGAACCAAAACCGAGCCATTAGTAAGTCAGCTGCAGCGTAAAAAAGTCATTTTAAGGGCACTTTGTTGATGAGTTGCTGAAGGAAACGGGGGAAAATGCCAGTCGCAACTCTTCTGCCTTTCGCCGCGACCCCGAGTCGGAAGTCTGCCAGTCCGACCTCGTTCAGGTTGACAGAGAAATTCATCTTGTTATTAGTCTTCAGTGCTTTTATAACTCTCTGCTTCGGAGCTATTTTCTTCCTTCCGGACTCCTCCAAGCTGCTCAGCGGAGTTTTCTTTCATTCCTCCGCGGTGGAGACCAACACCCGCAACGGTCCGGACAGCAGCGACTCAGGTTCGGCTGGCAGCGACGACAGGATTCTGGCGAAAATCAGGAAAGACCACGAAAAAGCGCTGCTGGAGGCCAAGGATACTCTCCAGAAACGACCAGATGAGATTAAGCAGGACATCATTAACGAGAAGGCGAAACTTTCCAGGGATGGTACGGGTCAAGGTGTGAAAGGTGACAATGATTTGCCAACCGTTGAGTACCGCCGTCCACCCGGGGCCACCGGACACGAACCTCTGGATCCAGAAACCAGGGAGAGACGGAACAAAGTCAAAGAGGTAAAGATCTGTGGAGAAACACTCCAAAAACGACTCCCCGTTAGAATTCTGTCACTTTTTATATTTTTTTCAAATACTGAGTCATTTATGTCCACAATATGAAATAATCCTTAACTGAAAATGAACAACAAATACCTCATTTATAATTCGGCGTAAATATCACAGGTAAACCTACACGGAAACATCACAAAAATTACAACTTTGCAAAGTGTCCCGGCGGTGCGCCGATTTGCTGTCGTTGCTGCGCAGTATGTGGCAATAGGCTGTAGCCGAAACATATACAGTACATGCCGTTTCCCGTAAATGCGTCTGGAGCAGAGTTGCTTCTGAGCAGCCGAATAATGCGGACCACCGTGTGGGGTTCGGCCACATGCTTCTGGTCATGTGGTATGCGTTTTGTGATCAGCTGCCCACGGATTTGACACTAACTTGGTTGGCTTTTTAACTGCATTTGCGCAACGCACTGTTGAACGGCAGTCGCTGGGGGAGGAGTTGGAGGGGAGGGAGGGAGGGAGGGGGTCGAGACAGGAAAGAATGCACCCAGGATTCGTTTGCCCCCTCTGGGCAGGTTTACTAGTCTGGGGAGTTTCTTGTTTTGGGAAAAACATTGGAGCAGGTGCTGGAGCCTTGTTGCTGATCAGGCCTGTGTTGTAAATACCAGCAGTGGATGGGTTTTCACAGCTGGTAATTGTGACATCCAAGCATTGAAATACCACTGAGTCCCGTCCACGCAGCACAGACAGTGACTGTGCCCAGGCACACATCAGCATGTAGACGGGCAACGGTGGAAATCAAACCCCAAACCTTTTGCTTGAAGGATTGCTGATTAGTGCCGCTGTACTACAGCACGTCAGTATCTGTAGGATTTCAGTTTCCTTCAGTCCATTTGTAAAACTTGGAAGTGGAACAGTTGATGATTCAGCAGAAAACTCAGACTCTTGTCTCGTCAGCAGAACTGACTCCAGATCAGTTAGAGATGTCAACAATCAGTCACGTGACCTCCATGGGGCGTCAACCCTGAGTGGATGTTGTCACGGGTGAAATATTGAAATCTATCGTTCTATTAATGTGTAGTTTGGTTACATTACTGTTACATTTCTCCTGCATACACCACATAGGCCACTTCGTAGGGTGCCACCTGCTGGATGAGGTGTTGAAGGAAAACATTTTTATCATGTAAATTTAAAAAAAAAATGAAGAAAAAGTATATGTTGA
>NC_024313.1:10083236-10089126 GCF_000523025.1 Cynoglossus semilaevis | reverse complement strand
TATATATGATAATAATTGAGCAGTCAGGATTTTAAAAATATTTACACACAGCATAAACAGGAAAACTGGTTTCTTTCACGTGACATCAGGTGTTGTGATGGCTGTGTTTGAGTGACTGAGGTTGATGAGGTTGAATTAAACCTTCGACGCCCGTCTGACGGCTGCTGTTTGTTAAAACTGGGTGTAGTCATGTTGGGAGGACGTCAAAACCACCTCTCCCTGCACGCCAGAGTCACTCATCCCGGATCTACACATTATAAAAACCTAATTTAAATTAATTAGCCCTGCTGCACCCCTTTTCATGAGTGCATGTGCCATAGGGCGTCCCCGCCCTCTACTTTGAGAACCACCATTTTAAATTTCACCAGAATATTTTTTTAATGTTTTTTTTTTTTTGTAGAAAACTACAGATTTCTGCCTCCGTCTTTCTCACCTTCACCCACTTTTCCTAAAGCAGCATGTCATGTAATTCTCCCTAATTGGAGTCATGACGAACCCTGGTGTGTGTATTTACACACACACACACACAGAGTATCACGGTGGAGCCTGCAGCAGAGTGAAGTGAAGGCAATAAACTCTAAAACCAAACACTGTCGTTGTTATTTCCCCTAACAGAACTGTCCTTATCCTGATGTCAGTTTGAATTTACATTTGCATGTCATTGATGAAGTCCCGTCAGAGTGCACTGTTCTAACACACACACACACACACACACACACACAGACTGTTGAATGTGTGAGTGTAAAGATAAGGGGCGCTGGAGCCCTGATTAAGCGAGTGAGTCGATGAGACCCAGAGACAGTCACGTGAAGATCAGAGAGCTGTGGTCAAATGTTTTTCTGGCTGAGGCAGACGGCTCGTGTGGAGGAGGAGAGGGTGTGACCCAAGGGTCGAGGTTCACAAGATAAAACGTCTTTGTGAAACAGAGAACCATATGCTGAAATATCGCGAGATTTCATTTCACAATACAATGTTACTATCCTACAGCACTGTATGATTTTTTTAAAATTAATAATTCCCAGTCTAATTCTACAATCTTAGGAATCTTTTTTTTAATTAATAATTCCCAGTCTAATTCTACAGTTACCTTGTTTACAGTTAGATTATATGACAATATTTCCTATTGTTGACCCTGTACTGTGATGCGTATCGTATCTCCAGATTCTTGCCAATAGACACAGCGCTACTTTTGGCTTGAAGTAAATGCAAAGTTTTCTCTCTTTGGCTCAGTACTTCTCAGTACTTCACGTCGATATAAAGTTTCCCCGTTAAGCCGTATTGAATAAAAGGAATAATATATATTGGCTTTAACACACTCCAGGTCCCATAATCCCTCACGTTTGTTTTTATTTGTCGGTTGCACTTAGGGCTCGGCCTGAATGACTTTGGGAACAACACCAGTCATGAACCAGTGGAGGAGAAACGTCAACAGGACGTTGGCGTTTCTCCTCAGGTTGTTTCTGCTGCGCCTGTTTGTTTTTACTGTTCTGTTTTAATGTACCGTTTGGACTCTGACATCAGCTGTCAATCACACTCTTGACTGTCAGTGTGATGATGTAAGAGGTTTGCAGATAAAACCGCAGCCTCGGCCTGCAGTCAGCATAAATATTGATTTAATCCGTGTTGTTTACACGGTTTTCATTTGCCGCCGCTGTCACTCACCACAACAGTCAGAACACGTGACGTCTCATTGGCTCGTGTTGACATCACCTGCGACCTTGCCGATCGGCAAAGATAATGGGACGGGGCGAGCAGGGCAGTTGCTGCTTTATTGTCAATTGATGGAGGATGTAAACAGTATGAATGTGAGTACTGTGTACTGCACGTGTAATGACAAATAGTTGCTATGTTTATTACAGTACGGACCATAGGAAATAGTTCCACTGTACTTTTATAAATGGACAATTTGAATTAGTTTGACTGAACTTTCAAATGGAAGAGTTTGAAGCTTCTTTACTGACTCGACTAGAAGAAGATGTGTTGGAATCTTCTTTACGGACTCTGACCAGAAGAAGATGTGGTGTTTTTTTTTTGTTTTGTTTTTTGACCTTTCCTTGACCTGAACCCTGTGAAACTCCAGAGGTTCAACCTGGGAGAATCTCGCTGAGCTGGAGGCAGTTGTGGATGAGGTGTGGACTCGGATCACGGCCTCAGCGGGCGAGCCGTTTGTTGGATCAAAACACCGTGGTCACTCATTCTGTCGAGGATAAACAGTTTGTTGTGATTTAGTGCCACAGTTCCACAATCAGCCATATCTGTTTGTCGTCTACAAATCACAGCCTCCCCTGTAGACGACTCCAGGCACAGACCAGGTGGGGGCGGGGGGTCGTAAAAGGATAAACGGGGGCGGATACCACCAGAAAATCAGGCCAGACTCTGGGTAACGCTGCAGCGACAGGGATTTTATTTCTCTTCAAATTCATGTCAGGCTGTTTGTGTTCATCACCATCTGGTTCATTAATACATTTTTTAGACTTCAAATATTTCAACATTTTCATACCTTAAATAAATAAACTGGGACTTTGTGACTTCCTGTCGTGGCGTGACCTACAGTGAACCCCTTCCTCCAGGTTTTAGCAGATAAATATGTCTCAGCTGGTGGCAAACAGTCAGATCTGCGGAGCTTAAGTCTGGGAAAGACTGACACCGGAGGATTAGCCGGGGTCCTGAGATAGTGGAAATGTCACAGGAAGATAAGGAAGGTTTCCTACAGTCAGTGAAGTGAACCCTGCAGGAGGACAGTGACGTCTGTGATGAAGATATATTGACTCCGGCAGTGGGAAATATACATCTGATCAATATATCTGTTCAACTACAGTCTCTTTGAATCCCCTGGAACTCCTTCCATGACCCTTGAGAATGCCTGGAATTATGTTACTTTAACTCCTGCGTTCATACTGACACGCCTCCTCACATCTTCCCTGGTCCTCTTCATCACTTGTCCTTGTTACTCATCTTTTTCTCTGCTGTGTCTTCAGATTCACTTCACTTGTTTAGCCCACTCACAACACTGATTTTTTTTCTAACTCTGTTCACATTTATGTACTTTTGCTTTGCCAACCTTTACAGCCTGAAATAATAATAAAAAAAAATTCCTCTGTTCCCGTCTCTTTCTCGGGCTGACTTGGCAGCAGCGAACAAGTCCTATTTCTGTATCGACCGTTTTTCAACTAATTGCCTCTGGTTCCTCGGTCCTACTTCTTTTCTTGGACTGGAAATCAGACGTGTGTGTGTGTGTGTGTGTGTGTTAGCTAAAACTACACTCTGCCCCCAGGATTCTTTGTATGATTGTGTAGTAGCTAAATGGCTCTGCCAAGTTACCTATCTGCAAAGGTGTGTATGAGAATATGTGTGTATATATATATATATATATATATATATATATACACACATATACAGTCGTCCTTCGCTGTATCGCGGTGGATTTTTCGCTCTATCATGGGTTTTTGTGGAGTATAAGAATGTATACATTTCCAATATTTTGATTATTTTTGTTATGAAAATTATATAATAATAATTTTCTAGCCTAAACAGTAAAAAAAATAGTTAAAAAATCATTTAAAAGACATTTTGTGGCGATGATGTTGAATGTAGGAAAGGGTAATACAGTGGAGGGAGGGTGGTCCGTAAAGGGTTAATATATATACAGTCACGGTCACGTATCCTGTATATCAATGCAGTTCTCAGTATCGGTGCAGACAGAGAACTTCTTTTAGGTACACAACAATGGACGTACTTTTGTACCGCTCCGTTTCTTGTTGTCGGCAGACGTCAATATTTCCTTTATGTTAAGGTCTGTGAGTCACTCATCTGACCAGAGCGAGTGGCCAAGGTTACATTATTTATTTATTTTTTTTTTTAAAACACTTTCCTCCAGACGCGCTCACCGCCTCCTTGTTTCTGAAGAAGTTTGATGCCTAAAAATAAACTTCTCTCTGTTTCGTCAGGAGAAGAAGAATAAAAGTTCGTCACGCACAGTGCTGCTGATTGCTCGCTATTTTTGGAATCTCTACACTCTGTCTTCGCCAGTTCACACGTTCCAGATGCATTTTAATAAATGTCACACCCAACAGTTTTGGTCCCGTTGTTTTCCAGCCCATGCTGCACCAGAGAAAGAAACCAAATGGTTCTTTGACCGCGACCCAAATCACTGAACGTCGTCCTGCGTCTGCTGTGGAACACACCAGTTTTGCTGCAGTTGAGTTGGAGGAGACAAAAAAAAAAAAAAAAAAAAAAAAAAAAACCTATTATTTAAAAGAAACCTGGGAGATTTCTTTTTTTTTTTTTTTTTTTTTGGCCAAGAAGTTTGGAACTTCTTCAAACTTGTGTTTTTCACATACAGTACTGAGTATTTCACCTCAGCTGTACTTTAACCTGCAGTGGAGAGAGGAGGTCATTTGTAGTTGTTTGATAACGTTGCAACTTTTTTGTTGGTCTGAAAACGCTGAGTCATGTCCCCTTACCTGCAGTGGAGTCGCAGTGAACGTCCATCTTTTTTTGATATTTGGCTACTAATGTAATTTATATATGTTTTGTAATATCCTAAAATATGATGTATATCACTGACGGCCTGTCACGTGACGGTGACATGTGGTTCAAACCACGGCTCACAAAAGCAGGTTTAAGATGAAAGAGATGATGGATACCTAAAGAAAGAAATACAGATAGTAGAGGTGTGTATCAGCAAGAATCTGGTGATATAAGTATCACAGTACAGGAGCAACGATACCATATATTGCGATATATTGCGATTGAGGGTTTTTTTTAAAACAATTGAATTGTAGTGAGACAGTCGTCAAAGTAAAGACTCAGGGTTACTAACACTGGAACAGAGGGATCTACATTTGGAATCAGTATAAGAAAAAAAATAAACCAAGGCCATGAATATTTGACTGGGAATTGGTGATTAAAAAAAAAATCCATACAGTGCTGTAGGATATTGATACGCATCGTAAAATGAATTACTGCGATATTTCAATGTATATATATTGTCAGTGGAGAAAAGTGGACCCTCTCCCCCTCCAGAGGAGGAGGTGCAGGGACATGCAGTACTGTAGAGATGGACCTCATCATGTTGAGGTCTGTTAGTTTGTTTCTCTCCTGCCGGATGATGGTGTGGAGTAGATTTGGCTGTCACTCTAAAATATATTCCTCAGTATTAGGACTGCGGAAGTCTTCCAAGCGGAACGTTGGGCAAATGTAAATTCTAATGGCTTAAAGTTCTAAAGTGGAAATCACCCAGTGATGGCACGCAGGCCTGTGTGATATACACGGACGGCCACTGTCTGGTGAGCAGCGTAAATCATCCCATACTCCAAGGCCCCGGGGCCAAAAAGCTGCCCCGCGCTATAGAGTCACATCCAAGTAATGAATACTGTAATAGAGTAATAAAGTCGCAGTAAATATACGGCCCTGGTGGACGGCATGCACTTTAAAATCCATACATTAGCTACAGCGGTGGACGCCACCGCCGCCGCCGCCTTGTATCGATTGGCCCAAGTGTGTGTTTGGCCTCTGGGCAGTGGCCGCAGGCTGCAGGCAGAGAGGGCGAGGACGAGGATGGATGTTCTCGTTCCAGCGCTTTCCTTCACTGCCTCTGATGTCTCTCTAGCTGGAATATAGACTCCGGCGTGAAGGATGGAGCAATCTGCAATTTATAGAGGCTCACAGTGGCAGTTCACCTCCTCCTCCTCCTCTTCGCCCACTGTGTGTGTGTTTTCATACATGTGTTCTGTTTTGTAGCCTTTGTGTGGTCCAGTCACTGCCTGAAGGGGGGATCGGGGGGGCAGAGCCCCAGCAGCCCACGCAGCACAGGCCTGGATGAAGGGTTGATTGTGTATTTAGTTCATTGCCTGTAGACAGTACCCATCATGTGAGGGGGGGGGGGTGG
>NC_024313.1:10065838-10083106 GCF_000523025.1 Cynoglossus semilaevis | reverse complement strand
CCCGTCCCCCACCAGCACGTAGGGAATAACAACAAGTACGTACCGTCAAGACGCAGAGAACACTGCCCTGAACTTTAGCACCACAGTCAGGATGTGAAGCCGAGGAGTCAGGGGTAGTTGAACCAGTCTTCACACCAGCAGCTCCATCAGGCACAGGCTGCAGTGGCTTCAAAATAGAAACAGTTCCCTGGTTTAAAAAAAAAAACCTTCATCAAAGCAGAGTTAAATAAAGCACTATTTTTGGAATTAATTATTTTTAAATTAGATTGATGACTGAGTCGAAGCTGCAGTACCTTTAACCCACACCAGGTTAAAGATGAACAAGGGCGAGTGGGAAAAAATGTGTGTGATGTCACGACTAAAAAAACCAGTTCAGACCGGTTCTCTGTGTCTTTGACCAGTTTGATCATCGTATCGTCACGGCACCTTTGATTGGATCACTTTTATTTTTTTTTTAATTTAACCTCCAGTCCAGAGCAGCAGGTGGTGACCTGGTGTCAAAGGTCAACCTCCAGAATTCCACAGAGAAGGAATTCTGTGATCGATCGAAGAAGAATTCAACTTCAGACGTGCAGAACGTTGTTGTTCTTCTAACGGATGAAGATGAAAACTTTGTGTTTGTGTGTCGGCGATTCGTTGTGATTTACCCGGAGGGTAGCGGGTATTTTGTGAGTGTTTCACAGAGTAATATCAGACCTACTTCCTGTGTGTGGTGAAAAGGAAAGTCCTGTTGTGTTTTCATCCGACTGTTTAGTAAAACTCCCAGACTCTGCAGCATGGACGAGCTGACACTTTTAAGCTAAAGGTGAAAGCGTTGGAGGTTTGCTTTTCTCTGCTGAATGCTATCAATACACCACAGGCTGCTGCCTGCTGTAGGAAATGGATGGTGTGTGTGTGCGTGTGTGTGTGCGTGCGCGTACTCACTTCGGGTGGATGAAAGTTGCACTTTGACAGTACTTTCTAGCAGTATATATATTTTTTTTGGGTGGATGAAAGTGCCTGTCAGTTTCTGTTCCCTCTTTCTAATCTCTCTCTCTCGTCTCGTCTCGTCTCTCTGTTTCTCCACCGCGTTACAATAAAAGCGTTTATGTTACCACTCTCTCGTCTTGTCTCTCTGTTTCTCCACTGCGTTACAATAAAAGCGTTTATGTTACAAAGACGTTATTTAAATATTTAATCCCCCGCTGCTACCTGGAAAACTCTATATTTAAACATCAACCATCAGTGGTTCATTGTTTCTTCTGATAAAATAAAAAAAAAGACTCACGTCGGTGAATTTACCAACCAAGAAAAAAACCCAAACACAAAGGCTTGTTGTCAAAAATTCACCAGAAAGAGGCAATAAAACAGTTACAGTTACTGGAAAAAAAAAGTTTGGGAACCACTGGATTCAAGGACCACGCTTTTGTGATCGCACAGTTGCTGGTTTGAATCCCGTGGAGTGTTGAGGAAGTAATAAAACCTCCCACGACTGCTCCTCTGTGTCCGGAGTTAATTACAGTAGCATGTTCCACAGGTGGGGTACATGCAGAGAGTAATTGTCCCACAGGGGGTAAATAGAGTGGTGGCAAAATAAGTAGTGTTAGAAAACTAGGCATTAATTGGTCTATTCAACCACGAGATCTTTTTTATATAAATATATAAAAGAGGAAAAATAGCTAGATTAATTTAGCGTTTTGGTAAGTGGTTCAAAATGATTTTTTTTTTAAAAGTCCACAGAGGCTGTTTTTGTTTTGCACTTCTTCTGTTTTTATGAATTTGCTCCTCACCCCCCTTCAACACCCCCCCAAATCCCCTCTCCTGCGTTAGTTTTCTTCTTCTGCTTCTGTTTGCTGTCACTGGAAACTCCTCTCCCTCCATCTGTTTCCCATTAAAACCCCTTGCAGCCCATTCGGGGGCTGCAGCCTCTCGCCTCCACTACAAGGTATTTATTGTGAAACATCTGCAAGGAGTGTGTTCCATTAAGAACAGCCTCGCGCTAAAGGAAATAAAAACCATTAAAGTGGAATCAACTCCAGTCAATTAATTAGAGAGAAGAAGAGCGCAGTCGCCGACGAGAGCTGCTTGGTGCTACGAACTTCTCATGAAAATGTACCAAATAGTTGTACACATGAGTATACTGTGTGTATATGTGTATATATATGTGTATATATGTATATATGTATATATGTACATATGTATATGTATATATTTGTATATATGTATGTATATATGTATGTATGTATGTATATATGTGTATATATGTATGTATATGTGTATATATGTGTATATACTGTATATATATGTATGTATATATATATGTATGTATGTATATATATGTATATACAGTATATGTATGTGTATATATATATGTGTGTATATATATGTGTATATATATATATGTATGTATATATATATATATATATGTATGTCTACTCTTCTTCTTTACCGCACACCTTTTGGAAAGTCGTACTGCTCATTGTTGTTTTTGATCATTAGCACTCCACTGTAAGACTGCAGCATTATTAGCATTCATTGTAGCACAGACAGTGATGTATGTGGTGCCCAGCAGCCTCTCGGCCCCTCGGCCCCTGGGGGCCACAAGTGGACACACACATGTAGAATCTGCATGCCGGTTAATGACCGTGCCTTGTGCGATTGTCACAGCAGTCGGATTAGAAAGGGCAGGAGGGGCAATTCATCTTCCCTGCCTCGCAGGGAACACACCGCTAGCTCATTAGCATTCAGTTGTTATTGATTGCCTGTACACAAACTTCAATATGTTGTATAACAGGAGGGAGGATCATATTTTCATGCTGGCAAAAGGAAACACGCAGCCGGGGCACACGGTGTAGTGAGTGTGATTCACAGTTACCTGCAGAGGGGTATTTAGGACTCTCCTCAGACTGCTGGGCTTTTAGAAGTAATTAAAATAATGTGGGCAGGTAAATCTGTACTTATTAAGTTCATTAATCAAGTGCCGTTGTCAGCCACGTCGTTAAGTCTCCGGTGTTCTGCTGCAACAAGCCCGGCTTTGGTCGACATCTGTCAGGATACAGAACAGTCTTTTCAGATGTTCATTTACTGCTAGATTAAAATATATTCCAAGTCGGAGGCTTTGTGATTGATTGGTCAAGATTAATTATATTTTTTATATTAAATACATGAAAAAAACACAATAATAAACTCTCTGTTACCCTAACAGGTTACTACAAACTCACAGTATAAGTACTGTGTTTAAATACATTTTTTGGACATGTTTTGACTCATAATTTGGTAGTATGTGGGCTGGATCTGGATCTGGATCTGGATCTGGATCTGGATCTGGGGTCTGTACCAGGTCTGTCTTAAACTACATTGTTAGTCAAATATGTCTTATGTCCAAGTTCAGTCCAAACTTCTACAAAAACATTCTCTCATTTTTGGAGACAACAGAGCTCATCTACTTTTTTTTTTAAAGCAACAACAGCTTCTAAACCCTGGTTGGCATCATTTAAAGACATTCGCCTGTGTTTTCAATCCAACAGACCTTTGTCAGATTACAGTGTTGTTCATCAGATTACAGATTATAACTTCAGATTGTCATCCACACCACAAATTTAAAGACATTTTTTTAGGTTAAGGAAAACAAACAGCCCTGGTTTCATGCTGACCTCATTACTGCGTCTGACTTTTCATACCAGCAGCAACAAGTCACAGCCTGAGCTCTCTCATATGGTCCGTAGAAGAATGTAACTGGAAGGAACTCCACACCAGAGTAATTAGGCGTACGTCAGCGGAGACACTGGGAGGTGAAGGAGGAGGTGGAGCAGAAGAACACTGGCTGACTTACCTCATGAAGAGACATTTCAGTCGAGCTGGTTTTTGCCTTTGACTCACAACTCTCTATATTTAGTACGACATTCACACTGCAGACAAAGTTGGCCCCAATTTGACTCTCATTCCGATATGTTCTCAACGTTCTCAAGTCGGAACCAAGTCCCTTTGATACGTGCTCCAGAATCAGTGACATGCAGTATCTGATGTTTGTTTTTATTTTAAGTCCTGATGTTGATTTTTAATTATATTTGACTTTGACTCGGTTGAAGTGAGACAGATTTCCTAGTGCGTCGAATAATTCATATTTAATTAAGTTGTGACGAACTGCGGCCGAACATGACAAGATCAAATGTATGCTGTTGACTGAACAGTAGGGGTGTGTGTTAGCAAGCAGTCAAACTGGTTAAGAGAGATTGAACATCAACTTCAATATTGACACACACACACACACACGCCGACATGTGTAGCGCGTCTTCACGCTCCAGCCCCAACTGCGCACGAGCCTAACTCTGTGTTTGTCAGGTAAAACCATTTGTAAAGAAAATGGAAAATCCCCAGTTGGCAACAAAAAAAACTCCACATTTGTACGTGCAATTACGGCTGCATTTGAATGCATCGTTCTGTTCTCCAGTCTTTGCTCGAAGCAGCAATAAAAACTACCCTTAAATGTAACATAAAATTTAAAAAACCAACAAAAAAACCAAACCAAAACAAATGAAAGCCTCAAACATCCTAATAAAATTCAGGCGATTTTTCTGGTGAGGATGTTTTTTTCATTTCATGCAAAATTACCAGGGGTTTTGAGGCTAATTCCCCAACATCAGGCTAACATCTGTCCTGGGGGATGAGCTCAGTGCGTCACTAGCCAATTGGATCATGTTTTTCCGACTCCTTCCTGCAACATCTGTGGTTCCGTGTTGAAGTGGACCCACCTGCTGTCAGTGATAAGACAGACCTCACACAGACAGAGGGCACTAACGTGCCTCTGCCACTTCCTGTCAACATGTTGCCAGCATTTCACAAAAAGGCTGTCTTCAAATGCATCATCTGGAAAGGTCTCCAAAGGCTCAGCATCGACGGCCTCCAGAAGATATGTCATGTTTTTTGACTAAGCCACAAAGGCCAGAAATGAAGACAGGGGAAAAGGCTTCTGGATATTCAATATTAATGTGTTCCAGGACCAGCAGGGGTTGTGGCCCACTGCTTCTTTCTCCTTAATTCAATTCGGTCTAAACCCTGGAATCATAGGCTGTCAGTCACATACTCCATTTATTTTTCAATCTCCATTTTTTTTCCCACTCCCATTTGAGGGCTTGCATTTCAACACTCTGAGCTCTGCCTCCCTGAATATCGTATTAGCGGTCGGCCTGATAACTTGTTGCTTGGATGTGAAAATTAAAGACCTGGAAAAGATTGCCTTTTTTTTAGTGATAAACCTCCCGACATCGCAACCATCGCACCTACAGCAGTGCTGCTGAAGAAGCAATTTGAAGGGAACATATTTGTCAGAATTGACTTTTGTCAGTTTGTGCTACAAATATTTGTCTCCCTGGAGCATCGCCTCTAAAGTCTAGCCCAATTCTAGAAACCTGACTTTCGGACATAACAACCGGTTATTTTGTGACATGATGGTTTGTTTGTTTGTTTGGTTTTTTTTGCATTTGTTTGAGTAATGGATGTTAGAGCTTTTTTTATTTCCTTCAAGCCAAAACATTTGGTTTTCGAGCGACTCCACTGACGTTTGTCTCACAGGAGAATTTTTGGTCGCACTTGAACCATCAGTTATTTTTTTCTTTGTTGTTGTGTTCTGGAAGGTTTTTCCCTGTAAGTCCAACCTTCAAACACAACACTGGCTTTTGAGTAAAAAATCACAGTCAGAGAATCGGTTCACAAGATGGGTCCCTTGGGGTCACTGGGTTGGTCTCTTAAAGTAACCTTAGAACAATATGAGTTCATAGTTGAGAATCAGATTCATACAGAATCAGAGCAGCGCAGCCTCAGGACCTGCTCAGCAGAGCTGACAGTGTTGGACCGCAGCGGTGGGAGTGGGATGAGATCAGCGTGTTCGTGACCTCAGTCAAAACATGGTTGTGCAACTGAAACATTTCTGCTCTTAACATTAAGAAATGACATTTGCTGAGGAAACAACTCGACGACTGGCCCGGACAAGAGTTGTTGTTTATTCGAATCTGAAACAGAGAGAAAAAAAGGTTCTGCTCACACGCTGCCAGAGTGCATCAGCATCTGAATGAATGTCACATTTAATGACCAGATGGTCATAATCCCCCGTTCTCTCTTTGTTTTTCTGGCGTCATATAAAAGTTCATGTGTCACTGGAAGGATTCACGAGGCTTTAGAAGGTTTTTTTATGGATTTAATCCTGTCTGTAGAGAAGTTAGACCTGAATATAAAACAGTCTTTGCTCTCTTAAGTGGTTCTAGGATAAAATAAAATAAAAAAAAAACAAAAAAAAAACATTACAGGCTTAGAAGACGACGCCACATGGCATCAAGGCAGAAATGGTTTGTTGAAGTTGATGATCGGACCTCGTCTTCAGAGATGGGTAATGGTCTGAAGGCCTCACTCTCTGAGAGATTACTTAAGTTTTGTTTTACAAGCGTACATTTCTGGGCAGTCGCCCACACCTCGTGTCTGTGTTGTGCATACAGGAGCAGTCGGTTTATGTCCTGGGCTCCTGCGCTGCTCAGCTCTCATCTCTGCCAACCTGTGAAACGACTGGATGATGAACTGAAGCCCGGTGCCCGCCCGCCACCTCGGCTGTCTGCTGTATTGAAGCGGGCGATGGATGGTCGTAATGGGAGGGAGCGGGACAGAGACATGGGGGGGAAGGGGATCAATCACCCTCTCACAAAGTCTTCATTGCTTTGCCTTTTGTCAAACGGCTGGGTCAAACCCAATTGGGATGCTTCCCTCAACCACAGGAAAGGTCAAGTCAATAAATGTATGTGTTTGTATGGCCTGATAGAGTGAGTGAGGCGGAGGGGGAGGTGGAGGGGGAGGAGAGGGTAAATATGAGACGGTCCGCTGGTGCTGGGACTTTGTTGTCAAAGCCCTCTATTACAGTTTAGGAACTTTAACATCTTCTCCAAGACAAACACAGGAACTCACTGAAAAGTGAGGTTGAACGCAAACACATGAATCAGATGAGTCGTGAATGAACTTCTAACCCAACTGTCATGTTGTTCTTGCTTGCTGACATCAAACACCAGTGTCACGGCGTTTTCCTTTAATGTTTATGTCCCTCACCATGACATAAATATAAAAGACTGTGGTTGACAAACGAGTGCTTTGACGGAGACGCACCACCAAAACCATGTTTTCTGTAGTTATTTGTGTCCAGTCAATAACGCTGCTCCCTGTGGTGTCTTATTTTACTGCAGGAATCAGGTTTTTAACTAAACAGTCGTTGGCAAATATAGATTTCCTCTCCTCCGTGTCATCATTCTCTGCTCCCCAGACGGCCTTCAGCTGATATTGATTAACCTGTAATGCTGCTTCTCAGGTATGAACGGCCGGCATCAACGGGCCACAGGAACCCACATGGTTTATGACCCATCAGGTCAGGAGTGGGACCTGGCACCGGCTCAGTTTGTTAGAGGGGCCAGGGACCAATGAGGTGTAGATGAGGTCTGGGGGGAAATTTCTTTGTTTATTGGTCTGAATTTATTGACTTTTATTGTACTCAGTGGGTGGACATTGATTAGTCATCGGCGTATTGTTGAGTTTCTTTATGACGCTAATGGATTTTTGGTCCTTGATTGAATTGAGTTGTTCGATTTGAGTGGTGTTTGCGTATTTATATCAGTAGTTCTACACACAGATACTTTCAGCAAGTCAATACTGCGTATTTATATCGGTAGTTCTACACACAGATACTTTCAGCATTTTCTTGATGAAACCAAAACTATTTTTTCAGTTCAGTTTTGTGGAACTTCCAGAAGCTTAAAACCAAAACTTGGTTGGTGCAGGAGTGGAGCTTCCCTTTTTGGTATCAACCAATAATGATCTGACCGTCATTAGCGAAACCAACATGATACTTGATAGTTTTATTTATAAAAAAAAAATAATAATAATTGTGCTTCTGGTTCTGTCTCTGTTCAACAGTCGTTGTAGTTGGTGATTCTGGTTCTGGACCACAGAGAATGATTGTTCATCAGGGACTTTTCACCACCGTGTTTTTATCATTTGTTTCTTTTTAACACTTCTTATTTTTAGCCCTTGTGCTAGCTGTAGCTGAACGTCTAGAACGACCAAGGTGTGCTAACTGTCACTGTCTGATATGAGTTCTGACACTGTTTGAATGAACCGTTTCAAATTTGCAAGTGAAGATAGATGTGTGCTGGTCCATTAGGTTTGAGTCCAGCACCATTGATCTTAAAGCGACAGTCATTATTGTGTGTTTCCCTCTCACTTGATTGCACATCTGGTCATTAGAGTTCCTCGTTTCTAAAAATGTACGTCCGACCTTGTGATTGATAAGAACGGCCTTTGTGGAGCAAAGTGCCTCCGACATCGCTTTCGTTCGTCGTGGTCCATCTGGGGGAGAAGCTGTGACATAATAATAATGGATAATGGACCTGTCGATGGCAGAGGGGTCGTTGTCCATCTGGGGGAGAAGCTGTGACAGGATAATGGACCTGTCGATGGCAGAGGGGTGTAACTCCAAAATGAAGCTGAAAGTTCCACTTCATCTCAGCTGTAGGAATCTGCAGCTGCTCAAAGACACTCCTCTGTCAGTGAGGACCGGCAGCCGCGTCTGCTTTTTTTTCTCTCTCAGTACAAAACTGACCCATATATCTTGTTGAAACGCTAAACCGCTTAGGAAATCCCTCGCTGATCCCCAAAGAACTGCTCCCCAGACGCAGAGAAGGATATCATTCCTCTGGCCCTGGGCCGTGAGAACATGTGAGGTGGAAAAACGTCGTTTTGCTGTGCGGCAGCGTGGGGTCAGGAATGGTGTTCCGTTAGCTGACACAACAGCCAGCGCGTGGGCCGCGCTTTTCAAAGACTGGTAGCCCAGTGACAGCAACAAAAATTGCAGCTCTTGTGCTGTTGGACCACAGGGGAACCGCACTTAAAAGAGCGAGATGATCCAAGCACGGATCTCTGGGTGCTTAGACATAATTGCATATGCATTGGTGGTTTTGCCTGCTGTCAGATGTGACTGTGGATCTACTTCAAGGACATGTTTTTCCACAGATACATATTGTTTTATTATTCATGTGGTTTGTTATTGTACAGCAACAATTCACAGAGTGCACCATCCCCGAGAACGAGATGGTGTTTTTATTCAAAAGGAAACAAAACAACCGTTCCATTGAGAACAAGTGTGAAGCTCAAGATGAGCTGCTAATTGTTTTTGGGGGTTTTCTTTGTCTCATTGTCGGAGTTTGACTTTGTCCAAGACCTGTGCATGTTGAGTTGAGATTAAACTGCAAAAATCATTGAGTTTGACTTTGTCCAAGACCTTTATGTTGAGTTGAGATTAAACTGCAAAAAAATTACTGTAATGAGATTTCTCAGTCACGTGACTCAGCATCACAGTCTATCATTGGAGCAGTACGACGGGTAGAACAAAAGGTTCTCTGCTCTCTTCTACTTTGGTGGCGTGTTCCTTCTCTGTAGGATTCGGTAGGATGACCTTCGACCCTAGGTCACACCCTGCTTCTTAGTTTGGTCTCAGGACATTTCCTGGAAATGTGGATTTCAGTCGTCTGCAGGGAAACAAATCAGATGGCACCAAATTCAAACCGGTTGATGAGCGTCAGTCGTTTGAACTGGGTTCCGTTCAGGTCCAGGTTAAGAATGTGTCAACTGTCAGAGACCAGTCTGAACTGGGTTTAGTCATCTACATCAGACACCTGCAGGAATCAACACTGCGTGTCTGAGGACTTTTTGACCGCTCCCTCCATGCAGCGTTCCCTGGGTAACTACCAGTGATCTGGTGGATGAACTCAAAGGATTAACTTTGTTCATATACTTGGCTTTGCTTTATCTTTTTGTCCAGGGTCAGACATTAGTGGAAAGTCAGGAGAAATGTCTGAAATCCTCATTGGAATTCTATATACATAACTTGAATATAATGCCTTTTTTAGACATGTGGAAGAAAGGCTGAAAGGAAGGAAAACTACTGAAGGGATATATATTTTCTACGGTGAGTCAGGTGTACAAGAGCTCATTTGTAAACGTGTCCTGTGATAAAGATGGTTAATGCCTACTGCCAACCCGTCAGCCGTTGTTTCTGTATATTATCTGTGATAGATTAGTGTGTACGGAGGAAACTGCCGGGGCATTGCACACAATATCTAATTGCTGAATGATAAAGCCCACCGCGGGCCCCGCCGATCAATCTGCAGCGGCAGATACAATAACTAACTCTGAGGATGATGGAACAACACGTTATATTCACGCTGAGGAATGACACGGCTGAAGATACAGTCTGGAAACGGATTCTCACAGGAAACAAACCTTAATCAACACAGACGGGAGGGGCTTTGAACCCCACCCCCGCCCCCACCCCAAAACTTTGCTGCATATTTGTGTTGAATAAATAGCCATCTGTAAAGTTTAATATAATAGTTCAATACACACACACATATATATATCTATATATGTCTATATATACATATATAAAATATAAATATATATTTTATTATATATTTATTGTATAAATATATAAACACATATAACACACAAACATTTAACAGACTATTCTTCTTATTCTGTGACCCACTGTGACTATAACTGTACTTTAAATATTTATTATTTAATATTTATTACTATAATTATGTATTTTTGTATTGGATAAAAGCGTCTGCAAAATGTATTAATAATACAGCAATATTATATATATAGCAATATTTATATAT
This sequence comes from Cynoglossus semilaevis, assembly GCF_000523025.1. Taxonomy (NCBI): domain Eukaryota; kingdom Metazoa; phylum Chordata; class Actinopteri; order Pleuronectiformes; family Cynoglossidae; genus Cynoglossus; species Cynoglossus semilaevis. The sequence continues at coordinate 10,072,418 of NC_024313.1, read as the reverse complement.
ATAATTACATATATACTAAACAGTATATGAATCTATATATATAATGAAATAATCAATTAAGTCATGCTACTATAGTATATATATATATATATATATAATTATATATGTGTATATACAGTATGTATACGTATGTATAACGTAGTAGCTTGACTAAAATAAACACGAAAGAGAGTAAACATAAACTTCCACACACATACCAAACTCTAAGCTTTTTTTTTTTTTTTTAAATATTTTTTCACATTTTTATGAAACTGGTTCAGCTTCAAAGTAATAATGAAAACGTTGCCCAGATTGACTTCTCTCCTGCTGAGCCCTTCCATCAACATCACAGGCCACATCATCCCTCTTCATCTTCCTCTTTCTCCATGGTGGATTCCTTGCTCTGGTACATTTCAAACCTTTTATTAGTTATTCCATATTTATTTCATAAACAGACTTCAGAGACGTATTTAGACCATTTTTCGCGCCTCTGGTCTTTGCTCCGAATCAAACACTTTCACTAAAGTTTCAGCACAAAGTTCAGTCGACTCTGTTGCACAACTAAAAATGGCCAAAAGGGCAAAGGGGAATAATGTTGTAATGACAGACAGAAACTCAACATCACTGCATATTGGCTTTGATTTGTTTTCCCGTTTCATGTTTGGTAGGAAAATGCATCACAGTTTGGCCTGGAAAGTGCTTGAATTTGAATTTGAATTTGAATTTTTCCTGGAAAAAGAGCATTTGAACTTGTTTGGTCGTGTGGTCCACCTGTCAGGTGATTCACTCATTCACAGTTAGCACCGACTAAGAACGTTAGTAACTGGATTCTCCAGATCCACTCTGAAGATCCATCACAGCAGCCACAGATGCTCTCACACACACATGCATGTCTTTACTGTAACCTGCTGCCGACCCACACACACACACACCCACACACACACAGTTAGCCATAACAGGCTGGATCAACCTGGGTCATTAACCCCTGAGGTCTTTGCACAGTAGTTAATGATTAGCCGTCATCACTCAATGTGTTTCAGCAGCTCTAACACACACACACACACACACACACATACTGTACACACACTCTGGCTGGATCAGTGCCACCGTTTAATTTTGGGGACGTTAAGAGGGGGCCTCGGAGGACCCCCGTGCTCCTCTGCGCTCCTCTGTGCTAGCCTAGCGCTCACTCAGGCCTTGTTGCTGCAGCGCTAACGCACACTGCCTTTAACCTTATGTCAGTGAAATGCTATTTGTCATGCTGCCCGCTGAGCACCTGCTCCGCTTGGAAAGGCCTCCCCTCTATTACACCACTCCCTGTGGAGCCAAAAAAAAAACCAAAAAACAAAAACCAACAACACTGCAGCTCTCAACGTTTGCCCCTGACCAGACATTCACAGATTTGTTCTTGATGCTGATGGGAAAAGTGAAAGTTTGTGTTTTCAAAATAGGTTCTAATAGTTCTAAAAAAGTACCGATGCTGCTCTTCTACACTTTCATCTCCTGTGGACGTTCGTTTTTCGGGGGTTTTTTTGGATATTTTTACGGCGTGTTTCATTGTCAACTTTCAGCCGTTTTTTCTACTAGCATGTTTCATCGTCAACTTTCAGCCGTTTTTTCTACTAGAAACCAATGGCTTCTTACACACGAGACTGCAGCTCCTGTGTGTGTGTGTGTGTGTGTGTTATTGTAAAATAGTCTCCAACAACCACAACCACAGTCGGCCTAGAAAATCCTGAGCAGTTAATCCAATTACATTTAACACATCGGGATCCTGAGCTCCAAATCCGATAAGACGATAAAAACAGACAGAGATGTTTAGTTCTGTTAACCACATTTACACACACACACACTTGCTTTTACAACCGTATACAGATTTTGAACATCTCCTGCAGCAGGTGAGCGTAGAGGTGGACAGTCTGGACCCGGTCAGTACCAACATGTGTTGGTCGTTGGTGATTAGGCTGTAATTCGATGGTAAAGCCCTTTTGCGCTAAGAACTAAAGTACTGTCTAAAATAATCACCATGTGATCCTTCAGAGGGTGATCAAAGCTCAGCTTGGCCTAGATCCACCTTCGTCCATCAGCTGAGGAACGCACTGACCCCAGCATGTTGTTTTAGTTTCAGTTCTTCTGAGTGGACAACAGTTTCTGGGTCTCTACTCGACCAGGAACGCAGGAAAAACAGAAATCCTTCCCTCCTCCTGCTCAGTGCTCACCGTCGACTATATCACGAATGGAATCTTTATTTTATTGAAACAAGCTCTAACATCAACACCTCATCAGTGTTTGAGTGAAGGCCGTGTTGTTGTGTAAGGAGAAAAAACTCTTTAGTCGATCAGCAGGACAAGAAAAAACGAACCCATGTTCTGGTTGGATTTTTCTCGTCCTTGGTGTTTCTGGGCTCAGTGTCAGCTCTCAGGACTGAACCACAGCCAACCTGATTCAGTGCATTGATTTAAACCTGAGCCCAGCACCGCCGCCCCCCCCCACGACCCCCGCTCCCCACACTCATTCACCTATAGAATCTAACAGTGTGGGAAACAACCAAGACAGACAAGAAGCTAGTGATTGACTCAGGCCAGATCAGAACGCCCCCTCCCCCCACCACCACCCCCCCCTCCCACAGTAGAACTAATCAGATACTGATGTATGATGTGAAAAACCATTTGGAGAGGTTTTGGAGAACCATTTTACCCAACGATCCAGGAAGAACAACGCTTAATACTTTTCAGATTGACTGAGCGAGCTTGAACTACTAACAGTCGTCAGAAGGGGGCGAGATTAAACCCTGGACAGTTGAATTTATTGCCAAGTGTCACCGTCGGTCCTCTGGCCAGACTTTGGACACCCTGTCTCGGGTCAGAGTTCTTCTGCTGTTGAAGCCCGTTCTGTTGACGTTGTTGACGATGTGGGCTGGAACTCTTCTGGTTCTCCGTGACTGTTTCTAAGATCTGCTCTCAGAGATGGAGATTTCTCTTTAAAGCTCGGAGATTAGTTCTTCAGCAGATGTATCGATGTGTCCTCCACATAGGAGCAGTAATTATCAGCTTCACTAGCTTTAATTAGTGGGTTTAAGAGGAGTACGGCTGGTACTCGCTGTCCCTTTGATCTCCCTCGTATGTTATGCAAACGAGGCGGCTTTTGTTCGCAGCGCCGTACGTTTTCAGCAGAAGAATGCGCGGAGATGGAGCGGCATCTGGAGAGTCGACGACGCCTCACTGGTCAAAGCTGCTCTGACGTGATCAAAGTTTACAACGAAACAGACACTTGTACACAGTGATAGCATCCATTTGCGCCACTTAGCGCTGGCGTGAGCTGCAGATGGAGCACGTGGATCTAAATGATCTAATTAAAGTTCCTGTGATTCTCAGCACTAAACAGTGCCGTATTCCCAGGTGGGAAAAAGAAACCGATCCCGGTCCCTTCTTTCTCCCTCTTTTTTTAGTGCCGTCGTTAGCCGTGCACCTGCTCTGCAGTGAAATACCCAAACACTCGTCCCTGAACTCCAGTGAACCAGACACAGGGTGTGGCTCAGGTTTTTGGTTCTCGTCTCCAGGGAATCTGAAGGAACATTAATCAGTCTGTAGCTGCCTCCGGGGGTTCCATGGTGTGACTGCAACTCATTACTGAAATGTTATCACCTAATTTAATAAGGAGTAAAAAAATCAAACATCGTCGTCTGTCAGTTAAGAGCAAAAACTCCCACAAACCCTTGGCTTAAAGTGACTGCTCTGGGTCTTAGCCGGATTTCTGTTTCAGAATTGTCAGAAAAAAACCCAGTGACAATAACAGAGAAGGATTTAAATAAATAATATAATTAGTAGTATTATTATAATATAACACACTACTCATTCATTATATTTTTATATATTTGTATAAAATATTATATATATATATATATATAATAACTTACTTCAACCCCGACATGTAGCCTGGTTTCCCTCTCTCCCTCCCTCTCTCCCTCTAACATGGAGCCTGGTTTCCCTCTCTCCCTCCCTCTCTCCCTCTCTCTCTCTCTCTCTCTCTCTCTCTCGGTCTCTGTTTCCTATTGGCAGGCGTTGTGGTCATTGGCGTGCGGCCACACTGCCTGACTGATTTGTTGCCCTGCTGGTTCGCTTCACGCTGAGGTCATTTGAACCTGCCCCTCAATTTATCACAGCTAATTGTTGTTAGTGAGTGAGTGTTTGTCTCCGTCCAGAGCCAATTAACACGGACTAACTGCACCAGTCGGCGCTGCAGGGTATTAACGCTCGCCGCGCATAAAAGTGAACACGTACAGACGCTCGTAATTTCACTGTTCCCACACAAATGAACTGCACTTTGGAGGTGCCGCTGACATTGACATGTTAACCTGGGTTGTTAGCGTAGCTAGCTTCATTTATGGATCATGATCTTACTGATGGTGAGAGGGCGTAGCAACACTTCAAGCAGACGGCTTGATTTAATTATGTTTTTAGCTAATGACTAGCTCTCTGTGTTGAGCTAGTGCTAAGCTGGGCTTTAGCTAGTCAGCCAATCACAGAAGTTTCTCATATAAATGAGCTGAATTATTAATGATTCTCTGGGATTACATAACTTTTGCAAAGTATTGTGGTTTTTTTCCAAGTTCTCATGTCTTGTCCTGTTTGACTGGAGTTGCTGCAGCCTACTAAGTACCACTAGTCTGTACCAAGGAACCAGAGACAGTACCTTGGTATCACACACACACTGACGGGCGTGTACTGTTGTGTACGTGTGTATGTTTGTGAACAGATACTACCTGGAGGGAAAGGTGGGGGGTTTACGTGCCCCTCATCCACAGGCTCAGTTTACAGAGAGCTGTGGAACGGACACTGTGTAAATGTGGATTAGTGGGACACACACACACACACATACACACACACACACATCACGGGTGTTAGAATGACCAACACTCCCTTCACGCTGCTGCCATCAAGCCTGCAGCCAACAGCAGATCCAGAAAATGGAAGCAAACGTCCGTGGCTCCTGCTGAGGAGTTGGAGGGTTTCAGTGGGAGACGGCGGAGGAAAATGTTTGTGGTCACAGCCAGGCTGTTTATTCTGTCAGTGATGAGCTCATTAATCATCCTCTGCCCGTAACAGGCTGACAGATATTTGGCAGAGGTCATTTGCCACCTGTTGTACAGAGAAACATCTCCTAAATGACCACGAAATTAAAAAGAATAAAGCGAATTCCTGACCGTGCTAGATACTTGAATGAGTCCAATTTGGTGAAAATGGATTTCAGCTGTCGGATGAATTTGATCTTTTAACTGTTTCATAGAAATATAAGGTTTGTAAAATGGACATAGCCATTTGCGTAGATTTCAAAACAGCCGTCGCGACCCCCCGACAGAATCCTTGGGAAGTAGTTTCATGGTTTTTGTTGTGCAGCAGAAAACAAACGACTACAGACTGCCACTAAGTCTTAGCAATAGATCCGTTGTCTTTCTTCAATTCCTGCCAGTACATCAGTGTGGTGTGTAACTAAACAGGCGCAGGTGTCACTCCTCTTTGTTCAACCTGGGATCGTGTTACTGTAAAATATTTGCACCGTGGCTCAGAAAAGATTGTGAAAGTCAGCTGAAGGGGTCACATATTGAGAAGAACAACCATTAACACTCACTTTCACACCTTTTAGTCAAACTAAAGTGTCAGAACAACATAATCTCCCATGGAAGTACACAGTATCCAGAAGACTGAATATGCAAAATCTGTGCAGTAAAAGGGAAGTATTTCAACAATGGTGTGACTGTGTATGTGGAAAGTAACCAGGAAGTACAAACATCCCAGTTGAATTTCCTGGTGGCTCTACCTCTTGATAGACTTCCTCCACTTCCTCATACACAATTATTTTTGTTGTCCAATCAAATTTGAAAGCCCTTGTGTTATGAAGACACCAAATGAGCGTATTAATATATTGGTGATGGGCCGGCCCTGTTGAACATGCTGTTGTAGCTGTCGTGTTTGTTCGAGCACTTATTGATTTCAGCTCAGTGTTTAGACCTGTGGAAACACGCCACCCATTGATTCCACAGCCTCAGGCTTCAGCCTCACCTTTGGTGATTGGATTCACGCCAAATGAAGAAGTGAGAAAATCTCAGTGTCACATCTTTCCAGAGCGATATCGAACGCAGGCGTTTGCTCATCCCGTCTCTCCATAAGAGATTCATCGTTTAGTTGCTGCTGCAGTGATGGAGAGAATCAAGAGGCTCCAGACTGGGCTGTAGGGGGCAGTTTAGCCTCAGTGGCTAAAAAATAAAAAAAAAATTCAAATAATTTAAAACCATCAAGCCTTTGTATTCAGCTGATATATGTGACTTTTCAAAGAAAAAGACAGTGACATCACGTTGCGTTTGTGGAAATATGAAGCTAGCAAGTGGAACACCTGTCAATAGTTTTGTTTTCCATTTTGTTCTTTGTGCCATTTTGGTTTTATTTTCACATTTTGCACAAAATAATAATCATCTTTCTAACTTAGCTTAGCTTAGCTTAGCTTGGCTAAGCTAAGTTTGTTCTGGTTCACTATTTATCTTAGCTTTTATAGTTCCTGTTTCACACGTTAACCTCATCTTGTTCTTTCTTCCTCTCCTGCCCCG
>NC_024313.1:10059974-10065791 GCF_000523025.1 Cynoglossus semilaevis | reverse complement strand
CATGGGACAGCTACATTCGCTACGCCTGGGGTTCCAATGAGCTGCGGCCCGTCTCCAAGCAAGGCCACTCCAGCAATCTATTTGGTGAGTGAAAGAAAGAACACACACACACACACACACACTTTCTGGATTGATCTCTAGCCCCTCCCACCCGTAGCCTTGGCCTTTAGATTAGCAGCTAAATTGGCCGTCAGTTAGTCATCCATCCTATGGCTGCCTCTAAATGTCAGTTTTATCATACTGTATATTTATATTCTGCCTGGGCCGCTCTCCAGACCTTGGTGTCTGGGCTCATAATGGGGATGGTGACAGTGAAGGTGGAGAGGGGGGGGGGTATTTTCCCCTCTACACTTTCTTTTTTTTTTTTTTTCTTAAAACATTTTTCCTTACGTGTCCAATGAAATTCTGCAGCCAGACTGCAGGGTCTTGTGGGTAAAAATGCTAAAGTCCTGTGTGTTTGGAGTCGCCGACGCCCAACAGCAGCAGCTGCAGCCCTACGTCCCTGGAGCCACTGAGAAAAAAAACAAAACATGTCTCCTCTCCAAGTCCAGCATTGGTCATGAGTGGACGATGTTCAGTGTCCTTCAGAGTCCACCAAGGGGTCGCTTCTTTTAACACAAACGTTGTTCAATCGTACCACAGCGCTGTCCTTGGTACAAACTAGCGGTGAAGTTGGACCTTGAATTGAATGTTTAAAAAAAAAGATTGTTTTATATCATTTCTGTAGGAGATCTCTTTGTCTCATGAAACATTATCCCTGAGTTTGACAAGTACAAACAAAGTCTTTTTGTTTTGTTTGTTTTGATGGAGACTTGAGGTAAAATTAAAAAAAAAAAAATACTGAAAATGAACCAATGGAAATCAGACGTTTCTTGGGGTATGGCTGAACAGCAGCACCATTTACAGAACTCCTCCAGAGAGAGTTGAGTTTATGTTTTTAGTTGAAGTACTCACAATGTAAGCCTGTAGTTTTCACTTCACTCCTCATAATATCATCCATGGAACGGATTCCATGTCCTCGTAGTAGACTGTGGTTGCTGAGTTGATCACGTTGTGGTCGTAGTAGACTGTGGTTGCTGAGTTGACCAACGGCCAACAACGGAGTAAAGACAACATTTGTCCAGAGTGATTGGTTTTTAGAGGGAGTAAGAAAATGCTGTGACTTTTCCTGAGGTCATGTGATCGTTGTTATTGAATCTGAACCGGAGCTCACAGCTGTGCCAGCACAGCACATTTACAGAGGGTCGATAGGAGTCACTACAACCAGTGACACGCTGTGGCTCTATTTCATCTGCAGCGTGTTTGGGCTCAGTTTTAATTGTGTGCAGAGATAAAAAAAAGAAACGACTGGCGGCGTGAGAACGCGCCCATAATTTAAAAAAAAAAACCTGGTAAATATTTGAAGAGACGACGTTTCTCATCGACTGAATGGAAAGTCATCAGATGGTAAACATGTCTGCAGTAAATGGATGTTCCAGCTCCGCTGAGTGTGTGAGTGTGAGTGTGTGTGTCTGCAGGTGTTATGTTGTGTCAACCTGAAGTGTTTGTACACAGAATGAATACTGAGATGTTCAGACTGATTAGATTAATAAGGCAGGTGATTGGGCTTTAATTCCTCGGATCATTTTCCGTCTCTTTATGTTCTAATTAAAATCTCCATGATAACGGTTGTTACCATACCTTCAGTTGGAGACGAGGACACTGTCTGTGTGTGTGTGTGCATTTTTGTTATGGCTATAGTTGTGTGGACCACGTTTTGTTTGAACTACTGTTGTTGTGGAGACTGGTCTTCCTGTGGACGTCTGCAGAGAAGGACGTTATTTCCAGGTTCTGTGGGTTGGGTGACGCAGTTAAAAAACAATGTAGGGTAGAGTGTGTTTTGACAAGAATCTTACCATACGACACGTATCACAAAACAGGGGCAACAATACGATATATTGCATGACAATATATTGAGTTTTTTTTTTTTTTTTTTTTGTACATTTACATGTACAATGTTACAATGTACATTTCTTCATATGGCGCTTTGGCCCAGAGTCAATGTCTCTGTCGTTGGTGTGGAACCCCAGGGTTCACCTACTGGGCAAGATCCAATCCCGGTTAGGGCGGGTGGTACCTTCCAGTGGACTCACCACCTGCAGGAAGGTTTAGGTATGGTGCAGGGTGGTTTGGGTGGAGACTGCTGCCCCCGCGACCTGGTAACGGTTAAGCGGATGAAAATGGATGGATGGATGGACATTTCTACATTTGGAATCACTAGAGAAGAAAGAAAAGAAAGAAGAAAAAAAGGAACCAACACCAGGAATATTTGACTGGTAATTGTTGATAAAACATAAATTCACTGCTGTAGAATTTTGATATTCTTTGTTAAATGAAATATTGCGATATTTCCTTATCAGATATTTTCTAACGACCCTAAAACAACATGATGTTTACAGATGTGGACAGAGACGTGGCTTTGGTAAATACCAGTACCAGTACAGTACAGTACAGTACAGTACAGTACAGTACAGTACAGTCAGTCAGGGAGTCCCACAGTGACTCAGGAAAGAAAAAGAAAAAACAACAACCCCACAGTTTGGAGACATTAATGGAAAGACACTATCAGAGTTGGGATTTGGACAACGACTCCGTCGCCTCAGTGCCAACACTGGGATTTGGGAGAAAAATGTAACTTTGTAATTATCTCTGGCTCACTCTTATTTTAGCGCGTGCGTTAAAAAAAACTTAATTTTGTAATGCTGTTTGACGAAGCATATCCAAATTCTGGACTGGGCCGGTGCCAAAGTCGCTGGCTGAGGAGACGAAACGTTCACGGATGCCAAAGGTTTGAAAGGAAGCGCCGTCTCTGCTAAATCTCCACACAGGGAAAACGGGACTTTTATTTTTCTTTCTCCTGGAGAGCTGAGAGAACTTTCCACTCCACAGATACCATCTTCCAGGGCACAATTAAAGTGAATCAGTGGATGTTCGTGGCTCGGGGCTTCCTCCGACTTGGGAGGAGTACGTCAAGTTATGTTCATCAGGGGAAAGACATTAGCTACAAAAAGTGGCTTCATTGCATTATAATCTACGCCAGGCAAATATTATCGTCATACATCATGTTCAGCAGTAGCTGGAAACACTCTTGACAAGGCCCCAGGGGCCAAACTGTCTAATTTAGTCATGGAAGTGAGCCTGTGGAAGCAGTCGACTAAAACCTATTTACTCTTCGGTGGCACAGGGTGGAGGGATACAGGAGTGAAGAGAAAAAATAATAATAATAATAAAGAGGAAGACAAACACGGGGGGTTTGAAATGTCTAATATAACAATTAGCATTCACCCCCCCTCCCCCCCCCCTCCCCCCGCTCCCACACCCCCGCTTTCCTATTTATGAAGACAAATCCTGCTGATTCAACGCTGCGTGGAATTTACACAAAGATGACAGAATTCCCTCATTAAATATAAGATGATAATCATTAGACATTAAGCCGTAAATCTTCCACCGTGTCAAATAAAGTAAATGCATTTTCTCCCACAGGGTTTTCAGGGTAGAGCCTCAAAATATGTTGCAGTGAGAGAATCCTTGATTAAAATGTCAGCTTGAAGCCGTCGGGCCTCTGTGCCAGTGATGCATTTGAGTGTGTTGTTTTTTTTAATAATGCATAATGAAGACACCCGGTTGTTTTTGTCCCAGGTCAAAAGAAAGGCGATTTATTTAGGAAAGAACAAAATTCAGAAAATAATCAGAGAAATGTTTTAACATTTAAAATCAGATCAGAACCAGGCCTCAAATGTGGTCAACTTTTACAGCCATGTGTCTAAAACATGAGCTGAAACAGTTTCAATCTGTGTGAGTTTATGTTACAGCTTTAAGTTAGTCGTGTTTATTTATGTTTTCCCTTGAAAAACAAAAAAAAAACACAATATGTTTTACCTCTTAGTTTTGTTAAAAATGTCTCTAAAAAATTGGAAAATAAAGAAATGTCAAAAATGACATTGTATTTCAAAAATGTTAAAGTCAAAAACTGAGAAAATATGAAACAAAAATCTCCAAAATAAATAAATAAAATAAAATGTCATATGTCAAATCCTCGACTTAAGTCCCAGTGAAACCATGTGACCCTGTGGATCAACAAACACCAAAGACAGGACGTGACCCACATCTCAGTTTCAGCCTAATTGCATGAATGAACGTGGGCTCCGGCGGTGATGTAAGACGCAGAAATACTTTACATCTCGAGTTAACGTGCAGCGTTGTCTCCTAATGTGGAACTGATGTGAAGGTGAAGCAGCAGCAGCAGCAGCTGTGGAGCAGCAACAGTTGAGAGAGCGGTTTAGAAATGGCCCCCGTCTTCCTGGACACCCGGGGGTCTCACACTGGTTTAGTCGATGGACCTGTGGACATGGGACTGCTGAAGAGTCCAGGTACTCATGACTGGACATTTGGTGACACTGATGGGGGGTTTTTTTCTCTCCTAAAGTGTTCACTCCGTAGCTAACTGAAGGCCAGACACCGTTCTGTGCACATTCTGCTGTAACTGCGTTTCATAGTGGTGCAACAACTACCAGTCTTAGGCAATATTTCAGCGAGGACGCGCAGCATTCAGCCTCCTGTCAGCTCCGCTCCATAAATTCAGCCTCGCCGCTCGCACGCCGTCTCATTCGTTATGCAGATGCTGAGCGATTGTGGCGTCGCTGGATGCCTTGTCGATGGCACGGCAAAGGAGCTGATTGATTAATTTAATAAATGTCCCCGTTGCCCACATTCTCCATGTCACCGCCTGACGACGGCGAAGGACATTAGGCCGAGTTTGCAGCCGAAACTGATGACGCAACGTTCATATTTCAGCTTCGCTCGCCCTCACGGTGCAAAGACTCTGCCTTCTCTCCTTCGATTCAAATGTCTTGTGGCACAAACTTCATCAGCTGTCACAACAGACAGCCCCCCCCCCCCCCCGGGCCCCCCACGTCTCCCCCCGTCGCCCTCAAATTAAATACAGCAGAAGGCAAACATGGCGTCAGTATCTCACACGTCACATCAACTCCCCTACAAACTATTAATCTAAACCCGGCATGTCTGTGGTTGTTTTTTTTTTTGTTTTTCAAAATTCATCAAGCGGGCCAGACTGAACACCCTAGCGGGCCAGTTTTGGCCCACAGGCCATATGTTTGACACCCCTGATCTAAACTGCAGTACTCCATTAAATATACTAGAGGTTTGTTGAATATTTGGAGATCACCTGGAACTCTTTGTTAGCAGCGACTCTCCCTCCTGGTTCTCAGCAGTGCCCTGCCTTCATGTCATACATTATGCAACATAATTCAATCCCTGGCCCATAATGATCCAATGGGCCTGAGGATAATTTTGTACCAAGGCTTTATCAGGCAGCGGAGCGGTGGGTTTTTGCAAGGACATAATAAAAACCACAGAGAATGTCCATTAATTTTTTAGCTGGAACATCTAACAATAAAGAAACACTGGAAAAGAGGATTTTTTTTTCTTCTCTCTTTTGATTTTTTTTTTCAGGCCTCTAACAAATGTAACCAGTATTTAAATCTTCCTTCTAGAGAAATTACTCAAAAGAGTAATCAAGCAGCTAAATATATCTGTTCTTGGATTCGTTCTTATCATTAATCAGGGCTGGGACATTAATGGGTTAATTTAGATTGGGGTAATTACAGGGAAAAATGTGTTGAAAACAACATTTTTAATTGCATTTTTTACAGTTTATTTTAAATATTTTTGCACACCAGTAATAACATTTTCCTGCATCGCCTAACATTAGCTACTGGTACAGTCACCAGAGCTAACGTTAGCTACAACAGTCCTGGT
>NC_024313.1:10057881-10059886 GCF_000523025.1 Cynoglossus semilaevis | reverse complement strand
AGAGCTGACGTTAGCTACAACAGTCCTGGTACAGACACCAGAGCTAACATTAGCTACAATATGTTTTGAAAGCACGTCCTACTGGCCATCATTGGTACTGTAGCCTGGACAGCTTTTCAGTATGGCTTCATAACAGTAACTATTGGAAAGACTACTTTTCAAATGTTCTGTGAATGATTGACCTTAAAAGGGTGAAAAAACTAGCATCCCCTGGTGTCGACTCCACTCAGTCATCACACAAAAATGCAACGTTGCACCGTGGAAACCTGAAGCCTGGCCTGCAGCTGTAGACTCTGCAGCATGGTGTTGTTGTGATGTGAGACAGCCTCCTACTATGGACCAGTTTGTCTGATCTCTGGGTGGGNGTATTTATGTACACGGTCCTGGGTTTGGATCAACGTCTGCTCAAACCAAGGATAAACAAACATCATACAGGCTGCAGCTGAGTCCAGTGTGGCGGGCGGGGTGTGTGGGGGGGGGGGGGGGGGGCGGGGGTTGTGGTTTTCCGCCCTCTGTAATTGACACCACTGACAGTTGACTGGCTTTGTTCCACAGCAGCCAAACAAGCTGGAGCTCGAAGCGTAGCCTCTCAGAGCAGCTGTGGCTCCGAGTGTCCAGAAAAGCTCTCACTTCGTGTGTTCATCCAACCAAGGAAAAAAAAGAGAAAAAAAAAACTCAAAACAACCCACAACTCCCCACTGGCTGTCTTTATTCTGTCTAAAATAAACGCTCTTGACCGGACCACGGTGCTGAAAAAGGTCAAGGCTGATGTCGTCTGTTGCCGGGAGAGAAAGAACCGTCAGTCTTCAAGTGTTTCCTGTGCTGTTTTGGTCTGTTGTTGTTACCACAGAGGCTGGTTTTTAACTGGAGACATGATGTTTGATGTCGGAGGGTTAGTTTAGGTTGGGCGGGGGGACGGGGGGGGGGCGTGGTAAGGCAAATAAAGACAATGGAACAATTCGAAGTCTTACGTCGTTCCGTGGTTTGTGGACGGTCTTTGGTCCAAAGTTGTCGTCTGTGGAATTCATGGAGGACAGTCATTATAACCTTTGACATCTGACGTGTTTTTGTTGAAATGTCAGAAGGAAAGTTGATGGTTTGATTCATGGTCGTGTTAGAATAAAAATACACAAATATAACTTGTGGTTTAAAAATGTGTTTACCATATATTTCTAAGTAAAGGAGCACTTGTTTTCTTTAGGAGGTTTCTCTCTTGCGATAACAGATGTACGTCCCTCTGTTCCAATGTTAGTAACTTGATGTTCAGATGGAACAACATTGTGCGTTTACTACGATGACAGTTTTACTACAATTAAAATAGTTAAAAAAACGCAATATATCGCCGCATGTCGCGATATATAATATTGCGATACGTATCGTTTTGCCAGATTCTTGCTGATACACAGCTACAGTATCTTGAAACGACATATTACGATATACTTGTACACCTTTCAGTGACCCACAATGCATCTCTGTCTCCCGATGTCTGACCAACAGTGTGTGTTCCAAAATGGCGTCCGAGTGTTGCCACGACGTCTGTCGATCTCTGTGTTGTTGAACTTGTGTCTGTTAAAGTCTAACAGAAAATAAATTCTTGTTTTTTTTTTCGTGATACCCGTCGAATCCCCTGCGCTCACAGCGCTGGCAGGTCTGACACGTCACCATCACCACCACCGTCACCGCCACCGCCACTCTGCTGTGTAGTTCTGCCTGCAGCTCCCTTTCTCATCTCATCGATGTAAAAAAAAAGTAGTTCACGCTGTGATTTATCCACTGGAGCAATTAGATGAAATGATCAAACCGTGTAGGACGCAGCACTCTTCATTTATCTTTCATTTCATTTCTTTTTTTTTCTTCTTTTTTCTTCTTGGCAACGGCACTTCCTCTGCCACTCAGGGTTAGCTCATCCACAGTCTTCTCTGACTCTGGTTATTAGTCGGACACTTAAATGGATCCATGGCTACAGGCGGTGTGGAGGAAATAAAGGCAGGAGCGGCTGGGGCTG
>NC_024313.1:10045381-10057674 GCF_000523025.1 Cynoglossus semilaevis | reverse complement strand
TGGATGAACAGCCGTCTTTACCCCCGAGGCTTCCAGGGTTTTTTGAGTTGATTCCTTTTTTTCCTTAACTTTTTTTTTTTTTTCTGTTCCTCTTTCATGGCCTTTCCTCTAACTGTCCATAGTCTGACTGAAAATCAGTGTTTGCATTCAGGGTGGCATCCCTGTGTTGGAGAAACTAAAAGACTGGTTGATAGATGACATGGACGAGAATCACCTGAAAAACCACTAGAAAAGTTCTTAATGCAGCAGACTAATTTTTTTTTTATCCATCATTTTCTTTGAGTATTGGATCAAATCTAATATGATTATATTGAATTGCTTTTATTTTATTTTGTGTTATTTTGTTTGGCTCTCAGTGAGTAGTAGTTTTAAGGACAAACCATGGACGACACAAAACATCAAACGCTCTGCAGTCTCTTTTACGGCTATCAAAGTGGTTTTATTTATTTATTTTTTTTTTTGGATGAGAGATAAAAACCTCTTCCACAGTCCCAGCCTGGAGACCAGTCCTTAATGATCTCCCTGTGTTTGTCTCCTCAAACCTGGGACTCAGGAACCCAGGTACCACTGGGACCTGCTGCTCTGTGACTTGATAAATGGGTCAGAAAGTTAGGAGAGAACTTCTCTGCAGCATCAGCCGCCAGCTCAGAGAACCGTCTGAGAAACATCAGTGATGTCATCATCAGACAGATGATGGAAACCAGCCTCTGTGGTTGGTCGTCCTCAACCAGAGCCAGGATTGGTCGGGATCCTGTTTCTGTTTCCTGCCTCTCCTGGAGCTTCTAAAAAAAAAATATTTTCTCATCCCCCTCTGGTCATGATGCGGACCGTGGTTCTGGGCGTCGCCCGGCGTCTGACGTGGAGTCGTGAGCTGCAGCCTCAGCTCCTTCACTGTAGCTGCATCACATGTTCAATCTGTGTAATTGAAATGGATGGAGAAACTCTGCCTCTGGGTAACTGTGTGTGTGTGTGTGTGTGTGTAGGTGTGTGTTTGTCCTTAAAATAATGTAAATCACAGGCTGCACAGAAGTGAACGAGACGTGGGACAAGATAACACTGTAGCAGCTAAAATGAGGATTTCACACACACACACACACACACACACACACACACGCTCTGTCAAGGTTGTGTTACAACTATACCTACAAACAACCCTTGACTTTTCTAAGCCAATCACTGAGCAGATGTTAAAGTCAGTGACAGTGAGATGATGCTGTAAGGAAACATCACGATATATCGCAATTTATCGTATCATCCCCCCGGTGTCGCAATAGTTTGGTTAAAATGGCCAAAAATCCCATTGAGGCACAAGCAGTGACACTAAGTCAGAAGATCTGGACACACTCACACACACACACACACACACACACACACTCTCTCACCACATTAAAGCAGGTGATTGTCTTTCACTGTAACCTTGACAAAACGTGTCGACGCTGGAAAACTGGCAGCAGAAGCCAAGAGGTTAATACACCTCAGGTGTGTGTGTGTGTGTGTGTGTGTGTGTGTGACTGCTTACTGTAACATGATTAGCCGCAGCCTTAGCCATCACTTTTCTTCTCTCCTGTGACCACCTGTGTCCACGCCGTGGTCAGCAGATCACCTCTGTGGCTGAGCGGTGTCGTCTGAGCCGAGGGTACGAAACCCGACCCGACTGAGAGATGTCGTAGGCCCAGGAGAAAGATTCAAAAATGAAGATGAAGGGGTTTTGTTTGTTTGTTTATTTAAATCAGTGACATTCTTCATTTTGACACTTTTTCATGCTGGTTTAAACAGAGCCCGGTCAGGGAACAGAACTCTCTGTCCCCAACAGCAAAAAAAAAAAAAAAAAAAAAAATTTTTTTGGAAAATTTTTTTTAATTTTTGCTAAAATTTAGCCAGGAGCTAGTGCTAACCTTAAATCATTTTACGGTCCTCTGAGTCGTCCGCCGTCGTGTCCCAAATGCTACATATTCTGGCCGTGTTGTGGGAAAATATATTCATAAAAGTACTCTGAGGAGGAAAACTCACACATGTCCAGTATTCTTTAGATGAACATCACGTAACAAAATCCTTCTCCGTAATAAGAAGCTGCAGCTGGAGCAGAGATTCACAGAGATCACTGGAGGCTTAAGGTCTAATCCTGGATTGTTTTTTTTACAATAACGGACGAGCAAAGAGGACATGCACACGCACGTACACACACGTTATTTTGTTGCATATGTTTTTATATTTAAAAAACATGCTTCTAACCCTCATATACCCCATATATATATATGTATTTATATATATACAGTATATCCCTAATTATCTGACAGAGTTCTAAAACCTGTTGCTGAAAGACCTGTTTTTTCCCATGGTACCATTTTAGTCCCTGTTCCTTATTTTTTTTTCATCCGGTCCAATGTAAAGGCAGAGCTGTGTCACTGTGACTGATCAGGTCTCCCTGTCGTCTTCCTGTTGATTCAGATCAATGAGAGAACTCAAAGGATGAACAAAAAAAAAACCATTGTGAAGGAGTTGAAGAATTGATGCTGAGGACTTGGAGTTGAAAGAGGAAAAAAAAGAAAAGAAATAGAAGTCGGTGAGGAGATTGATGGCTGCAGCTGATTGGAGGCCGAGTGGATGTTGAAAGAATCGGTGGGTTTTTGTTTGGAGGCAGACGGAGACGGAGGAGCTCAGGCTTTTTGTTGATGACTTTTGGACCTCCACTCACCCATCGCTCTGCCGCCCCTCTCCCTTATCTCCCATCTTTCCTCACTCCTTGTCCAGATGCAGAGAAGGCAATGATCCTCGTCTTCTCAGCGCGGCAGCTCCTTCATTTCTCACCTGCCCTGTGTATAATGTTTCTCGTTGAAGTACGAGGAGGATCATTCTCCTGTAGTCGTCCAGTAACAGCTCTGTGTTGTCGGCTTCAGCAGCAGTGAGCTGCAGCTTTTGTCTGGCCTCACATTTGTGATTCATCACAGCCGGCATCCTTGGAGGGGAGATTAATCTCACAGTTGTGTTTTCATGTTCGCAGCTTTGAATTGAAGTGAGAGAAGTGGCCGTGGGCAGTCTCTCTCTCTCTCTCTCTCTCTCTCTCTCTCGCTCTCTCTCACCTAGTCAACTCATAAAGGACAGTAAAGAGGTTGTTCGTTTGAATCTCATCTTTCTAACTCTAAATCACATGTGTCAAACTCAGGCCCCGGGGGCCAAATCTGGGCCGCAGTGTAATTATATTTGGCCTGTGAGATCATACCAGATGTGTACTAGAGTTGGCCCTCCAGTATGTAGTACCTAAATACTGGTAGAATCTGTAGTATTAGTGGAGTATGTGCTATGTTTTAGTACGTACATTTTGTTTTTGTTTTGTTTTTTGTTGTTGGCCTGTGAAAGAAAGATTTATACTAAAAAAGATCTGGAAAGGTTACAGATAAAGAGAGATAATAAGAAACTTTAAAAAAGTGTGTTTTTATTTCCAATTTAATTTCTCATGTGTTTATAATATTTATGTTGTATTTCTAGACTAGACCCAAGGATTTTCTGATTAATTTTTAATTAGGCTCTCATTCAGACTGTCTTTCTGTCGATCCATCCATCCATCCTCCCATCGTCCATCTATACATCCATCCATCCATCCATCCTTCTATCCATCCATCCATCCTCCTATCATCCATCCATCCATCCATTCATCCATCCTTCCACGCACCAACGCATCCAAAACTTTTTAGTGAGTCATGTGATCAGCTGTAGTCATGGTAACAGATATTCCAGGTCCTGGCAATCATAGCAGATATGATTATTATGGTCTGTTTCCACTTCCGTCGTTTGCTAACACTAATTAGTGTACGTGTCCTACACCGGTTCCGACCCACTGGTTCATCTTTAATCGGAGTCATTCCGTTTCTCCTCCGTCACAGTAATTGAATTAAACAAGGAAGGACGGGTTTGTTTTTCCCTCTGTTTTAGTTTCGTAAACACTTTGGTCACAGTTGTTTCATCTGCTCCAAATAAAACCTGTCCACGTGGTCTGCAGCGCTGCTCAGCCTACAGACCACAGCCAAACAAATGATAGGAATCAGGACTTGTTGGAACGTGAGTCATGGTGTTGGCCGTCGCCTCTCTGAACGTCCTTGTGAGTTTTTTGATTTGTCAGCACGAAGTGTTAAAGAAGACCTTCTGAGACCAGATCCCCCGAGGGCCTGTCAGGATTATTCCAAAATCAATTCCTGCCAAGGTGGTTTTGTCCAAAGACAGAGAAAAGTCTGGTGTTCTCGTAATGTTTTCAGAACACACTGTAGGTCTGAAAGGCTGAGAACATTCTGTCCCATCGGTTCTCCATTCATCTCAGGTACAGCTCAACAAATGCTGGAGGCTCCAGGTAACTGGAAGAAACGAGGTGGGAAACAAAAAAAAAAAGCCTCCCCTGACGTGAGGGGTTTCTTGGCGTCAAGAAAACAAACACTAACGAGTCGTTCAACAACAAAGAAGTCTTAATTAGTTCAGTATTAGAAGTAAAGAAGCGGAGGCTTGGAGCTGTGGGAGGATTATTTTGGTTTTCTGAGAAGAACTTCTACAAACACACGGCTTCTCTCGCTGCATTAAGCCTCCCACCCAGAGAATTCCAGCAGAATTTTTACAGCAGCTTCTCTGAGCTTGCCTCACCCTGCCTCCCCCTCTTGTTTCAGAAAAAAGCATCACTGACGTTGAGCCTGCAGCTCAGCACGGTCAGATTTACTAAGAGGAGCAAAAGCCTCAGCAACACATCCACATCCACATCCAACCCCCCCCCGAACCCACCTCTCTGACCATCTAAACCATCACCTTTCCACTCGGGGGCAGACACGAGCCCAGATGTGATGATGAACTCAACACAGTAACTTTGAATGTCAAAAACTGACCAAAACTTATGTGAAACAATCCAAGCATAATTCCCCTTTAAGCTCAGGGATTATGGCCCAGAATCTCCAGCAAGGTGTATAATTGGTTTGAAAAAATATTTTAGAAAAAATACCAAAAATAAACCATTGGCCATCGTTCATCATTCAGTGCCACAACATTTACAGGAAATAAAATAATAATAATTTTAAAAATCCCAAATAAGCCTGAAATAGAATATAACGTCCCAGGATGTGTTCCCTGGGGTACTCCAGGGAAAAATACCAAATAAACAAACAAACAAACAAACAAAATCAATATAAAATACAATGACTGCCCAAAACTTATAATTCGTGCCAAAAAAACACAGAATCTTTCTGTGTGAGTTCCTCACAGACCAACTTCTCCACTGTGTCTTTGTTGGTGAAAACCTTGATTTAACACTGTTTCATCACCAACTGCCCTGCAGGAACGTGGACGTCCATTTAATCTGCCCCGTACACAGCTGTTAGTATTCTGGTCACTGCTCCGACCGTGTGCACCGCCCTTATTACACCGGCAGCTCCGGTGTAGAAGTGCAGTGAGGAGGAAGGAAGCACGGTGACAAGACAATGGATGAGAGTAAAGTGTCTCGTTGTGTCTTTGTCGTTTTTGAGGCTCCAGTGAAGCGAGAATGTGAGAGGGGAGAAAAAAAAAAAAACAGGGAAGTAACGACAGTGATGTGGACGCTAGCGTTTCCTTGATGTGTTTGACAACCAAGGTACGAAACCCGGATGATTTTGGACTGGGGACAACGGTTGGACGTCAGAGTATATTTGGGTTTCAAAAGATGAAAAGTTGAAAACCTTCCTCTGTTGTTGTCCGTCCTAGAGCGAGGACAGTTTGTTTTCTAACAGCACGACCAGGGTCAGTCAGTAATGGGCCGTCTTGTCAACTGACATCCTGAATTTTTCACTGACAAAAATACAAAACTTTAAGACAAGGTTTTTTTTTTGCAGACTCATTTCTTTAATTAAAAAGAAATGAAAGAAAAACTTGAAGACTTCTCTTTTCTTCTTCAGAGTTTTTTGCCCTCTGGTTAGTCAGAGGAAATGAGGAAAATAAACAGAGAGACAGGAAGTTGAAAATGACTCACACTGGTGAAAACGTTTTTTTTTTCGTAGGACTTCAGTTTTCTAAATTATTTTGTTGTACATGACTACGGGTGTGTATCTGGTGATACGATACGTATCGAAACACGGCGGCAACGATACGATACACTGCGATATATTGAATTTTTTTAAACATGTGAAGCACACTGTAATTTTGACCTCTTTAATGCACGGTCTGAGTGTCACCCCTAGTGGACAGGTTGTTGTGAGTCAGGCAGTGAAGGATGTGGTAGAAAACCACTCTCACCTTCACTTTCCATCAGCTCTGATGGACACCAGCGCTGATGGACACCAGCTCTGATGGACACCAGCTCTGATGGACACCAGCGCTGATGGACACCAGTTCTGATGGACACCAGCGCTGATGGACACCAGTTCTGATGGACACCAGCGCTGATGGACACCAGCTCTGATGGACACCAGCGCTGATGGACACCAGTTCTGATGGACACCAGCGCTGATGGACACCAGCTCTGATGGACACCAGCGGCCCAGCGTCTGCGGCCGATGACTCAGCGTTGTGTTTAATGGAAAGCTTTTAGCTGCTTCTGAATCCTCCCACCACTTACAGAAGAACTAAAGAGCTCAGCAGAAGAGAAGATTATCAACCCCAAACATCTCCTGACTCCACAGCTCCGTCAAACTCTCTCTCTCTCTCTGTTTTTTTGTTTTTTGTCTGTAGGCTGATGGGTTTTCGGTGTTTGTCGTGACTGTCTTTCTTTTACTGGTCTGACTCACTTGTGTTGTTTGGTGTCTTCACCTTCACACGGCGGCGGCTGCTGGGTTTTTTTCACAGAACAGGGACGGACGTTAGACAGAACAAAAAAAAACACCCGTTATTAACTCAGCAGCAAAAAAAAAACGGAACTTGTGGCATTTCTCTGAAATAAAAACCAAAATGCTAATGTTGTGTTTCTCTATTTCTTTTTTTTTCCCGTACAGGAAGTATAAAAGGAGCGACTATCGTGGACGCACTGGATACTCTCTACGTCATGGAAATGTTTGAGGAGTTTGATGCAGCCACAGACTGGGTGGAGAAGAACCTGGACTTTAATGTGGTATGAAAAATACATTGACGCCAAATCGGCTTAATATTAACAGAAATATAAATAATAATATGAAAATAATTAATAATACTGATGCTTACAGTGTCTACAAACTCACGAGCTTCATGTGAGCATTAAATAATTGTCAAAGTCAGTGAATAATGAATTACCAATGACAAAATTAATGACAGAAATTAATCAGAAAAATAATTTAATTAATTAAAAATTAATCAGAAACCCAGAAAATAAAAAAGTTAGAAATAATAATATATATAATCTATAAGTAAAAAGATCATTTTAGTCCCAGGCTGCATTTTGTTTTTGTGACCTTGTCAGAAAACACAAACCTGGTGAAGTACTTTAAAAAATGAGACCCCCCCCCCCCCTCCTCCTTCTTCCAATCCTTTGAAAATAAAAGCTTCTTCTTTTTTTTTTATCCTCATAAGAGAAAATTAAAAAGTGATTGTAATTACACCACAGCCATTTCACAAAGAACATAATAGGCTTTTAAATTTGTGGGTGTTAATTTCAATTTGGTAATTTTATCCTTCTTGTTAAACATAATTTCATTACAGCCGGTGATGAGCTCCGTCGGTCATGGTTCACAATACCAAGTGAAACCAATTTGCTGCTACATTTTCAGTTTTGGTGGCAGCAGCTGAGTGGAGTTTAAATGTCCTTCTGGAGGGAAACTTCTTCTTCTTCTTCTCATCATCATCATCATCATCATCACAACATCCACCAGAAGAGTGTGGATGATTGTAGTTTATAGCTTTTATTATCATTTATCATTTGGCCACACATCACCTACAGATTCACTGTTCAATTCCACGTTACTCTAAGACGGGGCGGGGGGGTCAAACTCATTCTCACCGGGGGCAACATCAGTAATACAGTTCCCCTTGAAGGGCCCGTTGGGTCATTAGGTCGTTTGGTACCGAGCCGCAGTGGGACACAGTGGAAAAAAAATGTACCATATTTTTACTAATTTACTTCATTCAAAGAAAATCCAGTCATATCCATTTACTTTTTTTTTTTTTTTTAAGTTATTCTTAAAAACGGAACAAAAAAGGTCGGGGGCCGCTGGTATAGATGTAACTACTCCATAACAGACTAAAACTTATTTCTGCTATTGATTATTATTCATTCAAGCTACAAATATTGTTCATTGCTGTGTAATAAAAAAAACTTTTAATTACTTAGGTTCAGAAACTCTGCTGCATGGACTTTACTAAATGCTTTTCTAAGCTCCCGCGGGCCACACAAAACGACTTGGCGGACCGCATTTGTCCCCCCGGGCCTTGAGTTTGACACATATGCTCTAAGAAATGAATGAAAGTCTCTAAATATTAATGTGAATTCAAATGCATTAACGAGCCTAACCCCTGGGGGTCTAAGAAAATTAAATTTCACTTTACTCTATCGCTATTCTACAGCACTGTAGAGATTTATTTAGATTTTTTTTTTTTTTTATAACAGTCAAATATTCCTGATGTTGGTTCCTTTTATTTCTCCTCTAGTGATTCCAAATGTAGATCCTTCTGTTTCAATGTTAGTAACCTGATTCTTGACGATACATACTCCTGCTAACCACTGCACCACCATGCGGCCCGTTCCTCCTTCAGTTCAGTTCAGTTCAGTTCAGTTCAGTTCAGGCTCAGACATGTGTCGGTGTCGGTGAATCATTCAGCCATTGTTTTTCTCCTCCGTGTTTGTGTTTGTCAGCCGTCGCGCTGCCACTCAAACTGCAGCCTCACAGCAGGCGTCCCAATTAGCTTCCTCCACGTCTGTGTTCATTTGCTGCAGGTGGATGAGGCCGGTGACTCCTCGTACAGAGCTGTTCGATGAGCACGTCCTAATGAGAAGTCGCTGCTGGGCTTTTATTTTGAAGTTTTCCAGGCGAAGTCAGGAAACCATGTCTCTGAGTGTGAAGTCGTCCTCGATGTGTGTTTCCTTAAACTTTTCCCACACATTAAGGAGAGCAAGTTAACTCTTAGTGACTGAATGACACAATGCAGATAAAGTAGGTCTTTAAATATACATGTGTCTCTGAGGACGTCTGAAACTTCAAAGTCCAGCGCCGCCGCTTGGAGGACGCTGAAATGTCAAGGCAGTCACCTTGAGTTTTTTTTATTATTATTTTTTTATAATCTGTCACATTTTCGACGTGTGCTACTTTTGGAAACACAGAAAAGAGAGAGACAATAAAGTAGAAGAGACTGAGGAAGACAATGGTTTGGTAATTAAAGAGGACGGTCGGAGGCTGATGAGAGACTGTTTGGTTCCTGACAGGAAGTCAAAGACGGGAAGTTTTATCACCGTTACATCAAAGTTGAAGTGTGTATTTTGGTACTCGTCTACGAGACCCAAGTAGGTTCATACAGTTCTACATCTTATTTGTCCGGGTTTACGTTAAAACACTACTACAGACGTGGACAAACTATGGCCTGTGGGCCAAATACGGCCCAAAAATTACAGTTGATTTGCATTACAGCAAATCAACTGTAATTTCTGTCGATGCCACTAGAGGGCAGCAGACATCAAAAGTGCCAAATTATCTTTGAAAGTTTAGGTTTATTTTGTGAATTTAACCCAGCGTTGTACATCCAACCAATACTAAATCAGCACGTTCCCATTTTGAAGTTGATTATGAAATCGCACTGGTGAAAATATCACAATATTTCAAAGTATCAATATTATTTTTCTACCCTAATGATTGTTGACTGTTTGTTAGAGGCAGGAATTATTAGACGTACTGCTGCCATCGTTCTACTTAATGGCTTACGAAGTGTAAACAAACTGATTAATCTAAATGAAATTATCGACACGACAACCCCTGCTGGAGCTATTCTGATTGGATCTTGTCCTCGTCAATGTCAGTTTTAGACAGTGAGACTGTGTCTAAATACTCAGTCCGTCTATTTCTGGGTGAAAAATCCCACAGCTAATTTGACAAACAAACCTCGGCTGGACCGTTCGTCTGAGCAGGAAAACAATGAGGCTTTTATTCTCCCTGTGTCATTGTTTGTGAACAGCCGTCCTAAAAACTGCGTTTCCTGTTTGACTGACAGCTCCCATACGTCACTGACGCCGGAGAACACGCAGGACGACAGACTGTTTCCTTTGGCAACAGACAAATGATGTGTCAGACAAACGAGTCCTGTCACTTCCTGCCTGGGCCGCGGTGACAGATTGACTTGTCAGATTGTGTTGGTAATTTTTTGTAATTAAAATCAATTTCTCTCTCTCTGCACCACAGATGGTGAAAAAAGCCATTGTTCCTCCGCACTGTTAATGAGGAAGGAAGTTTTCAATAGGCCAAGGCCGGGACGTAGCTCTATAAAAACAAGTCATTTCTGGATTGAAGAGCTTCTGCCGCTCCATCCTTCAGAGGCCGACGGCTTTAAAGCCCCGGGCTTTAAGAGACTCGCTGAGTCAGCGGTCGTGTCGTTGTTATCTCCCCTCTGCAAGAGGCCATGACAAAGCTGGGAGGGTGGAGGTCGAGTCCCCTGGTGGTGCAACATTTAAGTCGTGACAGCAGCTTTCAGAGTGGAAATAATCCAGGAGAGTGAGGCTGGTCCTTTAAGGACCAGGAAACTGCCGCAGCTGGACGTAAAAATATCAGACTCCCAAATATATGAACGGAACTTAAAGGAAAATATTGACCCTAGTTGTAACCAGCTCATCTTCATGGTAAAAAAATAATAATAATTTTAACGGTCACGGGTTATTTCTTCTTAAGACTGTAGAGTGTGTAACATATTATTTAAACTCACTGGCGCCACCTCTCTAAAAACAGTTAAACACACAATCTCAAGAAAAAAAAATATTTATAAATAGACAAAAGAGTGTGAGTTTCATGTTGATTCAGTTTTACGGCTTTAAAGACCCACCTTCAGTGTTCCCATGGACCCTGAAGGAGCTCACGGACCCTATGTTGAAGACCTCTGCTCTTGGGAATGGAGTTCTATTTGTTCTTTAATATTGTCAAAGTCACTCATCTTGAATGTCTTTTGTTAAGAAATTCTGTTAAACCAATACTTTGAACTGTGTTTGTAGCACCCCCTGTTGGACCTGCAAGTTAATATTTGATCCCTACAACCAAATATTGGCACAAACCTTTTTTATATATACTGTATATTCATAAAAAATGCAAAATGAGGAGTTTCACTATGAATTTGACACTCATTTGAAACTGTATCCTGTGTTTTTTTCCCCCCCGTCTTTGCTGCAGAATGCAGAGGTGTCTGTGTTTGAGGTGAACATCCGGTTTGTTGGAGGCCTGCTGTCTGCCTACTACCTGTCAGGAAAAGAGGTAAGAAACTTCCAGAAAGTTCCCTGCGTCTTTGCTGATAACAATGAGATGAAGAACGGCCGTCGCTGCCTCTGCTGTAGGCCGATTAATAAGAGCAGTGAAACAGAGCCGGGCGTTGACAGTGGAGACTGAGTGAGTTAATGAGAGCCTTTACGCTCTGGCTGTCCACCAATACCCACTCTGATTGCTGCTGGTCCAGATAAATGCATCCCATTAACGGTTGTCAAACTAAGTTCTGGCTGTGGTCTTTTAGAACACTTAGAAGAGTTTACTTCCAATCAGACCAAGGCAGAAAATTGATTAGTGGTAAACCGGCTGATAATCATCAACGCTGCTGATGCTGGACCTGGTCCTGGTCCTGGTGGTCTGGGCCGCCTGAGCCTGTGTTGGTATCCGTGTATGGGCTGGACAACAACATCCCATAGATTTTTTTTTGTTCCCCTTTCTCAGTCCTGCTGGTTCTGTGTGTCCCATAGATTTTTTTTTTTCCCTTTCTCAGTCCTGCTGGTTCTGTGTGTTAGGAGTTGGGGTGAGACCAGTGATAAAGCTCTGGTTCTGGGGTCTGACTCTGGACCCTGAGACCACAGATGTCACTTTCCTCTTTGTGCCTTTCACTTTACTTTGATTATGTGACTCTGCCTCATAATAAATGCCGTAGAAGCAACAAGGAGGAAACTGAAGAGACAGTCATAACAAATTAATTACCGTAACACACCTAATAGATTACCGGTAAATGTGGTTCCAAGGTTAGCCCTTAAAAAAATTAACTTTAGCCAAGTGTTGACATAAGGAATAGCATAAATATCTTAACATGTTCCTGAAAGTAACCCAAGTAATCTAGTACAGGTGAGTAAATGACAGTAGATTTAGAGTTTAATCCTGTAAATAATCTGCACTGGACTCACTCACTACAGCTGTGAAACACTGACCTTTGACCTTGCC
>NC_024313.1:10041226-10044966 GCF_000523025.1 Cynoglossus semilaevis | reverse complement strand
GCAGCCTGTGGGTGGAGGTAGAGGTTGAGCATGTGATCCTGGGGGGTCGGGGAGGGTGTGTGTGTGGGGAGTGGGGGGGTCGTGTTTTCTAATGCACAGAACTGCATTTGTGTAAATTAATGTAATTCATTCTCGGCATAAACAAGGGTTCCATTCACCAATATCAAACCAACTTCAGCTGCTGGTCCAGAATCACCTCAACGGTCAAACGTACTCGTTGAGTTCTACGTACCAACATCACTACGATGTCTTAAAACAAAATATTGCGATATTTTCCTACAGCCCTTCTTAATAAAACCACATCAGTTTATACTCATTAATTATGAAAATAAAAAAACAGATCTTTGACTAAATGACATCATTTCTGAGACACAATATTTTATCTGTAATTATTTTCAGTCGCCCTTCGACCCAGATTAATGAGTATTTTCCACACCGTCAGTCGTTTTAACTTCACTCCACTCCTGTTTAGTGCTGAACCTCAACCTTCACCAATCAGCTCTCGGCAAACACACTCCTGATAAGAGCTCGTGCAGATAAAGTGGAGCCGTACACCCAGACTGAATGGGTTGTTTTTTTTTTTTTTCAGGTAACAGTGAGCCACGCTCAGACGTTACGTAACTGTTACATCAGATGAGACTCTTGTCAAATTTTAAATCTGAAATCAAAGGGCAGTAATGAGTGAGGAGAGAGAGAAAAGTCCTGGGGAGCTCCAGTCTGGAACCGATTCAGTTGAAAATCCAAATGCGTAACAGAATAAATGTCTGAACATAATCTTCATGTACGCCTGGACGTACAGTCGACCGTCTGTAAGAAACGGGCGTTGTTGTCCACATGATAAAGTAGAGGTTGAAGACTTTTAGAAATTTTAAAAAAGTACTTTTAGAAATGAGAGACAAAAAAAACTGGGCCATATTTGAGCCAAATTTAAACGAAGTGTTTCAAATGTGTTGCCCCCCAGTGGTCAGAGTCTGAAGCTGCTGCTCCACAGCGGAGACTGTGTGAGGTCATGTGACACCAGGGCCAATCTCCGGACCCTAGACGATATGAGGCAGCGCTGACAAGTAGTTCACTTTCCTTCCCTTCTCCCTTCCTTCACACTGGACATGGAGCGTGAAAGGTCAAGGGTCAAATTAAATTCTTCAGAGAAACGACAACAAAGTGGGAAGCAGGGGTAATTGAGTTTTTTGCCCCTTGACTTAGTTTTTTTTTTAGAGGTTTCTTAGTTGTGATACAACAAAAACGTAGGTCATTTTGCAGCGCCCCCTGTTGGCAGTCAAGTCTCCGTCTCAGCTTTTACACCATTTGATTCGGAGCAGCATTTTAGATGAAGCGTTCCTTCTTTTTTAGATCGTTTTTTTTTTTTTTTTTTTTTCTGTACGTCCTAATGTGTCATAGGGGAGGACAGATGATTAGAGGGAGTGATGAAAGACCTTAAAGACGGACAGAAGGAGCAGGTGAAGGTGCGTCGGGGCTCCGTCTCCCTCTCCTCCACCGTTCTTGTCTGGCTCTGACTCAAAGAGACACCAGCCTTTGATGAAACTTTGATCGAGTGAACGTACAGCTGCTGCCGACTGCTGCGAACCCACTGGCAGCCTTTTAACGTCCCGGCCTGCATGCAGATCACAGCGTGTAACCTCGTCTACCCACGAGAGGGGGGGGGGGGGGGGTCGGAGTAATGTAGGGAGAGGTGGACGCAGTGAGAGGTCTTCTGGTAATCTGTGGCTAAGTGCTTTTGAGCCGGGAAGGACGAGTGGAGGACGGTGGGCTAAAGTAAAGACGGGTGAGTGGAAGAGAACTAGAGGAGAAGAAAGGAAGGAGACGACCAAGGAGTTATTAACAGACGGAATATGAACAAAACGACAGCTCAAATCTAAAAGCTTCTTCTTCTTTTCTTCTTTTTCTTCTTCTGCATCTTCTTCTTGTTCTTCTTCTTCTGTTGCTTCTTGTTCTTGTTATTGTTCTTCTCCTTCTCCTTCTTCTTCTTCTTCTCCTTCTTCTCCTTCTTCTTCTTCTTCTTCTCCTTCTCCTTTTTCTTCTTCTTCTTCTTCTTCTCCTCCTTCTTCTTCTTCTCCTTCTTCTTCTTCTTCCTGTCCTCCTTCTTCTTCTTCATCACAGTGTGGCGTCTGTCTCTGCGTCCTCTCACGCTCAGCTGACTTCAGTCTGCTGCCTTCTCCTTCTTCTTCTTCTCCTTCTTCTTCTTCTCCTTCTTCTTCTTCTTCTTCTTCTCCTTCTCCTTTTTCTTCTTCTCCTTCTTCTTCTTCCTCTTCTTCTTCTCCTCCTTCTTCTTCTTCATCACAGTGTGGCGTCTGTCTCTGCGTCCTCTCACGCTCAGCTGACTTCAGTCTGCTGCCTTCTTCTCCGGCTCAGTGTGCCGTCTGTCTCTGCGTCCTCTCACGCTCAGCTGACTTCAGTCTGCTGCCTTCTTCTCCGGCTGCTCCCATGTGACCTCCATTAGCATTCATCACTGTGTGATTAGACAGAACCAGATGTAGAACTGCACCACACGCAGTCAGGATGGACGTCAGAAAAAGAAAACAACAATAACAACAGAGTGAAGTCAACAGTGACAGGCAGGAAGAAAGGAGGAGGAAAAATAGAGCAGACAGTGAATCTGGAACAGAGGGATCTACATTTGAAATCACCAGAAAAGAAATAAAACAAACCAACGCCAGGAATATTTGACGGATAATTGGTGATAAAAAAAATCCATACAGTGATGGAGGATATGATAATTGGTGATAAAAAAATCCATACAGTGATGGAGGATATTGATACGGTATCATGAGAAGGAAATATCACAAAAAGAAGAGAATCCCATCCGTCCTGGTGTCGTGTTTTATATCACTGCAGATAAGAAACACAGCTGAGGAAACAAACAAACAAACAAACAAACAAACCAACCAACACTCGTGAGTCATTTCAGTCAGGATGGAGACGGTCTGTGCAGAGACTGCTGCAGACAGAAGACAGATGTTTGGAGGCTGTTGTTCACGGGCTGAACAGCGGAGGTTTGGACTGGTCCAGGCAGGACACGCCGTACGGAATGTTAACTGTGAGGACCAGCCGACTGTAACGTCACCATCACGGCCGACTGTTTCAGTCTGGACCCGCAGAACTGAAACACCACGTTGTCATTTCCCCCATCGTCTCGTTTATTACACTCTGGTTTAATTTTGCTTGATATAAGCAGAACAAAAAAACAGAAGAAGAATCAGCTCAGACTCGTCACGTTTTAAAAATAAATGCCAGCGTGTAACTGTAGGTGATGCAGATGGAACTTGGAAGCGTCTGACAGGCGTCGGAGTCGTGTGTGATTGCGGTACAAACGCGGTGATTTCGTCTGTGGAGACGTCGGGCTCTTATGTAAATGTGTCCCGGTTACAGACGCTGCGCTCTGTTTCAGACGTCGTCCCACGTTTCCTGTCACGATGCTGAAGATTGAAAATTGTGCTTTAGTTTCACTTTGTTTCAGCAAACGGATAAAGAGAGAAGAGTTTATTTATCCCCGCAGACGGTAGTACTGCTGAGGGAACACTCTGTGCTGCAGAGGCTCACCCTCCTGCTTCACTAATGCCTTTTTTTATAGACTTCAGAAGTGGGTCGCGCTGGGGGGTTAGTGGTTGTTGCTTTTGCCTGACAGCAAGAAGGTCGGCCGTTTGAGACCCAGCAGTAACGAGTGCATGTGTTTTCAACAGTAACCACAAACAGGTCTAGATCACATGGCTGTGATACGATAT
>NC_024313.1:10040830-10041190 GCF_000523025.1 Cynoglossus semilaevis | reverse complement strand
TATATATATATATATATATATATATATAGTAAATTTCAGACGGATTCAGTGCAAGAAATTTCAGTGTTTAAACGTAGCGCGGTTCATTCAGGGTTGAATGACGACTCGAAACTGACCATAGGTGTGAATGTGATTGTGAATGTGGGTGTGAATGGTTGCTGAACCCGTAACAAGTTCTGGTACCGACCCGCCCCCTCACTGGCTCTTAGCATGTAACCAAGCACAGTGTGATCCCATTACTGCCCTCTGGCTGTGGAGGTCAGACCAGCAACCCGTGCTGGTGACCGCTGAGACTTCAGGGTCGTTCAAACATACACTGCTCCTTCTGCCCCCCCCCCCCCCCCCCCCCCCCTCTGCCCC
>NC_024313.1:10036236-10040789 GCF_000523025.1 Cynoglossus semilaevis | reverse complement strand
TCCCCCCCAACCCCCGCCACGCTGAGGCAAACCTCCTTACATATCGCTGCACACGCGGCCAGGAGACGGTGATTTTCTAGGTGTGGAGAATGAATTTCCTGGATATCGGCCCTAATCTCTTTTCCGAGCGCTCTAATCTGTTCTGCAGAGAGCTACAGGTGGTGAGGAGCAGATTAAGGACAGAGTGGAGTCGGGCCAATATGACACACTCCACTGAGCGTGTCTATTTCGACACTTAAGTCATGAAAAGTCCAATTCTTTTTTTTTTTTTCATCTTGGCTCCTGCTGAGGAAGCTGAAGACGTTCCTAAAATAGTGGCTGTTTGAAAAGAGCTGACGTCATTGGCTGAAAACCTGAGAGCCAATCAGACCCTTCAGGTCTGCGACCCTCAGTTTGAGCTCCCCTGCGTCAGACTCCTGGGCCCCTCTGAGACCACCGCCCTATCACAGGTCCACACTCTGTACTTACTTAACACACCTGCAGGGGGCGACACACAAACAAACACACTCTTACAACAGTGGACAATCCACTGGAAATTGGTTTGGTCAACAGGGTCTCACGTACACACACACACACATTATCTGTGTGTGAGTGTGTGTCAGCATGTGATCAGCAAGTTGTGATGTAGTGTGTCCTGCTTCCAGGCAACTACAGTCTCACACACACACACACTCCTGCTGTGATTTGACAGACTGTAATTGCTACAGCTGCACTGTTTTATTTTCCTCACACACACACACACACACACACACACACACACACACACACACTGTCATCTACTGACATCTCATTGGATCATCTCATCAGTAATTAAGTAAAAAAAAAAGTTTTTATTTATTTATCAACCCTTCATTGGTCTTAAACTTGTCTAAGAGACTCATCTTAACGTCTTTTTGAAAGTTTGGCTTCCAAACAACCTGCCGCTGCTGCTGCTGCTGCTGCTGCTGCCGCTGCCGCTGCTGCTGCTGCTGCTGCTGCCGCTGCCGCTGCTGCTGCTGCTGCTGCTGTTGCTGTTGTGTCCGATGCTGCTGCTGCTGCTGCTGCCGCTGCCGCTGCTGCTGCTGCTGCTGCTGCCGCTGCCGCTGCTGCTGCTGCTGCTGCTGTGGCACCAGCCCTTTAACTCTCACTCACACTGGTCAAAGTTCCAGCAAATGCTCTGATTAAAACCCTGTTGACCCAGAGATCGTCCCCTGGCACGCCGCGGGTGAAATGCCAACCGAGTTTCTTTCTTTCTTTAGTTTAATTAAAGCAGCAGCAGCCGTGGAGGAGAGCAGGGATTAGGAGCCGCTCGACCTCTCACTGGAGGCCGAGGCCGAGGAGGCAGGACACACGAGACTCCGACTCCATAAACAGGGCTTAGCTTAGCTTAGCTTAGCATCGATTAATCAAGAGAAAACAACACTGTCGCAGACGTATATTAACGTGATGACGTTCCTGTTGATTTGTCCTTTGAGCTCAGTTTGAACTCATCGGTTCTGGGTTCTTGTTCAGCAGTCAGCTGGTTGATCGGTTGCGGTTGCATCAGGCTCTGACGTGCACCCCCAGCTGGCCGGGCCTGATCACTGCGGCCTGCAGCACTGTTGTGGAGAACATGTGAGTGTTAGTTAAATATTTACAAGGTTATTTTCTCAGGCCTGTTGTTGGATTAAATATTAACTGCTCCAACAGGACCTCATTAGTTGACTTATTAAAAAAAAGTATATTTTTTTAAACGTCACCCTAAAAGTAAACGTTGGTCAGATTGGCTCACCTGTGTTTTCACTCTGAATTCAACACAGTCTTTGTCTCCCTGACCTCTGACCCCAGCTGCTGCAGACCCTCAGCTCCTCAGGTCGGGGCTGACTCCGCCCCCGGCTGTGGTCATTCAGTGTTATCTGCAGATCCCCTAATGTCTTTTCTTGGAGGAAAGCGCGGCGTGCCCCGCGGCCCGGCGATCAATATTTATGCCCAGTGGCAGAGAGCGAGGCTCCTCGCCCTTTACCCAGACAACACGCCGCTGTCCTGGGACTTACAGACCAATTACATCAGCTGGCTCTCTCTCTCTCTCTCTCTCCCCGACCTCGTTTCAGACCTGTGTGTCTTTCTGATGTCTTTTTGATGTCAGAACGCTGCTTTTTAGGAGTAATACAACCAGTCGGTCCAGTCCGTCCGACAGGTCCGACCTGCCTTTGTAAAAAGGGAATATTTAATGTTCCTACTTGAGTATGTCGGCGTTGTCTGACTTCAGAGATCTGAAGGCCGTTTTTTTGGTTTTTTATTATTATTCTTAGTAGACGGAGGTTTGAGCGGCAGCTTTGTTTAGATCCCGGCTCTGTAAACTCATCCCTTCCTTTTTGTCACCGTGTTTTCTGTCCATTTTCTTTGGACAGTTGCAGGAAATTCCTTGTAAAAAAAAAACAGAGCTGCTGTTTTCTTTTTTTATCCAAAAACTCAGCTTTGTGTACTCGAAGCATAGACCAGCAGGAGGCAGTATAGACAGAACCAGACTCAGATTGTGCTCAATCTGAGAGTGAGGCTAAAATGTGGGAAACAGCAGAGGTGCTAACAGCGTCTGTTGCCTCAGCGTCTGTAGCATCAGTGTCTGTTGCCTCAGCGTCTGTTGCCTCAGCGTCTGCAGCTTCAGTCTGGTGTTTGAAGC
Source organism: Cynoglossus semilaevis (assembly GCF_000523025.1). NCBI lineage: Eukaryota > Metazoa > Chordata > Actinopteri > Pleuronectiformes > Cynoglossidae > Cynoglossus > Cynoglossus semilaevis. The sequence goes on along the minus strand of NC_024313.1, from coordinate 10,038,151 downwards.
CTTTTGGCCTTGTTCAACGATTGAAGTCCATGTTTGACATTTAGCTCCACATGAAAGACTTCCAAGTTCCAGCTCAGACTGCTGTGACAAGACCAACTCCTCAGGGAATTTAAAAAAAACTTTTTCTCTCTCTCTCTCTTTTTGCTCTGGTTTGTCGTCATTTCTGCCTCTTCTTACTGTGAGTGTGAAACCAAATAAATAAATAAATCATCTCCTCTGAAACACTGATTGACTCTGGCATCGCTTCGTTTGGTCTGGACTATATTTGTCTTATCGCTGGAACTTTCCCCAACGTTTCCACTCAGCACCAGCGTCACTCACTTCCTGATGGTTCCCTGAGTGGCTGCTGAGTGAAGATCCGCCCACGTCCAGTAAAAAAACGCCTGGTCACGGATGGACCAGCTGGTTCCTGTAAACGGAGGAGTGTGTGTGTGTGTGTGTGTGTGTGTGTGTGTTTTAATGACCAGGGGAAGTATCGTACCAGGTGTTTATGGCCCAGTCGTTGCGTCCGTGTTTCCACTGGCCGTTTCCAGAAGTGTTAGCTTGATTTAATGAGGTGTAAAAACATATTTCCTCCTGTAATCTGTGACCACCACTGTGCCACAGTCGTTCTCTGTGGTGTTGGAAGCTTGGGTTTCCATGGCAACCGTCTCTCTGCCCGGGTTGGTGGCAGACATAGTATGAATATAATAATAATAATAACAATCGAGTCCCACGATTGGTAAATTCACAGTGTCCTGCAATTGACACAGGCTGCCACAGGAGGCGCTGTTCAGAATAAGAGTTCAAGAACATTTTGACACCGAAATACTGCGATATTTTGTCACGATACCGTGTCGATGTTGTGAGTGACGGTGACACCCAGTGGTTCCTCCTGGTTCTTCAGACTGACACGTCTGACCTCCTCTCCTGTTTCTCCTCTTCTCTCTATTTCTTTCCTGTTTTCATCTAAGTTTACAGATCCTTCCTCCCTCCTCTCCCTCCTCTTCCTCCTCACCTTTCATTTCCTCACATGTATCCTTGTGTCCTCTGTCTTCTCCCGCCCGGTTTCACTTTCTCGCCCTTTCTTTGATATCGTCTTTCCTTTCATCCTCATTCTGTTCCTGTTTTTCACCTGCGCCTCGCTCCGACTGCTCCTTATTTCACTTTCTGGAGAAATTCACTTTTTATTTACCTTTTTATTTCCCGTCTCGTCCTCCAGTTCTCCTGTGTTCTTGTCTTATTCCTCTTCCTATTTCCTTTCACTTCTGACCTTAATTTCCACCGTGGAGATTCTCCGGGTCATTCCATCGTAGGAAGTTGAGAGGAAGGTAACTCACTCTCCCCGTTATTACTTCTTCTTCCCCCTGTTCCATTTTCTCTCCTCTCTCTTTCCCATCCTTCCTTTTTCTTCCCTTCTTCTGTCCTGGAACTTAAACGACTCCATAACTCCTTGAGTGCAGCTGTGGCTGCAGCAGCCATTCACATCCTGCTCCTCACCATCGTCCGCTCCGACCTCCTTCTTCACGGGAACAGAACCCATGACCTTCTGTTTATCAACACTGGGCAAATAAACAGGGACAAAATGACTACCTGGAAAAAACAAAAAACAAAACAGGAAATGAACATGACTAAGGTCACTGAGGAAAACTGACGGTTGAGGTTGAGGAGTTTTTTTTTGTTTTTTTTTTTTGGGTTTTTTTTGGTTTTTTTTGGTTGGCTCAATCTCTGGTCCGTCTGTACGGAGCGTGCGTGTCTCTAGTGGTTTTCACTGTGAACTGTTGTTTGTCTCAATCTGTGACCCAGTGATGGACTGGACCGTGGTCCAGGGTCTAATGCCGCTGGTGTGGACCTGAATGAATAAAAGTCAGACAGAGGGTCAGATGAATAGAGAGTGAGGCAGGAGAGGGAGTTAATGAAGGGCAGGGGAGGTGGG
>NC_024313.1:10024854-10036012 GCF_000523025.1 Cynoglossus semilaevis | reverse complement strand
TCTTAGTTAGAGGAGCTGTCCAGGACGCTCTCCACGGGCCGCCGCACGTAGACAAGCTGGGGTTCTGATCAGATGGACACACAGAACCACACGTGTGTGTGTGTGTGTGTGTGTGTCCTGTGAATGTTTAGATCCCGGGAGGTTTTGATTGGTCGCTCAGACTGTGTCAAAGAGTTCTGTTTTTTTTTTTCCTACTTGATCTGAAGGACGTTCATTGACGTTAATGATTACGGAGCCTGTAATTAAGTGGATCGTTCAAATGAATTGTGTTGCTCTGGTCTGGTTGTTAAATATTACAGCAGATTAAGTTGACCTCTGACCCCTCCACAGATCTGATCAGGATCAAAGTTGTGGTTAAAAAAAAGCAAAAACAAGGAAGGATGGAGGGAAGGAAGGATGGAAGGTGAAGTAAAGTACAGAAGTTTGTACTTCTGGGTGTGTGTGTGTGTGTGTGTGTGTGTGTGTGTGTGTGTGTGTGTTCCTCACTCACTGTATAATTCAGTTGCCCATTAAAGCTCGTTGACAGAGTGTGTGATGTCCCTGGACGGTGTTCGTAGTGTGTGTTAAATCTCTTCCTCTTTGCGTCCCAACACTCACACACACACACTCACACACACTCTCTCCTGCAGTGATAGTGAGGTGAACTGATGTGAACGTTGCTCCAGAGTTTCTGTGTCTGAAGAACTTTTCCTGTTATGAGCTCGATAAAAGAAGGTGTCCTCTGTCCCTCTGTCCCTCTGTCCCTCTGTCCCTCTGTCCCTCTGTCCTCTGTCCCTCTGTTCTCTGTCCCTCTGTCCTCTGTTCCTCTGTCCTCTGTCCCTCTGTCCTCTGTCCCTCTGTTCTCTGTCCACACCGATCACCAGTTAATGAGACGACACACGAAACATTTGTCCTTTAATGATCCCATAACATGTTGATGTAACAGCAGATGTACTTCTGCAGGCTGCCCCTTGGTGGCGCCAAGTATGTGAAACCTAGTCTGGTCTAGTCTGGCCTATTGTAGGTTATTCCAGGTCATTCCAGGTTTTTCCATGTTATTTCAGGTTGTTCTATAAAACATAACCTTTCCATTCTGATGGTCTCTTCAGTGGGTTTACAGCGACCCCTGTCTCCTTGAAATAGAAGTGCAGCATGAACTCGAGGGATTTAATTCTTCAACCCTGATCTGATCGTCTCAGCTGCTCGCTCCACGGTGACCACAGGTCACATGACGTCTCTATAACTGAGCCTTCTCCTTTGGTTTCCTGTGTAATGAAGAGCTCGACTTCCATTTGTTTCACACATCACGAAACACCCACCCCAGCCTCCCCCTCTCTCCCCCTCTCTCTCTCGTCCTTCAACTAAACATAGTCAGATGTGGAGTCAAAGAGGAAGCAGGAGCAAAATATAACATCAAACACACATATGTTGTACGCCCACACACACACACACACACACTCACACAATCATTCAGTCGGTGAAACAAGCCTGTTGAGTGGCAGTTAGCACCTATTCTGCAGCCATGGCAACCAGCTCCATGGCGATAGATGGTGCAGCCAAGTGGGTCAGAGTCTGTGAGCGTGATAACCTTGGAAAGATCACCTTCAAGACAAATATTCTACACACACACACACTAACACACACACTTTCATCTCTCCTGCAACAAATGCTGCGTCTTCTGGCCCAGATGGGCTGCATCCAAACCTGATCTACTGGCTTTCATGCTTTGGAGCGGACCAGAGCAGGACTGGGTTTCACAGCTCAAATCCACCGTCAACACAGACCGTCACGTGACCGGGTGTCGACCAACCAGCGTGACACGTTCCAAGTGCCCTCCAGCTGCAGCGCTGTCGTCCCCTGGTGGTGAACGCACTCATCCTCAGGCACACAGAACCGTGTGCCAATTATTCACCGACTCTTGTGTGAAAAGCTGAGCCCCGGACCTCCTGATAGGATGGAGCATGAATCAGCTAACAGCTAACAGCTAACAGCTAACAGTCGCTACCATTCATCTGCTCCGTGAGAGCCTTGAAAAAGGAGGGGAATGGACTCTGTCTGGGGAAAAAAAGAATTACGTCCTCACCTCATCAGGTGTGAGATCCTGGGTCGGGGGGGGGGTCGAAGTTCACAGCTATAAATATGAGCTAAAAAAAACATCATGTTCTTCTAGTGATTCCAAATGTAGATCCCTCTTAGATTTAATACTTTAGCTCCTTAGATCAGAGGTCAAACATCTTAAAGGATCTCCAGGATTCTCCAGGATTCTCCAGGCCCTCTGACCTGGTTCAATACGGTGTGTTCTTTGACAGTGTGGACCAGTCACAGAGTAAAGAACCCAGCGGTCAGCAGCAGAGCTTCACACACAAACACCAGAACACAGTGTGTACAACAGACGTCGCCCCCCAGAGACCAGAGCTGCTGTTTACACCTACGCAAATAAAGACCGCCAGACGTGCAGTACTACAGTACTACAGTACTACAGTACTACAGTACAACGGGCTGCGTGTGTGTGTGTGTGTGTGTGTGTGTGTGTGGAGTCCCGTATATTTAAACCATCAACCCATTCCTGGGGGGCAGTGGTTACTTTTAGAAGCGGACCAAGGGAATTGGTTCTTGCTCAACACACCACAGCTGGCTGAGGTGGGAATTGAACCTGCGATCGTCTGATTACCGTTGGGCTGCAGACGGTGGATAAAAACTGTTGGGTTTTTTTGTTTGTTTGTTTGTTTTTATGAAGGACAGTGACAGAAATCCACAGTGAACTTGAGCTCTGAATAGTTGCAGCTGTTTCTGGAAGGTTCTAGTGCCTTTGAAGGTCACTGAGGTCAGAATGGATTTATTTAAATCTGCATCATTTTGAACTTTCTGTCTGTCTTTCTTTCTTTCAGGTCTACCGTAGGAAGGCGGTGGAGCTGGGTGAGAAGCTGCTGCCAGCCTTCAAAACACCGACTGGCATCCCCTGGGCTCTGCTCAACCTCAAGAGGTAGAACCCACACACACACACACACACACACCGACACACACACACACTGACACATGAAATCTCTCACAGACACACGCACACTGCAGCAGTGTTCTGACGGCTGCAGACGTTAAAGGAGCTCTGTGCTCTGAGGCCTGATGTGAGGCTGGCAGACAGAGGTTGTTTCAGTTCCACTCTGACGCTGCACTGAGCCAGAGATGTTCCAGATTTACATGAGAGAGCTGAGCTGTCACACAGACGCTGTGTGGTTCCTGCTGCCCACAGTCGCAGTCAGTGTTTATATGACCTCAGCCTGGAACTCATTATGATGACGTTTAAGAAAAACAACAACGTGGAAGACGAATGGAAAAATCAAGTTTCCAAATAATCCAGTGTTAACTACAGTACAACCTGTACTTTGTTCATAATAACAACAACAATAATAATAATAATAATAATAATAATTATTATTATTATTAATAATAATAATAATTATTATTATTATTAATAATAATAATAATTATTATTATTATTATTATTATTATTTTATTATTATTATTATTATTATTCTTATTACTGAGTTCCTCCTTCGTCCCATAATAGGGAAATTCACAGCGCGAGTCTTTGCAAACCACACAGGCTGCCACAGGAGGCGCCATTAGGGATATGTGGTTCCTCTGGGACTCGAACCCAGGACCCTCTGTGTGTGTAAGGCAAAGGCACTGGCCACTTCATTTATTATCGCTGTAACTGTCTTAGTGACAAACCCCACTCTACAAAAAGTCGGACTTTTAAAGAGGTCAGAACTTTTTCCTCGTTGATCAGTTGAGAAGAAAATCAGTTCATTACGAACACACTCCCTGTAACCTTGACCCACATCAGACTCCGAGCAGTAACAGACCCAATTACTGTTCCGCTCCCCTCCTTCCTCTTGTCCGTTGTATTCCCTGATTTCCTTCAACGTTTTTATCTGGGCCCGTCCTTCAGCGTCTCCGTCCATCTTGTCTCCTCTGACCCGTCACCTCCCTCCTGATTCAGAACCTTACGGTCCGACCCTCCTCTGTTCCCTGTTTTTTGGTCGTGTCTCATCCTGCTGTGGCCTCCAGTCATCCACAGAGTCCACAGAAACCAGGACATGGTTTAAATCCACTTTCACACTTGTGAAAACTCAGCTTTTCATCCAGGATGAATGCAAACTTCACACTTCAAACTCAGCTTTTCATCCAGGATGAATGTGGTCCTCACCTCACCGTGTCGATGCCAGGGCCACGGTTCTGGTCCTGGACCTAAAAGGACCCGGACCTTCAGAAACCTCAGTGTAAAACATTGATTTGCACAAAGTGGGTGGAAAACGCAGCTGAAATGTGATTTGTCCTGATTGATCATGTGGGGCCTGGACCAGAGCCGATCTGTTGGCTCTGGATCAGAACGTTCATCCTGTGATCACAGGAGTAGAACTCTTGGTCTGCTGCCTCTGAACAGCCAATCAAATAAATGACTGCCCTGAAAGGAAATGTTGTGACTCACTGTGAGCACAAAGAAAATAAAAACAAACAAAAAAAACAAAGTCTGGACAAAGTTGTAAACGTTACTTTATTGGTTTTAAACGTGCCAGGGAATAAACACAAAGTCCTTAGAACTGTTCAGAACTGTTCTTCAGAAAATCAAAACCAAAGTCTGGCTGTGGCTGAAGTCACTAAACGGTGACAAAGGACAAGGTTTCAGAGGACGAGGGTGCAGTTAGGGACAGAACCACAAAGTACACGGAGGTTCTGATTGGTCTGATGGAGGACGGAAGTGTTTTTTTTTATGGATTAGGATTAGGCGTGCAGGTGGACACTCTTATTCTGTCAAATTATATACATACATGTTGTCGGTGAAGGATTAGCTTTTCCTGTTTAGCGGCTAACATTTTGAATTACAGTGGCGCTTTGGCCCAGAGGCAATGTCTCGTCGTTGGTGTGGAACCCCAGGGTTCACCTCCTGGGCAAGTTCCAATCCCGGTCAGGGTGTTTGGTACCTTCCAGTGGACTCGGTACGGTGCAGGGTGATTTGGGTGGAGACTGCTGCCCCCGCGACTCGGTAACAGAAAAGCAGACAAAGATGGATGGATTCACAAATAGTCTTATTTAATTAAAATGGTTTAAATCTTTGCTGAGGAGAAACGGGACCTGCAGCCGACTGTGGCAACGCTACAGTTTTTCAACCTTGTCATTGGATTTTCTGGTTGTTTTTTTTTTTTCCTCCCATGATATAGTGGTTTAAATCCAGTTACAACACCCTGACAAATGCATCTTGTTCCCTGAATAAATGTATTTGTATATGCATGGCAGGTCGAAGCAGCGTCAGTATAATCTGAAGAATCACGGTGAGAATTCTCGGCACCGCTGGCCTTTTGTGATGCAGGACGAGCCGGGCCTGGAGTCAATCTGTTTACTTTTCCTATTATCTTCTGCAGACTTTGCTCTTTCACAGAATAAACCAGCTTTGGTGTTTATCAAAGTGTGAGCACGACTTTTAGGTTCCATAATAGAATGCATAAACTCAACGCAAAACCTCTCCATCCTGGAAACTGCTGCAATAAGGGAAATATTATCTTAACACTGCTGCAAAGTCACAACCTACTTTTTTTTTTTTTTTTTTTTACCCCTTATCTGCCAGTTTTAACAAAGTCACCTTCAGGCTCCTCTGCTCCTCAGATTTTTTTTTTTTTTTTTTCGCTGTCGCACAGCTACATATTTGGATAAAAGATGTGAAAATTAACATCTTATAATTCCGACCTGTACTGTACCTGTTAGGAGTGCAGGGTTTTAAAATATATATTGTAGTAAAATACAATGTCAATCAGTTTCTGGTTTGTCTGTAGAACAGAGTGTCATCAACGTAGCAGCAGAGCTGAACTCACAGAGTTAATTAATGACGTAAATCCCGAGCCTCGAATTAATCTTAATAACTCGGTGCATGGTGCAGTGGTTTCTGGGTAGTCTGCCTTAACCAGGGAAAAGTTGTTTTGTTTTTGTTTTTTTCCCAGCAGTGCAGAAGCTAAAAAAAAAAAAATCAAACTCATTTGTAAGAGCTTAATGCTGCAGTTAGAGCCTAAGAGGAGTTTAGTTTGGTCAATAAAAATGTAAAAAGCCAAGCCAGTGAAAATGTATTCAGCCTCTAAAGTCTGATTTCTGGCCACAAAAGTTTGACACGTCCTCACTTAGTCACAAATCTGCAGTTATTGGAAAATGAAGTGAGCAGAGTGAAGTACCGCGGAGCAGTTGATTGTCTCGGGTCATAAACTCTGCTGCGTCTGAACCTCCAACCTCCAGCAGTCATGAAACTTCAGAGGAACGTTCTCCGTCAGTCAGCTGTGGACCTTCAACTGGACTGGACTGGACTGGACCTTCAACTGGACTGGACTGGACTGGACTGGACTGGACCTTCAACTGGACTGGACTGGACTGGACTGGAATGGAATGGAATGGCCTGAACTGGACTGGACTGAACTGGACTGGACCGAATTGGTCTAAACTAGACTGGACTGGACTGGACTTGGCTAAACTAAACTGGACTGGACTGGTCTAGCCCCAGGGCTCCTGGCAGCACTGCGCTGACCCGTGTATTCACTAGGCCTTCCTCTGGACTAGACCTTCAACTGGACTGGACTGGACCTTCAACTGGACTGGACTGGAATGGACTGGACTGGACTGGACTGGAATAGACTGGACTGGACTGGACTGGGCTGGTCGGAGACCAACAGGACGTGGACCATAAAGTCACAGGTCTCAGCCTGGACTAGTGAAGGAGTGTTCACTCTCCCTCCTGCCTGGGTCGTCTCTCCTCAGCACTCACCCCTGAGGGGGGGGGGGGAGACACCCAGGATTTAGGAGCTCTAATTAAGTCTAACTGTGAATCCATCGCCGTCCACATTTTCTCAGCGCCTGCAGGAGAAGCTGGATAGATTTTCAGACAGAGGGGGAAGAGATATGGAGCTGAGTGAAAAAAAAAGTGAGGGGGGGGTGAGAGTGGGGTCATGACCCGGACGAGGACAGAGCTGAAGAGGGAGTAATGACTCAGAGTGATAACAGAACACAGGAGGAGCACGTGCACGTGCATGTGCACGAGCGCATGCTAATTTACAGCCGCGGCAGGAATTTCCCCGTGTTTTCAGGTTTACAGCTCGGTACGTCGGAATTCAAATCTGGCCCCGACAGCGAGGAGCGCCGGGTGTAAAAACGATACAGCCACGATTCCTCATTTTAAAGTCTGCCAGGGAGAAGAAAAAAAAAAAGACCAGCTACAATATAAAAAAGAAAGAAAGAAAGAAAGCATGTAAAAGGAAGTGGATTATATCCAGCAGTGTGAAGGAGCCGGGGTGATTTCCAGCTGGCATCAATCTGTAATGACCCACTTCCTTTTCTGGGTCGAGGTTATATGTCCCTGTCTGTCTGCTGCAGCCCGCAGGCTCCGGCTGATTCTCCGTTGAGAATCAACCGGAGAAGAGGACGGACCAAATGTCGGATAAGGCTCCGGTTGATTCTCCGTTGGAGAAGAGGACGGACCAAATGTCGGATTTCATCCGTCACTGGTTTCACATTTAACACCGAGTTAAAAAAAGTCACACCCAAAAAGTCACACCCAACAGTAACTGTAGAATATTCCCCAGATCTGAGATGAAAAGACGCTGAGGAGACGACGGTGTTTGTTGAAGTAAATGGAGAGGATGACATCACACCTGCGGACAGGAACTTCCTGCTTCTGTTCCAGAGAAGCTTCCACCCCGTTAGAGCCCACGCTCTAACGACAGAGTTTTCTAAGACAACAGGTCCAGGTTCATGGTTTTTGAAGGTGGCAGTTACATCTGCTTCTTCCAGCAGGATTATCAAGATTGATTGACAGCCAACCTTACTCTCCGACTTCCTGCATTTTCTAAAAGACTTGAGGGACGTGGACTGGCCGTATTCACTCAGCTGTGAGTTTCACCTCCAGTTAGACGACAGATTTATTTGAGGGGTTTATAAAGAGATCACATGGACGGGTCTCGGTGTTCGGCGTCACCCTCCTGTAACAACACTCTTCTCCACCGTCCCACCGTGTCGCCCTCTCTCTGTTAAATGTTTGCACTTGTAATTGTTAGATACAATATCCTATTTTCTTGTCCGCTGCCGTCCGGAGCTCACAATCAGGAGAGTGGATCTAATCAGGGTCCCCCGTTCTCCTGCTGCAGCTCCCCCTCCTGTTGGTGGACCAGATTAAATCCATGGTGTAATGGGAAACAAATGATGGCCTGTGCTGCTTGATGAGTTGAAGGAGGATAATTAGTACCTTCACCCATTCACTGTGTGTGTGTGTGTGTGTTTGGATGGCTCTTCTGCAGCTCCTCTCTCCTCCTCCTCCTCTGTTTGTCATTTGTTAGATGTCGCTCCTCTTCTGCTTCATCCGTGTGTGTGTGTTTGTGTTTGTGCGTCCACAGCCCGGGCTGTCCACGTTCCCATGTTTTATTCATCCCACTACAGACATCCCACCGCGTGTTCCTCGCTGTAGTAAACGACTACACGGGTAGTTAAGTGAAGTATCACCAAAAGAGTCATCAGCTCCTGGCTGGGAATCGATCCGTCATTGTTCGACTAGTCATGTTTTATTCAGGGCTCTGGGCTGTGGGCTGCGGGCTGCACTCCGTGGGCTTTGAAGCGGCCCAGTAGAACGGTAGAACGACCAAAGCTCTGTGGGTTTCTGACCTCCAGTGACCTTCAGTTGAACGCGTCACGTCAGGATCCTCGACAGTTTTACTTTAATGACATTGTTTTCTTGTTTTGTTTTTTTTTTTTTTGCGCAGCGGCATCGGCAAGAACTGGCCGTGGGCGTCCGGCGGCAGCAGCATCCTGGCCGAGTACGGAACCCTGCACCTGGAGTTCATGCACCTCAGCCGACTGTCTGGAAACCCGGAGTTTGCTCAGAAGGTAACAGGAGCCGACGGTTCTCTGCAGGAACCCGCTTTAGTTCAGCGTGTTTTTGTTCAACACCGCGTCCTGTTCTCCTCCGTTCTCAGGTCATGAACATCAGAAAAGTCCTCAACCGCCTGGACAAACCTCAGGGGCTGTACCCCAACTACCTGAACCCCAACAGCGGCCAGTGGGGCCAACGTAAGTCGTCTTCTCACCTGCCTGCTGCGTTATCTTTCCAAAGAAAAACGAATGAACCTGTAGAAATAAAAAGGGTCACATTTGGCACGAGCGGCAGTGACCAAAGGCTGGAGTGCGAGCCTCGTGTTGAGCATAAACTACAGTAAACTGTGTTAAGTGGTTGGAGGTTGAACAAAAGGATGAGTTTGAATAATGAGGCTTCATGTTGTATCATTTATATTCCTATTATGTTTGACTGTTTTGCTCATGTTCCCTGGTTTTATCATCTGTTATTCTTTTGATAATCAGATAGAATGGAAAAGTGAGCGCCGACTCATGAATTATTACCACGTCAGAGGCTTTGATGTGGGATAAACCCACACTCGTTTCCTTTATTATTTTATCTACACTCAGGCTTCAGTAGAGCGGCGCCCTTCCCCGTGTCCCCTCTCTCTCCCCCTCCTCCCCCCCCCCCCCCCCCCTCCCCCCCCCTCCCTCTCCCCCTCCTCCCCCCCCCCCCCCCTCCCCCCCCCCTCCCCCCCCCCCCCCCCTCCCCCCCCCCTCCCCCCCCCCCCCCCTCCCCCCCCCTCCCTCTCCCCCTCCTCCCCCCCCCCCCCCCTCCCCCCCCCCCCCCCCCTCCCCCCCCCTCCCTCTCCCCCTCCTCCCCCCCCCCCCCCCTCCCCCCCCCCCCCCCTCCCCCCCCCTCCCTCTCCCCCTCCTCCCCCTCCTCTCACTCCTTTCCTCCGTCTGAACCTCGTCTGAACCTCAACCACTCACTTCACTCTGCCTCAAACCCACAATTGACCCAAATCACTGTCACTACGTTCCCACGCGCTCCACTCCTACCTGCTGGATTTAACGCCAGCGTTCGCACAGACGCGCGCGCATTCACTCCGCCGCGTGAATGACAGGCAGCGGCAGACGCCTCGGTGTATAATCATGGAGCCATTATCAAAGTCCTCAAAGTCAGTGCAGCTGAGGCGGTCAGGATGATAATGACAGAGGGCTGACGGAGGGGTGAGGGACCTGCAGGAGCAGGGGGGAGAACAGAGGGCAGAGAAGGTAAAATAACAGCTGGAGAACTTACATTACAGCCAATAACAGAGAGTGGCAGAAGAAAACGGCAGCGCGGGAGAAATAAGTCTCTCCGTGTCAGCTGTCATGTGGCGGGAAAACCTGTCAGCTCAACGTCGGGGAATGAAACTGACACTGACAGTAACAGGAGTGAGTGGAGATGAGATCTACATCCATCCCATAAACCTGCGCTCCGTCACTCCTGCTGCAGACGCTGGAGTCCTGCAGGAACCCACAGAGAGTTACAGGAACCACAGCTTTACACCATCAACCACTGGTGCAGGGACAATAATAATGATGATGGTGAAGCTAACGTTAGCCCTGGTGTCTGTACCAGGACTCTTGTAGCTAACGTTAGCCCTGGCGTCTGTACCAGGACTGTTGAAGCTAACGTTAGCTCTGGTGTCGGAACCAGGACTGTTGTAGCTAACGTTAGCCCTGGGGTCTGTACCAGGACTGGTGTAGCTAACGTTAGCTCTGGTGTCTGAACCAGGACTGTTGTAGCTAACGTTAGCCCTGGCGTCTGTACCAGGACTGTTGAAGCTAATGTAGCTCTGGTGTCTGTACCAGGACTGTTGTCGCTAACGTTAGCTCTGGCGTCTGTACCAGATCTGTCATTCATCTTGATGATGTAGTGTTCATATTAATCCTCGGTTCAGTTCCCAGAAGAAACATTTCCGTCTTTGAGTCAAAGCAGCAGATTCTTTGGAGGTTAAGTTCACAGCACTTTTCAAATTAAAGTCCAATCTTCAGGAAGTCTTAACGACATTTTAATTGAAAATTGGCAGAAGCCGCAGAGTCAGCGCCGGCAACCAGACACACCGTCAGTGGAAGTGATTAGTGAACCTGCTGTGGACCAGGCAGCGTGAAGTTCAGGAAAATGAATCCGAGAAAAGAACAGACTCCGACGGGACTGTCAGGAACGCTGGCCTGGAACCATTGAGTCATCTTTGATAATCCACCCTCCACACTCTTGAATATTCCTGTAATTGTATTTAACTTGTCAAATATTGTCTTTGCCCCCCCCCACCCC
>NC_024313.1:10021578-10024754 GCF_000523025.1 Cynoglossus semilaevis | reverse complement strand
ACGGCTGCATGAAGGTTAAAGACGGCCCTGCATGTCTCATCCACTTATTTCTTGATCATCTGATGCATTAAAAGATGAAGTCAAGTCCCTGAGAGCACGTCCGCGGGGAACACAGTTGGCATTTATGTGACACGTAGCCACAGCTGCTTCCTGTCTTTTCATCCAAGAAATTTATGCAAATGACAAAAATATATTCAATTTGTAAAGCTGAATGGAACGGACAGGTTTCTGCTGGAGAAATGTCTAAAGAGAAGACAAGAAAAGAAACATCCGCACACAGAAGAAGAAGAAGAAGAAGACGGAGGAGAAGACCATAACGCTGCTCTCACACAGCGTCTTTGTGAATCAGTGAATAAATGATGACCTGGAGATGTTGGCTGCTTCACGTTGCCCCGGTCGTTTCTCTGCCTGAATCTCTTCTCCTATACAGTATATATGAGTGAGAGCCAATGAAAATGCATTTACTGAAGGTCCAGTGTTGAGATCAGCACCTGGACAGCTCCCCAGTCCATCACAGGGTCAGATACAGAGACAACAACCAGTCGTTCACACCAACATTCACACCTTTGATCCAGTGTGAACAGTGTCAACTTAACCCGTCAAGTTTGTGATCAACTCATCATTTACGGGCTTTGAACTCATGATCTTCTCACTGTAAGGCGAGAGTGCTAACCACTTCACACTGCGTGGCCCCCATGTTGAATATTTTTTTCAGTAAGTTCTACTAGTCGTGAGATAAGGAAAGGGTTAACAACCTCAAGCTCATTTCCAAAGGTTAAGCTAAAGGTTAGCGGAAAAGCTTCATTAAAAATGAGCTAAATTTAAAAATCTAACATTTTCAAATGTTAGAAACAGAAGGAAGATTAGCCTGGCAGCTAATGTCTCCTGAATGCACAGCACCGCTGCTAATATTCAGGGACACTTTTGACATCAGTGACTCTGACGTCTGAGCCGTCTGCCGTTCCCGCTCTCGTCTCCACGCCCTGCCTTATCGACTCGTCACCCGGCCGTGCTGGGCGTCGGCCTCCTCTCGCCTCATCTCACAGAATGATTGCGGCTGACATTTAATCTGTTCGCTCCACAAACAGGGCCGCACTCCGTTAATGACACATGCATATGGATGAGGAGCGCAGTCCGATCTCAGATCTCAGCGTGGACCACAGTGGGGTCCTGGAAAAGCTTGGAAATGACCTTAAAAGTGCTTGAAAACAGTGAAGAAAAAAACCACCAGAAACTCATCATTTTCATATAATTCCTTGAAGGACCTAAGATTCTTATAAGCAGGTGTCGTCGTGCTTTTTCATCTTTCCACCACATGGGGTGGTATAACACTGGCTGCATGACAGAAATATTGCCGAAACAAATCTCCACAAATTATGGCTTAGGTTGAACTAAAGTAGAGTCAGTAGGTTGTGGCTAATCGTGGCTAGCACTTAGCATAACAAAAAAACAATAGCAATCAAATCAGTATTTAACCCCGTTAGCTAAAGCTAGAAGTTAGCCAGTTAGCCACAGAAAAGTCGTTGGTCAAACACAATATGGTCAATGTTTGTCAAACATGTAGCAAAAAAAGTTGACAGAAAAAAACAAACTGTGACTTAGGGTTAGCTGAGAACTGGACAGAAGCTAACTAAAAAAAGCTAAAGATTAGCACGAATTGCAGTTTTTCTGTACTCTTCAACCGTGTGTGTGTGTGTGTGTGTGTGTGTGTGTGTGTGTGTGTGTTACAGATCATGTGTCGGTCGGGGGTCTGGGCGACAGTTTCTACGAGTACCTGCTGAAAGCCTGGCTGATGTCTGACAAGACGGACGAGGAGGCCAGGAAGATGTACTACGACGCCCTGCAGGTAACACACACACACACACACACACACACACACACACACACTGATCCAGAACTGATCCAGAATCAGTCCAGGTCTGGAGCAGAACAGAAGCAAACGCTGACGGAATAAAATACCAGCTCAGAGCGTCCAAACCTTCCTGATGATTCCTCTGCTGACTGGGCTCTGCATTAATTACCACTGTTTACCCCCACAGTTCTGGCTGCAGAGGCAGTTTCTCTTTATTTGTCTTAACTGATCCACGAGCAGCGGCTGAACCAGAACAATCAGAACCTCAGAACAAAGGAAGGATCAGCTACAGTCGACAGGATGTACTTCACAGGATCTGCGGCTGTGTTTGTAGGATTTGAATAAAAACTGCAGTTCTGTTCCAGTGAAATACTGAAAAAATACTGTGTGAGTGATAAAACCACACAGGGCCGTTTTACCCATAATTCCTCCTAATCTTCCAGGACCACAGGGTTGAGCTGAGTGTGTCAGTCAGTGGAGTAGAGTGAGGAGGGAGTGTGTGTGTGTGTGGGTGGGTCAGCAGGGAGGTGACGTCGTGACCGTGCAGTAAATCCCGTTCACGCCTCCACCGCCGTCTTCCTCCTCAGGCCATAGAAACCAACCTGATGAGGAAGTCCAGCAGCGGGCTGACCTACATCGCCGAGTGGAAGGGCGGCCTGCTGGAGCACAAGATGGGTCACCTGACGTGTTTCGCCGGAGGCATGATCGCCCTGGGCGCCGACGGAGCGGCCGAAGACAAGACCGGCCACCAGATGGAGCAAGCTGCCGAGATCGCCCGCACGTGTCACGAGTCGTACGTTAGGACAGGTAAATACAAAAAAAAAAAAAACACGCTGACCCGATACGGACATGGGCGCTAACGTTAGCTCGATAAATCCATTTTCTCTTTCTTCCCTTCTGCAGGTTTGAAACTGGGTCCCGAGGCGTTTCGGTTCGACGGCGGCGTTGAAGCCATCGCCACCAGACAGAACGAGAAGTACTTCATCCTGCGTCCTGAGGTGGTCGAGACCTACATGTACATGTGGAGGTTCACGCATGACCCCAAGTACAGGGAGTGGGGCTGGGAGGCTGTTCAGGTACCAACATGTCTGAGTGAAGAGTTGAGTACATGTACGTGATCTGGGTTTGACCTCCTGACCTCCTGACCTCTGACCTCTACACTCCAGGCCCTGGAGCAGCACTGCAGGGTGGAGGGAGGCTACAGCGGCATCAGGGACGTCTACGCCTCCTCCCCCAACCACGACGACGTTCAGCAGAGCTTCTTCTTAGCAGAGACGCTCAAGTAAGACTCGGACGTGTTTGGTCCGTGAACCAGTCGGACTTG
>NC_024313.1:10003456-10021410 GCF_000523025.1 Cynoglossus semilaevis | reverse complement strand
ACAGTAAAGGTCACTGATGATGTTCTACTGCCTCAGTCCTCAAACAGTAAATGTCAGACCAGAAGTTCAACGCATTATTATCATAGTAACTTATGATGTCATCAACCCCCCCTCAGCCCCCCTCAGCCCCCCCACACATACACACATCACTTATTACACACTAACGCCAACTTTTTGTTGTTATTATTTTTGTATTTCTCAAAAGTCCAATACTCCTTAACTGAAGACAGACAGACTGTGGACACAAGGGGGCGCTCTGTAGTTGCGTCTGCTTCACTCCTCCTCCTCCTCCTCCTGCTGTGCTGAAGTGTTGACCTGCAGATCAGAGATTGAGTGTGAAGTCATTTAAATGAGGTTAATTTAACCAGATTAAAATAATCCACTGAGTTGATCTGGTCGTTAATCCAGTTATCAGGTCACACTTTAATGTCCCTCACTGTTTGTCCTCCTACACTTATTTGAAAAAAGGATTTGAACAGCCTCCCCCCCCCTGATCCCCCCCCTCCCCCCGTCCCTGCTCTGGGCTGATGTTTACAGGAAGTCAAGGTTAGGTTAACAGAGTCTGGTGGGAGCGGCTGTAAATTTTAACGTTCGTCACCAGCACTGCTGATGAACACACACACACACACACACACACACGCACACACATACACATATACAGTCAGACTCAGACCCGTCCCTGTTACAGGTCCATGAATGTTGAGAATCAGAAAAAAACATGAAGGAAAAAAAAAAAGAAAAAAGTTTAAAAAAAATAAAGCATCAGAATCAGAACAGAGTTTTTATTTTCCTACAGTCAGTTTAACCTTGGAGTTAGCCTAGCATCATTAATACTTTATATATTTGTAGGATTACACAGGATGAAGAGCTGAATATTAATGAACCAGAATCATCTTCCTGGTCTGTTGAACGTCAACTGTTTCTACAAACTAAGTCGTATCTTTTCTGTTTTGTTTTTTTCTCCTTCAGGTATCTCTACCTGCTGTTCTCCGACGACGACCACCTGCCGTTCGACCACTGGGTCTTCAACACCGAAGCCCACCCTCTGCCCGTCATCAGGAAGGACAGAACAGAGCGACCCAACGAGGTGGAGTAGACCGCATCACTGTGCCCACAACGAAGGACCCAACCGAGAGCGAGAAGCTGAGATCCTGTGTTTCCTGAGCCTCCAGTGGTTCCTCTGAGATGGCCTTAGTCTTTCTGAAGCCCTCACAGCGCCACCTGCCTGTGGGTGGGATTTTATTTTTTATTAACAGGATGAAAACACTGGAGCTGGAATCTCGCCATGGAGTCTTTTTTTACTTGCTTTTTTTTTTTTTTTTTGCTTCTTCTTTTTTGGGTCCAGACACTGAAGTGGGCCATGGTTTTGTATTGTGGGTCATGTGACTCCTGCGTCATGTGACAACAGCCAAAGGAAATTGAAAAACGAGAGAGAGAAAAAAAAAATCAGAGAAAGATGGAGTCATTTTTTTGGAGGGGGGGATCATGTTTTTGACTCTTTAAAGGGACAGTTCCACCAGTGATCCATCACCATGTTGTTAGCAGCAGCCGTTCTGTCAGGAGGACCAGTCTGTGTGGATGTAGTGGAACCAGGATCTAAAGGACCAAAACTGTTCTGAGTCTGGAAGCATTAAGTGGAAGAAAAGACGCAGCACAACCTGAGGCTGTTTCTCCGACCCCCCCCCCTGGTTCCATCAGTGTTTGTATTTCACAGGTTCCTGGTTGTTTAAAAGAACGATGGTCCGTGTTTACACTTGTGCTCCGTTTTCTTTTGTCGAGACTCTGATCCAATCAGCTCACGTCAGCTCTGTCCTCGTCGACCTCAGACCTCTGGTTGGACCGGGGGGGGGTCACATCTGATTGGACGCCCTGTCCGCCACCATTCCCACAGAACTTTCGGAAAAATCCACCTTTCCTGTTTCCTTCGGTGACGTTAACAAACCGACGGTTTATTTCACGTCTCATCTGACGTTCTGTTGGGTGGACGTGGCGTTCGGTCCGTTTGGACCTGAAGCTGCTGAGAGACAACGGATCAACTGAACCAGGGTTTATTTGAACTGAACCAGTGATGAGTGAGAAGGACGACGAACCTTCAGGAACTTCTCACATTCCTGGGAAACAGCTCAGAAACCTGGAGCTGGTGTTGGGTTTGATTGGTATTAGTTTGTTGTTAGGTTTTCATCTTCTTCTTCTTCTTCTGTGCGACGACACT
This sequence comes from Cynoglossus semilaevis, assembly GCF_000523025.1. Lineage (NCBI taxonomy): Eukaryota > Metazoa > Chordata > Actinopteri > Pleuronectiformes > Cynoglossidae > Cynoglossus > Cynoglossus semilaevis. The sequence continues at coordinate 10,019,198 of NC_024313.1, read as the reverse complement.
GGTCCTTCACTATCATGTCGTGTTTGTGGACCACAGGAGTGATGGACTCCACCGTGTTCAGTGTCTTCGTGTCCATCTGTCCCCTCTCCGTCCTCCTTGTTGCAGGACCATGGTCTCTCCTCCGTGAGGAGACGCAGACTCACAGATCTTTACCTGATCTTTCCCACAATCCCTCATGAGAAGCCATAGTGATCCATAACGTCGCAGCGCTCGGACCTCGAGTCGTCTCCTGTTTTCACTTTAAAAACCTCGACTCGTCTGATTCTTTTTTTTCCACCATCCGTTTTTGTCCCCTCCACACAGAACTGTAGCCAGATTAAATCCAGTTTAGTCTCAGATCCAGTGCCTTCACCATCCAGGTCACACAAACCCAGTCCAGTTTCAGGTGTAGCTCTAGCAGACTGACCATGGTTTACCGAGGGATGATGGGAAATTTGAACTTCAACCCTGCCCTGTTTTAGTTTCATCGACAGATGATGACGTGATTGGTGGTGAAGTCGGGATCAGGAATGTCCATGAGAGAGCTTTAAAAATAGTTTAATGATGTTTTTAACCAAATACAATCAGAAAGTTCGACAGACTGAAGAGAAATCTAAAAATATATTTTAAAACGTCAATTATTTTACTTAAAACATTTTACAGAAATGAGTATTTGGTAAAGGTTGGCGCGCCAGAGTAGTGCAAGACTTCCATCTAGTGTTAGGACATTGTAATTACAGCTCCGTTGAACCTATGATTCCAGGTCAAGACAGTAAACGGTTTTAATATAATAATAATAATTTAAAAATATTTTTAAAATATTTTTGACCACAATATAGAAAGTGTTTTCTATAAACACGACCAAAAAATTAAAAACATTAGATTTAGGTTTTAAAGTAAAGCTCTGCCTGACAGGTGTGATTAAATCAGACAAAGGAGCTCGAGAATGAATTTATTTATCTTACGCCCCAAGAGCGCCATCATGTGTCTCATATGGCTCATATCTTTTTACCTGAGACACGTCATATCTGAGCTCCAGCTTTTAATGTTTATTTTTTCTTTACGGTAACTTGTGTGACATTGTTTTGTGATTTTTGATGCTGATCGTGTTAATTTATTGTACACTAGTGGTGAAACAGAGGAACAACTACAACAAAAGCAACAGAGAGGACACATGAGCCAGGAGCTGGTGAATAAATGAATGAATGAATGTAGAATCTAATGTGAAAAGAAATATTTTTTAATTTTATTTCTTTGTTGATTCACTTCTGTTTCTTCATTTTCTTATTATTTCCTCTTTTGTTTTCATCTTCTAAAGCACAAAAGTGAAAAGTCTCCAACAGCGAAACGTCTGTTTGTGAAATAAGTTGAAATCATGTGAGATTGTATTTAATTATTTTGGGTGTTTTTCATCACGCAGCTTTTAAAGGGAAGTGACGTATGTTAGCGATCGAACGTACATCGGTGTTTTTAGGTTAGGTTTTTTTTATCTTTAAGAAAAGCTTTATTTAGATGTTTTGATTTGTGTTTTTTAAGAACTCAAACATTCACTGATTCTCCATTGACTTTCATTCATATGCCGTCACTTCCGGGACACGCTGGGCACTTCCCTTTTCTGTAGCTTTACGAATGTCTGCAACTTATTCCTGTTTTTAATTACGTGACATCGAACTGTTTTGTGATCATTTCATAAACTTGTACAAGACGTGCGTCATCTGATTTATCACCACACGGTGGCAGCATCACTTCAGGTGATACGGTATTGGCTGTTTTTTAAAATATGATTCTACCAGGTGATGGTGATTTAGTTTTCTGTCGTCATTTCCTGTTGGTGAATTTTAATGGGAAATGAAATGAAATCACGTTTTTTAATTAATTTTTGCACCTTTTTTCTTTGAGGAACTCATTAACTGTTCCTCAAAATGTCTTTTAAAGGTTAAGGTGTGAAGCCAACCTCAGAACTGTGTGTACAAAAATATTGCTGATAATCATTCCATTGCACATACTGTAGTTTACTTTGTGTGATTTCTTGAATGAAATGTTTGGTTGGGAGATGATTCTGATTGTATTAATGTTATTGTTGATGTTGTTATAATAATTATTATTATAATTACTATTGAGTATTGATAAAAAAATGTAAATATACCATTCAGGCAGATAGGCCACTTTACATTTATATGAAATCTTCTGATCTTAAGGAATAAAATGATATAATTAAGCAGCAGACTTTTTAATAAACTATATTTGTTACACTTCTATTGTGAATAAAAAAACTTCTTTAATAACTCTGATCTACATCGTCCTTTGTCCTTATCTACACACGTACTTATTTATATACATAATTATAATTAATAAATATATATAGGCACCAAATAGTCAAGTATAAACAAACGTGTTAGAATGAACCTGTCCCTTTAAATGTCAATCAGTCAATCAAACCAGCAGCTGTGACTCTGACGCAGGTGTAGTAACGACTCCCAGACAGTGGGGTCAGTAGAACAACATCCACTGTCTCTTTTCACCACACATTTCCCGGGTTATCGATTCGACGTTTTGGTCCTTTTATTTTTATTTTAAATGTTTATTCTTTTGTTTATATTCCTCAGAGAAGACGGAGAACCTATTTTTATTTTAAATGTTTATTATATTCCTCAGAGAAGACGGAGAACCAGAGAGAAGCTGCCGTTCACAGGTAGGAAAACTCCAAAACATAAAACTGGGTAAAACCACTGAACGGACGTCAAAACAGAAAAGTAACGATTAAATAAACGAACACACAAGTTTGTAATAAAACTGACTAAACCATAATTTCTAGGTTCCCACTAGTCGTCAACGTTAACGAGTAAGTTAACGTTAAGCATTTAAATTAAAGAATCGAACTTTTGTTTTTAACTGTTGTGGTGTATGTGTTCCAATTCACCAGAAGATGGCGGCCGAGACCTATAAAGCTTTGTGTGTTTCATCGTTGTTTAATATTACTTGTTTTACTTCTATTGGATTTATTTTTTGTTGTTTATGTCCATTTTTTCACGTGTTTCGCTGTATTTTTTTTGACAACTTCAGCTGCTGGAGCAGGAAACACTGTGACGTCACAGACGTTTTGTTATTTTAAGATATTTTCAAAAAGTAGCTCAGCACGATTGGTTGCTGGCTTGATTTTCTTGTCATTTGAGGTTAAGTGGTTTGGTCAGTTGGTTGGTCAGTTGATTTTGATTTTACTGTATGTTTTAAAACGTGTTATTTTATTGTGACTAAACGGTCGTGAGTTGCTGTTGTTGTTGTTGTTGTTGCTTCAAGTGCAGCTCGAGCAAAACTTGTTTATGAACCTAAATGATTTATTTATTTATAAAACTCCTGAAGTTCCAGCCTAATGTCGTAATTTCTGATTGTTGCCCTACAGTGGTAACTAACACTGTGTTTCAGCCAGCTATCACACACACACACACACACAGATTAGATTGTTGTGATTATTATGTTGTCAACTTTATTAGTTTTTTTTTTTTTTGTGAGCCACCAGGCTGTGATAATTGAATTGTATTTTTCTGCTCTTCTTCCTGCGAACTCATAAACTGTTCCAATTATGAAGCTGGAAGAAGTGAAGCAGAGCCAGAGCATTCATTTCTCCTCTCTATAAATAGACACGCAGATGGATGATGACTGTGTGTGTGTGTGTGAGAGTGTGTGTGTGTACAGAACCCCCAGTGTACAATAGAAGACAATAGAGAGCAGTCCGTCATGTCATTAATCCAGATTTGTCCATATTCCTCACTGTTTCCACGTTTCCTCTAATCCCAGTTGTTCTACTTCTTGCATCATCATTACTGTCTGTTGAAACACACACACACACACACACACACTCATGATCTATGATCATCAGTCCCACTTTTCTCCTCTTGCTTCACTGATCAGATCAGACTTGTTTTGACTCCCAGAGAAAATGAATTTACACGTTACTGGATCAAACGTTTATGATCACATCTGTCCGTCATTACATCTGAAATACAGTCTAGTAGCAAATACATTTATGAGTGTATGAGTGTGTGCATACCAAGTTCTATAAACTGTACTGGACAACTATGAGTCTGCGACCTCTAGAGGGTGTACACAGGCACTGCAGGGGAATGTAAATAAGGCCTTTTTTGACAGTTGTTCTTTCAGTTTAAAATGCTGGAAATCTTTGTCTGATTAGTGATTTTTGACGTCCTGTTTGTTCAGGTCTGGGTTTAGTTTTTGGTTCTTTTCACCATCTGTCCTTGAACAGCGTTGTATTAATATGTTGTGTTTAAATATTTGCAGTAAAATAATCCAGGTGATTGCTGAGCGGTCGGTGGTCACTGAGACTCCAGGATGTCCAGTTCTTTATATCTGACTCTTGAGTAATGGGGTTAGAGGATGTCTTTGTGGAGGGGAGGGGAAGGGGGGGGGGGGCAAGGGGCCGGGAACAGCCCATTTCTGGATAAGGTTCCAGATCCAGGAGTGGACTTAAAGATAAGGCTTGATTGAATTTCCAGGGACAGTCTGGCCTGGATGAAGGTCAGTCTTTATTTGACGGCGTCTCCTCACAGAGACCTTCAACAACGTTGACGCTTTCACGTCATAAAACTTCATAAAACTGCTCCGTCTCTTAACTGGTACTTAAAAAAAATAAAAAATAAAACTCCTCCTTTTCAGTGCCAGATTATTCCACCCTGTTCTTCGCCTCTCGTCAGTCTGTCCTTGAAGTTTATTCACTCTGAGATGTTCTGATTTTCATGGGTTTGGCTGCTGGGTTTAGGCAGATATGGAGGATTTGCAGCAGCTTATTTATGCCCCCCACCCTGAATGCCCCTTCCATGGGTATCTGTGCATGAACCTACGGCTGAGTCTGTGTGATGACCTCGTAGACTGTGTCAGGAATCTGAATTCTGTTCCCAAAAAATCCCTAAAATAAAGACTGGACCTAGTCTTCAAGGACCCCCAAACTGATGGAGAGAAGGAGCAGGGGCCCTGCAGGAATTCATTTACTACATGTGTATTTACAGTCATTTGAACTTTGTGGAATAATACAATCAACAACAACTTTCACAATATTCCAATCCTCCCTGCAGTACTTCTGCGTCACCTCTAGGGGTCGACCCTTGGTTTACAGGACAGTTTGCTCTCATAAAATAATACATCAGACCTCATTCATGTTAGGGTTAGTTCTTCTGGTGTTTATCTAGCTGTTCTTCTTGTTGCTGGAGGTGGAGGAGATGAAGATGCTGAGATCTTCATAGTGAGCGACCAGGATGGACAGGATTACAGTATAAATAAGCAGCTCAGAGGGACAGTGAAGGTGAGAGGTCAGGTGGAGATGATGGACATGAAGAAGAGGAGACCAGAGATGTGGTGATGGAGATGGTTGGTGTAACAGTGGAGGAGGCAGGAGATGCTGATGATTCTGTAAAACCAGTCGTGTTCTCAGGTAGTTTTGTGCAGTTGAAGTATCTCAGATATATCCATCACTCTGACATCTAATAACTCTGAGCTAAAAACACAGCCATGTTTATATTAGTTTATATTTCCTACTGGGACCAAGTGAACCAATGACTTTACAGCTAGACACACACACACCTGTATCCCCACACAGAGAGACTGACAGTGTGGCAGACTTCATATTTTAACTATAAATAGCAAACACACACGTCAGCAGAGTGATTATAAACGCGGTGCCTGCAGCGTTCTGTCTTTTCAGTCGTTTTTCTTTGTTGAGCTTCGTCACATCAGAGGAACCAGTGTTCTCCACTTCAAATAAACCCTTACATTTTAAAACTTTAACTTCATTGTTTGTGTTATTTTTTTTATGTTTATTGATTTGTTTTCTTTCAATTTGCTGTTTGGTTTGAGGGCGTCAACATCTGTGTGTGTGTGTGTGTGAGTGTGTGTGAGGCTGAACAGCAGGTGTCCTGTGACTGTTCACATTAGTCTGCGGAGCAGATGGTGAGTCTGGATTATTGTCTTCGTGGGTCTGTGCCGGAGCGTGGGGTTAAAGTCACACATTAATTTTACAGTGACATTTTATTGATGACACTCAGAGCCCGGTGCCAACAGGACCGTGGTACTGGTTCATTCCATTACAACTGAATGTGAGGCCCACGTCTCAGTCTTAAAGCGACAGTAGACGGAGAAACACAAAACACACACATATATATAATGTATGTGTTTGGTTCAAATCTTTGCGTCTCTGGAGTTTCTGTCTGTTTCAATAACTGAGTATATATTCTTTTATGATCTGACAAAATCTGTCACAACACTAGGGGGAGACAGTCAGTGAGTCGATACCACTTTGGTTGGTCTACATACTGTAGTAACATCTCAGTAATGTTGAAGTAACAAAGTTAACTACTGACCATCTTCTTCTTCTTCTGCCTCTGACTCTGGATTGAACATCTGTATGTTGGTTGGGTCTCAGCTCGTTCTGTGGCGTCGAGTCACTTTGCCATACCCATCCGAATGGCATACACATCCTAACTGAGCATGCTTACGAAAGGAAAAAAAAAAACAAAACTCAATTGCCCTGAACTTTAGCAGTAGCCCCTGCTCAAACTGTTGCCATCGTTACACGGAGCGACATTTCAGATAATCACCAAGGAACCAGTCTGTATAAAACAGTCATCACAACACTGTCCATCTACACATCTGGAGCCAAACGTCCTTGAATTTCTCAAAAACAGGAGACATTTTACTTCCCTGTTGAATTTATTCTGTGGAAAACATTTACAAAATGTCCTTGAAATAAAAAAAAAACACCTCCCAGTAGGTGAGCCTGAGGTTTAAAAAAAAATCAATCCCAGCCCTGGTCCAGATGAGCTAGTGGCAAATAGAGCCTGAGGTTTAAAAAAAATCAATCCCAGCCCTGGTCCAGATGAGCTCTGAAAAAACAGTCCTTTTAAAGGAGTCTCCACCAACATTTTATTGGACACATTTATCAACTCAGCTGTGACAGTCTGCTTTATTTTCAGTCTATATTTATCCACTGTCCTACACACTTGTCCTTTAAATAGTCCAGTTATATATTTCTGTCCACTTTATGTTTTCATTTTTTTTTCTATTGTCCCACTTTTTTGAAGACACTCATTTCTTTCCATTTATTCCCAGAATTACAGAGGTCTCAGAGGTCATCCCAGCTGCTGTCTTATATTGATGGTGCTGACACCCAGGGTCAAGAGGTCACCATGACGAAGACTCAGGACAACGTTGGACGCCGTTGTCATGGACGCTGGTGCCAGCTGATGGACACAGGTAAGTGATCAGGTCCGTTACTAAGAAAACTTTTGGTTTTTTTTGTCCAAACAACAACAAACTAAAAACCTGCAGTCAGGAGAAATTGCGGATAAAAATAAATAATAATTAAACCAAATGATGGGTGTGCCCTAAAAATAGTTTTGGGGCTAAACGGCTGTGTATTAAAGCGAAGTTCACTAGATGGCAGCATTGCAGTTCATTTAATTAATCGCATACAGTGGTTTGTACAGATAAATAAATAAATATTACCAGACCTATATCGGTTTTGGTTGATATCAGAATCGGAAATTAAGTGTTTGGACAATATTGGATATCGGCAAAATGATAATAATAATAATTAATTACTTCAGTTGAGGGGGAAATATCAATTACACTTTTCTGAAATTCTGTTTCCGTACATCATGTTGCAGTTTCATAGCTTCTAGACTGGTGGTTCTCAAACAGTGGAAAAGGGTACCAATGGTGGGACTTTGGCTCCATCTAGTGGTATGTTGAGGAAACAGTAGTTGAAAAATTGCAAGAATAGTAAACCATGAAGTAGAAATTCAAAATTTGAAATAATTGGCCACACTTCTGTTACAAAATGCTATAGCTGGAAAGACTGATGGTTCTCAAACTATGGAATGGGTACCACTGTTGGAACTTTAAACAACGATGTCTGTAGTTCTGTGGCTCTAATGTGTGAGTGATGGCTTCAGTTCTGGTTCTACTGTGCATGTGGTCAAACCTCCGCCACCCCATCCCTACTGTGGAACACAGTACAAACCATTAGGAATAAAAAAAACAACAAAGAAAAACACTATTGTCCTCGGCCTCGACCGCCATTGATTTTCTTAATCGTGATCCACAGCCGCACGTACAGACCTGACAGATTCCATCATCCGCCGTTAACACAAGTGAGATTCATTTACCCGTTACCTGTGATGTTGGTATAAACACCGTGTGAGTCTGTGGTAGCTAGAAAATCCCAGTCATCACAACTTTATGAGCCTGAAAAACCTCCTCCAACAATGTCTTCCTCTGCACATTCACAGCAGTTCTCTCTGTGTTTTCCTTCTCTGAACGACTTTGTCTAAAAACCAGTGAACGGAGCAGAGGACGCTGTAAAAAACTGAACCATCGTCTGTTGGTTCTGACTGTGGTTTAGTTGGTGGGCGGTGTATTTTTTGTTAAGGTGAAATGTGAGGTGATCAATAACCTGGTTATAAAATATAAATAGTTTCACATCCTGCAGAATAGTTGTTCAATCAATATTTTGACACTGATTAATTTGAACTGTGCCTTCAAGATGGGAACAATATAATGTTCCATGCTGTCGCAGTACATATTATCAGAGGGTTAGTGAGCCTGCCTTACAGCAAGAAAGGTCAGCTGTTCGATCTCTGGTGGTCACTGATGGTCTTGGTTTATGCAGGATTAGGTTAATGTTCACTGTTCATTGACCGTAGGTGTGAATGTGAGTGTGAATGATTGTCTCTGTGATTTACTGTAGAACCTTCTAGACTTTGACCCTGCCCTGGTCTCATGACTGCAGTTGAAATTATATTTGTCCGAGGGTATATAAATGAGTCAAAACTGATTTTATTGCATTACGCAATGACAGTTTGTGCAAATGGTTCCGTGGGATTCCCAAAAATTCTTGTACAGGACCTCCAGTCCTGGTTTTGCTTCACGTTAAACTACAGAAGTAAATGAACTACAATAAATAAACACTTGAAAAAACATGATTTGTTGGTAGCTTTGCCTAGGTTCAGATACATCACTGCCACCTAGTGGCTCTAGTTCCAGCTCGTTAATATTTTTATACCAAACATAACGTGTAAAAACAACAAGAAAGAGGAAGAAAAAATAAAAGAAAACAATGAAAATAGAAGAAAGGCGAGAAAGAAAGGACAAAATAAAAGAAACGCAGAGGAAACTATTACAATTACTGTACTCTCCTCCGAGCTGCACATTCGAGGTAAATAAACACTTGAAAAAACATGATTTGTTGGTAGCTTTGCCTAGGTTCAGATACATCACTGCCACCTAGTGGCTCTAGTTCCAGCTCGTTAATATTTTTATACCAAACATAACGTGTAAAAACAACAAGAAAGAGGAAGAAAAAATAAAAGAAAACAATGAAAATAGAAGAAAGGCGAGAAAGAAAGGACAAAATAAAAGAAACGCAGAGGAAACTGAAAGATTACGAAAACAAACGGAAATGCTTTAATATTGTATTTCTAATGTTTTGTAGTGTTTTTTTTTTTAGAACATTCCAGGAAGTTCAACATTTCCCCCGTTCCTTTACAATTACTCTCCTCCGAGCTGCACATTCGAGGTTCGCGTTTCGTAGTGGGCGTTTCTCCGACGGCCCCTGAAGGCACCACAGCTCCCGTCCTACTTGAATGCAGCACAGCCACTGTTGAGGTTGATCCATGGCAACAGTCGAGCCTGTCCTCCACTCACACTCACACGCACGCACACACGCACACACATACCTTCAATCTCTGCCCGGCTGCCAGAGCACTGGAGCTGATATGAACCGAGGAACGACCACTTCTGACTGACAGACACACACTCCCCGGTACCAAGGTGACCGACCCGGAGCGAGTTAGGCGAGCTGCCCGACAACAGCTCTCCATCCTCGGCAGGTAACAGCGGCGAGGACCCGCACCTCGGAGCTCGGAACGCGGCCAACACTGGATGGTAGTAGCGGACGTGTGTGGAGCTTAAATCGCATTTTTTACGCCTCGCCGCGCTAATAAACGGACACAGGCAAACATGAAATCATTTTTTAACACTTTCCAGGCTGAGAAGCTTTGGTGTTTTTGATATTTATTCTGCCGGTGTGTCGGTGGTACCAGATAAAGCGGCACTGTCCCGATTCTTCTGCTGCTCAGTAGCACCGTTCAATCTTTGTTTATTTTTGATTTAATTTTTCTATTACTCCCGGTGTCTTTCTTGAGCATCATCGTGAAGATGGCGACTGGCTCTGGTTGGCAGCAGCAGTATTACTGCCCCACCGGTCAGGGGAAATTTAACTCCTCCACGGCTTCCAGCTTTCAGTCCGGCATCGCCATGGAATATACCCAAGACCTGCACCTGAAGATGAGCAAGAAGATAGCACAGCTAACCAAGGTATGGAGAGTTTTCATGCGGTCTCTCTGTGCTCTGTGTTCAAGTGTGCCAGCTGTGAATACAAACATCTGTAACGGCTTTTTGTACACGAAATTCCGTTAACATTTCATCAAATTTAGCTGCGGACTACTGCTGGATCCCTGTCATGGGACAATAACACCGTACCAGTATCAAAGTTAGATTTCCGTAGGCATAGTGGCGTCGTAAGGTTTGAAATATATGCCGAATTGTTCTAAACACATTTGAAAATAGATTTCACCAGTTAAAGTGTACGACACAAGGAAAAAACAAGTTTAAATACATGATAGCCAAAAAATAGTAAAAATGTCGAAAGGACGTGGAAAGTCTGACATGTTTCGGAGGTACGTTGATAAAATAGGATCTGATCCGAATCTCGCGGAACTATGTTTATGACAACACACTTTTTGACAGGACCCAAAACACAATGGGCTCGTCATAGTTTGGATTTATGAACCGAATTGTTCAACAGTACTCCCTCTTTAAGTAGATTATCGAAGACACACGCTAACTGCGATTATTGACGTTAAAACGACACGAAATCCAAAATGTGCGAAAATGTTGAATAGAATTTGGCATGAATGTCAATGTGTAACAGCAGTAGGCGCCATGTTCAGGTGTCAGGTGTTTTTCTGATGAGCTCTGATCCTCAGTCAAACATCTGCCTTATATACAGTACAGTGGGCTTAATGTTGGAAAAAGGTTGACTCCGAACTCCGTTCGGAATTCTGCCCATTTTGCTGCTCACTGCAGCAGAATTCTGTTAGCAGGCAAGGTACTTGGAGTAATTAAAAGTTGTATTTTAGTCCTAACTCATACTGCTGGGTGTTGGAATTATTCCCCGAATTTAAGCGCAGTATTTACCCTTTACAGTAAACTATTAAAGACCCACCACCAAAGTGTTAATTAAGATTTAAAACCCACGAATTCCCACAATCGTTATAAATTCAACCAGGTTTTATACAACATATCTCTTCTTATCCGAGAGAACGCCACGCTCCAGAGGGACCAGCATCCCGGAGGCGAACCCGGTCTGTTCAGATACTGCATCCATCAATAATGGGTCATTAACCATGACATTAATCAGATCAGTCATTAATCTCTTGCAGCAGCAGCAGCTCAGACTGTTCGTGGTTCGAGGTGATTTTCTTGCTCGTATTAATGAAATCCCAGGATCTTGTTAGTAACTGCAGCTAAATAATGCACTTCCTGTGAACTTTGATTATTAATCAGACTGATTGGAAGTCAAGTGTGAGCATCATATAAACCCCAGCAGACAGAATTATTTTCTCATCATACATTTTTTTATTAAAATACTAATTTCTCCAGTTTATTTAAATATTTATTTAAATATTTTTTGTCAAGATATTTTAACAGAATTTTGCTGATGCCATAATAATTTATTAAATTATTATTTAAATGTGGGACTATTGTTCTGCCCTCTCCCTGTGATATGACTCATTGAAGAGGCTGCAGCTGCTTTTTATTTCAATTTTCTGCTTAAAAAAAGAAAAATCCAACATCCTGCTCTGTCATCTTAAAAAGTCTGTGCAGCAGCCGTGGTTCTGTCGTCAGGAATCTCTAACCCTTCTAATTCAGATCACATTATAATAAGGGTTTACTGGATTTTGTTAAATTTGACATTTTCTGTCTTTTTTTTTTTACTAGTATCTATTGTAGTACTTGACCCACATTGGATTTGTACTGTTCCAGGCCTCTTAGTAGTATTCCTGTGTATCTGGAGTTTTCCTCCTCTCACAGTAGGATATAATGTTGTCAACGCTGACTCTAACTGTGGGCTTTGAAGGACATTTCAGAGTTTTTCTTGTGTTCCCTGGAGGCTCCGTACTTTCATCTCTCACTCAGATAAATGGCAGTGTTCCAGCATCTAACAGAGCAGTGACCTCTCTCTGCTGCCCCCACCCTGGGGTCAAAGGCAGCGAGTTTGTGGTATTAGCATGTTCTCAGGTGTCTTCTGGACATGCCTCTGACTCCTCCTCCTCATCATCATCCTCCTTCTTCCATTCTCACTGCTGTGAGAAGTGTTAAACACCTCCTCTTCCAAAGACTCTCTCTCTCTCTCTCTTTCTCTCTCACTCCCTTTCTCTCTCACTCCCTTTCACTACAGTATATCTCTTTGTGCTGAGGAAAAGAAGAAGAGGCTGTAAAGAAAAAACATAATCCAGCAGCCTTGAGGCAAGGTGTGTGTTTGTGTGTGTGTGTGTGTCCAGCATCAGTGCAGTGTGTCCTCTTTATAGTCACATTAAAGTAAAAGAACTCTCCTCACCTCGTTGGTTAATTATCCAAAAAAGAAAACAACAAACAGTTCTTCACTCACAGCCACAAACATTTCCACACATATATATATATTTTTAATGTTTTTTATGTTTTTTGCACCATTCTGTTTTCTTTAACTCCCATTCCACCCACAGGTCACATGAATTTTAATACGAACAAAATAAATGTGCCTTTTATTGCAGTGGAAAAATACTTTTTCTTTTACCCAATACTTTTCCATTTACTATCAGCATTGTTGTCACGGCAGACCGGAGTTTCTGATCTGTCTTGCTGATCTGAAGTCTGTGTTTTTGTAACTTCCACCTAAACCCCGGTCCAGATCATTTCAGATCTGTTGATCTGTGACCTGGTTTTTCACCTGTCTCTCACAGGACTCCCGTTGTTGTGAGAACACCCGACCGTGTCTGTCACACTCTGTGGAAGTGTAGCTGGTTGTACGGTAGCTATTTTTAGCAGACCTACATATTCTGTACAGTTAATACAAGGGATGGAGGCAGCGACCCATCCCTGTTTGTTTTGCTCAACAGAACAATTCCTCTGGGTCACACATGCTAACCAGTTGCCCCTTTGGCACCGCATTTGGTGGTTATTGTACCGGGATCCAGACTGAATGTAGGTCACATGTATGAATCAGAACTAGAGTTTGACTGTGTCATATGTTAAATTAAAACAGGTATTATTTCCTCCTTGATTTTTAATGGGACCCTTGGAGTGTGTGATGATGTGGCTGTGTGTGTCAGTGCTGCCCTCTACCTGTATTTTCTGGCAGGATGAGCTGCGTGAATATATGATCAGAAATTAAAAACGTCTATTAGTTTGATCACTGTAAGCTGCCAGTGTCAGTGGACGTGAATTCAGTCCCCAACCCAGATGTTTATTTTTTAATATTGTTTGTATATTGTTATTGTTATAATATATTTTAATATTGTTTGTACACCTGTCTATTACTTTTGAACAATAACTTTAAACTCGTTAAACCTTGTCTAACATCCTCCTCTGCTGGGGAGTGGGGAGAACTACAACCTTGAACTTTTGCACATGAATTCCTTGAAACCTGCATTTGCAGTATTTGGCCTTGAATTGAGCTAGTATTTGAGCTGTGAGAGCAAGTGTGAGTACCAGTGAGTATTACCACAGTGGTGTGTTTGAAGCTGAGACCAGCGGCGTCCAACAGTTTTAGTCACATGTCTCCCACACGTTGCCCTGGCAGTAGTGGGCCGCGGTGTAGCAGGAGAGCCGGTGTCCGGACCATCTGCTCCCCCTGACCACTGGTCTCTGTGGAGTGGGAGCTGTGCTCGGGAATAAAAACCATCGCCACAGAGCTCTCTCTGACACTTCTCAGCCTGATTGATTTCCAGCTTGCTGAGTCTGGAGGAAGTCTCCAGAGCGATGGTGGCTCCAGAATCTTTCATCATCATTTCTGTGACTGTGTGGCCTACTTTAGTCCTCAGCAGCGTTTGTGTCCTGCTGGATGCAAATCTGACATTTTCTTCACCGACCCAATTTTTTATTTTTTTTTAGCTTTGACTTTTTCTTCCGACACTCTCTTGTCAGTATTTCTGTGCTAATACTTAGCAAATATATAAATATAATAAAGTCATATAATTCATTTGTGCTTAAATCTCTAAACTTATTTTGGTTTAAGGTAGTATCATAAATTTGACTCTGAATTTGAATTTGATTGTGTCTAACAGCTTTGCTATTTTATTTTTTTTCCGTCCAAAAAAGCAAAATATTGTGTCTAACAGCTTTGCTATTTTATGCTAAACCTTTGGCAACATTTAACTCTTATGTTGTTTGTTACCATTAGTGTACTTAACTTAACCTAAGATTTGAATAATTTGATACCTTCTTGGTGATTTGTTGAGCTCTGGGGAACTATTTCCAGGCTGTTGTTTGGTTTAAATATATAAAAATAATGTTTAATCTCTTTGTGCCTTGTCGGTGGTTGATTATCGTTATTGTTATTCGTGTTGTTGTTGTTATTATTATTATTAGAACTGTTTTTGTGCAGTGTTTTTTCGTGCTGCGTTCAGGTGCCCTCTGTGTTCCTGTCTCGGTGTGATACGTCTTTAAGAAGTAACTTACGCTGGCTGGCGGTGGTTGGTACAGCTGTCAGGTACACCGGCGTGATACGTCTTTAAGAAGCGGTGGTTGGTACAGCTGTCAGGTACACCGTGGAGGAGTGCTCACCTGCTAGGACAAAGTTTCCTATAAATCCTAACTGGTGCAGTGTGAGCAGTGGGCGGGAGATGTTTTCTTGGAGGAATGAGTCAGATTCTGTTTCCTGTCTGCACAGACGCAGGTCTGAAGTCTTCTCCTGTTGTCAGGACTCTGGGAAGCAGCGAGGGCATCGTGTCATTTTGCATCATCAGACAGATGCTTCATAGAAGATGTATTACCAGGCCTGGAGAGTCTGGATGTCAGTATATTTATATGTACGTGTGTGTGTGTGTGTGTGTTACATCAGCATTGCCTGAGTGATTTCCGAGGTTGAATTCAGAAATAGACCTTTCTGAGGTCTTCAGTGTACTTCAGTACAGCTCTACTGCTATTGGAAGAGACAGCGATGGTGAAATGCTGTGGAGTCAGTGTGTGTGTTTGTGTATTTGTGTGTACTCTGCGATATTCCAGGCCTGCCGCAGCGTCGGAGCATCTTCAAGGGTCAACAAAAAAACAAAAAACAGACTGAAGAAAATGAAGGAATGTTGTCGGTTTTCAGTGTGAATATCTGGGAGCGTTAATCCTGAACTGGTGCAGAATAAACATCACAGTCAAACTGTAATCATGGCAGTGATGTAACGGTGATGTAATCCTGAAGTCTGAAGTCGTGGAGTTCTGACCATCTGCTCACTAAACCTAACCAGACTCCACTGAGCTCTGCGCTGCCAAACCTGGATTATGTCCTATACACACACAGGTTTTTGTTTATTTATATATAATCTATTCTCCAGCCCAGGGTCGGACAACCTTCAACACCGGAAGAAGTTTTCTTTTGATAGTCTATCGTAGTAACTTTTAAGGAAGAGGTTGTTTTTTTTGATAGTCTATCGTAGTAACTTTT
>NC_024313.1:9980847-10003277 GCF_000523025.1 Cynoglossus semilaevis | reverse complement strand
AGGTGTAAATTCTTTTTATTTTTTTGGGAATTCTGCAAATATCTGTTTTTAAATGGGCTTCATTTTATACGTTTTCAACGTGGGCGTTGGATCGGCCACCAGGTGGCTCCCTCCATTTCTTACGTACAATCTATGGTTCTCAGTGCGGTTCTTGAACTGGTGGCCCCAGTATGAGAACATGAGAACTACTTCTCTTTTGATTGATGTGGTCAGTGAAGACTGACCTGAGGAGTTTATGGTCTGGGTCTCCAGGTTCAGGTCTTACACGTTGGTCAGTCAGTGAATAACGGTCAGTCAGTAGGAGTCACATGGACAATAAAGCAGGTTAGCCTTTAGGGTGTGACTGTGGAGTGATTGATCGGACTCACGGTGGGTTCTACTTCTGGTTTGTTTTTTTGTTTTTTTTTCTTACCCATCAAACCATGATGGTGTGGAACAGACTGTGCTGCTAGCTTCTGTAGCTTCCACACTGAGGCCCACACCTCTGTGGGTGATGTCACAGTTGACTGCCACTTGGTGAAAACACTGCTGCTCTCACTGCATATTAGATTTTTGGAGAGAGAAAAAAAAAAAACCCAAGCGTAACTGCTGAGTGTGAGAGTGTGTGTGAGAATGTGTGTGTGAGAGTGTGTGTGTGAGAGTGCTGTCAACGATGCAGTGAAGACGAGACAGTGGAAGGAAAAGACACGGGCGGAGTGACATCTCATTAGCAGCTGTTGTTAACAGGAAGTGGGAAAAGAGTGGTGATGATGAAGGTGATGATGATGATGATGAAGGTGATGATGATGATGATGATGATGAAGGTGATGATGTGATGATGATGATGATGATGGTGATGGTGAAGGTGATGATGATGGTGATTATGGTGGTGATGATGATGATGATGATGGTGATGATGAAGGTGATGATGATGATGATGATGATGGTGATGATGATGGTGATGGTGATGGTGATGATGATGATGATGGTGATGATGGTGTGACTACGGTGTTGGCCATAGAAGGTCGTTCTGGTGGAAACACTACAACTGTTCATGTAAAACAGGTGAATGAAAGAAAGGTGCTGATAGTGCACGTGTACGTGCGTGTGTGCGTGCGTGTGTGTGTGCATGTGTGTGCGCACGCTCTTCTCACACGTGCACACACTCTGCTCATTAATCTCTGCAGCATGTTCCCTCACTGATTGACACACTTCTCTGTCAGATTTCATTAAGATTCGCCCACACGTTGGTTGGCTTACTGTATGTAGGAGCACACACACACACACACACACACACGTGCACACACACAACCATGCACACACACACACCAGCTGGCAGAAATACACAGAGTTGGAGGGAAGAATGATGGCCTAAAGCACTACAGTAGACACTAAACACACACACACACACACACACAGAGGGAGTGTGTGTTGAAAATCTGAGTCATCGTAATTGTTTGACCTTGGGTTTTTGCACTTTGCACCGTTGTACTTTTACACAAATACTTATTATATATATACCATATTTGAGGTACTGCCCCTTATTTTTTACAATCAAATATATATATAAATATATATAGTAAGATGACACAGTATACGTATATGACGTGACTATACAGCATTACTGAATACAGTATATATTGGACTCAGTGTGTATTAAAGTATATATAAACAATATAATATTTCTAAAACTACAGCATTACTGAATACAGTATATATTAAATATACAGCATGTATATAATGACACAGTTTATTTATTCTGTATTGTATATAAACCTTTGCAGTATATTTATGTACTCCATAGTATCTATAAGCTTTACAATATTTTTAGAACTGTATGTACAGTATATTTAGGTCCAACATATAGACCTAATATTTACCAACTTTCTTTCCTTTATTTTTTTTCCAAAACATAGATTTTTCCATCCGACTCATTTTACTTCCTCCGCACGAGGTAATAAATTCACATATATAAAAGTCGTCCACGTTATGACCTGAGCAACAAAATAAAGAGAAATGAGTCTCGTGTCTGTGAACCAGCGTTGATGCAGACGAGTGGATGTGATTGGCTGAGAATCCCGTCATTGTTAATGAGTTAACGACTCTTTTCTCCTCTCCAGTATTTCCTTCTTCTTCTTCTTCTTCCTCCTCCGTTTCCTTTTTTTAAACTCCAGTTTATTTCAGGAACCGTTTCCTAACTTAGACTTTTACCTGCAGACGAATCCATCACTGTGATCTAAAAGCAGCTGCTGTCTTTGGGGGAGGAGGGACGGAGGGAGTATTTTCTGACTTTCTAAAAACTGCACAGCACGCCATTATTACAAATTCATACGTCGTGTGCACAACCTGAGAAGTGGATTTGACTAGAGAGTCTAGACGCACCGTTTTCTGACCCCCGGCCCACGCATTTAACTCCTTTTTTGGCAGACGTTGTCAGCAGCATCAGGATATTAGACGCTGCATCGTTTTCCTCGTCTTTCCTTGGCAGCAGGAGCGAGAGCGGCGCGGCGGCCGCCGGGGACCAGACTTAACTGGTTGGATTCAGCCTGTCTTTCCTGATGGGAGGAGTGGACTCTTAACCCTCCTTTTTAACTATTAACAACAGATTTATTCAGATGGAGGAACAGATGTAGCTACAGGCTGCTGCGGCTGCTCCAACATAAGGAATGTGTTGTCATTACATGACACTGTCATTATGCTGTCGTAGGCAGGGTTTAGCAAAGTCGGTCGCTGATACCAAATGTTGCAGGAAATGTTTAAACACTGTGAAGTCGGGCTGCTTTACACAGCAATTTGGTTTAATCCGGATGATATTTTGGTACACCACAACTTCAGTCATATATTTACAGCTTAGTCTCAAATAGTTATAGATCATCTTCAGTAATGTTTATTATTATGTATTATTTCCATAGAAACATGAATTATCCGCTATATAGAGAGAAAAAATGTTTCTGCAAATTGACACGTTAACATCGCCCCCTGGTGTCTGCTCACATCTCTAGAATGGCACCACGTTTGTGCTACAGTACCTTGTCCTGATTTGTTGTCCTTTTTTGTACACTCTCCAGTCTCTGTAGACTCCTGTCTCCGTAGACATGAAGACAGGACATACAGTATTTTTAACCAACCAAAAATGTCCTGAAACAGCTTTTTTTATTAGCAGTCGACGCAATGTGAAAAACTCATAGAGACACTTGTCTGGTCCAGCAGAGCCTCACGGTGCTGGACTTCATGTCAGTGGACAGACATCACATCACCTCGTGTACAAGTAAGAGAAAATATATAAAAGTTTGTTGTGTTTGTCTGAAAACCCAGAATCTTCTGTTAGTTTAAAAAGGCAAAGATTTTCTTTCTTCAAATTCTTACAAACGGTGTCTTCACATAAAAGACCACAGTGTCCACTCTTAGCATCTCTCTTCTCGCCTTTTAAATCTTTATTTTCTCCAGACTACTTAGTCCTGTTTCGTTTCCTTTTTTAAAAAAAAAAAATTGGCAGCCCCTTCTGTCTCCCCCCTTTGTCCCTCCTCCACGTCCTCCGTGCCGAAGTCTCTGCTAATCTCCGTGTCCTTCCCTTCAGCTAGAGGACGTCCAAACGGCAGCAGGACATCACTCAGTCCTCTGCGTCTGCGTCTCGGTGTGAAGATAAAATAAGACCGATCCCTGAGGTGATATTTGGACATTACCAGAGTAAAACCACACAGAGGTCAAGAGGTCAAGGGAAACAACAGGACAGTGCGTTGACACTTGGACCTTTATTGTAAATGAAGCTCTTTTATGTCAAACTGTATTTTATGAACCACTGGGAAATTTGTAACGAGCGCAGAAGGAGAGCAGGAGAGTCACCGCCTCTGGAATTTAGCTGCTGTTGCCATGGAGACTTTATTTTTTGCAAGTCACCAGTCAAACCGTGTTCCTGTACAAAGTCAGTAAGAAGACGTTCGGGGTAGAAAAGAAAGACGTCTCTAACCTCCACGTCAACGCAACAGTTTCATCATCGAGGCCCAGATGGACCGATCTTCAGAGACATCTTTGACCCCAGACTCACTCCCACGCTCAAGCGATGCGACGGCAGAGAAATCGTTTCACCCCATGGGGGGGCGGGGTCTTACTGCAGCCCATTACCCCTAAAAATATCTATTCATCCACGCAGTCCTCTGACCTGCCTCTACCCTGAGATGCTGCTGGGCTGCTTGACAACCACAGGGCTCAGCATCCCTGCTTTTAAACCAATCACTTCTCTGAGTGGTGCTTTATGTCCAATCAATACGGCTCATTCTCCGCAAATGCAGACATTGCTTTTCTCTGCCGCGCCGTGCCTCGCATCAAAGTTCAATCTCTCCAAAATTCTCTTTTTTTTTTTCCTGCCTGGTTATTTGTATTGTTAATCCCTGTATAGTTAAGGTGTTTCATATAAATGCAAGTCATTGTTTCTCAACAGAAGTGGGCGATAAAGTCCTGAAGTGGGTCATCATTCACCAGACAGGTCCAAATATAGTCTCTCATACTTCTGATTTAAAGATTTGGATTTTAGAACAGTTGACTGGGTTTTTTTTCTGGACTCTCAAGAGAATGTTTTACAAAATCACCCTGTTTCTTCAGGCCAACGTTTGAGGCAAACTGTGGTGAAAGACAGTGTTTTCCAAAACTGATCTGATCCTGGTTTTGTTCGCTCATTAACACGATTTTGGTTGACAGGTAAACAGTGACATCCAGAGTAGTTTTTTAACCAAAAAAAAAAGAGAAAATACATGCAGAGAACAGCACCCCTGTTTCAGTGTTATTTGTTTGTTTTTTTTTGGTAACATTATTTGGAAGCCTGTGTCATCATTTAGCAACTTTTCAGTCTTTACACTAACATTGAATCATCGGCTGATGATGTCATCATCAGAGCACAGTAAATTTTTTGGTAACATTATTTGCAAAATATTTCATCGGCTGCTGATGATGTCATCATCAGAGCACAGTTTGCAGCACTTCAACAAATACTAGAAATGATTGTGTGTTCTGCAGTTTTAGTTTAAGAAGCCTCATGCCTCGCTTCTGTTGGAAAAAAAAAAACATCCACATCAGTTAAACTAAGACTATGACTGCGGGTACTAATGTGTACGAGTGTGAAAACTTTACTTTGAAAACCACTGTGTCAACACAGGAGTAAAAACACCAGCTTCAGCTGGAAGGACCTGCTGCTCAGGCCTTACAGGCAGCTGTGACTGTAGTGAAGCTAATGACACGGTGTCTGCCAAAGAATATGCAAAACCCTGTGATTAGTTTTTTGTCTTTTTTTTTTTTCTTAAAAAGGTAGCTGAGTCTTTGAGGTTCCAGGCCCTTTCATGTATAATTGAGCGGCCGCAGGCAGGAATCTGCTGAGTCTCTAATCAGCCTCATCAAACAAGGACGTCTGTAACAGAGGAAAACATCCAGACTTATTATCCCAGCAGCTGTAGATTCAACCTAATTGTCCAAATGAAATTCTTTGATTTGATAACTGCACCCCCCCTACACCGCCCCTCCTCTGTGGTCAGAGCAGCTGGTGTTGTGTTTTGGGTGTGTGTAAGCGACGTATGGTTTGTTGTTGGTGTTCCAAGGTTAAGGAAGTCACTGAGTGTTGGGTAAAGTGCGTGATAGTATTTTTGAGATTGTTCTTGTTTTTTAAACAAAGCACTGAGACCGACAGGGCAAATAAAAGCTGTTGGGTTTTTTTGGATTTTTTTCAGAACTTAGTTTTCACTTTCGTCTTTACCTCTTAAAAAACACAGCTGCAGGTGCTGCAAAACTGCGACCTTGAAAGTGCTTGAGTTTGACTTAACAGTAGGAAACGTGGAACCATGACTTCACCATTGTGTCCGTAACACAGAGGGTAGTGAAGAAACGCCAACGATCAGGACGTGAACGACGTGACCTGTTGGTGTTTGTTGACTCTGACTTTGACCACATTTCTCCTCCACCCTTTGTTGAAGCTCTGACTCCATTATTTATCACTCAGGTATTTTCTCAGTGATTGTGTTAGGCTGAGGGATTTTGCTGCTGCTGCTGCTGCTGCCGCTGCTGTTGTTGTTGTGTAGGAAGTGTTGAGTTTGGAGTGAAGCTTCATCGTGATCATCACCTCTGTTGACGCTCCAGCTTAAAAAATAAAAAACTGGATTTATCTTGTTTGTGCGAGCTTTAAATGGACGGAGACACTTGGTTGTTTGTCATTGTTTTGATGATGTCACTGATTATCTGTCTATGGTCAAAGTGAGAGGTTCAACAGTTCAGATTCATCTTCAGTGGAGTCAGAATTTATATTTATTTTATTGACTTTTTTCTGGCCCTTCATCAGCAGTCACCACAGCGGTGATCCACGCTGTGATTCTGGCACAACCCAGGGACGGGGGATTACGTGGATTATAATCCAGAAAAATAATAGTGGTGTGTATTGGCAAGAATCTGTCGATATGATACAGTGGCTATTCTTTTTTTTTTAAACAATTTAATTGCACTAAAACTGTCATCATAGTCAACACTGCATCTGAACATCAGGTTATTAACACTGGAACAGAGGGATCTACATTTGGAATCACCAAAAAGGAAAATGAAATGAAACCAACACCAGGAATATTGGACTGGGAATTGTAAAAAAAAAATTCATAGAGTGCTGTGGAATATTGATAAGGTATTGTAAATCAACATATACTGATTTTTACTGATTGATATTTTCTAACACCACTAAAATATATTGACAGTTTTTAAATTAAAGGTCCCGAATGTTTGAGTGGCTCATGTTTAGCACTGGCTTTGTTGCCTCAGTTCTCCGTCCTCTCCACCTCCGTCCTCTCCACCTCCGTCCTCTCCACCTCCGTCCTCTCCTCCTCCTCCTCTCCTGCTTTGTTTTCTCATCTGTTTATATCCCAGCTCTGCTCGTGGGTTGAGCTGCGGTGTCCCGCCTCCCTCTCTTTATCTCAGGCCATTAAACACAGCAGCGAGGCCTTTAATGCAGCTGTCACATGATGAGTGTGTTTGTGTTTCATTGACACGATGAGGCAGTTGAAAAGCACACGTGTGCTCAAGTGATCTGTTTTCACCAGAGCCTGATGGCGTTCTGCAAAAAAAACCAAAAAAAAACACATCAACAAAAGGGATGAGACTCCATCAGTGGACAGTGATTTAGCATCAACATTACCCATGATTCACTTTAACTCAGGGGGGAGTTACATTAGGGAGAATAGAGTGCTGTGAAGGCTAAAGAAGTGTTTAGGATTTTACGAGTCCTTTCATAACCGGCTGACAGACGATCTGCAGCGACGCTGGCAGAAGAAACCCACTCTGCGTGTTCTGGATTTTGTGGAAATCAATTGCAGCTCTGCTGCTCTGTGAGCAACACTTTTGCAAACTCATGATGTTTCAGTTGGTTGCTATAGTTTAGCCGTTAGCTCCCCTTTATCACTTCATCCAACACCTAGAAATGAGCACGTCTCGCACAAGTTGTTGAACAGTTTTCATTCAGTCCTCCTGCTTTTTCACTGCTCTTTCTTTGGACTTTATCGGTGGTTAAAAAAAAGAAAAACCTCTCAACAGGAAATCAATGGCCTATTATACACATGAAGGAATCACCACTGATCTCAGACCAGCAGGTGTTCTCAAAAAACATCGTCAGCGGTTCTGTCACCAGTGATTATTTTGCAGTTTTGTCTGCGGAAACAGCTCAGTTAGCGGCTAGCACACTGACCTAGTTTGACAAATCAAAGTTTGAATCCTGGAATTTTGGTCTTCATTCTACCTTCCATTTTACACATTTAACCAAAAATATATGTGGCGTGAAAATGGAGTGCATATATTCGTCCCTTTCTTATGAACTGAAGTCATGGCTGAGTGTAAAATATCAGACAGGAAGTGAAAGGAGACCCCGGCAGTCTGTGTCTTTTCCACAGTGATCCATCTGTGCGTTACTCCATTATGACCGTCCTATTCAGACATCACATCTTCTTCGACCCAGACTCATCACAGTCTTTGCTGTGATGATCCGAAACCAATGTTTCAATCAGACAGAGTCACGGCCGATTGACTGCTTCACTGACGCCATAATTCATGATTGGGTTTTACTTAAATTGAACTCAGACACAGAATGAGACGGTGGAGAATGACCTCTGGCCCTGCGGCGGTGATGTACGGCGCCGCTCTGCAGAAAGCGATCACGCCTTAAATGATTTCCACACTGCAGCAGCGGTTGACCGAACACTCACAAAAGGACAAGGAGAAGTCTTTAAATCAGACACAGGGTGTCAGGGATCCCAACGTTTGTGATAGGATTGTCTGAAATGTTCCATCCCGCTGAAAAACCCACGGCCACGACAACTTTGTGCTTCATCGAAGGACCGTCAAGGTTACGATAACACCAACCACAATGTACGCGCTTAACTATGAAAATAATAAACAGATTTAAGGATGAGGACGTTAATCCTGAGCTGCAGCTTTAGACAAGCTTCACTTTTCACTAACCTTGAAGAGAAAACAAAATCCTCAAGGTCTTTGTTCAGTGGAAAAACCCTGAAAAAGAGGTGAACGGATGAAGTCAGTGTGTTATTGGGTAGAGGGAGTGTGGAGCTGAAAACCAGAGCAGTTGTTCAGTTCACAAATATGGAGAAATTAAAGAACACAACGTTTATTTCTCTAGTTTCTCCCAGTCCCATCAGTCTTAGTACAATTACAGCAGTTATACTCAACTTTTGAAATTTGTCTCCTGGTCCATCGTAAGCTGGTCTGTCTGTAGCCAACGTTGGCTCATGTTAATACCAGATCTGTTGTAGCTAACGTTAGCTCTAGCTAACGTTGGCTCATGTTTATACCAGATCTGTTGACGATAACGTTAGCTCTGTTGTCTGTACCAGGACTGTTGTAGCTAACGTTAGGTCTTGTGTCTGAACCAGGACTGTTGTAGCTAACGTTAGCTCTGTTGTCTGTACCAGGACTGTTGTAGCTAACGGTAGCTCTGTTGTCTGTACCAGGACTGTTGTAGCTAACATTAGCTCTGGTGTCTGTACCAGGACTGTTAAATCTAATGTTATGAATTTATTGACGCTAACATGATGTGATTGTTCATCTTCTGCAGAACATGTCTAAGTAATGAGACGTAGCTAAGTGATCTAATGTTATGAATTTATTGACGCTAACATGATGTGATTGTTCATCTTCTGCAGAACATGTCTAAGTAATGAGACGTAGCTAAGTGGCTAATGTAGGTTTTGTCAAGGTGTGTGTTTATACACATGTTCCTGACAGACAGACAGTTAGGAGTTGGAGTGTGGGGAGAACTGCTGAGACAAGACGTCCTAGAGACGCAACTGACAACTTTTAAGGCCAAGAGGGAGTCATTTAAAGTCATGACAGAATACAGAGATGCACATACACACACACACACACACACACAGGTGTGTGTGTCTACTTATCCCATTATTTCCCAGGAGGCTGCCTGGCAAGCAGGTGATGGAGCGCGGCTCATCGTTCAACAGCTGCAGACACATTTACACACACACACACACACACACACTCCCTGAGTGAAGCTGAGGTCAGATTAGATCAAGCTGTCATTGCTGTGTGTCTGTGTGTCTGTCAGTCATTGTCTTTGTGTATGTGTGTGTGTGTGTGTGTGTGTTCAAATGAAACGTTCGAAAAAATCTGTGTGTTTAGCCTCACACAGTGGGTGTCAGTCAGGGTTAGGGAGACAGCTGGGGAGAGAGGAAGAGGAGGAGATGCTTGATTGGTCAGGCCGGACGCCACCTGGAACTCACACACACACACACACACACACGCACACACACACACGAGCAGAAACAAAAATAGCTATAAAATAAGTCAGAACAGAGCTGTGTGTGTGTGTGTGTGTGTGTGTGTGTGTGTGTGTGTGTGCAGGTGCAGCAACTGAAAAGGTTATTTTTCCTGTTAAATGAACAGACCCCTCAGTGGGGGGGGGTGAGGGGTGAGGGGGGGTGAGGAGCTGCAGAGTCACAGGTCGCAGCTAAAGGTGAACAATATTAATGAGATTTTAAGTTAAGGTTTGACGACGGTTGTGACTTTGGGCCCGTGTTTCCTGCAGCGTTTACATAAAATATATCTGTTGATACTGGAGTCACGTGGTGGAGCCAGAGGAGCAGAGCCTGGAGGTTTCTGTTCACGTGTGTTTGTTCCTGGTCTGGTCAGACCTACAGTAAATCGCTGCGTTTTAATTTGGACAAAAAGAATCATAAGACGGTCATTACCTTGGACAACGGATTGATCGATATTTCCTGTTAAATGGTATCGGCCATGTGGACCAGTTAATGATTGGTTGAACATTTAGTGCCTCACTGGTGGAGACTGGAAGGGAATGCAGCGTCAGATCCACAGAGACGTGGACCCTGGAGATGTCCAGAGAGACACACGGACTGTGAGACGTTCTCAGTCCACACAGGAGCAACTCTGAATGAGATAGTTTCATCAAAGGTGGATTAAAGAGGCGGGGGGGGGGGGCGGTCAGGGGGGGTCGTCAGCTCAGGGCCTGTGTTCATCGTGACTCATCTGACCTGATTCAGAAAACAGCAGTTGCAGCAGAAAAAAGACACAAGAAGAAGAAGAAGACGAAAAGGCAGAGGAGACACCAGGAAACACACGTGTTGTTGTTGTTGTTGTTGTTGTTGTGACTTTACGAGTGAATAAAGGACTCGTCACGTTGGCACCTGAGCATGAGTGTGTTCACGGACGACGTTTCATCATGGAAACACGACACAATGTGATAATCCACCAGTGGGAACGCAGCTACAGCAAATGGAAAATTGCTGCTGTTGCCACTGAAAGATTAGGAGAACGAGAAGAAGATTAAAGTTCTGCTGCGAGCGTATCCTCTCCAGCTGCTCCACGTTCTCTTTTTCATTCCATTAATTTGGAAAACTGGGCGAAATTGGGAGCACAGATTTCCCAAAAGTCTACTGTCTTGACATCAAACAAAAAGAGAGAAACCAATGGAAGAACGGAACAAAACGGCGTTTGTAGTTTATCATCTCTGCGTTTGTTTGTTGAAGCGTCGTACCAGCAACCCTTTTTCCTCTCCTCTCTTACATTGGATTCTCCCTCCACCGACCTTCATCGTGGAGTCTTCCTCACTTCTCTTTCACACCACCTGACCTGGGCCAGATGACAGATGATTCGTGGCCAGAAACAGAAAAAAATGCCATCCATGGATTTGACGGACAGACAGGATGTTTGTTCCATAGTTTGGTGTCATGTTTCCACGGTGATAAAGGAGGAAGAGGAAGAGGAGGAGAAATGCTGTTTGTTTTTATTTCAATCTCAATCTCGTTCTTTTCCAGTGTCAGCCGTTTCTTGCGAGGTGGATCTGAGTTGTTGTTGTTTTGTTTTTTTTTGTTCTCTGTAAATCAGAGCAGTTCCACGGGGAAACAAGTTGCTTCTCCAAAGTTGAAACGCTAAATGGATCTCTGCAGTCATTGATTTCCTCATTGTTACCATTGAATTTCCTGCCGTCAGCGACACAACATTCTGTTAAAAACCTCCGTGTCTTTTCATCAACCTGCTCATCAACTGTCCGTCTGTGCTCCACCAATCAGGGAGGAGGGGTGTGTCCTCTGTAATCAGAGTACCAGAAAAGTTGATTTGCTGTTTGTTCCAGTGCAGGACTGTAGAGCTGAACAACAGTTCCACATATAATCTCCTATATTTTTCTAATATCGCAATATTTCGCTTCACGCTAACACGTATTGATTTTCTAAAAGCCCTGCTTGGATTTTTGTGCTTTTTCTTCTTGTCCACAGTAAGTGTCAGTAGAAAGTTGTGTTTCACCTGAGCGACACTGGACCTGTTTGTCCTCTCGCCCGCCCCCTCGCCCGCCCCCTCACCCACCTGGCTAACTCTCCACTCTGGCTACATGCGTCACTGGCTGAGGGAGAATTACAGGGTTTGAATTAGAGGAGCGTTGAACCACTTATGTGAGCTCCGCTTCTGACTGTCATTTGTTCATCTGTCTCCCCCATTTCTCTCTCTCTCTCTCTTTCTCTCTCTCTCTCTCTCTTTCTCTCTCTCTCTCTTTCTCTCTCTCTCTCTTTCTCTCTCTCTCTCTTTCTCTCTCTCTCTCTCTCTTTCTCTCTCTCTCTCTTTCTCTCTCTCTCTCTTTCTCTCTCTCTCTCTCTTTCTCTCTCTCTCTCTTTCTCTCTCTCTCTCTTTCTCTCTCTCTCTCTTTCTCTCTCTCTCTCTCTGTTTTTCATCATTCATTTTTCAACCTTCTCCCCTTTTATGGAGACAGCTGTGTCTAGTGTACATGACAACAGCTGCGATAAGTCTTGCCAATCAACTGTGTGTGTGTTTCTTTGTGTGTGTGTGTGTGTGCACGCTTATAACTGGTTCAAAGAGAGTTTTAGTGTTTACTCTCTCTCTCTCTCTCTTTCTCTCTCTCTCTCTTTCTCTCTCTCTCTCTTTCTCTCTCTCTCTCTTTCTCTCTCTCTCTCTTTCTCTCTCTCTCTCTTTCTCTCTCTCTCTCTCTGTTTTTCATCTTTCTTTTTTCTACCTTCTCCCCTTTTATGGAGACAGCTGTGTCTAGTGTACATGACAACAGCTGCGATAAGTCTTGCCAATCAACTGTGTGTGTGTTTCTTTATGTGTGTGTGTGTGTGCACGCTTATAACTGGTTCAAAGAGAGTTTTAGTGTTTACTCTCTCTCTCTCTCGCTCTCTCTCTCTCTCGCTCTCTCTCTCTCTCTGTTTTTCATCTTTCTTTTTTCTACCTTCTCCCCTTTTATGGAGACAGCTGTGTCTAGTGTACATGACAACAGCTGCGATAAGTCTTGCCAATCAACTGTGTGTGTGTTTCTTTATGTGTGTGTGTGTGTGTGTGTGCGCGCGCGCTTATATCTGGTTCAAAGAGAGTTTTAGTGTTTACTCTCTCTCTCTCTCTCGCTCTCTCTCTCTCTCGCTCTCTCTCTCTCTCTGTTTTTCATCTTTCTTTTTTCTACCTTCTCCCCTTTTATGGAGACAGCTGTGTCTAGTGTACATGACAACAGCTGCGATAAGTCTTGCCAATCAACTGTGTGTGTGTTTCTTTATGTGTGTGTGTGTGTGTGCGCGCGCACACGCTTATAACTGGTTCAAAGAGAGTTTTAGTGTTTACTCTCTCTCTCTCTCGCTCTCTCTCTCTCTCTCTGTTTTTCATCATTCATTTTTCAACCTTCTCCCCTTTTATGGAGGCAGCTGTGTCTAGTTTCCATGGAAACCGCTGCGATAAGTCTTGCCAATCAACTGTGTGTGTGTTTCTTTATGTATGTGTGTGTGTGTGTGCGCGCGCACACGCTTATAACTGGTTCAAAGAGAGTTTTAGTGTTTACTCTCTCTCTCTCTCTCTCTCTCGCTCCACCCCGCCCGCTCTCCTGACATCACCTGTCTGTGCGGTGTATAATTATGGTCTGCCCACTCCATTCTAAATTTAATTCAACCTTCAACCGACACTTATGGAAACTTTACCTTTAGTAATTTAAGTAAAACGATTGGCAGAGACTGACTTTCATCTTCTCACTCTGACTTCACAATATTTCTCCTGCTGCCAGAACGTCTTCTTTTCTGAGGCTCTAATCATAGACTGGATATAAGTAACGGACGAAGAAGAAGAAGACGAGGTCCAGCACTGACGATGACCACAGGTCGTCTGCTCTGATGGATTTAGAGGAAATGAAAAAATAGGATTTTCTTCGTCTGACGATACTGTGTAAAACTTTGAGGCAGGGGGGGTTACCTTTACCAAACCTCACCTCCCCCTCCTCTTTTTTTGCCGCCTTCTCTTTCTCTTTTAACTATTTGGAACAGACCCAGGAAACCTGGAGGCCATTCTCAACATAATTCATTTTTTAACAAAGAAAACATCTGGGGCGGGGGCCACCATTGAGGCCGTGCTGTGGCCACCGTCCAATAAATAAAATGGATGAAATGGAATAAAATGTTTCTGGGTTACAGAGAATGTTTTGTGTGTTGACACAGCAGTGCTGATTCTCAGTATCAGCTGGAGGAGGCGCTGCTCTCACCTGAGGCTGTTAGAAAAAAAAAAAAGAAAAATAGAACAAAAAAAAACATGCAGTGCTGCATTTTAATATCAGCCGCTGCACAAACACATTTGTGTTTCTAATCACAGCTCTGTGAACGTGACGTCTCGTCGTCTCGTCGTCCGGTGGAACTCCAGCGCAGCCACAAAATCCTCAAACACTTTCCTGTCACACTGCTGTTGTTTTAAATTGTTTTTGGTTTTTTTTTCCCGGTCCAGTCTTCTCCCGAGGGCAGCGGGTCTGCCCCCTCTGTCTGCTCTCATCGAGCGCCACACACAGAAAAGCCCAAACACACACACACACACACACACACACACTGTCCTGCGTTTATCTTCTCTTTGTTGTGACATTGGACAGTAGTGAACAGCACCAGGCGTCAGATCTGTGCTCCTGTGTCACACACCGATGGAAATGCAGTACTTATTGTACCGTTACTGTACTTCAGGGCAGCTTGGGAAGTATTATAACATTATAGAATATATAAATATGTGATTAAATCATGTGATTTGTTGTCTCTCTCTCTCTCTCTCTCTTTCTCTCTCTCTGTCGCCCTGTTATCTTGCAATGATGCTGTGTTGCATTTGCAGGTACGCTGCCCCCTGTCTGCTTTTATGGAGGGGATTTTCATTTTCTTTGGTAAATCAGGTAAATCTGACACGGGGGATGAGCGGTTGCTGCTTCTGCCTTACAGCTAGAAAGTCCCTGGTTTAATTCTCAGTGGCAACTGATCTGTGTGTGTGTGTGTGTGTGTGTGTGATTAGGCAAGCATATATTTATGGATTTTTATACACGATACAAAATGATCCTGCTGTACTCAGAACATTGTGCGGGGGTGGACGGTCCAACAGAAGAGAGGAGTTTTGTGCTGTTTTTTTAACCTTTAAACGATCATAAACGGTTGTTTGGATTGTGTACATTTAATATATATATATATACGAGAAAGATTACTAAAAGTTAGCATAAAAACAACCAAATGCTGGTGAAATTATTTTTTTTTTATTTTAAACAAAAATACTTTAGGGTTGAATTTTCCTGTTCTTGCTGACAGACAGAGACAGATTTTGAGCCAGCTACAACCCCACAAAGGGCCACAATAGGGCCACGGACCCAACTTTGGACATCCCTGTTATACACTACACACAGTGTGACTGTAGTCCAGTGACGTAAACTAAAGCTTTATTTATTCCTGGGGGATGAAGGAGCAGCTTTGTCTTCCCGGCCGCTGCAGAGATAAGGTCTCCTCATCAGTTTTATCTGGGCTCGACTGAGGCACCTGTCGTCTGTTCCCAGGTGCTGTGGCAGTTTTATCAGGCTGTCGGTGGATGTCAGATGGATGGTTGTGGTCACGGTGGTGGGGGTGTGATTACATCCTGCTCTCCCTCACACTTTAACACAGAGTGCAGCTCAGTGTATATTGATCCTAAACGAAATGATCAGCTCGGTCTGGTACGGTTTCTTTTTCTGGACAAAAGGACATTAGATTGAACTGCAGCCGTGGCAGAGACAAAGTACTGAGACAAAGTACTGCGATAAAGTACTGCGATAAAATACTGCAACTGAGCTAAAAGGTTCATTTTTAGTTCTAATAGAAATCATTGAAGACCAGAAGCTAACTGCACGCCAGGGTCGCTAAAGTATTTAAAGCCGCTGTTGGCTGCGTTTGTTTCCAGCCACAGGGAGGCAGCACTGCCCATGACAGCCAACTGGGTGGCGCTAAAAAACGATAACAAGTAACAGCTCATAGTCTTGAGCACAGAGGCAGATTGTTGCTTTAATTAAAATTGGGGGAGTTACAGTATCACCCTCCCCAGCAGATGGCGCCCAATCCTCTGTGGGTTACGCCAAGAAACCACTCTGGCAATGTTGATTTCTTTCTATTATTGAAAATAATAGAAAAACAATAATTATAAGTTTGAGACAGTTTCTGACAAATAAAAACAGAACCAAGTTGAAAAGTTGAGGAGAGAAAAGAAATTCAGACAAAAACAAACTTTTCGACAGTGTTTGTTTGTTTTTCAGACATGATTATGACAGGATGAACAATCAAATTCCAGCTTTAATTGTCAGTGTAAACACAGAGCCCACTCACGGCTGGATGAGTGAATCAAAGCTGCAGCAGTGATCATCATCATCTTCATCATCATCATCATCATCACTTCACTGGAATGTGTTGCTGTGTTAACGCTTCAGTGAGCGGTGAGTTCTGATTGGTTCTGTCTCAGCTGTGAACGATGACAACAGTTGATCGCAGTCGTATGTGTGGAGGTCTGATCAGATGGTTTCTCAAGGTCAGGGGCGTGTCTGCACCGGCGTCTGGACTGAGAGCTGTTGATGCATGAGCCTGATGTTCTGGACAGACGTGGACTCACTGACGGTGAATGTCCTCTCTTTGACTAAAGAGCAGTTTGAAGACTTTGTTCTTTAGTTCCAGGAGGTTTTTTTTGTTTTTTTTTGTCCAGGGAGGTTGTTAACCCTTCGTGCCTTCACGTGTGATTCACTGCAGGTGTGAAGTCATGTGACCCAGCGTGACGAGCGCCAGTCTCTTCCATCATTTATGCGACATGATTGCCATTAAGGGCCTGTTAAAAATGAATCGTTGTGTGATCGTATTTTAATGCATTCTCTCTGGCGCTAACGCAGTCGTGCTAACGGTGACGGTGCTAATGGTGGAGTATTTAGCTTGGCTAAATTTAGCGCTGAGCACTGATGGGATGTTATCAGTGTTTCAGAGTTTGTAGTGAGGTTTGAAGTTTTCATTGGTGCGTTATGACACATGTATGGATTATTTAACAACCCTGTGGAGGAGCTGTTTTTTCAGTATTGTTTTATTAAAGGAACATTTTTAGGAAACCAGCTCACAGTCACAGTCAAGGTCTCACATTAACCTCCGCCCCGTCAGGAGGAAGGTGGAGAATATGGAGTAAGTCTGCAAAGACAGGGGTCAGACATGCAGGGACATGGCTTTACATGCTAACTTCCAATGCTAATTCAGACCATAAATAATGAATTCCTCAAAATGTCAAAGCCTCTACCTGGCTGCTCCTTATCTCTGGTATCACCTGCTGCCAAGACATTTAACAAAGGAAACGTGTCCAAAATATTGATTTTTTTTTTTTTAAGTGAAAACATATCCTGACTCAACTAAACTTAATTAAAGGTAAGGGACTAAAACGAATAAACGCAACACATGCCTTTCTTGTTCCACATTTAAGCCTGCCTTAAAATGCTCTGGCGCCCTCTAGAGGAATCATGCCTCTCCCTTTCAAACCCCCCTGTCTTTGACCAATAGTAATGAGAGCTTGTTTAAGACACGGCTCCACTGAGATTTTCTTGACTCAGGTCAGTGGAAACCACAACGTCAGAGTTCTTCTCTGTGTCACTGAGTCCAGCAGAACGGTCCAGGTCCTGGTACTGTTAATTGGGCCCTTGTCTAACACTCACTGAGCTCCCATTTCAAAACAGTAATCCTGCTGTGGAGGTCGACACATACCAGGAGGACCCTGTCGCAGTTGTCTAGCCCTGAACTCTGCTGCAGCTCCACCCGGTGTCTGTTTGTAGTTCTGAGAACCCAAAAGAGCTGCTGCTGCTGCTGCTGCTGCTGCCACTCTGTCATTCATGTCATCCTTTAACAGACACATTCTCTGGAGGTTCACACTGAGCCTTTGAGGCCAGTTCTTAACCGCACTACAGCGCCCCCTGCTGCCACTAAAGCCAGCGTGATGTAGTGTTAGTCAGCACATTAGCTGCAGGGTGGCTTGACAATTTCTTTTTTTTTATCGATATCAGAGCAGCTCCCGGACACAAAGCTAATGGGAATTTTGTGCTTTAATGGTGTTTTGAATAGCCTCCCCCGTGTCTCCCCCGTGTCTCCCCCGTGTACGTTTTAAAGGGCAGTTTTTCAACATTAAGTCTGTTTTTTGGCATCGAACAGTCTGCTGCTTTTTGTGGGATAAAAAGAAAAAAGGAACCTGGAACATTTTCATTATTCTGAGCTAAAGTCTACGTTCTACAACCTCAATATTATAGTGAGCTCTGATCCAGCGGTTTCCAAAGCCCACGTCCCGTTTAGGGTCATGAGGTTCAGATCCTTAGTAGAATGATTCCCATAGAATAGAACTTAATTATGTTGGCGGTGCAACAGAAAAATAAAACGTATTTAACCAAGAGAAATCAAACCAAATATGGGAACAAGTTAAGAACAACACTAAGATGTAGGAAAATACACACTTGAAGCTAATACAATAATGGCTAAAGGTTAGCCATAAATATAGCAAAGGTCATATTGTTGTGTGAGTTAGCCATAAATATAGCAAAAGTCATTGTTGTGTTTTTTTTCGTGTGACAAATCTCTGTCTTATTGGCTGCGACTCTGAAGAACTTTGACTTTTCTCTCATTAAGGTATTTCAGTAACTTTTAGCTGACGCTTAATCTGTCAGATATTTTACATCTTTTCAAATCTGACTCTGCTGATGCTAGCTTCCTGACTCAGCTGTCAGGCTGACTCGGCGTTTCTGATTGTCTTTCTAAAGTCCTTCACAACTTTGAACTCATTATAAGCCATAAAACTACAAAGGCGTCGTTTACAGAAACACGCAGCGATGATTGTTCACAACAAACCGCGTTTACGTCAAACAAACGCGGACGAAAGTGATACGGCGGTGCTTCCAGGTGCGCTGCAGGGTTATGGAAATTGTTAATAAGACGGCAGCTTGTTCTCAGCGTGTTCCCACTCTTCCCTGTTGTTACCAATAAACAGTCGTTCTCCCTGAGCCTCCCTGGAAAGAAAGGAGGCTTCAGCACCACCTAATGACTCCAACACTTGGAGAGAGAAGAGAAAAACCCCAGCATCCTGGGATTAATGTGCTGCTGATCTTCTGGCAGAGTCTCAGCCGCACTGTGGAATGTTGGTAGTTAGGTGGAGCCACTGAGCGTCTAGAAAGATCCTGCATTTGGCTGGGATTCACATGGTAGATTCAGTCGGACAGAAATCCACCACAGACTGGTGTTTCTGAGCCACTTCCTGATTGGTCATGTCCAAAACACCTCCGTAGGAAGGCTTCCATGAGAGGTCACGACCTACTGTAGGTTGTAGGTCGTCCAGGTCATTTCTCCCAGGACTGTAGAAGCCGCCTGGGTCAGAGGAGAAACTTCTCCAGGAAACACAGACCGTTGAGTTCACTTGGTCTTGGCTGCTTCACTCTTGACCTTTTGACTGTGTTAACTAGCTGCCTAGCAACTCTCTCTCTCTCTCTCTCTCACACACACACACACACACAAACAATACAAAAACAATCAATAAAAACTCACAGTTAAAGACTTAATCCTCAGCAAAGACTCAGAAATGAGGTTCTGCCTCATTAGAACCAAACTGTGGCACCGATGGGAATTACTGTTCCTGAAAAGAGTCTGTTTTTAATACCAGCAAAGATTAAACAGGCCATGAGTACACACACACACACACACACACACACACACACACCAACACCAACACAAATTCACTCATGACACTGCACCAACGGTAGAATTCAAACTAAAAAAAATGTATCTTCACTTTTTTCTATTTTTGGTTTAAAGGAAGTTCAAGAGAAACACACCACACAGATACACACTCACACAGATACACACTCACACAGATACACACTCACACAGATACACACTCACACAGATACACACTCACACAGATACACACTCACCAAAATCCTTAACCATCTTAAAGGAGAATTTACTCCTTTTTGATCAATAAGCTACAAAGAAACTGAAAGATTAAGTCGTTTTTAAGGCAATGAAGAACGTACGATAATGAGGAACTCAGACACACAAACACACACACACACCAGTGCAGGAGAGTTGCAAAAATGTCTTTAGTTGTACAAAATATTTAATTTCATATATATATATATAAATGGACTGACTACAGGCCTCGGCTTCAGCAGTTAGATTGAAATAACTGTGACTGTGCGTTGATAAACCCGTGGTGCTGTCCATGGTGCTGAAAGTAGCAGCCACTTTGATGCAGCTTCACCTTCTCTCCTGTGTCCTCATGACTGGATCAGATCTTTTGGAACTTGATTTTTGATGCCAAAAAATATATATACAAACAACACAACTATGTCTGTGGTTTGCTGTAAATCAAATGTGATTAAAATAGTTCTAAAAACTACACTGTAGAGTTGGAGTTGGGAGTAAAGTAAGATGAATTAAACCCTGAGAGCAGAGTAGGAAATGCTTCCTCGAACAGCTTTGGTGTTCACTGGTGTTTATCTCCTCCGACTCGCTGCCTTCCTCTCCTCAGTCCTAACAAGGTTACACCTGATTGTGGAAAGGTCACATTCTCTCCTGCTCTGGCCCTAAATGTCAGCCTCAGACATGGGTAGTCATGTGAGCAGTTAAACGCCGAGAGAAGTCGTTTGTTTCTCCAATACGGGGGCCGGCCCTGGCTGAATGAAGACGACGGCGCTGACAGCTGGGAAGCTAAATTCAATAGTAAATCCTTGGAAAAGAGCAAGGCAGCGGCGGTGAACTCTGCGTCCACCTTAATCAAAGCCTGAGCAAAGAGCTGGTGTTAGAGCCTGACACCGCCGAGACCCCGGGACAGATGAGAAGAGACAGAGGAAAATATGTAATCAAGTCAGAGCACAAACACAGTCTCTCACAGAAACACTGCGTCTGAACGCTATCACTGGGTTCTGCTCGTTTTTCTCTGCTCTCCAGCCTCCAGACTTCTCTGACATTTTGTTTCCTCGGTTTCCTGCCTGTTGTTTCGAGTTTTCAGCCAAAATAATCAAATACATTAAGGTCAGACGCTAAATATTATATCCTGCAGTGGGAAAACTTTATTTATGAGATTGTCAGATGTAGCTGAATCAGTGAATAGACATTCAGATGAAGTTAAAAATCTTCTATTTCTCTGAGGATTTCCTTCATCTAGCTGCTGTTACAGACTCAACAGACAGGAACAAAGTGACAAATGACTAGTGCTGTGTATTGGCAAGAATCTGGTGATACGATATGTATCACAATACCAGGGCAACGATGCAATATACTGCAATATACTGCGATACAATAGGCACGACGATATATTGAGGTTTTTAAAAAAAAACAATCTGGTTGTAGGAAAATCCATACAGGTCTGAATGTCAGAGTGAATGTGAGTGTGAATGGTTGTACTGGAAAGTTCTATCTCTGCCCTCATCCAATAAATACCAGGTTTTGCTCTACAGCTCCCCCTGCTGAATGAATACGTCATTTCAGAGAACTCATCACAGGAGCGTAGCGTCCTCCTCCTTTATTGCAGCAGCAGTATTATTATGGCTGAACACACAGTGATCGCAGCTTTGGCTTTTAATTAAAGCCTAAGTTTTGTGTTTATATTTTTCCTCCTCCTCCTCCTCTTCCTCCTCCCCGTCGTCTCAGGCTCGTCTGAACAGCGGCTCCACCGAAGCTCCCGTAATTAGCCGGTGGATTAAGGTGCGCCGTACAGTTTAGCAGCACAACAGCTACACCTTCTAATTAAAGTCATTAAGCCTGGCTCTGTCTGCGTGTTTCTACTTGGTTAAATTCACTCTCGCTAAACTCACGATGCGGAGGCTGCAGGAATGAGATGGCGCGCCGTCGCCTCGGAGAGCGCTTTCACCGTGAACAAATATTAACGTGTGAGCTGGAAACGTGGAGCAGAAGGATTAAAGAGTTCCACTGCGACCAGGATCAGATCAAACACCTGTTGAGGATCACGTAGACCCTCAGACACTGAGACCACCACCTGTGGTGTGTGGTCTTCACACCATGGGTCTCCAACATGGAGGTCCGGGACTCCTATGGGTCTGACAGAGACATTGTAAGGAGGTCATGGGGGTCGTGGAGGGTCCCATGAACCCAGTTTTGGGAACCACGAGCTGTGATTCCTTGTTGATACAATGCATGAGTCATCAGATTCACTCCAGCAGGAGATTCAATTCATGACTCTTCATTACAGATATTTATCCAATCGTAATCCACTAATCTGACTCATTTATTAGTCCTAACTTTAAACTGTATCCTTAATCCTTAAAATACTCTCCCTGCCATTTTGGAAGCGGTTAATTTTTTTTTTTTTTCCTTCTCAGTCTGAAGCCTAGAATAACGAAGCTCTGAGCGTTTGGTTTTATTGAATAGCTTTAAAAAAAAAAGACGTCACTGTTCTGTCTGGTGAAATGTCTGCATCGATTGTTAAGTCACTGTGAAGCTGCGGAGTCGACATCCCATCATCTGAACAACAGCTTGTTATGCTGGAGTAATGATCAAGGTAATTGCTTGATAAATCAGTGTTCGACTGAACTGGCGGTGAACCAGGTCTGTGCCGGTGAAATGACACGTCAACGGCCGCTGCTGCTGCTGCCGCTGCCGCTGCCGGTGCCGCGGCTGCGG
>NC_024313.1:9976326-9980409 GCF_000523025.1 Cynoglossus semilaevis | reverse complement strand
CTCGCGGGCCGTTTTCTCGTTGTGCGTCCCGCTGCTGCAGCTGCTGCTGCTGTTGCTGCTGCAATTAAAGGCTGTTTCTCTCCGTCGGCCCCCTCTGGACAGTTAGAACTATTTCATCCCTCAGAGTGCACCAGTCCATACAGTCATTCATGGCTGCAGAGGCCCAGTCTTTGAATGGACTGTGGCTGTGGAGATAAGATGCTAAAATGCTACATTCATGATTTTGTTTTTGGTTTTTTGCATATACAGCTGTCACAACAACATAAACCTTTTTTTTCAGCTTGTTAGCTTAGCTTTAGCATAAGGAAGTTTGTTTTATTTATTTATTAATTTTAGGCAGATGCTAACAGTTGTGTTCTCTTTTAAATTAGCTACAGTGGACATATCAATGTTAATTTCCTAATCTGTTGACATTTTATTTATTTATTTTGTTCTTGCCGTAACCTTTTATCTGTCACCTTGGTTTACTTAGATTTATTATTCATTAATGATTATTTAAGTAACGTTTATTTATTATTTTCATACATGTTGTGGTTCATACATGAGGTTTTTCTGTCTATCATTTAAGGTCATTTTTG
Source organism: Cynoglossus semilaevis (assembly GCF_000523025.1). Taxonomy (NCBI): domain Eukaryota; kingdom Metazoa; phylum Chordata; class Actinopteri; order Pleuronectiformes; family Cynoglossidae; genus Cynoglossus; species Cynoglossus semilaevis. Next base: position 9,979,831 of record NC_024313.1, on the reverse strand, counting down.
CTGACCTTTACCTTTCTACTCAGCTGCAGTAGCAGTGGTGCGTTAGCTGCGGTTTCTCGTACAAGAAGTGCAAAAGTTTATTTAAGAGTGGCTCCTGGTGTTTGTTTTAAAGTCATCGTCTAAATTCTCCTGGAAATGTGGGGAAAAAAATGACAACAACCGCTGAAATTAAATTAACCAATAAAACAGAGGAGGCGTAAAAGTATGTTGAAAGAAGTGCGTTATCATTTTTACATACTTCATGGAAATATTCTCTCTGCAAAAACAGTTTTATTAAATCTATACATAATAAAAAAAAAGACTTGCATGAGGGATGGCGGCCATTTCACTCCGTCTAGCTACACTGTGGCTCCGCACTCTTCACTCTTCTTTATGGACCTCCCACCGTCGGCTCTCGCAAGACAGAGCTGCACCAACGCCGGCCTGAAATTACTCCTGACGACCGTGAAGGCAACGAAACGCCGGGCCGTTAGACCTGGTTATTATCATCAAAGTCTCATCAGCTGAAGGATGTGACCCAGGTGTGTGTGTGTGTGTGTGTGTAAACCTTCCCTCCGTCCTGGCGTCACTGTTTTATACCTGACTCTCATCCAGATTTTCTCTCTCACTCCTTCGTTCTCAGCCGTGTTAATGGACTTCATTAGAAGAAACACAATTGAAGTTTTTTTTGTTTGTTTTTTTTTAGTGCTTCTCAGGTGCCGTTCACGCAGGTTGCGTAAGAGGAAGAAATAGCCGTTTGTTTTCCTCCAGTGCTAATGAAGCACCAGGCACTGTTGAATTTCATGTTGTCTCATAATTACCCTGCTACTGATTCCAGTAAATTATCCCCATCCTGCGCTTTCATTTCTTTACTCATGTAATCATGTTTTAATTTGAAATTCAAGCTCGCTCAGTTCCTCAGCGCCGAATTTCTCTCTCGGCCGACGGACAGAATCAGTGGCATCCTGCCACCGGCGCATCGATCCAACGTTCTCTGAGGACACACTCGCCTTTAACCTGAGGAGATGTGAGAAAAAATCTCCTCCGTCGGCCTCTGACCCACTCACTTCCTGTTTCTCATTTGTTACTTCTATCTCACACTGACACACGCGCTTAACACATACTGTTAATTCTGAAGAATTGTATGGCTATACAAGGACTCCCCCCCCCCCGCCAAACACAAAACAACACCAACACAAAACTCAGTGTAATCGGTTCCGGCTCAGTGACCGGAGGGAGGCGAGCAGCAGGGTTTTTCTGTGAATGTGTTTGCGCGTGTCGCCCTGAGAGACGTGTGAGGACTGGCGTGGTGGTCTGGGTGAAGAATGGTCCAATATGGAGTGTTGGCAGGAGGAGACCGGTTGTTGTGGAGGCAGCAGCAGAGGAGGTGCCAACAGTCCAGTCTGGTACCGACCTTCTCTGCCTCAAGGATTTATGTCTGAGGGAACGTCTTTAATGGGAGTCACGTGGAGGCGTGGGGCAGAATGTTAATGCCCTGGTGCCCTCCTCAGGACCAGTGGTAACATGTGCCTCACCTCTCTCTCCCTCTGACTCACTTTGCCCCCCCCACCCCTGACTCTCTCCCCCTCTCGGGGTGTATTCTGGGGGCAGATTTCTTTCACTGTATTTTGTTTTTCTGCCTTATTTTTACCCTCTTCCTTTAGGGCCATCATACAGTTTGTAATACCCTGACAGCGGGGCATTACTGCGGCTTCTCATGATGATTTAGGGGTGGGGGGGGTTGGACCAGTTTCCATCATTTACTCAGTAATGCAGCAGTGATTTGCATTTTATCTTCTGGTCCCATTCTGTCGTCAGAATCTTCAGAGGAAATGTGAAGTGAAGTATACTTTACCCTCAGATGTAGGCAACCCTTGGGTTCCTCACAGGTTGACCTTTGACCCAGGAGGCGTTTTCTGGGAATGCCAAAAATTCCGGACCTCCATTTGATGTGGTTCACTTTACAACTGCACTTTAGAGGTTTGGTATTTTCGGTTGATTAAACTCTTAAACTCTTTTGTTGATTTTCCCACAGTTTTGAATGTCTTTAAATACACATTACTGTTGATCAAATGCAACAGGAATGTTAACCACAAGGGGGCAGTGGCGTTGACAGTCATAGAGGGTGCTACAGCGCCCTCTATCACCTCATGGTTCCCCATACCGGGATGGAAACGCCTTAAGTGATGTCGCGGTGACGTTTGTACTTCCTGTTCCCCTGTGTCAGGTTATCTATGCACTGAACACGAAAAACGACGAACACGAGGCGGCCATCGCCACGCTGAAGGAGGCCCACGAAGAGGAGGTGCAGCAGATCCTGTCTGAGACCAGAGAGAAGATACTGCAGGTCTGTCCTCTTCTACGTTGAATATATAATCTGCACAATGTTTGGATTTGAACCATCAACGTCCAATCACAAAGCTGAATGTTTAACCTCTCGATACTGGGGGTCAGCCAATCAGCACTCAGACTGTAGGTGGAGTCACGTCTACTGACACTGTCTGATTATTCGGGTTATTCCCTCATGATTGCCTCAGACTCAGCAGCAACAGTTGCCGTCCGACCGTCGCAGCAGCTCACGTGTTGCAGCAGCTCACGTGTCTCCCTCGGTCGGTGCAGCTCGACTTCACGTCCACGTGGCTGAAATCACCTTCACAACAAAGTTATTCACATTAACACACATGAATATTAAAGGGTTGAAGGAGAGGTCGGCAGTTTACCATCACATGTACCTCCACATCGCTGGCCTGTAGGTGGTGCTAAGTACACATTTGACCCCACATTTGATGTCAACATGATCTTTTCCAAACTCTTCACCCAGAAATAAACATTTACAGTATTTATTTATTGAATCCCCAAGGGATAAAAGGAATAAATAAAATTAAATGTAGCATCTGGTTAGCAGTTAGCATTTTTTTGTGACCCTAGCATCTAGCTAATTAGTGCCCCAATGCTCATACTTAGCATATGAGTATCATTTTGACACTTGTGTTTCGGGAGTTTTTAGCTTACCTGAGCTAGCCCAAGCTAACCCTGCTAACAGCCTCAGTTCTGCCACATTAGGTGGCAGTAATGCTGCCACCTGCTGGGTATTTTAAACTGGTAATTTGACGTCTCGCTCACTGTCAACAGAATGGAAAAATAAGAAACGACAGAGAGACAGAGGATCACTGTATACGCCGATGATGAGCAGCTCTACATCATTAACGTGACATGAAAATGTTTTTGTTTTAAGGATTTCTTTCACAACTGACAGTAACATTATTTGTGGTCCACGTTTGAAACTCTGATTCCTACTTGTGCGTCGCAGTACAAGAGTAAGATCAGCGATGAGATGGACCTGAAGAAGCGGATCCAGTCGCTGGAGGAGTCCATGGAGCTCCACGAGAGGATGAAGCGTCAGGCGCTGGCCGAGTTTGAGAGCTACCGTCAGAGGGTGGAGGACATGCAGCTCTGCACCGAGGCTCAGGTAAACGAGGCGGTGGAGTCTGTGGGGTAATACTACAACGGTTAATGCCCCCGGGAC
>NC_024313.1:9957007-9975318 GCF_000523025.1 Cynoglossus semilaevis | reverse complement strand
GAGAACATGTCTGACCCAGAAAGGTCACCCCCCGCCTCACCCCCCCATCCCCCTTTTCCTCCCCCTCTCCTCAACCAGTACATCACCCCCTGCCTCTGGGCTTTTAGAAAAGTTTACCCACAGAGTCAGAAGCCAACAGATCCATACATCGACCGTCCTGTCAGCTCAGGCCTGTTATTGCTGTCTTCTGGCGGCAGCACACGCAGCGTGTGGTGTCCATGTCCAGGGAGGTGGAGGAGATGAGGCGCTCCTTTGAGGAAAAGCTGCGGACCTTCAGCCAGGCCCAGGCCCAGTTTGAGCAGGAGAAGAAGGCGGCGCTGGAGGAGCTGAAGGCCCAGCACAGGCAGGAGGTGCAGGAGCTCCTTCGCAGCCACCAGAGCCAGAACGCAAACTACAGCAAAGACCAGGAGAAACTGGGCCAGCTCCACAAGGCTGAGGTAAGAAGTGGAGCAGCTTCTCAAACAGACGCCAGCCTCGTCACTGCCCGTGTGTCTCCTGATGTTGTTTCCCTCCGCGGCAGCTTCAGGGACGGAAAGTGAGAATTGTTTTTCTGAGCTTTTTCTGGTTCTGGGTGTTTTACAGGTGGACTCTCTGACAGAGAGGGTGGACGAGTTAAAACAGGACAAGAAGAGGCTGGTGGAGGAGTACGAGGCCAAACTCAGCAAGGTACCTCAGCCCAGTACACAGATAGATGTACTACTGCAGTAATGGGAACTACAGTACATGTAATCCGTGCTGAGCTGCAGACCAGGGATGGTCAGTGATGCTGCGTTCATGTGCCGTCAGAATTGTGGGGGCGTTTGGCGTTGTGTTGTTCAGTGTCTGACTGCGAGCTGTTTGGATGTTTTCCGCTCTGATGGCTCCTCTCTCTCCGACGCTCCTCCGTCTCCAGGCTCAGGCTTTTTACGAGCGCGAGCTGGAGGCCATGAAGAGAACCCAGCAGCTCACCGCAGACAACCTGTTGGCATGGAAACGCACCGAGGCCGAGCTGCGGCGGGAGTTCCAGACCCAGGAGGCGGCTCTTCAGAAGACGCTGGGGAAACTGAGAGCAGAGCTGGCCAGGGTGTCGGACGAGGCCCGGGAAAACAGGGAGAGGTCGTACAAGCTGCAGGCGTCGCTCACCGCCTCTGAGAGCAACATCAAGGTGGGGAGAAGAGATTAGCATAAGAATGTTATACACACACACACACACATGTTATGAGTATCTGAGTTACTTCAAAACAAGGACTTTAAATACCTGCTTTTAAATACTTCTAAATTAAGGCTTTGTCCAACACCATGGCTAACCTTTAGCTAACCTTTAGCTAACCTTTAGCTACACGTCAGCTAACTTTTATCTCTCTATTTTTTTTATCAGTTTCTGAGTCACTCCATTGATCACAGCTGCGTTGCGTTCGCAGCCATGTTTCAGATTCCCGGTTCAGATATTTCGGTCCCTGTCACTCATCGTCTGCTGCGGAAAATTAAACAGTTCCATCAAATCAAAACTGTTCCCCAGTCTCACAGGCTGTAATTACTGTTTCATTTACGTCCTATCAGGAGCAGAAGGAGTGACATCATGTGACATGAATGTGATTGGTGTCACAGTGAAACTGGAGCTGAGTGCGTGCGTGTGTGAGAGATAGTGTTTGTTTGTTTGTCAGCCTCTTCCTCTCATGACCATAGGGGGTGCTAACTATCAATGTCAGTACGAGTCAGCCTCCACCGAGGCTCGGCTGAACCAACCGCGTCAACACCCTCAGTCTGACATCAGGATCTGAGCCAAATTTAAAATATACACGTGCTGCAGGCGGAGAAATTGCAAGTGAGCAAAAAGGAAAAGTGTGAAGTAACGTCTCGTCTGGAACTATTTCTGCCACAACCTACTTCTTTATCGCTCACTCGACAGAAATAGCCCAGCCACGAACCACATCGTTAGGCGTACCTGGGCGATGTGGCCCACATATTTTTTTTTTTTCAGTCTAAAAGCTAATCTACAGTGAGTGTCGCTAACTGACAGGTGATGCATTAACGATCCAACTGTTGTCAGTGAGCTCAGTCTGTGGTGATGTCACTGTCAGGACTCTCAGGACTGGCCCTTTAACCAGTCCAACAGAAACAGTTGGCTGACCTTTGTGACCCCCCCCCTGGAGAGTGGGAGCCATTTTTGTTTTGTTTTTTTAGTCATGCCTGCTAAATACACACCTTCCTGACCTTTGACCTCTGGGCTACATTATAATTATAAAATATATATTATTAAATATAAACAAAGACTACAGCAAGTAGAGTGGGGTTTTTTTTCTTCTTCAAAACTGGACAAACTAAGACAACATATATTTAAGGATTGAATTTTAGGAAATTATATTTGGTCGATATGACCTTTGACCTTCATGACAGTGTTTAAAAGGTTTTATATTTACCCCTGGTCAGGGTATTTAACACATTTAAATGCGCTCTTCTCATCTGGGAGAACACACGTGCGTGTGCACGTGCACGTGCACGAGGAGCGCCGTGATGTGAAACCTCCTCCGCGGCTGCTATCAGTCTGAGATTCCATTGTCTTAATTGAGTTTTAGTCCGACCATGTGACGGGACTGAGAGATGTGAAATTGCCTCTCGTGTGTGTGTGTGTGTGTGTGTGTTTCATCTTACTATAAATGAGCAGCACTCATGCCCACAGTCTAATATTCCATTAGTACCTGTTCCGTCTTCGTCTCTCAGGGTTCGTCAGAGTCAGAGGTGACCGAAGAGTCACTTCATAAAACTCTGCCTGAGTGAGGATTTGAACCAGCAGTCTAATTATCACAAGAACAAGGCTGAGCAGACATGTTTTATGTTACAAAGAAAATGGGGATATAATGAATGACTTTTTTTTTTTTCATCTTACTTTCTTGTGCTCTGTGCAGGATCTTACCAAGCAGCTGGACGAGGTGACCCAGAACTCTGAGATCGTGGAGATCCGTCAGAAAGAAGCTGAGTGTGAACTGGAGGCGGCCCGAGACCGGGTGCAGCAGCAAGCCACAGAAATACTGCTGAAAGCCAGTAAGACTGTAGAGAAACAGAGAGCGCTAATGCCTGACAGTTAGCCGTTAAATCTTTGAAATTTTATTTTCAGTGGTAAATGAAAATGAAGCTAATGTTTGGTGCTTTAAGATAGCTATAATGAGCTAACATTTATGGTGTAATCTGTCTGTAAATAAATAAGAAAACATGCACAAATCATGACTGTGGTTTGGAAAGTTGATAAATACGCAGACGACACTGCGCTGTCTCACGTCCGCTGTCTCACGTCCGCTGTCTCACGTCCATCCGTAGGTCAGATCAGCAGCCTGCAGGCCACTCAGATGAACCAGGAGCAGAGACCTGGACAACGAACGGAGCCGACTGAAGGACAAGGTGGTGAGGATGGAGGAGGAGCAGGAGGCGCTGCAGAGCCAGATCCATTCTCAGGACGAGCGGCAGAAACAGCAGATCCAGTCCCTGGAGAAGGTACTGTAGGAATATTGATTCTTTCAATATAAAGAGGCACGAGCTGGAAATGTACACAGATAAAAATTCACAACAGTCAAGTCAAATAACATTAGCATTAAAAGGGAATTATGGTATTGAAAATGGTAAAAAAAGATTGGTTAAAAAGTGATGCTCACGTTTTTTAGATATCCAGAAGAGGCTTCATGGCTGAGTTTCAGCACCAGGAGCTGTCCACTAACACAGAGTTTTCAGCTAAAATGAACCCTTAGCTTGGATATAAATTGAATTAGCATTCTTCTAGTGGGATTAAATGCTCTGTTTCTGACATCACAGCTAGAAGATGACGTGAATACACACGTCTGTGATGACGTATAAATTTACTGTAGGTGGAAAAAATGAGCAGCAAATATAAAAAAATGAAATGAAATAATTGGCTGGACCAGATATTGTTGGCTTTGGGCAAAACACCTGTATGTTACCTAGGCAACACACATTTCACTGAAGCAATTCTACCAACAACACCCTGACGTTGATGTCCTCTTCTTCACATGACTGTCCGTGTCTTGGACCGTTGGTGTCAGTTGAACCAAAAACTTTAATTTACAGTCGGTGAGACACACTTCCTGCAGTCATCAAAGTGTTTAAAGAGTCAAAGCTGTCAATCAACACCAACGCCGACGTCAACATTTAACAACTTAGTGAATAGAAGAAGAAAAAAACCTGCTGCTCATCAGCCTAAAAAGCGGGGCAGCTGAAAGGTCAGATGATTTAAAGAAGCACACAGTCAGCTGAGCCAGCAGCCGTCGGCAAATGTCAAGTGTTGCTGCTTCATGTGTGTTTTCTGCTCCGTCTCTGACATTTGTGCAGTAATCCTGTGGGAGCTGGCTGACTTCTCCCACTGAGCTGCACTGCTGTGAATCCTAATGCCTCTGCTGGAGAAACAGAACATCCTGCACCAATTAAACCTGCTGCTGTTCAGACCCAGTTCTGCTGAAAAAGTTGGTTTTGGGGATAAAAAAACAAAAACAAAAAAAACAAAAAACACTCCAGATTATGTTTGTGAAGTGGGAAAAGTCATTATATTCAGACACAGTTGTGTGTTATGGACGTAACAGCCCTGGTTCAGACACCAGAGCTAACGTTAGCTACAACAGTCCTGGTTCAGACACCAGAGCTAACGTTAGCTACAACAGTCCCGGTTCAGACACCAGAGCTAACGTTAGCTACAACAGTCCTGGTACAGACACCGGAGCTAACGTTAGCTACAACAGTCCCGGTTCAGACACCAGAGCTAACGTTAGCTACAACAGTCCTGGTATGAAATTACTGTTGTTTTTGTTCAAACTTTATAAAGTAGAATTTCTAAATGTCTTTTTCTTTCCAAAGTTTTCTTCTCCACCACCTTTGAAGTGAGTCAACAACTGTAAATGCCTTTTTTTCGTCTGACTAAATAACTTTTCTGCTCTTCAGACTTTTTCAAAATCTCTGTTGCAGTTGAGGTTTTTGTTGTACTTTCCTACAATTCCTTCAAACACGTCTCCTTCAGGGGTTGCGCTCCACAGTTAGATATTTTCCGGCTCCTGTTTCTCCATAATTACCTTCATCTTTGGCTTCATTTCCCTTTTTTTTTTTCCACTCCGCGTCTCCTCCCGCAGAATGCAGGAATCAACCTCCCGTGTTGTTCGGCGGCTCTGTTTGTGTCACACTGTGTCGAAGCGTGGTGCGGACCACATGAAATCACAGCGGGCTGCCTCACTTTGACCACTGTGATGGACACTTTGGAATGTTTCCCAAACACACACATCTCGTTTCCGAGCAGTTATTACAGTGCACGCTGTCGTGATTCCGTCCCCTGGTGGCAAATTAAAATATCTCTGTGCCGTTGCCAGCGTTTGACGACCTGCCAGATTCCCACTGTTTTCATTTAGTCTGGTAAACACCGACCACAAACATAAGAAAAATGTTGTTTATCTTTGTGACACAGACAGAATCTCTCATCATCAGTCCAGTTAGCCTTTTCTGTGCTAACTCTGAGCCGTTGATTTGCGGTCTAACTATCACAAACCTATCCCCTTTGGGGTTGGCAGTTGAGAGGTGTAGCTTTTGTGCTGAGTTCACATTTTACTTTAATTAATTTGGCTACAGTTTAGCTACTGTGAGTAAGCTCTGAGTTATCTTACCGCTAACTCCTCTGTGAGCTAAGTTCTCTTTTGCCAAAGTTGTAACTTTTTATTGGCAATATCCAGCTTATAATTTGGTAATTTTTCTTTTAGCCTTAAGCTATAGTTTAGCCAGTTTGCTGAAATAAGCTAATCACTTATTGGCTAGCCTTTTCTGACTCACAACATAACGATTATATACATATTAATTTAAAGGTGTTTATCATTAAACTGGACATAGTGCCATGTGTAAATGACATTTTTGCAGAAACCGGGCTGTGGTATTACAACATAACGATTATATACAGATTAATTTAAAGGTGTTTATCATGTAGTGCCATGTGTAAATGACATTTTTGCTCTTGCAAAAATACTTAATTAAAAAAATGGTCTAATCCGTCAAGGTTCTGGAATCTGGCTGTAGCCTTTGGGAGTTTGAAAAGATGGAAAGACAGGACAGGAGTATTGATTCTTTGGCGATCAATCCGTAAATATTGGAAACACAGATGGTGCAAATGTCAATTGTAAATGTGTGTGTGTCTGTTCCTCAGACGCTGCTGGACGACAAGACGTCCCATGAGAAGGACATGAGCAACATGCGAGCCCACTACGAGGAGGAGACCAGCCAGATGAAGGAGGGCCAGGCACGGACGCTGGAGGAGGTGGCCAAGAAGCACAGAGTGACCCTGGAGAACGCCCTGAGCAACGCAGAGAAGGACAAGAACCGCCTGCTGTCGGTAAGTCCATTGTACCCAGGAGGCACTGGGGGAATCGGTACCCAGTCCCCCCCCCTCATCGGAACCTAGAACCAATAGAGAAAAAACTCAATTTTCTAGCATTTAGATGCTAATTATTGTAGCTATTATTGACTAGCTTTTGCTTTAAACCCAGTTAGTTTCTTTGTTGTCTCATTAATTTGCTGTTTAGTTTTGGGTCAACATTAAGGTAGCTGTAAATATGAGCTGCTACGTCCATGTCTGGACAAACGCTCCTCACTACTCCATCATTTACTTCTTTTCTCGGTAATAATGACTCAGTCAGTTTACAATCTGTCCTCTCACTCTCACACGCACTGCCAAAATAAATTGGACCTGTCACAGCGCCTCAGTCTGGCCGCCATCAATTTGTTGAGAAACAAGCGCAGACCGTTGACTGACAGACGGTGGGTCCGCGGTGGCTGGATGTGTCTCCCTGTGACCATCGTCACCAGTCCCACTCTGTAGAGTATCAGCTCTAACGTTTGTAAAAAAAAAAAACGGATAGAATTCCTGCCCTAAACACAGGGCAACGCTGACAGTGGGAGAAGGCAGAAGGTTCCCGGTTTGATTCCACCTGGTCCCTGATTGGTTTGTGTCAGGGTCGTTGTGTGGAGCAGTGATACCAGAACAGGCTGAGAGTGATTGATGGACCGTACAAGAATAATGGACGGAGCTGACGTGACTGCAGGAGTGAGTGAGGTCTCAGTGGAAACACAGACTCATGGTCTCAGGTGTGACTTCCTGCTTCTCTGTAGACGCTCACTGAGTTCCTCTCAGTTAAACTGTGGGACGTGGACAGAATCAGAATCACGCTTTTATTGATCCCCCTGGAGGAAATTGCGTATAAAGCAGCTGCTTCTGTTAGAGCATTTAGGAGGAATGAAGTTAGTAAAGAGTCGTAAAAAAAAATAAATATAAAGCGTTTTTTTTTTAAAGAAAAAAAATTATATCAGAATTAAAATGTATAAAAAATTGCAATTTTTTTTTTTTTGCAATTTTTTATACATTTTAATTCTGATATAATTTTTTAGATCAGATGGATGGATAAATGAAGCAACAATAAGAACCTGAAGACTCAGATCAGGCTGTTGTCAACTGTTGTCAAAATGAACATATTAATCACATAAATCATTTTAACACACGAGCAGATTGATGATTCCACCGTCCATCCATGTGATGTTGCTCTAATACACAGTCAATACTCTCCATGTTATTTGAACACACTGCTGGAAAACTATTTTTTCTTTCACCAAACGCCACCAGCTTAAAATACCACCTGGAATACCATACCATTTTCCAGGTTCCAGGCCTTGAGATACATCGTTGTACCTTTAGTATTGCAGTATATCACAATATATTGTTGACAGATTGTTGCCAAAACACAGCCCTAGTTCATACTGTACCGACTGAAATGGATGTTTGTTTTTTTTTTACCTTTTTGATAAACAAGCGTTTATGGAGACATTTTTAAATGTAAGGCTGTAAATCTGTCAGTTTTTTTTTTCCTGGAGGCAGAGAGAGGAAATATATCTGTTCTTCTTCAGTTCCTCATGTGTGTTTATTTATTCAGACCTCGTTATCACACGCACCGCGTCCTTCGTCACCGCCAACGGGAGAAAACTGCGAGGCAGCGTCTTTAACATATGTTTCCAGGTTTGATATATTCATGACTCCACCTCTGCAGAGGGAGGATGGAATTAAAACAACATCACAGGTGCAGCAGTCGGCCTGACAGGTGGTGGCGCTCTCACACATGACATGACTGTGGAGAGATCGGGATGTGTGCGGAGGAGAAGACAGGAATAAACCTGAATGAGATGATAGAGGTGCAGCCCACGAGTGTGTGTGTGGGAGAACGATTACACACACACACACACACACACACACACACCGAAATATCACTGAGGACCTGGTGTGGAACCATCTGGAAAAAGAAAAGAAAAGAAAAGAAAAGAAAAGAAGTCCAGAAATACAGTGATGGAGTTGAATTATGAATGGGAACGAATCAGACAGAGTGAGAGTCACTGGTTGGCACTGAAGGTTTGGAGGGGGGTGGCGGGGGTGGTGTTCACACTCCGACATGTTAACGTTGGTTTTGTCGCAGAACGTGCCACTCATATTCACACACACACACACACACACGTAGATCGCAACACACAAAAATGTCGCTACGATCGTCATGTCCTGACAAGTATAGCTCTACCAGAACACACACACACACACACACACACACACACCTACACAGCAGCTTGTGGAGAGGATCATGAGAGGCACATTAGATTAACACAGCCATGGAGAGACATATTGACAACAGTTGGTTCTGAAAAGAGTTCCATTGTTCCACGTGAGCCGAGCGTTTATTTGTGGCTGATTCTGATTCACAAACTGAGATGAGATGAGTGCAGATCAAATCATGTAGAAGGGATTTGTATGAGTCACAGTCGGCAGTGACGACCGGCGAGTGCACCCCCCCCACCCCCCCCCCCCCCCGGGTGTGTGTCAGCTGCACTGAAACTGGAGTGGGAGTCAAAAAGTTCTGAGACACTTTTTTTTTTCTTCTTTCTTTCGTTCTTTTCAAATTGTTATTCATGAAAATCCCAGCTAAGTCTCCGATGGTTCCAGATCCAAACCTGTTGATTTGGTTTTGATCTTTTGAACAGGTTTCCATTGAAGTCGTTTGCTCTGGTTTGAGAAATGTCTGTGGACTTTCTGACTGACCCTGGAACAGCTGTCACAGATGGATTAGTTGGTCACAGTCTGACGTCAGGCGTAGTTTCTCATTGTGGTGTTCGCTGTTTCTGACGTCTCTGTAACGTAGTGGTTTCTTTCTTTTTTTTTTTTTTTTGTGTTTTTTTTTTTTTTAGTTGGTAATGGTTTCCATTGAAGTCGTTTGCTCTGATCTGAAAAATTGATTTTTAAGTCTAGTGGCGCTTCGGCCCAGAGGCGATGTCTCTGTCGTTGGTGTGGACCCCCAGGGTTCACCTCCAGGGCAGGTTCGAATCCCGGTTGGTACCTTCCAGTGGACTCCCCACCTGCAGGAAGGTTTGGGTGGAGCCTGCTGCCCCCGTGACCCGGTAACGGATAAGTGGATGAAAATGGATGGATGGATGGATGTTTAAGTCTGTGGACTTTCTGACTGACCCTGGAACAGCTGTCACAGATGGATCGTTGGTCACAGTCTGACGTCAGGCGCTGTGTTTCCATTGGTAGTTTCTCAATTCGGTGTTAGCTGTTAGCGAGCTCTATGAGCTACGTCTCTGTAACATATGCATTTGTCATCTTTCAATGCTTCAAAAAAGAAACAAAGAGTTCACATTCTCACCACTAGGGCCGATTTTGCTGTCGTGCGACCACAGGATTAAAATGTTGTTTTTCTCCATGTGCTTTGGTGCAGTGAAGGTAAGAGCTTTTTTACACAAACGTAAACTCAGAGCGGTGCGTGTGTGTGTGTGTGTGTTTTATTAGATGAGTCTGTTGATAAAAAGGTTTAAAATCTTTTTTTTTTTGGTAGCAGCAGTGAGCAGTTCCAGTCGGTCGGTGAATCCTGGCACCGTCGCTGCATCTGTCAGCAGGGACCGTGGGCCAGTTAAAAACCCTGAACTGACCCTTTTAAATGCTACATTAGATTTTTATGCGTTTTCAGATGAAGTCGAGATGATGGAGGTTAATTACACCGACCACGGGGGTAAGAAAAAACAAGCCAAGGCGGTGGAGAGAGAGGGCGAGATGTTTGACATTTAAAGAGACGCGGGGATGAAAATTCATCGTCCTTTTTCATCAGAGCCAGACATTTACTGCACGTGAAAGTGCAAGTGGGCAGAACGGAGCGAGTACAGTCATCCAAAGTGGGGCGAAATGATGGGATGGAGGCGGCGCGGCGGCCATGTTGGTGACTGTGTGTGTGGGTGTGTGTGTGTGTGTGTGTGTGTGTGTGTGTTCTGGTCTTTCTGTACTTGTTTGTTGAGAGAGAATGATGACGTCTGGAGTTAGGATCAGACCTGGGATCAGATTAGAGGTAGTTTCAGGATTAGGCTTAGATTAGTAACAACCTGGAGAGGCTGCAGGTGTGTGTGTGTGTGTGTGTGTGTGTATTTAAAATATTCCATCATAAATATTTCAGCCACTCTTACTTAGAGCAGTTTGTCAGCACTAACCAGACGTGAGCTGCTGCAGTACACGCTGTATTCATGGAACACTCTCTCCTACTACTACTTCTACTACTTCTTCTTATTGTTATTCAAATACTTCAAATACTTATTCTTTTACTACAAATTTGTCCATTTTGTCTCTTTTTTTACCATTTCTACTTCCTCTTTTTCATCTGTTTCTTACTTTTTATTCTTCTGCCGTTTTCCGTGAAACACAGTCAAAGTACTTTACTGTAGGCATCTGTTTCTTACTTTTTATTCTTCTGCCGTTTTCCGTGAAACACAGTCAAAGTACTTTACTGTAGTACTTTACTGTAGTACTTTACTGTAGTACTTCACTGAAGGACCTAACTGCAGTACTTTACTGTAGTACTTCACTGAAGGACCTAACTGCAGTACTTTACTGTAGTACTTCACTGTAGTACTTCACTGAAGGACCTAACTGCAGTACTTTACTGTAGTACTTTACTGTAGGACTTTACTGTAGTACTTCACTGTAGTACTTTACTGTAGGACTTTACTGTAGTACTTCACTGAAGGACCTAACTGCAGTACTTTACAGTACCTTGGGGCTACAGTGGTGGTGCGGGGGGTAGGATCTCTGCTGCCTTGCAGTGGGTTTCGGGTTCAATTCCACCTGGTCCCCAAAAGTTTTGATGAAGTTGTTTCTGATTGGTTGATTCCCTGCAGTCTGCAGTCGACCACAGCAGCGGTGCTAACCAACACGCTAACGAGGAGATGCCCAAGAATGTGGTTTTCAGCCCCGCAGCTGGACACTGTCACTGACACACAGGGCGCCACCCAGTGGCCGAGAAACGAGCGCCACGTCCACATGATTAGAAATAATGGAGCGGCCGTAGCGTCGACCACCGCATCAGTTCCCACGTAATGAGCCGCGGCCGTGACGATGGAGGTTTTTTTTTTCTTCCCCGTCCAACAAACGCTCTTGTACCAGGTGGAGTCTGAGGCTGTGAGATATTAAACAGTTCTGGTCGAGTTCAGCTCGGTCCCAGGGACCGGTTTAATGAGCCTCCAGTTCTCACTGTTCCAAACCACAGCATACTGTAGCATAGGCTCTCTCTCTCTCTCTCTCTCTCTTACTCACACACAGTGAAACCCAAGTGATCAATTATTCCCTTGCATCAAACTTGCGTAATGAAGACTTGTTTTTTTTTTTTTCTGAAAACCCACTCTGGACCAGATCAGAGTCAGAGTCGATCATTCAGAGGTAGACGTTGGCTCCCGTTCACATGTACTCTGCGTACTTCTCCTCTTTGGCCTTGTAGCATTTCCACATCCTCGTACCACCCCCCCACTCCCCCCCCGACCCTGTCTTTTCTCCTGCTGTGCTCTGATGTGCACAATCATTTGCCTTCATTCCTGCCGTTTGTTCTTCACCACGTTGCTGCAGAACGCTGCCAGTTGTGGAGAGCAGCAGGAGGAAGAGGAGGAAGAGGAGAAGCAGCGGGCGGGGTCCGTTTGTATCTCTCCTGCGGCCGCTCTGTACTCACAGTGTGAAAAGACCTCAGTGTGGAGTTGTTCCATAAATGAATGGACATCTGGTCAAATATGGACTCCATGTCCATGGTTGTCCAAGCAGACGGTCAGTCACTGGATCGTCTTCTACCACCTATTACTGTTCACTAGAGATAGAACGATGAACTCAACTCCAGAGAAATAGTGACCAAATCCAATGATCTTTTATTTGTAAGAACTCTAAACTAAACTGGAAATGGAAACACTGCTCATCACCATTTATCTCCTCTCATTAAAGACTGCTCTGGTCTTATTAAACTCGGCTTACTGTCAATAGAGTCTGGAGTTCAGATGTGGACGGTTGATTGGAACTGTAAGAGTTTGGTTTGAGGAGTTAGTGTGAAGCTGCGTCTGCTGCGGTCCTGGTCGTCCTGGTTGTCCTCCTCGCTCCGTCATTCTTTCTCTCGTGGCCTCCATGCTCTCATCACTTCAAAATATAATCAAGGTTGTCTGTGAGGAGCCCAGGTTTGGAATTGAAATGAACGGGTCGGCTCTGCCTCAGTGGGTGGAGATGTGAAGTATCACATGAATTCTGATGTCTCTCTGATTTTCCTTTTCTTTCTTTGAGAAGCAGCTTTTGCGGCTCAGGTCAATGTTGGTCACCTGACCTCTAACCAGGACGAGGAATATAGAATTTAGAATTTTTGGGGTAAATGAAGGAAGCGTTGTGTTTCTCTTTTGATTTATCGCCCGGTCCTCGCAGCATCACAAACTCACCTTCATGTAGAAAAAAAAATAGCGTTTGACAAATTTCAGTTGACGTAACAGCCATTCTCCTTCAGCTTTAATCGTCCTTGGAGAACAGTAATCACTTCACTGTACAAGAGAACGGCTCCTCCATTCATCAGCAGGGATAATGAGCTTCATCACGGTAACAACGCCAAACCTCTGTCTCCCCTCGCTCCCTGGGACAATGGAGCAGTTTGGAGTGTTTTATAGAAATCTGTTGAAGCCCACTGCAGGGGTAACAACAGCTGAACCAGGAACTGGAACTGTGGAATATTAAAGTCTGTACGAAAAGGATCTACATTTGGAATCACGAGAGAAGAAAGAAAAGAAAAATTAAATGACGCAACATCAGGAATATTTGACTGGGAATTGTTAATAAAAAAATCCATACAGTGATGGAGGATATTGATGCAGTAGTGAAATGAAATATTGTGATATTTCATTTTCTCATAGCGTTAATCAGTACTTGTTCCACCCAGTAGGGGTCCGTTAGCTTGACTGCTAACAGCAAAACAGCATAATTCAGTAGTGGTGTCAACAAGTTGCATCAACAAAAAGATAAAAAGCAGGAGGGAGGAGCCAGAGAAGGCAAAAAGATAACGAAAAAAAGCAGGAGGGAGGAGCCAGAGAAGAGTGTGTGTGTTGGTGTGTCACCTGTTTGTGACTCTGATGTTTGTGTGTCACCTCTTTGTGACTCTGATGTTTCTGCTCTGCAGGAGCTGGAGCAGCAGTTTGAGAAAGAGCGCCTCACTCTGGAGAAGCAGAAGGTGCTCCTCAGGCAGCAGCTGGACGAGCTGAAGGAGGAGCTGAACTCCAAGCTGACGGCGGCCAGCGAAGAGGTAGGAGAACAAAGTCGGAATAATGATTCAAAATGAGGATAAAAGTAGATGTAAAGAGGTTGAGTGTGGACGGAAACGGTCAAAAACATAAATAATAATAAATAGATACTCAGGTATTAAGTAGTTATAGTAGTACTGTAGTATTAAGTATCTGATAAATAGTCCATTATTCTTATTGGGAGTAAATTCTCAGTGTTTTTCAGACTGCTGGTTCTTGGAGAGACATATTTACAGACTCTGGTAAAATACCACATGAATATCAGTGAATATTGACAGGTCAGATGATAAAGGCTGTTGTTGGTGAACTGACCACAGTGACCAAAGGTTGAACCACAGACCAGGAGGTTAAATGTACAGTGAGTTGAGGAGCCGGTGTGAGAAAAGAAGTGCGAGAAAAATAATACTACATTTCCTCTGAGTCTCCTCTCTGTCTGTCTCTCTGTCCTCCACTCAGATGTCCCGGCTGCAGGGGGAGGTGCAGCAGAGGGAGGAGGACGTGGGCTCAGCCGAGGGACAGATCTCCACCATGAAGGAGGCCCAGGACAAACTGCTGGAGGAGCTGGACGCCACCAGGGCGCGGCTGAGGGAAACCAGCAACCTGCTGACGGCCCTGCAGGTGGGCAGACGACACACACACTGGAGAAACACACACGTGTGTGTTGTTGTTGTTGTTGTTGTGACCATCGAGTATCAATGTGTTTTTTCACCTGTTGAACATGCTCAAAATGTTCTGGCAAATGCTACGTAACATGTGTTTAACCCAGTTGCGTTTCTGTGGCTAAAAACTAGCATCAGTGTCCATTCTAGATTGTCCTTCAGTATTTGTTTTTTTGGGTTCATAACTGAGAAAGTAGATATAAAAGAGTGTCTCTGTCTGTCCATCAGGGGGAGCTGGAGACCCAGAAGCGTCACCATGAAGCTAAAGTCATCACCACCAAAGAAGAGGAGAAACACAAGATGGACAAGATGGCCCTGGAGCTGGAGCTCAAATGGACCGAGACCCTCAGGTAACATGTTTTATGTTGGTGGGTCGTTGCGTTTCTGTGGCTAAAAACTAGCGTCAGTGTCCATTCTAGTTTGTCCTTCAGTGTTTGTTTTTTTGGGTTTATAACTGAGAAAGTAGATATAAAAGAGTGTCTCTGTCTGTCCATCAGGGGGAGCTGGAGACCCAGAAGCGTCACCATGAAGCTAAAGTCATCACCACCAAAGAAGAGGAGAAACACAAGATGGACAAGATGGCCCTGGAGCTGGAGCTCAAATGGACCGAGACCCTCAGGTAACATGTTTTATGTTGGTGGGGGTCTTCATGGAGACCAACATGTGACCTTTGACCTCCTGTGAGATCAGTTATTATACAGATATATATTCATAGACCTGTTGTGGACCTGAAGTCTTGTCCACAAAGTTAGCAGAAATATTTATGAACTCATGAAATATGTAATCAAACCTGTGTAATGGGCTGTGAAATAAAACAGGAGTTAATTTATTATTTATTATTGTAAAATCTCAACTTTGAGCAAAACTTAACGAAACTTGCCACACACTCTCTTTTTATATATATATATGTATTTTGTTTACTTACAAATTGGACTCAAACCTGTCAAGTCATCAACTTACTAGAATAAGGTTAAAAAAAGACAGTGTTGCATTTACAACAACGAAATAATACTAAATAAATGTTGTGTTATGATGAGAATTAATGATATATTTACAGGAATGAGCCGTAACATAATTAGAATAAATTTGTACATTTATGGATATGAGTAAAAAAAAAAGTGTTGTTGACTAATGAGAATAAAGCTGGAAAATGACCATTTTTAATGACATCAAATGTAGTAACACATTTAACAATAATGACCTGATAAGTTGACGAGGGAGTTTTACATTAATGAGAATAAACGTGAAGACGTGAAACAGCACAGATCTGTCATTTGCTGTCATTTTAAAATAGTGGCTAATTTAAAACTGAAAAACGGTCACACAACCTTCACACTTCATTTACACTCCACCAAATCACAGTGTGTGTCTCAGCTCCGTGAAACCACGTTGAGAGTTTTAGAAAACACCACTCTGACACTGAAGAGGCCAATTAGTGTCAGGTCTTACATCGAATGATGACGTTTAAAAACCAGCGACGTTTCATGGGGGAAACGTTGAGCTTTATTTTTGTTTGTATCCTGGGAATCATCACAACCTCAATCTATCAACGAGGAGATAAAAATATAAACCTCTCACAGGAGGAGGAGGAGGAGGAGGAGGAGGACCACGGCCCGCCGTGAACCTCTCCTGTCGTTCACGCCATGAAAACAGACAGCAGTTAAATGTCCTACAGAGTGTGTTTGAACGAGTCTCTGCTCGGAACGTCGGCGTTGGCCTCATGTTCGCTGTGTGTTGTCGCTGTGCTGCAGGCAGGAGTGTAAGAAGCTGCGGGAGGAGCTGAGGGAGGAGCACGAGGAGGACAAGGCCTCTGCCCTGACCCAGCTGGTCCAGAACAAGGAGCAGGAGCTGAGCAACGCCAGGGAGAGCTGGCAGAGGAAGGTGGAGGACCTGCTGGAGCAGGTACTGTGCTAACCTTTAGCCGCTTCGAGCTAGCTAGCAGCTAAATACCACAAATATCATGAAATCATTAGCATTGTGTGTTCTAAAGTGGTTTGATCAATGTACGTTAATGTTCTTTGTCTTTTTTTTAATTTAACAACGTTTTTATAAATCTCCACTGAACTAAACTATGGGGCGAGGCTTTTTTTATGTACAGCTTGATTTCATTGATATAGGGTTATTTCTCCCCCTGCTGTTGACCTTTAAAATAAAGTCAAGTTCCTCTGATATTTTTATATATTGTATATATAAATATATATATATTTAAAAGTGATTCTGGTCCAAAATAGCAGCTCAGTGTCGTTACTAAGATACAGCAGCTGCTGAGAGGAGCGAGTCTCCTGGTGAAACTGGACTAAAAGTAGAAGAGAGTGAATACAAACAAACCCTGTTTCTCTGGGTCTGATGGGAAATAAAGTTGTTGTTGTTGGGAGTGAGGCTTTAAAAAAGACAAAGTGCTTAATGTGTGAAGTACACACACACACACAGCGTCAAACCCACTACTCCTGGTCTGACGTCAGTACTGCTCTGATAAACTTCCTGTCTGACGACCTCCGTCTCCACCTTTCCTCCCAGATCTCCTTGTTGAAGCAGAGTCTGGAGATGCAGCTGTCCCAGTCGCAGTCGTCGCTGCAGCAGCTGCAGCACCAGTTCAACCAGGAGAGGGAGCACCTGAGGATGCAGCTGGATGAGCTGCAAACGGAACACCAGAGGAGAACGCACCGCCTGCAGGAGGCGCACTGCTGCTCGGTCCAGGACCTGGAGAGGGCCAGGAAACGGGACCTGAAGGTAGGCGGTTAGCACCATTAGCATGTGCCGCTAATGCAGTCATTCTTAGCTTAAGTATTTCGGCTTTCGTTGTAGTTGTTATTTGTTGCCTAATATCTTAGCTTTTATAGCTTTCTGGCTACTGGATAATGTAATTTTTCGGCTAACATTTCATACTTACATAACTTTATTTATTTGGGGGGGTGGGGGGGGGTTGGGGGGTTGCATCATCTGTTCCTTCACAGCCATCTCTACTTCATACTGCAGCCGATTCCAGTCCTGTTTTTATAATAGAACTGCATTTGTTCTCTGCCTGAAACCGATTGCTGCCACCTGCAGGATCTTGTTAATATGACAAGTACTTCATCCTCGGCTGCTCCGCTTCATCAGTTACTCCTTGGTGTTGCGTTCACCATCAGTTCATCATGCAGTCAAATGAGCTGTCGTGAAATCTCAGTCTCAGCCGCCAGTGTTTCCGGCAGCTTCCGTCAGCGATGACATCACACCTCAGTGTGATAAGAGCCTGACAGACACGGCTGTGGGAGCAGATCTGTGAGACGCTGAGCTCCATTAGCTCCGCAGTGAAGACGGTGATTTAGAAAAACATCAGGAATATTAATCCTGGAATATTTATCTTACTCCCCCCTCTGCTCCCCCCCTCCCTCCCCCTCCAGTTCCTTCTTCTTATGAATAGGGCTTGAAATCCTCAACTTTGCGTTTGTAATGAATAAAAGTCTTTAAAAGTGAAAGTTCTGCCGCTGTGTTTTGCAGCGAAAGATTATTTTGGGAACGCTCTCAGGAGCCCAGTCCAACCGTGACGTTTTAATCCAATAGTCTTGTCAAAGTCGGAGTTAGTCTGGTGGAGAGCTTTCTCCATCATTACTCTCTCTCTCTCTGTCTCTGTCTCTCTCTCGTTGACAGTAGAGAGTGTCACACTCACACACACACACACTGTCACACACCTCCAGCTCCACAGTGAAGGACAGTTGTGATCAGCCTCAGATTACATCATTAGATCTGTCCTTCACTTCAGTGACTGTGACCACGTCAACACAGGACTTGGGGACCAATGAGCATCAAGTACAGACGGCGAGACAGAGAGTCTGAAAACTGCAGTATTTAATGAATAATACTGCAAAAAAATATATATATTTACATATATGGGAACCGGGGGCAGGGAGCAAGGGTGAATTAGTATAATTTTAGTATTTTATATATTTTTTGCCTCAGTGAGAAAATTGTCCTGATTTGTTTCAGACAAAGTTAATGCTCTTTCGCTTTCCATTTTTGGTGGAGAGGCCGGGGGGGTGAGGAGAGGGGAGGAGC
>NC_024313.1:9948681-9956687 GCF_000523025.1 Cynoglossus semilaevis | reverse complement strand
CCTGACCCCTTCCACTGATACTGTCTTCTGAGGGATTCTGGGTAAAACTGACCTCCGATGGGTTTTTTTTTTTCCGTTGCTCACACACACACACACGGCCGTATGTTCCGTCCTCGGTCACGGCGTTTGGTTTTTTCCGTCAGGAAGTGAAGTGTTTCTCGGAGCGGGACTGAAGCCTTTTCATTGTGACGGTGTTTGTCCGTGTGTCAGCAGCAGTGACGGCGTGAGAAAACTCAATTATCCAGAGTGGAGGGGTTACAGCCATGATTTGTGTGTGTGTGTGTGTGTGTGTGTGTGTGTTGGAGCAGATATGAGGTGTGCTGAATTCCAGTGACGTCAACAATTCTCCCACTCCACAGAGAGGAATGAACAGCGACACCCAGTCACATGACCTGCACTGGCTTCTTATTATTTCCACGACAGATGCAAAAAAAAAAAAAAAATATGCTGAGCCGCGTTGGTCAAACTCCTGGACATTATGTCTTAGCACAGCGGTTCCCAAAGTGGGGGGCTCGGCCCCTGTTAGGGTCGGTGGAGCTCTTACAGAGGGGACGTAGCGATGTTGGTTTAAGAANNNGTGGCGGGGGGGGAGAGGGGGGGGGGGGGGGGGGGGAGTCAGTGGATTAGCCAGTACGAATCTACCTTGTGGTTAGAATTTGTGAAAAGACATTAAAGTGTGACTTTAGCGCCACACTGAGGCTGAATGGAGTCACTGACACTGACCAGGTCACACTTACAGACCGAGCACTAATGGAATCAGCCCTTTGTCCACAAACAGACGAGAAGAGGAGGTGCAGGCAGCCCTCCTCAGTCAATTTGTAATTACTGGACTCCCAGAGATTAGGAATAATTAATGTCCTCTGTTAAACTGTGGGAATAATAGGAATGTTTTAGTTTGTTTTGTTTTTTTATTGACCTGAGGCACAAAGAAGACCGATCAATGAAAAGTCACTTTGTTCTACTGTCACAAACACAAACCTCCTCTAATGACTCTCTACCCTCACACTCTACGGTTCACACTGTTTTCTTCTTCACTGCTGCTGACGATCAATACTGTTAAATAATAAAAATTATTTATTATTGGTTTAATTCCTAAAACACTGTTGTTTACATTGAACTAAAGAAAAAAAAAACATAAAAAAATGAATCGTTTAAATGTATTTGCCTCATCGCCCCTGTGGCCCCCAAAGGGCCGCCAGCCTCAATTTGGGAACCCCTAAAACTGACCTCTCTCTCTCTCTGTCGCCCCCACCAGGAGCTGGAGGAGCGTCTGCGTCACCATCACCAGGCCGAGCTGCAGTCGCTCAGAGAGGCTCACCGTCAGAGCATCGAGACGCTGAAACAGGAGTCGGAGCAGGAGCTGCAGACGCTGCGCTTCGAGCTGGAGGACGAGGGCAAGGCCATGCTGGGTGAGAACTCGCAGTCGGACGTGGGCTTTTCTAGAAGGATTGGACTCGTGCAGGTCTTCCGATGTGAAGGTTTTTTTAAAGTTGAGGTCAATGAAGAAGAAGAAGAAAAAAGAAAAAGGTTTTCTGTTGTGTTCTGTTTGGATCTCTGCTGAGCTGAGTGATGGATGTTCTTCCATTAACCTTCATGTCATGGTCCTGACACTGGAGCCTCGCTCACATCCATCTCTCAGCTGCTACTTTCATTACCTTTCACTGCTCAGCTTTACTGCTGGTGAACGTCCGTGTGTGTGTGTGTGTGTGTGTGTGGAGAGGCCGGGGGGGCAGGGGTGCGGGGCATGCCTTTCATTTTTAATTTTCAACCAACTTTTAGCTATAACTCTTGTTCTAGTTCAGTGTTATGTTTTTTCAGACAAACTCCTAGCAGTTCCTACTACATCAAAGAAAACGCTACGAGGAAACTTTAGCTTCTGGCTAACTCTAGTTAGCGCTGGTTAATTCTTAGCTCTGTTTGACTGGAGGTTTTTTTGAATGCTACTTTTTACATTCACCTTCTTCAGTCCAAACATTTATATTATATTTTTCCAATAAATCACTGTTTTGGTGAAAAGCTAATTTAGCCGCTAACACTTTTTTGACACCTTTAGCAGGAGGCTAACAACTGTGCATGTTCTCAGAGCAAGCGTCTCTGAACCTGTGGAGTCTCTACAATAACAGGTGTGAAACTGATCTGGGAATAAAAGGCTGCTTGTCTACAGGCAGCTGTGACAAAAAAGAAAAAAGAAAAATTCTTCTTCAGTTTAATGAGGACTCTGTTCCACTAAAATGTCAGAGGAAGTATCTTCACTGAAAAACCTGGTTTACTTCTAAAGAAAAACCTGAATTAATTTTTGAAATTCTTTTCTCTTCCTCTCTCTCTCTCCCTCCCTCTCTCTCTCTCTCGACCAGCGTCCCTGCGGTCAGAGCTGAATCACATCCACGCCTCGGCCATCGAACACCTGAGACAAACCCACCAACAGGAGGCAGCAGCTACCAAAGCAGAGCTGGAGAAGACGCTGGAGAACAACAGGATACAGGTGAGAGGACGGATGACGTCATGTGGCTGCAGTTCCAGTGTTGTCCTCTAGTCCTCAGCATTGAATCAATAGTTTCCAAATCCTTTTAATTTCTGGTTGTCTTAGGGGCTAACTCTTGGCTTCCTTGTTTTATTTTGGCTACTTTTACAATTTATTGCCATATATTTTTTGGCTAATTTTTTAGCTACTTAGCTTCTCCACAGACCACCGAAGTGTTAATGTGTGTGTACGTTTGTGTCTGTGTCTTTCTGGTATAGCTGTACTCATGGGAACCGTGAGTATTTGTGACTATTTCCAAGGATAAGAAGTTCTAAGTCCAGGATTTATTTGTAGGTTCGATGGAGTTTCACTTTGTGTGGAGATAATAAAAAAAAAATCATTTAGCGCCTGGTCGTGGAGCGGCGTTTGATGATTTATCATCGTCGTCGTCCGACTCTGATCCTCTCTGCCAGTTTCCTCATTGATTCAGGAAAATATTAAAAAAATCCATTTCCTGCTCATCGCGAAACAGATTCTAATTCAGTGCAGAGACTGACGGAGGCTAACGCTTCCACCTGATGAATTTTTAAAGAGCTGATTTATTTTTCAAAGACCTGAAAATGAGAGAAGAGGAGGAAGGAGAGGAGGAGAGAAAGACAACATAACATTCAGTCCATTTTCATTGGTCAGTCTCAGAACCTGGGCTGGTATGAAGATTAGTATCATTTTTATTTATACAACACATTTAAAAAGACAGAAATATTTGAAATAAAACCAGGACAAAAGAGACGAAAAATTTGAAAAAAACGTTTACAAAAACATGAACAGAGGAGATTTTAACTTCAGGTGTTGGAGTTTTAGAAACAAAATGGAGACGATGGACCTTTAGGGTAGATTTAATTAAGATTTAATTAAGATTGAATTTCACCTTTAGTCCACCGGGGGCAAAAATGACCCAGCCTTATTTCCATCATTTAAAGGACATTTTATACTTTTTCAGTCAACCATGTTTTAAGGTGTTGATGATGAGGATGATGATGATGATGATGATGATGATGGTCATTTCTTCACGTCTTCTTCTTCCACAGGAGCGTGATCTTCTGGGCAGGATCTCGGAGCTGCAGGAGGAGGTGTCGAGGAGGAAGAGTCACATCGCCCAGCTGGACCGACAGATCCACACGCTCAACGAGAACATCAGCACGCTGACCAAGGAGCTGGAGCTCAAGGGCAAGGAGGTGCTGAAGATCCGCAGCGAAGCCAATCAGCAAATACGGTGAGAGCCCGGAACCTGCAGGGTCCAGAGGGGGGGGTGAACGGGGGTGAACGGGGGTCGGGTCCAGACTGGAGATCAGGTCTGGGCTTCACCTCAACAAACAAACTCAACAACAATAGAGTCGAAACAAAAGGTCTCCAGGTTAGGTTAATGTTCAAATTCAGGAGCACTACTGCCACCTAAAGGTGTATATTTATAGATACATACATATATATACATTACAATTATATATATATTTATTACTATATATATTACTCTACAATATAGAGTAATATATAGTATACTGTAGTAATATATATAGTATATATGTGTATATGTATATATATACATATATACACATATATACATATATGCATATATGTATATATGTGTCTATATATATATGTATATATGTGTCTATATATATATGTATATATGTGTATATACGTGTATATGTATATATATATAATATATGTGTATATATGTATATATGTGTCTATATATATATGTATATATGTGTCTATATATATATGTATATATGTGTATATATATTACTGTGGGAAAAAAGAGCTCAGTGAAGAAAGAAAAACTGATGCAAACTACAACAGAGAACATAAAATGATGTCATGTGAGGAATGGGGAGAAGGAGGGGGAGGAAGACAGATGAAAACATGGACGTCTGTCTTTCTGTCTGTCCCACTGTCCCTCTATCTGTATCTGACTCGACTGGGGCCAATATTCCCCCAGGGGCTTCACATCTTCTCCCTCTCTCTCCCCCTCTCTCTCCCTCTGTGCTTCCCTCTTCACTTATTTATTTATTTCTCTATTTTTATCTCTGGGAGCAGGATTCAGAGGAGGAGGAGTTGCGTAACAGAGCGGGGAGAGTAACACAGGCCTGGAGGAGAGAGGAGGTTTATTCATAAAGGCAGCGCAGGAGAAACATGTAGGAGTGTAAATAAATAAAGCCTGCAGCGGTGGAAGCTGCCGTGCACACCGACAACCACCGGGGACGCAGCTAACACTTATAGGCTAGTCAACTGATTAAAGATTTTCATCTAGTTAATTACATGCTCTGTAATTAATTAATGAATCGACATCACGTGTGTCCAAACGCCGACGTGACTCCCTGCTAAAATTAACTTTAACAGCCGATCATCAGGGATGAAGATGAAGTGTTACTGGTGTTTGGCTGATTGGTTTTTTTTCTTTCTTATTTTGAGCAGTTCTGGGTAAAAAAAAAAGATTATTTCATTCTTCTCCTTTTCCTTTTCTCCTAGGGTTCATGAACAGGAGCTGGTTTTAAATTATTTCATTCTTCTCCTTTTCCTTTCCTCCTAGGGTTCATGAACAGGAGCTGGTGAAGAGACACGAGCGCGAGATGATGGAGCTGAGCGTCGCCCACAGCAGAGATACACAGAACATGCTGTCGGACTTCAACAAGGCTCAGGAAGTCCTCAAAGACAAGATCTCTGCCCTGCAGATCCTGTACGTACTCCCGGGGTTCATGTACCAGTACCAGTACCAGTAATAGTACCAGTACCAGTACCAGTCAGGGTTGCCCACATGTACATCAAACCGGTGAAGCTGATTATGGGTCCAGTTATTTATATATAAACAGTGTTGACCACATGTACATCAAACCGGTGAAGCTAATTATGGGTCCAGTTATTTATATATAAACTCTGATAAACGTGAACGAAAAGAACGTTCTAGAAAAGTTCTCAGGGTTTAATACCCTCTCATCCATCAATCTGTGATGAACGCCTTTAAGTTTAATTTAAAATTTAAAACATTAAAAGTTTGCCAAAAAATAAATAAATTAAAAGTTAGGCCTTTTAGTTTATTTTTCAAGTCAGACTCTTAGAATGTTTTTGTTTTGTAACTTTTATAAATGTGTCTGAAAATCCAGCCCAGAATCTTTTTTTTAATTATCGTTTTTCTGCTTGAACGACGTTGTTTCCGAACGTTTTATTTTTTTTTCTCCTGCTCAGTGATATTTAGTTTGAGGGAAAATGTGAGCAGATGTGAAACGACTCTCAGAGAAGTGGAGTCCAGTCCAGAAATAACAAAAAGACGTTTCTGTTATAAGAAGAAAGGAGGGAAAAATAAACAGCAGGTCTGAAGGACGAGTTCAGAGGTCAACCTTTTAATCATTGCTCTGTGAAGTAGAAGAAGAAGAAGAGTTAAAGTCGTGGTTGTAAAGAGAGGGCAGAAAGGTCACAGGATGGATGACCTTTCAGGCTTAACTCAGAAAAGACAAGTGACTGAGGATCACCTCCTCCAAATATTTACTCCTGACTCAGCGGAGAGTAAACTCACACTAACTCACTCTTCTAATCTCCTTTGTTTATCTGAGCTTGAACTGCAGAATCGTTTATGATCCCGGTGTGTTTGCCGTGGGTTTTTTTTTTTCTCTTCCCCTCACACAGACTTGAAGGAACTGAGGATAAGTTCAGAAACCGCGAGAGTCGTCCCGAGGACCTTCAGATGATCGCCGAGCTGAAAGACATGGTGTCTGAGAGGGAGAGTCTCGTCAAGAAGCTGGTGGTAGGTGGACGCTAATGAGGAAACACTGTCTCACTGTCTCCACCGGGGGCACTGAAGAGAAAAACAAAGGACTCTCTGTTCTTTTAAACATCTACTGTTTATTATTGTCTCATTTCCACAGGTCCACTCTGTTTTAAGGTTCATCAGTATTTTCTTTTTTAGGTCTATAAACAGATATGTTTCTTCTTCAAACATCTTTAAATGTTTGAATTTGTGCCACAAATTATTTACAGTCTCTTAATTCTTCACAAATACTTTAATAATCGATTTGTTTCACTGAACCAAAAACAAAATCTGAAAAAAAAAAAAAAAAATTCTCCATATCAATCAAGATATTCACATTCAGATATGGTTTAAAAATATTTATTAATGTTTGTTGGAAGATGGTGAAGATTGTTTAGGTTAAATATTTTTACTTGTTTTTATTTAATTTTTTTTTTATAAAACTAGACGACGCTGTTGGAGACATAGATACCTGTGTCTGGACTGGTTTTTAAAACGTTACCATCAGATACCTGTAGAACTGACTGACTGACTGACTGACTGACCGACTGCCGTGATCTGAGCAGCAGCAGCAGCTTCAGCTTCAAGAGTCAGAGCTCCTTTTGTCAGTTTTTTGTCAGTTCTACCAAAAACCAAAACTCACCTCATCACCTTTCACACTACAGCGGGCAGCAACATTAGTTCTCCACCCGACAGAACAGCTCTCTCACCGCTGCACCCTCCGACGGGCCGCTGGCCAATATGGCAGAAAAATGGTTTGAGAGTTGAGTTTTTAAATGAAGACCAAATCTAAAAATAGAGTCAGGATTCAGACACTGAAGGTTGGGTTATACTGCAGCTGACGGACAGGGCCGCATGCTGTAGGAGTGGTTATTGTTCATGCCTTACAGCAGGAAGGGCTCCAATTCTGAGCCAAAATATCTTGTGGGGCGGGGCCACTGCAGCAAAACTATTCAAAGAAAAAAAAAAATCAACAACTTCAGTCTTAAATCTGACCTTTTAACCCCTCATCAGCTGTTTGATCCTGATGATGTCACTCTCCTTCCTCAGGACGATAAAAAGTTCTACCAGCTGGAACTGGTCAACAGGGAGACCAACTTCAACAAAGTCTTCAACGCTAGTCCTAACGTAGGAGTCATCAACCCGCTCATCAAGGTAGGACTGGGGGGAGGAGGAGGGAGGAGGGAGGAGGGGGGGTCCAGTAGTACGCTGCACACAGGAACACTCTGATAGGCTAAATTATTGTTAGTAGTAGTAGTAGTAGTAGTAGTAGTAGTAGTAGTAGTAGTATGTCACTGCAGAGCAAAGATGATATCCACTCCATCTCATCTCAGTCTGGACCACAGGTCTGAGCATTGTTTTCCAAAGACTGGGTCGCGGCCCCCAGGTGGGTCGCAAGATAGTTTTATTTTCGTTTTTTTTTTGGGTCGTTTCAAGTCACGTTTCCCAGGAGGATTATGAATAATGTCTATTGACTTGGGTCAATAGACATTAGGTTTGTAAATATGGGACCCCGGAAAAAAAGTTTGGGAAACTCTGGGTCTGAGTACCGGTCTGGCCCAGTCTGGACCAGTCTGGACCTCAGACCTGTGGTCCAGTGACTTTAGCTTTGAACTTCCCGACAGTAAAAACCTCAGTTTGTCCAAACTTATCCAAACAAAAAACCCTAAACAGATCATTTTTCTCGCGGACCACTCCCACTGTTTCACCTCATTCTCAGCCATGTCATACAGATCTGTCTGA
>NC_024313.1:9912172-9948407 GCF_000523025.1 Cynoglossus semilaevis | reverse complement strand
GGGGGAGGTTCCAGTGGGATCTGTTTTATTGTGTAGCTCCGCCCTCACAGTATGTGCATACTGTATACAGTATATACCAGGGTTTTCAAACCATGGGTAGCGTAACTCTGGTGGTACTTGGCAATCGGATTCTGATTCTGATTCTGATTATTAATTGTCATATATATTTCTAATATAGTCCTGCCTGTTGTATATGTCTCTGTGTGTGTATATATATATTTGTAATATAAAATAGTATTATACACACACACTACTACATACACATATGAAATCACACACATATATGTGTATATATTTATATATATTTTATATATGTGTCTATATATATTTATTTATATATGTTATATATATGTGTATATGTGTGTGTGTATATATATATTATATACATCTTTTTTTAGTACTGGAGAGACAGATATTCTCAGAGGTTGTACAAGGTGAACCCCTGGTATATACAGTACATGTCCTCTGTAGTATAGGTACATGTAGTATGTGTACTACGCGAGTACTGTCCACCACTCAGTTCGACTGTTGTTCGTCAGAGTTTGCCTCCTTTTGCTTTCCAAGCCATTTGTTAGTCAGTGTGAGTGGAGTCGTTGTTGTGCTCAGAGCGACTGACACTGAACCACGTCCGGCGTCAGCGTCTGTTTTTTCTTTTTTTAATGCTGATCTGTTCAATCTGCTGCCTTTAGCTACGTGCTAACGTCAGTACCAGGCTAGGAGCTCTTTCCCGTCGCTCCATTTCCCAAATGTTTTCCTCCCATTTCCTCCCACCTTTTCATCGTTACCATCATCATTATTTTAATTTTTAACTTCCCCTTTTTTCCTCCACCCCTCCTCCCCTCACTCCCTCCCCCTTTTCTGTTCTGTTTGTGTTGTCTGTGTGTAGCAAAAGAAAAAGAATGAGAAAACAGCAGCCAGCAGATTGAGCAGCTCTTCTAATGTCAGGGCTCTGGAGGCAGCGGGCGTGGGTGTGGCCATGGGTGTGGGCGTGGTCATGACTGGTTCAGGGAGTGGGCTCCCCCCACAGCCCCCCCAACCCCCCCCCCCCCCCCCCCCCGCCTCTGGCCCAGCCCAGCCGCCTAGAGCCCCTCCCCAACTCCCCCCTCCATCACCACGAGTTCAGCTCCAACAAACCTCTTCCCCCGCAGACCCCTCCCACCGAACCCAAGAAATTCATGAGGTGAGAGACCTTCTGGGCGCCCAGTGGGCTGCTAGCCCGTCAATCCATGCATCCGTCATCCAATCACCGGCCTGCATTTGACAACAACAAAAAAAAATCACTCGAACGTCGAAAGAAACGAAATGTTCGGCTAACAAGTAGCTGCTACACCCGCATATCAGATTATGTTTCCGTATTATATAGTATTTAAAAGCAGCAGGAACGACAACGTTAGCTTGATGTGTAAAAAGATAAATAAAACTTGGAAAAAAAACAACAACAATGTCACATTAATATCTATTTTGGTGAAGATTTTCGAACACTTAGCCAGAGTTAGCTTTGTAGTAGCCAAACCTATTCATATTGGCTAAAAAGGGCCTCAAATGTAGCTGGAACAGTCAGTCACAGTAGTCAGTAAACGTTCACTGTATATTTTCCAAAGTGCTATTGAAACATTTATGATATAAAAATATAGAAATCTCAAAGTTCAAGTAGCTAGCTTTGCTTGGCTGTAGCTTCACTCAGCTGGTTTGAATGGCTAGCTGGAAAGCTAAGCTAAAAGATCCCTCCACTGTGTTAGTCATTAAATAACTGCATCGTTTAAATGAAGTGACATAAACACAAAGGTTTGACTGTGACTGAAGAATGGCTTTGGAATGCAGACAGAGGCATGTCTGTCACGTTTCTCCTCTGATCGTACGTCTCTCCCCCCGTGTCGTCTGTGTCGCTCTGAGCCTGTCACACTGTGCATGTCGTCTCCCCCGCTGTCTGAGTCCTGGGGAGTTTAATCAGAATATTTTTTTTATCTATTTTGTATGTGATGTTTGGTTTTTTCCCCCCCCCTGTTTTTTGTTTTTTGTTTGCATTGTGTCACTTTATTCACTCTTCATCTTCATCTGAACTCCAGCATGTTGCATAGGCCGTGCTCCTCCTCCTCCTCCTCCCCCCTCACCCCTTTAACTCCCCCAGAGGTTATTTTTGCACCAATTATGAAATGAAGTCGATATTATCTTTTCTATCACAGACGTGTCTGTGGCTGTGTGGTGGCTTCCAATTCAAATCAACACTTTATTTGTAGTTTTTTTTCTCCGATTCTTCCAGTGAACTGAGCTGATGACATGATGAATCAGTAAAAACATGCAGTGTGTGTGTGTGAGTGTGTGTGTTTGCACGCATGCTGACCAGTGTGTTTTTAAAGCACGACTGTGCAGATTTAGAGCATGTGTGTGTGTGAGTGTGTCCTGGACAGTTTAATCCATCTTGCTGCATGTGTGTGTGGGAATGAACTGCAGCAGCTGAAACACAGGAGCTAAAGTTAAAGCTGTTTAACACACACACACACACACACTGTCTAACGACATTCGGCTCACATCAGACTTTTTTTTCCATATAAACATGAAACCCAACCTGAAGTAGTACAGTGGTCATGTCATCCTCCAGTCCACTAGTGGTCGCTGTTCTGTGAAGCTGAGGCTCGTTTTAGGTTTCATTAATGAACTATAAAGTCTTCACACCAGCCTGCGGTTTGTTTATAATGAGAATAGTAATAACGAAAATTCTAGAACGGGTTTTAAGATCGACATTCTGATACTTTACTGCCACGGAAGTACGTAAAACAGGTCGCAGTTTAGTCTCGTTTCTATTTCAATCTGTATGTATTTTTATTAATCGTATTAAATAGTTTTAAACAAACAGGAAATTAGGTTAAAAAAAAATCTGCCGTGAATGGGACTTTGCTGCCCTCGTGTGGCCAAATGCTGGTGTAACGCATTTCAATACCTCTATAGTGTGGATCCAAGCTAAAGTGTTATTATCTGGAGATGGATAACGAGTAAAGTGTGTGGTCGTTTAAATGTGTGATTGATCGGGGTGATTTCCTTTCTCTCAATACATGTTTTCCTCCCTTTTCTGTGACTTTCCCTGTGCTCTCCCTGAAGCCCTCCTGAAACCAAGGACGCCTCCATCGACCCGGCGGACGCCCAGCGTCAGGAGTGGTTCGCTCAGTATTTTTCCTTTTGATTCACCATCAAACCTGCAAACACTGGGATTCAGCATGTCGACCAAACTCTGAGGAAAAAAGAAAAAAAAAGATAACACAGACAAACTTTAAAAAGATTTTAAATAATAATGAAGACAATAATAATACTACAGGAAAATGAAACTGTTAAAACTCTTTGTTCTTTATCGTCTTTGGTAGGTTTTTCTGGGGGGAATTCATCCACTTTAGATTCAGTCAGCAGAAAGTCCCGGTCCTGATCTGAGGACGTGGACGTGCAGAATTTGATGTCATTAGTTTTTTGTTTCTGAAAATGTAATGATTCACTTTGTGTCGTCGTTGGCCGAGAAGAAAACTGAACTGAACCCAGATGCTGACTCTCATCGAGCCCCCATCCATCGTGTCTGAGCTCGATTATTTCAGACTCTCACTCAGAACAGTGACCGCCACCGTCCGTATGTTTGATGTTCATTTCCTTCCTTTACTTCCTTACTTATTTTACTGGAACTAGGGATAAAAACCAGTGGTGTAATCTCACGCTGCTAACGCCATCATTGGACCACAGTCAGACATATACAGTATAACGGTGAATATATATAAAGAAATAAACTATATGGTAGGTTATTGTGCTCTCTCTATCTCTCTCTCTCTGTACGTGGGCCCACTGCATACAGCCTTTAGAGACCAGGACGGCAGATCTGAGACCAGTTCTTCGTCCTGACCCTGGATCTGAACCGACACGCTCCATGACCTAGTACGGCTCCATCCCGGCCGGTTTGTTACGGCTGCGTAGACGTGACCGCAGATTTTGGTAGAAAACGCCAATGGTCGTCTGTCTCTACACAGATATAATGATGTCTCACCGATTTTAAAAACAAGAATAGCATATTTTATATTTATATTATAATGTGTATGCTTAATAAATAATTATTGTGACATTTACGGTCGTTTATTTGTCTTTTTCTTTTTAATAATTAGACATGGAGCATTTTTTTGTGTTTTTGACGTCACATCTTAACCAGTGCAGGGATAGTGAGTTCGATTTCCAGGTCTGGCAGGAATGTGACAATTTTCACAGTCAGTTAAATTATTATTATTATAAATATCCCCTTGATAAGAAAGAGTGATTTTTTCTAGAAAGTGTTTTTTCTATTTCCTTAAACGTTCGTTAATCCTCCTTTTCTCTTCTTTTTCGTTTATTAACGTTCATCAGTTCTCAACTTTATCCGTGGTCATTGAAATATACACTATTTTCTTCGACTGCTGGCGTCTTTTGAAAGAAACCACTAGAGGGCAGTAATGTATTCTCTTCATCGTCGCAGCTGTGAACCGGAAGAGAAATAAGAAACTTCCTGTCCGGGAGAAAAATGGCGGCTTCAGGAGCTGCAACTCCAAGCCGGCTGGTCCAGTACGTGGTTGTTCGCGCGGATCTGGTCCATAAGCTCTCGTGGCCCCCGGGGGGCGGGGTAAATCAGGCCCGGCCCGCCGCCCCCGCACAAAGTGGTGCTGGGGGTAAGTCACTGCCACTCATATTGAAATAGCTGTGTGTTTTCTTCTGTGCATTTCCCTTAAACGATTAACATTAAATGACACGACTTTATATCGATGAGCTTCGGTACATACTTGTATTTCGGCTTTTGTGCCCTGTTTCTAACCACGAGACGTGAGTTAAACTAAGGCCGAAATAACAAACTAAACACTTATATTTACAT
The DNA here is from genome assembly GCF_000523025.1 of Cynoglossus semilaevis. Taxonomy (NCBI): domain Eukaryota; kingdom Metazoa; phylum Chordata; class Actinopteri; order Pleuronectiformes; family Cynoglossidae; genus Cynoglossus; species Cynoglossus semilaevis. The sequence goes on along the minus strand of NC_024313.1, from coordinate 9,943,540 downwards.
TTAGCGGTAAAATGTTTTTAACACGACCAGACTTCTATTGACAGGCAGTTAAAGTCTAAAGTGTTAAATTTATAAAGAGGTTTTGTATTGACAGTCGTGGCTTCCTACGTTATTTTTCTCAATTGCGACTAACAAGGTACAGTATTTAAATATAACACAGTATTACATAATAACTAAAGCTTTAGCATGTAGCATTATAACTTTGTTAGCATTTAACTAGAAACAGCCCCTTGTGTCAATGTGTTTCAGTCCAGGCGTCTACAGTGTGTGTGTGTCTTTTGTTGTGTTCAGGCTCCAGATGAGGAGGCCTTGTCGTCCCTTTCAGAGAATCTGACTCAGGCTGGAGTTTCTCACAAGCTTTGGATAGAGCAGCCTGAGAACATCCCCACGTGTCTGGCTCTGAAACCCTATCCTAAAGAGACTGTTCAGCCGCTGCTGCGCAAGTTCAAACTCTTCAAATGACCAGGAGGAAAACGGTGACTGATGTGGACTGCTCAGGTTCACAAAAAAAACAGGAACAATGCATGAGATAACGATACCCCAAACACCCATGTGCTTAAAGTGAAAAAAACAGGAACAATGCATGAGATGACGATACCCCAAACACCCATGTGCTTAAATAGAATCAATAACAGAAACAATGTATCATAGAATAAATAATTTAACCCTGTAAACGACCACTTTCTCTCTTTAAAGTGGCCTTGGGTTCTGACCAGGAGCACTCTCAAGGATCCAAACAAAGCACTTTAGGCTTTTAATTGTATTCACACCTGTCTGGAACAGGTCCAGGTCCAGTCTTGTGGTGGTGAAGAACTTCCTTCAGATCATACTGAAGCCTGCTGAGTACAACCTGGAGGAAGATGTTTGAAAAGGAACAACAGAGTAGCAAAACAAAAAAGACCAAACAAAAGACCAAAAATAGTTACATCGAGGGAATCTGGACAGAGTAGAAACCGTTTCTCATCAGGTTCCGATCAGTTTCACAGGAATCCCCGTCTCTTCTTTGTTGGTGACAAACAGAGGTTTTTTTTCGATTCTGAAGAAGTCACTTGGATGAGAGGTGAAATGTCTTCAAGAAACCTACTCCGTCCAGTTGCCCTCGATGTAACTGTTTTTGGATAAGATGACCTGGGTGACTGAGAACCTGCACAGAATCAAAAAAGACATATATCCAGTGGAGCTTCAGTTTGTCACCAACAAAGAAGAGACAGAGATTCCTGTGAAACTGATCAGAACCTGATGAGATACGGCTTCTGTCAGTTGTAGTCGGTTGAAACGCGTGAAATCTTGCCTAAAACCTTCTGTAGAGAATCCTACCACTAGCCCCTAAAATGATATTGTGTTAATACTAATAATTCTAATTATAAAATATTTTAACTGCTTATTGGAATTATAAGGATATCAATTAACCCTTGACAACACAAGAGCTTTATTTTCTTTATTTACAACAAATATGTTGACCATTTTAAGGATGGCTGTAGTGCGTCATATAAAGTTGTAAGTTCTGATATATTCTGCTGTATCAAAGTAATATAATATCACACATAAATCTGACCTAAGAAGTGACATTGAGTTGATTTTCACACCTACATGACCTAAGAAGTGACATTGAGTTGATTTGCTGTTAGCAAGCAAGCTAAAACAACAGTTCACATGTAAAGTTGGTGTAGTAGTAATTTTGTTAATATTTGATGAATTAATCAACAGTCCTGTCCTATCTGTCACTGTGCGTCGTAAACAAAGTGTTTTAAAGTGATAAGGATCAGGGTGTCTTCTGGAGAAAAGGAGGAGCCTCTTTTCAGGTATGTCATATTGATGAGTTTACCAACAGTAACTCAGTCATTCCTCAGGGTTGGAGTCAGTTTGTGGAAAACCGTCATCACTGTTTTCTTTTATGGGTTGTTTCCTGACGGCAGCCTGTGATGGCAGATCAGTAACATCTGAGGTTCCAAGATCCTAAGAAAAAAATAAAACAACCCACGGCACAGCTGCTCAACAGTGATGGCTGTGGTCTGATCCAGGAGGCCAACAGACACAAGGTGAGGTCCACTTCACAGACCGGAATCTTACAGCGGACAAGACGCAGCTGCTGTTTTCATCAAACTGTTCCAGGACCAGCAGTAAATCTACATTAAAGGTAGGGCATGAAAGAGAGGCTTCCTTGTAGCATGTATTACTAGTCCAGCTCAGTTTTTATGGGCATACACTAGTTGGTGCTGTTTCTTCAGTTATCTTACATATCTGTAAATGGACGGTATCCATTTTTTTTCAACTTCGGTTGTTTTGAACTTTAGTCACCTGTTAAGCTAAAATATTGTTGTGTGAATTATACATATATTTTCTCATTTTTGTTTAAAAAACACTTTGTCTCACGATGTATTTTATTATAACATATGTAATTGTGTGACATTGTTTTTACAGCAGTGCGGCATTTTGTAACATTTCTGACCAGTGAATCCTCTTTGTAAACCTTTTACGACGTGATTGTGAATTATTTATGTCTGAATAGTATGAAAAAGTATGTTTTCCCAATATTTTTGCAACTATTGGCTAAAATCTAATGTAAAGATTATTGGTCAGGCCAGTCATGGCCCTAATAACTGCCCAGGCTCATTCTTTTGTGTCTGGTTTGTGTTCCTTCTCTAAGTCCTCTCTAGTAGATACTCCATTTGTACTTATCTCTAATTTATTTTTCATTTGATTTTCTTCTCTTTCTTTCCCTCCCTCCTTCCCCTTGTGCGCGCATCTGACGCTGGGTCTCGTGGACGCGCGCAGCCCCTGTTTGTTTGTGTTGAGAGATTGGAAATGGCGGAGCAGAGCAGAGACCACAGCGACAACTTGGCTTTGCAAACGCGAGTGCGGCCGTCATTGAAACGTTAAAAAAACATAACAGAGCCGCGGTTACATCTCGAAGTCACCGACGCTATTTTGCCTCTACCGACGGGACACGAGAGGGACACGGCGGATAAAAGAAGGATATTTGTCAGTGTAGTTGTGGAGAAGGAGGAAAGGCAGGCTTGGATTGAGAGCTTAAGGTGGTTAGCACGGGGCTAAGCTAACAGTGCTAGTTAGCCTGTTAGCTTCTGTGGAAGTCGTGGTGGTGTTTTTTTTCTCCAAAAACCACGCAGGGTTTGTGTTTGTCAACACAAGCTGACGTTGAGAATTTCGCTAACGGAGGCCGAGCTCGCGCACAACTTTTTGCGTACACGCAGATCCGAGTTGAGCTGCGTGAAGTTGTAGTGCGGCGGAACCGTAAATGTTATCGACGTAGAGAGTGAAGAGTGTGGATAAAAACGGAGAAGTCAAACGTTTGACTTCGTGTCTCGGCAGCAGTGAAGTTAGGCTGCTTAGCTCCTGCAGCCACTCCAGCTAACTGGCTAGTTTCTGACGCAAGGAACGAGGTTGGAATTACGGGGCAAAGCGTCAAAGCTTCGGATCGTTTTCTGCAACTCTGACGGACAAATAAACACAGGTAAGTGAACCGTGCAAATCACTGTTTACGTAAATGCTTGACAGCATGTCATCCACTGCTGGCTGACCATCGCTGCAGCCGAGGGAGGATGTGCAGGACTGAGCAGAGGGCCTTCACCAAAACACACGCACACACACACACACGCCTGACTCATTGTTGATTTTTCCACACAGCCTACAACTACAAGACAGCAGCGTCTTCATGCAAACGCGCAGTAACACGGCTTAGCGTTTTTTGTTTTTTGTTTTTTGCTCCCTCTCCACCTGCATAAGAGACAGTCGATTTTACACAAAAACAATCCCAGCGGCCTGAAGGTGTCGCTGCCATTTGTTTGGCTCGCCCTCAACGTGAAAACTCGAAGGACATGTTGTCCTCATGGAAAATGCATGTCTTTATTTACCAGCAGCTCGTCTATGGAGTTAAACAGAAAGACGGTGTCACTGATGTCACTGTTCGTTTTTGCATCGTGAATGGAATTCACCTCAAGTGACCCGAGTGCCACTTACTGTAGTTTCATAAGCAGTAAGCTGAGAACTCTCCAACAATCGACTTAAAGTAGAGTCTGTCTTAAATGACCAGGGTTCGATTGCTCTGGTACCTAACACTGTGTGCAGGTTTTTTCTTTGTTTGTACAGTTTAGATGCAGCATCCCAAGTCCCTGGAGGATTCAGGGCAAAGTTTTATCAGTGTAAAAAGATGAAGTTGTGCAGGATGTTTGCTGGTAAAAAAAAGAATAATTTATTCCTACTGCTGCAAATGCAACATCATATCATGTTGAATAACAGTCAGATGGAGCCCAGGATGTCACTGCTGTTGGCTTTACTCTGCACTCATGTAAGAACTGTGAGGGCATGACCTCATGGAAAAAACACACACTTTATTGATGTGAACTTTTATGTGCAGTCTCAAACGTAAACATGACGTCAGCAGCATTTGGATGTTGACCACGTTTAAATAACTCCTGAATGAAGTCTCTAAAGAATGTGTTGACTACAAACAGCTTTTGCTATGACAAAGCAGAGAATAGTTTCAACTTTGCTCATTGACGTTGCATTATCTTTGTAGTTATTTTTTCAGGGCGTGATGTCGAGCCCAATAATGAATATACAGTAATTGTTATTTGATAGGCACCGGTTCCAAAGTTGTATGTATTTAAAGTTACTGGTTAGAATTCTACAGTTGACAATGACAGAGTTTGTGTTTTGCACACGTGCAGTGCTTGGACGACAAATTTACTCCTTGTCCACCAGCATGAAAAACAACGGTAAAAGAAAAAATGGCGACTCGACCTCGGTGCTAAAACTAAAACCACATGTTGTCCTCTTGAAATATACCCAGGATATTTTGATCCAGCAGTTGTTTGAAGTAAAGTTAGCATGCAAATAAGATGATGGGCATAGAGTAATTCGCCTCAGTTGAGCATTTGACACAGTTTCATGTTGTCCTCAGTTGATGCTCTGGACGCCTGGTTCAAACTGAAACTTGCATTAATTTTATAACAATGCTTGAACTAGTACTTGAGCGAAACATTGGCTTCGCAAGTGGTTTCACTTTTGTATCTGAATAAATGAAATCTGTGTGAGAGTCATAGGGTATATGCAGTGAGTTGTTTGTTTTCTTCCAAATGCATGAACCTGAAGGGCACATCGTCCTTATGTTGTTTTGTTTTTTAAATCACAAATAATGTACTAATTTGTGTGCAGTTTGACGGCAGGATGTGGGAGTTCTTTCTGCACTGTGCTAGGTTCTGATCAACCCCTTTGATTCCGTTTGTAGCTCTTTGCCTTGAGGTGGTTTTTTGTTAAACTTTGAATCCGAGAGAGATTTAATTAATTATCACAAAAACCTGAGCCAAACCTTCAGCTTAGCTCCTTGGATCAAAACTTTTTAGGTCCTGAGGTACGAGAAATTAAATTTGAAACAGGGCACACATCAGTGGTATTCGTTTCTTCATCTCTCTCTCTTTCGATGTAAAATAACAAAACATTATAGTTCTATATAGTGGTGGGACAGCTCTAATACATATTTGATATGATCTCACACGGCGGGCCAAATTTGGCCCACGGCCCTGAGTTTGAAACCTTTAGATAATGGACGTGTAACTGCGTGGAAACCTTCTTACGTCAACTGACAGACAGTCAGTCATTTACAGTCGCTCTGCATCAATGTCACAAGTCACACCATTGGACAATACATTTTTTTATATTATTGATAGTTACATTTTAATGTTCGATGTTCTGTTGTTAAGGCTCCCTGTTTGACTTTAGGCCAAACCTCACATTTCATGGCTTCAGCTTTTGGCCTCGAGGAACTGAAGTGCAGATACTTCACACGTTGACAGTACTTTCATTTTCTGAATGAATCATTTAGTTGGCATATATTTTGTAGTTCTCGGTACATACATTGATGTATGTGTGCGCAGTACTCTGTGGACATTTTGTTCCTGTGCTGCATCACGTGAAAAAAAAAAAAGAAAACCAAGAAAGCAGCCCTGGTGGCATCAAGATGTCACTGCAATTTGCTCCATTAACCCACAGTCTGGATAGACACCTTGACTTCAAAGCATATCAGTAAATTCCTCTGATTCTCCAAAAGGGCATGTACAGTAAATAACATGCTCATATAAACCTAATGTGACAGTTCGAGGTCTCAGTTCACCCTGACTCACCTTTTTAGATGTGGATAATTATAGGTTTTCAGTTCAGGAAATCATTGGTTTTTCTTTCAGTAAATCAATTACTTGTTTTTTGACATTACATATGTATATAAATATATATACTGTATGTGTGTATATATGTTTATCTATATATATATAACCCAAAAAATTGTTGAACCCTTGATTCTCAGTTAAAAAAACATTATATACCACATTTATTTTCCTTCACGTTTATATATTTTACACAAGAGACATTTTTTCTGCAAACCAAAAGTTGAATTTTGTGCAAATTAAATTAATCAACATGACATTGAATTTTCCCAGGTTTAGCCAAAACTGAAATGTTTCTCATTAGACCTAAACCATGACATCTTTGGAGATTTACTGTAGTGGTATGTGTTCATTACTGTGACCCTTTTGTGCAGTACGACATACAGGATTATTATTAACTTTTTATTTCACATAGTCCTTGCTGCGCTGCAGGTGAAATATGTCCCAATTGTGGTACGTTCCTAATATCAAACATCTTTTACCGATCATTAAGAGCACGTTAACAGAACCACTTCACCAAACATAAGGTGTTTAAGCTGTTGGGTGCTCACTAACTAACCTTCACATGTCAACATAAATATGATATTATGACTGAAGTGGTTTGGATGTGTTCTCATCGTAAGTCATTTTAATGTAGGATACATGGGGAGTACACATCCGTGGGTTCTACTTAAATACGCTAAAGGTTACTGTAAATTTTACCAGTGGTCTAAATCCCATGACAGATGAAAGTAAGTGTTTGAGCTGTGACAGGGAAGCCTTACTCACTGATGACCAGAGCTGAGTCAACACAGTCTCGAAGTTGGTGCAACGGTGCGTCGTTGCCTCAGAGGCCCAACAGTCATCACTGCAAATTAGCCTTAAGTTGTCAAAGAAAAAGTCAGTAGAAACTCCTTTGTGTCACAATCAGAGCCTATTAATTCCCCAGTGCATTATCTGGAGGCATGTAGTCTTCTTGACTCCTCGGTTTGGCTTCTGCAGTTGTTCAGTGAAAGCGTTGTAGCTGGGCCTCTCGGGGGGCTCAGATGCAGCCCAGATAAGGGCCAGGATATACGAGGGGCGACTGATAAGTGCAATGCCCGAAGCAAGAGAAGTTAAGTTTAGGAATAAAAACCCACGGAATTCATTTTCAGCATAATCCTCTAAGATGTTCGTTCACTTAAGTCCAGGAGCAGACGGATGATGCTGTCTGTGGGAGATGGAGTCTCCAACCTTTTTGAGGTCAGAGGTCACCTTCCAGACTCCCACTGATAACTTTGAATTCAGCAACTTTGCTGTTTAGCAATTGTGAAAACTAGGGGCTATGCACTATGTCCATGTGCATTGTTTGAAGAGAGAAATACACCACAGAAACAATCATTTTGTTGATTTAACAACTGCAGTTCAGGTTGGTCTTCAGTTACTTATGTTTAATCACGACAACAGTGTCTGGACAAAAATATTAGTCCTGCATCTCAAACTCATGATGATGTTATTGACTTTTACTTTATTAATCCTGGATGTTTGGCAGAATCCTGTATCTCAACCTCATGATGATGTTATTGACTTTTACTTGTTAATGGATCAATAAGCACAGTCACTAAAAACTCAATATAAGAATGAAGAGCCTTTGATTTTGACAATTTCTTTCTTATCAGTAACGCTAAAAAAAAAAAAAACCTTTGCGACCACAAGCAGTAAGTGATGCAGAACTGTGTCTTTAAAAGATGAAGTCAATGTTTTATTGTGCCAATCTAAAACATACAGATGCTGTGTCTTTAAAAGTAAAAGCAAATGTTTTATTGTGCCAATCTAAAACATGTGGCATATTAAAACTTAAGCTGTTGACAAGCAGTTTAAAATTTAAACAGTGAGCGAAACCATTTCCGATCTTTATTGTGATAAATTATGATATTTTTAAACCAGTAAAAACCCACTTGCCAGTTTCTCTCGTGCCGATGGTTATAAAACATTGAAGTGCTCGCAAAATGCCAGCAAACGGTAGCAATCTGGAGCGGTGGAATGAGGATATAAAAGTATACGAGATATACTTAAAATTATAGCGGTATTTACATTGACTACAATATATGCCTTTCATTTGGGTTAAGTGCCTAAAAAGTGCTTTGGTACAGGGATATTGCACATAAACACAGGTCCTCCTTGGGCCATGAATCCTTGAGATCCAGAGAGTGTGTGGGCTGATGTTTCCCACACAGCACCACTCGTCTGCGGTACTCCAGTGGAAGTAGCACAAATATTATTCACTTTTAAAAAACTTTCTGCATAATAAGTCCTAACAACATTCCAAGTATGTAATGATCTCTGAGACCACAGAGTTGTCAGTATCGACCCGTGTTGGGTTTAAATGAAGGCCTCAGGGTTGTTTTTTTTTTTTTAGTCACCCTAATTTTCCTGTTAAATTTAGAATATTTAGCCTAGACTGCAAATCCGTCACGTAGCTGTGGATAAATCACAATGACGTTGTTGTTTTCAACAATATCAATTAGTCTACAGTCCTGAACAATGCGTGTGATTGTTGTGTCTACTGCTGATCTGAACCAGGCTGCTCTGACACGGGTCGGGCCGCTGACCTGAGGTTGAAGCCTCCTCCGACGTCCTGGGTGTTTAGAAAGTGTTTCAGGCCTGAGATGTTTCATTAAAACTAGTGCGTTGACATGTGTTTTAGAGCAGCTGTAAGTGAATGGATGGTGGAATTATGGGATGTACAGTGTGTGTCATTCAATGAAACCAAGTTGCAGAGTTAATGGCTGTTAATGTGAAATATGTTTTCATTTCTCTTTTGTAAAGTTGCTGTTACTTTTCTTAATTGTGCTTTAACATAAGGGGTGTATGAAAATATTTATAAACTGAAATATCACGTTATTTAATTTTACAATATTGTATTGATATTCTACATCACTGTATCATTTTTTTATTAATGATTACCAGTCAAATATTCACGTTGTTGGTTCATTTTACTTTTGTTTTACTTCTTATCTAGTGATTCCAAATGTAGAGCCCTCTGTTCCAATGTTAGTCACCTGAGGTTAAGATGGAACAGTGTTGTGTGTTTACTGTGATGACAGTTTTACTGCAATTAAATATTTTTAAAAAAACTCAGTATATCATCATTCCTATAGTATCGCAATATTTTGCAATATATTGTATCGCTGTCCCTGTATGTATCGCAATATATTGTATCGCTGTCCCTGTATTGTGATACGTATTGTATTGCCAGATTCTCGGAAAGTCATACAGAGAGATGTAGAGGGTGGACTAAAATCCTGTCAGGTCTGCAGCACTGTCATTTCCAGAAAATATAAACAGTTTTAACTGGTTGTTCTTCCGTCTTCATGTCCAAGGATGCTCCTATCAGATTGTCAGAGAACATTGTCAGTCAAAGGGAAGTTGCTTTAGTTTATGACTCACGTAAGAGGCAGCAGCTGGAGCGGTACTTCTTTTATCTGATCCATAAACACACACACACACACACACAAGCTACTGATCATACCGAAGGACAAGCCACGTTTCAGTTTAATTGTCAGCAAAGGGACTCCTTCTCCTCCTACCTCCTACTGGTTTCCAGGGTAGCTGTGTGGCTGTATGAAGAGTGAGCAGCCATTTTAGCAGCAGTGCAGCCACTGTCACTGTCACAACATTCTTCCGATGGAGCTTCACTAGGTGTTGGAGCTGTCTTTGTCTTTGACCCCGCCTCTACAGGAGACCCACTGCTGAACTGTCGAATGACCCTGTGGTGCATTCACAGACCCTGTGGTCAGTCAGGAGCTAAACTAAAGAGTTGAAAGAGATACTGATGAGTGGGATACAGTCGGTGAATGAGAACCAAATTATAAAGAACTGCTTCAAACTGATATAATTTGATGTCATTTTTGAGTTTGTTTTAACCTGCAGAGTTAGTGATTGATCAGCTATAAAAGTGATTGTCCATTAGCACATAATCTGGTGATACAATACAGGGGCAGCTTTACGATATATTGCGATATACTGTGATACTATAGACACAATTTTATATATATATATATTTTTAAACAATGTAATTATAGTAAAAATGTCATCATAGTAAAAAGAAATGCTGTTCCATCTTAACATCAGGTTAGTATTGGAGCAGAGGGATCTACGTTTGGAATCACTACAGAAGAAGTAAAATAAAAATGATATGAACACCAGGAATATTTGACTGATAATTGGTAACTGAAAAAATCCATACAGTGCTATAGAATATTGATATAATACTGATACAACATATTGCAATATATCAGTGTATAGATATTTTCTTACCTCTCTATTTATCACACAAAGAGCCAGTGAAAACATGTTATAATTTGGCGTTGCTTTGCAAAATGTTTTGGAAAATATTGAACCTTTACCTATGTAGCTTTTTTCTAGTGTTCAAAACCACTCAGTTTTTGCAAAATATTGAACCTTTACCTACGTAGGTTTTTTCTAGTGTTCAAAACCACTCAGTTGTCTTGCAGTGTAGGACTTGACGGTTGGCACGACGTTCAGAGCCTCAACTTGGAGCAGGTAAAAAAAAAAAAACCCAGATTCTGGATTTGCACCATCGTCTTGTTTTGATAACATTTGTCCTTGAACTCCCCTGTGGACACTGTCAACTTTTCTTGACAGACGTTTCATTTGGACGCTCGTCACACTCTTTGATGCCCTCACCTTGTCATCGCTTCCCTTTTTATTAGCCATTTGTTGAGCGTGAAGCCAAACTGCGGCTGCTGACACCTTCGTTTTTTATGTCCCATTGAAAGGTCATTGTCCACATTCAGATGCAGCCCGTGTGGTCATCAACCGGCATGAATTTTAAAGAGCGACCGCTTATTAAATTTTCATGTTTTTTGTACAACTGTATGAATGTTTGACCGTTAACAGGCTGGTCCGACGTGAACGCTCCTGGTTTCCTGGTTCTGGAAAAAATGATTTCAACACTGGCTCTGTGTTTTCTGTATGTTTTCAGAAATGTAACACTTCTCTGCTTGAAAGCATTTACTGGAGAATTACATTGTTGGCAGCTGATGCAAAACGATTCTGAAATTTGATACGTCCACTTGTTGGCGCTTTGCAGATTGTTTACTTTGGGGATCAGAGGGAAAACGATCCTTTTGTTGATGCCATTTCTGTTGTAATCCAGGTGTGGGGCGTTTGGAGGGGTGTGGGCTGGTTGAAACATACTCCAGGCGGACCAGATCCGTCATAAATCATAGCGGGAGCTGTACAGTGTTTCAGCGTGACACTTGCAGATCATATCAGATCGTATGGAGCGAGACGTGCAGGAGAGCTTGTTTCTACAAAGTCAAAACAGATTGGCTCTCCAAGTAGCGTGCGTTGCTGGGGCTGCTGTAAGTTGAGGTTCCCTCCCCCCCCCCTTCCTCAGTCCTGGTGCTTATGACTCAGCCTGAGACAACTACACACATACACACAAAATATACAAAACACACATACATACAGTATGTGTGCAGTGATTGGCTGTACAGGGGGAAGAAATTGCAGTGCTGCTTCCACTCCTTGCTGCCTTCCTCCTGTCAGAGCGGTGGCCTACATTCTCGCCTTAGGGGAAAAAAAGCGTGCTCATGCTGCGGACTGTGTGAATTTGTGAGAGTTGGAAGGAAATGGAGGGAAGGAGGAAGGCAAAGAATGAGAGAACCAGAAAGGCTGTTTGTACAGGAAGGAACTGAAGGGGGAAGAGAGAAAACAGAGCAGGCAGAGCCGTTGTTGTGGACCTGTCTACGAGTACATGGTCCGGTCCCAGTGGCCCATTTTGTTTTTACATCCAGGTCAGACAACAAACCATAAAAACTCACTCACTCACATAGTTTTAAGTATGACAGAAACTGAAGAGTTGTTCACGAGTACAAAATCTCTGCTCTGGCCTCAGGACTGTGTCATGAAGCCCAGAGAAAGTTGGGTGCAGGCGGGTGTTTCACCTCAGATGTGAAGTGAACAGCGCGTCTTGAACATATGCTGCTGTTGCCTTATTGTGAGTCAGAGCATAAGGCAGGACGTGCCTGGGTTTTTAAATGTGCGGGCGGCTGGAGACCTATCTTTCAAAGTGTCACCGCTTTCTTGTTAAATAAGTCGCTGTCATCAGCACCTGAGGTTCTTTTACTGTGAATTTCTTGAGACTCTTCGAGGTTAGGATGCTGACACCTTCTTTTTGAAATCTCTCCCAGGGTCACTGTCAGAGGGATTTTTTTTTTCTGGACTGATAATTGGGGACTTTTGTTAGTGTTTGGTGGCTGGCTACGTTGTGTACCAATTATTACCAGACCCTGTGGAACAGATTAATGACAGGGCTGCATCTTTTGTTACCAGTTGGGATGCGTTCAAAAATAATGATGGAAGACATTCTGAATGGAGGGAAGAAATTCTGTTCTTTTCTGAAGAGTCTTGAATATTCTTTTGCTGCCGTTTTCCTCAACCTGACAGCCACGAGTCCAACTTGGGTCTGACTCTTGTCAACTGGGTCAAGATAAGCAACTTGGGGTTCAATGCCCATTGGTACTCAGTACTCATTTTGCATAAATCTGTTGATACGATACGTATCACAATACAGGGCTGATGATACAATATATTGCAATATACTGTGATATTTATGCATGACGATATATTGAGTTTCTTTTTTAAAACAATTTATTTGTAGGAAAACTGTCAGTGTATCAAACACACTATGCTGTGGTTAAGCTAATTTTTATTTTTCCTACTTCTAATACGTTTTGCTTTTTTTTTTTATCCACTGTTCATTGCTGTTTCTATGTCAGATTGTACTGTGAGCCAAACCCCTCGTCCTTCAGATGCACCTGTCATTAAGAAAGCCCTTGTTGTTGTTTTTTTATTATTTTGTTGTTGTTGTGTAGTTGGGCTGTGTTTCTTCCTATTTAGGATCTCACTTCCTGCTTCGTCGAACATTAAAAACAGGTTTTCTGTTTCCAATACAGATAGACACTTTCACCAGAACAAATGCTTTGATGGGATGTGGGATGCGTCCCACAGTACAATAAGAACTGTCAAAGCAGAGAGAGAGAGAGAGAGAGAGAGAGCACCATACAATGGATAATAAGCCAACAACACAACAGGCAGTAACTGTCGAAGCTGCTGCACACAGGAAAACAGTCCTGCAGTCTGAAGACAAGGACTGAGATAAGGAGATGATAATAATAATAATAATAATTATTATTATTATTGTTATTATTATCATCAGTGTCCTCATAGTATAATATCCTCAGAGTTGAGATGGTATTTTAAGCTTAAGGTGCTTTATGAAAACAAAAACATTTTCCAGCAGTAATATATAATAATATATTGTTGTGCCTATGATATTGCAGTACATTGCAAAATATATCGTATCGTAGCACCTGAACCGCAGTACGTGTTGTACCGCCACATTCTTGCCACAGACGTACTAAACGGTGGATTCATACCTGTGTATGACCCAGTCTGTTCTCACTGTGGGCTCCATGATGTTACACATTTATAGCTGCTGTAACTGTTGCCTACATGTGTCTCTTCAGACCTTCACGATGAAGAGAAACGTTGAGGTACGTAGGCAGGGCTTAAAGTCGCCGGCCTCCTGCTTCCACAGCTTCTTTTGGCTGCACAAGACAAATGTATGCAAGAGTAGAACAGGTTGGGTGACAATGTTGGCAATGGCTTAACTGACACAAGCATATCACTTCTCTGGATACACACAGGTGAGCACACTCAGTATTTGAAAACGGGTTAAGGAAACGTGCTGTTTACATTTCTGGCAATTGTACCGTTCAAAAAACAGTGCTTTAATATTGACAAATGGTGAGTAAATTTCTGTCTTTAGCTTGCTTTGACGTGTTGCACGTGGCATGTGGTATTAAAAGTTAAAAAAATTCAGATAACTTCAAAAGCCGTACGTTTAGATAGTTTGTTTGCGCGCAGGCTTTCGTACAATGGTTTGTTTAGATGAATGTTCTGTCTCACAGTTCCATTACCTGTTTGACTTCAAACAAGATCTAGGACATGAGGTTTTTTTCCATATGACGTGTTGCAAAGGTAAGCCTTTCGTCACCTCAGAGTTTGGGGTCTGTTCTGCGTTCTTTGCGGTACCGCTGTACCTGTTGTGGTATAAAAGTGTACGCTCTGACACAGTTCTTAAAACCACGTTACAGAATCCTGTTTTCAACCTGCTTGAGGCTCTTCGTTTTTCTTCTTTGTTGGACGGATTCCTCTGCCTCTTGACAATCCCCCTGGTCTGTGTCATGTTCACCCTTCTCTCTTTGTTTGTGTCTATGCAAACCTTAACACCTGTGCCGAAAAACAGTGTGTGCTCTAGATACTTGAATAGTAGGACAAGTAAAGGAACTAGAAATATTTTGTTTTATATCTCAGTTCTAATTCAGGGCTTATTCTGCAGTACTTTGTATAAAGAATATTCTCCCAGGACACTTCACGTGCCTATCATGTAAGAACAACACAAAGATCTCACATTCTTACTTTCCAGTAAAACTTGATCCCTGATCGTGTCACACATTTACCTGTGAAAACCCACAAACGGCTGTTTTTTATTTTGTCTCAATAATTCACGGACTTATTATTTTTGATGGTTACTCATTATAACATAGCCTTGTTGTTGAGTGTGTATGGTTTAAAAAAAAACAGTGTTAAGGAGTTTACAGAAACAAAAAAGACAAGGAAGTATTGCACTGTAAAATCCTTCTATAAAGGCAGCGGCACAAGCTGTAATTACTGACGTGTTCATCTGTGATTAGATTGGCACCATCTACTGTCATCTCAACGTTGGAGTCACTTTCAAAGAATCCGTGCAGAAAATATGCACAGTGTTTAAATTGACAAAATGGAAATATGTTGTAAAACTGCAGGGGAGTGAAATGGTGTAGTGAGTACACCTTCAACTTGACCTTCTGTTTATTAAACATAAATTTGAAAATTGACTGCAACATACTGCAACAATTGACTGCAACATACGGCAACAATTGACTGCAACATAGGCTGTAACCGGTTGGATAATTCACTGCAGTTTGTGACTGTATTTGAGGAGTATATCAGGGTGGTTAAACCGTCAGTGGTGTTTCAGGGAATTGGTATCTATAAAGTCACAAACTTCCTGCTTCTTTATTGTTCTTAGTGTTACGTAAGAAGCTGTGAGGTGTTTCCCCACTCGTGTTAATTGTACTCGTGTTCCCTCCATACATGACCCTGATCGAGGTAAATATTCCTGATGACATTTTGTCAGCTGTCACGTCAACCTTGTCCTTGTACTCGCATTGATAGACAAGGTATTTAGATAGTCTACGCGTTCCAAAACAAGTCAGTTGTGGCTCCAGTGCCCCCCCCCAACCCCCCACCCCCCTCCCCACACACACACACACACACACACACACACACACACACACTGTAAAGGCTGCCCTAATGTGATGTAAAAGCTAACTTTTATTTAAGAAACCGAGAGCAGATCCAGGTCAAACTTCATTCAAAGATTTTGTCCAGCAGCAGTGTTTAATTTTATGATGTAATAGGGGGCAGGAACAACGGCACTGAGGGGTCTGCAGCATTGTTGCTGAAAACAATGGGTTAGGGGGGACATTCTCTGCTCTGGTGTACCAGTCAGACTCTATTAAAAAAAAAAAAAACACATCATGTGATGAGACGCTTCCCACACATCGGGGAGACTGTGGTCTTTGGCTGCTGGTTGTACACAGTCTGCTGCTGCTGCTGCTGCTGCTGCTGCTGCTGCTGCTGCTGCTGCCCCACCACAAACCCAGGAACCAGGGAGATGACGGTGGAGCAGCAGCTCGTGTCGTTTTATACTTTCTCCAGACTGAGTGATTGATGTTCATGCTGCTCGGGGTCAACCGTGTGTCAGCCCAACAGATGGAAACAGTAACAGTGGAGGAGCAGCCAGAAACGTGACTCAGACATTTACAAGCTGCTAATAATGACGAGAACTACGAGTCTCAGGAAATAAAAAAAAAAAAAAAAAAAAACCCAAGCTTGATGACGACAGCTAAGATTTACAGATAGACAGTGAAACGATGTGTTACAGTGTTTGAATTTTCAATTTCAGGCTTTAGTCCTATAAATACAGTAGTTCAACTGGAGGAGGTTTGAAAATAAAAAAAATCTACTAGCATCCTTCTTAAGGGCCCGTTATTTTGGTTATAAGGTCAAGAAAACCTAATTTTTAATCTATGGAACTATTGATTCCATAGATTAAATTAGTCAGAAAAACAATGATTATTTGGTGTGAGATAATTTCTCATGTACTGCTCCACCTACAGGTACCCAAAGCTTATAAATTCATGTTTTGCTGATGGGGTGTGTATTGGCCTGAATCTGGCGACATTGAAAAATACTGCGATACTATAGACATTATGATATACTGAGTTTTTTTTAACAGTTAAATTGTGGGAAAACCTTCAGCAATAGTAAACACACAATGCTCTTACATGCTTAAAATCAGGTACTAAAACTGGCTGTAGTACTGCTGGTATTTGAATTATTTAGCATCAAATTAAAGCACAAGATTAATTTAACCTTCAGATAAAACTCATGCACTGCATGTCATGATCTAAGCTCGATGGTTCTTTATGAGTTTTAGCGTAGGAGTGAGATGTTTCCAAAATATACAAACATCATTTTTCCTTCCGACAGGCCTGTGCACTGCTGACGTTAAACGGCAAACATTCATGCTCACTTTATGTGGTGCATGTTAAGGTCATTCTTTTGAAAAGAGACCAAACTCTTGTTTTTATGATGAGTTGTGGACTTGCCTGTTGTTAGCAGAGCACTGTCATATAAGGATGTTAAGTGAGAAAATAAACATTACCTAAACATCTTGTTCTCTCCTTTGTTTCTTCAGTGAGAGGCCGGTGGCCTTACCCAGCACCTGGGATGGTGCCATTTGACAGAGTGGCTGTGGAGCCATAACCCCACCACTACTACATCTCCATCGTCTCGACTCTAGAGCCCACTGCACCAAGACTGCTGCCCTCCCAGAAGTTTTGCTCAGTGCCCTGGACAAGGCCACTACAGACAACACATGACTCATTCACTGGAGCCCTAGATCAAGTGAGTACAGAGCCGGCACCCCGTGTTGGCTCCGATGTTTCGGATGACTAACATCTGGGAGCTCGGCGTCTGTTCTGTCTGTAAAGCTGTAAAGTTTTATTTACAGGTTGCAGGTTCGGACATCTCCAAAAATGAAAGCAACAGATTCCTGTTGGCAATTGTTGTTCATAATTCACTGCTTCAACTGTAAATGTCCCATTTAACCCTGGTGTACTGGGTTTGAATGCAGCTGTGATTGAAATACAAACACCGTGTCACACTGTGCTGGTCATCGGTCTACATTGGTGTGTTTAGTGCAAAGCTGTAAACCATTTCCATAGACAAATCAGCAGTGTTAAAGAAGCTATAATCTACTGACAGAAATATACATGCAAAAATACCACTGTTTTTTTTTGTTGCCTTAGGCTCAATGGTATAAAATGTCAAACGTTTTGTTCATTTTTGATTCAGAAGCTAAGAGCTTTCTTGAAGAAAACAAAAAACGGCTTGAAGCAAATATTTTCGCTCCAGCTTCTATATCAAATTGTGAAAAGAGTAAAGCGTACAAGTGTATTTTGCAAATTCTTTTTTTTAATATTTTTTATTACAGTGACAATATAATTAATTGTGTTGTATGGTTTCAGCGGGGCAATAGAACAACAGTGTCACCTGCGTACAGGAGATGATATGAAGAGGTGGAAAACTTACTTAATATACTGAAACATATTTATAAAAACTAAGAAACTGAAGGCACTTCTCATCTGTGATGCACGTTTACTCAAAGACTTATGTCAGTAAAGTGTGAAAAACTAAACTTAAGTGCAGTCTGCCTGGAGTTTATCGAGGAGGACTCGAGCGATGACGGTCCTAAAGCTGTCACGGTTCTTTGTGCCTTCGTCTCCGTCACTGTATGCTCTGAAGCTTAAGGCCCCAGACTGGCTGCAAGGCTGTGAACAGCCCAGCAGGTCTCACTAGACCTCCTGTAGCACATTTCACGAGTTGAAGTGAGGACACACATACACACTTACACACAGATTAGACACAGGCAAATTACACACAGATCTGTGGCGCTGAATGGCTGTTAAATATTCATGAGGAATTATCTGCGGAGGATAGGACGGATTTGAGGTTAATGTACCACTACTCTATGAGAGGAGGCCTTGGTAATACATACCGTACACATCACCATTTATGGATATAGCATAAAATTTTATGTGCTCAGACGACAGATGTGCTCCATAAAATCGATGCTTCACATTTTGGTGATAAATATTGAATCATTTTTGGACCGTTTTCGCCGATGCGTTCTCAGTCTTCTTCTGCTGCTGTTCCTTACTTTCCTTTTTAAAAAACGCAGTCTTTTGGTGGCAGCTTTCACTGACGGTGCCTGTCACCACCGAACAGGGCTCCACACTAAATATTTCTGTCTGTACGAGCGTCTCTGGAAGCCAGTGCAGTCAGAGGTCCTTGGTAAACATCCTTGACCTCAGTCTGCACAGCTGGTGGGAAAACTGGAAATCAGGCCTTGTTTATAGTCGTGCAAAGTGATCAGGCATGGTCTCTGGCACATCTCGCAGACACAGAAGCATTTAAAGATGTTAAAAAAAAACAACACCCCACCAGACTGTCAGGACAGTTCCAGCTCGTCCTGTTATTTTAGCAGCCTAATAATACAATAGGAGAACATGTTATTTCCCATTTTCACATGTAATCTAGACAATAAAAATTCCTGGAAGTTGCTCAAACATATTTTAAATTTACCTTACTTATAAATCTGATTTCAATTACGATTTTGGCTTGCTACGTTCATGAAAACAAGACAATCTAAATAAAATGATTATTGTGCCGATCTCGTCATGTCATTGCAGCAGTACACACTTTTTTTCCTCCTGTTTTGTTAACTCACTAACATCTATTCAGCTTTCCTACTTCACCTGCCTCTGTCTGAGTTTGCTGGTTTGGAAACGTGTAAAAATGCACAAGAAAGTGTGAAATGATTTGTACTTGGCCACACGACATGACGAGTTAATCCAGTGCATTTGATTCAAAGGGAACCTGCTGACATGAAGAGATGAAAGGCCTTAATCATAAACTCTTACCACAAGGGAGGAACTGCTGATTATCAGCCATAATCATTACGATAGAGGAACAGGATAGACCAGAAATATCATGATGGCTGTTGATGGCTTGTTGGCCCACGGGCTGATTGACTACGCGCACACAGGTGAAAGTGTGGTTCAATTAATCTAGATAAAATCATCTATACTGAACCCAGCGACCAAGCACCAGGAGGAGTGGATGCATTTGATGCTTTCTTGGAAAATCAATAAATGTGAGAACATTGTCCGTGCTGTCAATTAATTGCCGCTATGTGGGCATATTGAGAGCAATATATATATATATATATTTATACCAGACTTTTTAACAGGAGAACAGCCTGAGAGCGCTAAGGTCATCAAGGAAACACAGTCTCTCTTCTTTACTGTAATGTACAAGTGCAACAGGTGCCAAGTGTTGAATAGATGATTCACTGACTCCAACAAACAGGTTTGCACTTCCTGAATGAATCTTTTTTCTATGTACATTTTGAAAGGATAACGTGCTAAAAATAACTCCAGGGCAACAGTTGATATTACCGTTTTTTTTTACCAGACCACGAAGGCTGATTGAATTGAATGGTCTTCATTGATACACTGAAATGTTGTGATATTACATCTCACAATACCCTATCAATATTTAACACCAATGTATTCATTATGTTATCACCAATTCCCAGTCAAATATTCCTGGTGTTGGTTCATTTTCTTTTTCTTTTCTTTCTTCTCTAGCAATATATCGTATCATTGCTCCAGTGTCGTGGTACGTGTTGTAGATATTCAGGTGGAACAGCGTTCAGTCTTTACTATGCTGACAGTTTGACGATGATTAAATTGTTTTTAAAAAATATATAATATTATCGTGCCTATAGTATGGCAGTATGACGCAATATATCGTTGCTCCAGTGTCGTGGTACGTGTTGTATTCTTACCAATACATAATTACTTTGGGCCCGCGCTTCATGGCGTAAAAGCGATGCTCCAAAGCCAGGGGCCAGTCAGAGGCGTTACAAGATGCAGCAGGTGGTGCAACGCACCATGTTATGGCTTCTGTAGAACGTAATCTGTCACCATTTTTGACGTGTGCATGTGACATATTTTTCGGCCTTGGCCTTGTCCGTTATCAGGCCTCAACATTTAGTTTGCTGCTTAAGAGAAAAACAAGGCAAAAGTTTTTGGAGTCTAACCTCCAAATCTGAGTTCCTCTCCAACTGTCAGGGTTAAAACACATTGTACTTTTTTTTCTTTCCTTTTTTTTTAACTCAGTTTGTATGGCACGACATGTTACACTGTTTGGTTTTGGTTAGCTAACATATATGTTAGTGGCTAAGGATGTAGACTTTTCCGAGGTCACAGAGAGGAGACGGAGGAGGAGGCATTTTTTTTTTTAGGACGAAGCGGCAGGAACAACATCACCACAAACAGAATCAGCTCCAGATGTAGCGCAGTTGTAACATCACAAACAGCAGTGGAATTCAATATATGTCATGCTGTGTAAACCTGAGCGCTTTGATCTCAGTCGTACACCACAGACACGGTCAGTGCTGCTCACATCCACTCTGTTTGTCCTGCAGTGGATTTAACCACTCAAATGGATCCAATTGTCTTATGTGTCGTTTTGAATTTTAAGCAAAAAACTGAAAAATAAATTTGTAGAACAGATGAAGGTCTGACATGTGGTACAGTATATATTTTATTTTGTTTTCAATTGGGTTTTTCTGCAGCTTTAAGTTAAGAAAAAAACAAACAACTTTGCTCATGTCATTTGGTACAACCAGTTGACCACCTTTGTTAAATTACAACTAAGCATTTTCACATTCATTCTCATCAAAGAAAATATTACGTTTCTATTGTGAATTTGTCTTTATAAGCCCGACAAACTGAGACAAAAATATGGTGGTATTTTATTTTTACTAAGGCACATCTTACGAATTTTTCTCAGCATTAAATTATTTGCTATACTAAGGCACATCTTACGACTTTTATTTATATTTTTCTCAGCATTAAATTATTTGCTAATGAGACTAAAACATGACAACTTTTGTCAGTTAATTCACATGATTATTTTTGAACCATCATCCTCCCTGTTCATTTGTTCTCGGTCCTGTTATTGAATCTGCTGCACTGAAAAAAAGAAAACACTGAACTGCGGCCCTGAGCTAAGTTCACGTGTGCTACGTGAATCTTATCACCGACGCAGTGCCAAAAAAACATTTCTCCAAGCCACAAGTGTGTGTCTGTGGTGTGTCTGTGGTGTGTCTGTGGTGTGTTTTGACAAATATAAGACTAGGAGCGATCTCTGTTCTGATCATCATGGTTCCACTTGATTGGCAGTTGATGAATGTATTGTCTCTGTTTCTTTACCTTTGTCCTTGTTAGGTCAGTTCAAGCTGAAAAAATGAGTGCAGTAGGGGAAGGCCCGCTGGACCCTGCCACGCCAGAGTCACGCAAGAGGAAGGGCTCGCCATGTGACACATCGGTGCAAAGGTAAAGTGTCACCCATATATACTCTCTCTCTCTCTCTCTCTATATATATATATATGTATATATATATATACAAATATATACACCTGAAAAAAGCCAAACAGTCACTATTGAGTCGAACCTAAAGGGGTCCCACCGATCCTGGAAAACTCTGGAAAATGTCCTGGAACAGGTTTCAGTGAATCCAAAAGAACACATCAGTTCTCCTCCCAGTTTCTTTTTCTCTGTGAGTGATTGAGAAGGAGTGCAAATCAATTTTCTTTTGACGTTAGAGCAGCTCTTCAGTTTTGACTCCAGTTTGACTTTGTCGTTAGACCTTTTAAGAATGTTAAATGTCTGGTGGAGACAACTAGCAACGATGCAGTTAAAGAACTGGTTCAAGACTTAGACTTTGTGGTTGGCGTTCATGCTCTTTATACAGTAGCTCGAATGAAGAAAAAAAAGAAGAAAATAATGTCAGAAATGTTTGATCCAAGGAGGAGAATTATCTGTCCACTAGTCTCTAATGTAAACATCAGACCAAAATCATGGTGAAGCGCTAAATTATCACAGGTCCTGTAGCAGGAGAAGTGAGTGATTGATAACAGAGAGCCTTCAGTTGATTTGTTTTTTGCCTCCGTGGTTTATCTCTGTTCTTACAGACGGGCTGTTTGTTCGTCTTATCAGCTCAGAAAAAGAAGAAGAAGAAAAACCTTTGTTTGACTCTCAGGCACCATGAGCTTTTTCTACCATTTGATCCTTTTTTTTCTTCATTAGCTTCCACTTTACATGGTGTCATGTGGGCTGTTGTTGTGCTGTGCAGTTGAGGTTATATCAGGACACACAGTGGCCCAGCGGTGAACGTGCTCAGTGTGAGCCTATAGCGTCCAGTAACTGATGTAAGCTGATGTAACGTAACGACTCAGTTCACATTCACACGCAGCCACTGACCTGCACGTTCACACGCCATCCATCCACCCCCCCACCCCTCACACTCCCAGGCCACCACGCCTGTGTTCTGGCCGGCCACTGCACTGACCTACTTTTGTAACTGTTGTCGTCTTACACACTCACATGTACACACGCACACAGTAGGTTCCGTCCCCCACCCCCCATGTTTACTGCATACCTCGCTCCAACCTTTTTCTTTTCTTTTCTTTTTTTTTTTCGCCCTGAAAGTATATTATCACAACTGGTGACTGAGGATAAGCAGCAGGCCGTGCAGGGATCGGAGTGATCACCTCATTAATGCACCATAACTTCTGCACCTGGATCATATGACAGTAAACAACAGTGGAGGGGCTAGGCGGTGGAGCGGGGGGTCAGTGCTGAAATATCATTGATGTATTTCACGCCTCTGACAGTTACCTACAGTTGGCTGCCATTTTGGCTTCACATTTTAATAATATTTGGTAAGAATCTAAATAAACAACCGTACAAACTTTTTTTTCAGATTCTGTACTTGACAATAATGAAGTCAGGGTTTGTGGTCTGTTTAACCTGCTGCTGCACTAAGAATGGTTGTGATGTTGGAAGTTCATTAAAATCCACACAGGTTAAACTCCTGAATCAACAACATTTTCAATGGACTTTGGTGCAGTGGAACTCACCAAACTCAGCCACACGTGGACAGAAATTCTCCTTAAAAAGAATCAACAACGAAACAAAAATCATGAAATGAAGGTATTTCTTTTGGACATGACTACAGTTCTGTTATAATGCAAAGACTGGACCCACAGATCCTACTGTTGGTAGATGAAGATCAGGGCTCAAACCACCAAAGACCAGCTTTAAAAACCAGATGTCATCATTTCCTGTCTCTCATCCTCATCTCAGCAGATTTTCGCTGGTGACTTCCTGTCTGTTCTCTCCTGGTTTACGTGTGCAGCATGTATTATTTAGCTCCTCCTCGTCTGAGTGACACGTGGATTTGTTTAAACGACATATTCTAAATGTTCCTTTAAGAATGTGACCCAAAAATGAATGCCTCATTTGTGATTCTCTGCAGCTTGGAGAAGCTGTGTGACCCAAAATTTTGTGATTCTCTGCAGCTTGGAGAAGCGGCGACGGGAGCTGGAGTGCCGCTACATCGAGGAGCTGGCCGAGCTGCTGTCGTCCAACATGGGCGACATCGCCAGCCTCAGCGCCAAGCCCGACAAGTGTCACATCCTCAGGAGCACCGTGGACCAAATCCAGCAGATCAAACGGCGTGAGCAGGGTCAGTGAGGGACGCAAGACATGTTTGCACAAATATCTAAATCAGAGTAGAAGAAATTAATCCTGAGCCTAAAACGTTACATTACAGAGAAAGCAGCGCTCCTGTCTCCAGATGATGAGGTGCAGAAGAGCGACATCTCCTCCAGTAGCCAGGGCCTGGTGGAGAAGGAGGCATTGGGGCCCATGCTGCTGGAGGTAAATACTCACACACATGCCTGTGTCCTCCCTGCGTGCATCGCTCACACTCACTGTTTCACTTTTAAACTCCTCCTCACACTTCCAGGCCCTCAACGGCTTCTTCTTCGCCGTGAACCGGGAGGGCCGCATAGTCTTTGTTTCTGAGAACGTGACGAGTTACCTGGGATACTCTCAAGAGGAGCTGATGACCTCCAGCGTCTACAGCATCCTCCACGTGGGAGACCACAACGAGTTTGTACGCAATCTGCTCCCCAAGAGCCTCGGTGAGTCCACAGTCCACCCACAGAACGTTCTTTTTCTTTTAGGTTTCCACCTTTAACTCAAACCCGCATTTGACAAAACATGTTTACCCTGGTGTACTATCTGACATGTGACTGTCACCGTCAGTGTGTATGACACACAGTTCTAAGTAGGATTAAACCAAACATTGGACACTGGAAACTTGTGCTAAAGTATCAGTGAGAATAAGGACAGTCAGGGAAGTGGACGAAACCCAAACCCTCCTCACCTCTCCTCCTTCCCTTTGTGTCTCCTTCTTCCATTGTCCAGTGAACGGCGGGCCGTGGTCGCAGGAATCCAACCGGAGAAGTAGCCACACCTTCAACTGTCGCATGCTGAAGAGGCCACCAGATGAGGCGGACTCGGAGAACCAGGAGGCACGGCAGCAGTACGAGATCATGCAGTGTTTCACTGTGTCTCAGCCTCGGGCCTTGAAGGAAGAGGGCGACGGTGAATACACACACACACACACGCTGTCACCACTGATACCTGAACTGGACAGTGGGTGAAGCTGAGGTGTGAAACCTGAATAAGAAAAAAAGTTTAAAAAAAAGTTTTGGAGTCCCTGCTGCAGTGGCCTTGATAAAACCGTCATTAAATTTCAGTGTCTCCAATGTCTCATCTTTTCTCGCTGTCCTACTGCACACGTTTGACTCTTTGTGGACATTTGTGTCCATTCTGTCCCCAGACCTGCAGAGCTGCTTAATATGTATCGCGTGTCGAATACCTCGCTCCCCTCAGTCTGTTAACAGTGAGTCTTTCATCACGAAGCAGGACCCTACAGGTAAGACACACACATTACATTTTGCAGAAATAAAATGTCCCCAAACTGTAGTATTTGTACAAAAACAACGTCCTCAGAAAAACTACACAAACAAGTTTTTATAATAATAATCCTGTCATAATGTGCATTCATTGAACAAACCATTTTGAACTTAATAGAGTTGCAGTAT
The DNA here is from genome assembly GCF_000523025.1 of Cynoglossus semilaevis. Taxonomy (NCBI): domain Eukaryota; kingdom Metazoa; phylum Chordata; class Actinopteri; order Pleuronectiformes; family Cynoglossidae; genus Cynoglossus; species Cynoglossus semilaevis. The sequence goes on along the minus strand of NC_024313.1, from coordinate 9,918,109 downwards.
TAGATTTTGTATTTTTGGCGGTGTTTTGCATTGATTAATTTTGTGATTTTAATGTTAAGTAGGGTGTTTTGCATTAATTTTGTGATTTTAATGTTAAGTAAGAAGGTGTTGTGTTGAACTCAGATGTCCTGTCACGTGGGTGACCCTTTGAGCTGCTCCTCCTCAGGGTTAGAATGGTCAACTTCAACTGTTAGACTCTAAAATTCTGTCTTTTATAAAAGCTCCTCGGAGCACAGACGTGCTCCACCAGCATCATGTGACCAGCATGGGAGCCACATGTCTGCAGTGGTCATGTGAGCTCTGTGCACTTGTTGTGAAATAAAATAGCAGAGGGGGGGGGGGGGGGGGGGGGGTCTGGGGGAAAAAACCTGCTTTAATTAAAAGTAATTAATATGCTGTAGAGTTGGTTTGACTGAAGCTGAGACGATTTCACATGGTGTCAGGTTTCACCTGGTTAAATATGGGCATCGTGTCCATGGTCGTCAAGTGATCAGTCCTGTTGCCCCAGAGAGAGAGAGGATGTCACAAGTTCTCTGCATGTCCACATGTCTGTGCGTGTTGACGTGCCTGTGGGCTTTCTGTCTGTACTTCACGTGATTTCCTGTTCGGCTGGGGATCGGGTTCCCAGTAGCTCACAGGAAGTTATTTTGTAAAAATAAATAGGTTAGAATAATTGTAAAAAAAATCCAAAATTTGAATAAAAACGGTCACATTTGATTTTTTTTTTTTTACTCTCTGTATACACTGTTTTTTTTTATGGCTGCTGCAGTGTTTGTGTTTTTCACCTCAGACACCTTACAAAAAAAATCAGACATCATTAAACAATCACAGACAAATTAATGCTGCTGATCCTCCTTCTTCTGCTCACCTCCAGGGAAGATCATCTCTATAGAAACCAGTGCTTTGCGCGCGTCGGGCCGGCCAGGCTGGGAGGACCTGGTCAGGAAGTGCATCTGTGCTTTCTTTCAGCCGCAGGGCAAAGAACCCTCCCACGCCAAGAAGCTGCTGCACGAGGGTGAGTCGCCTACACCGATTGTTTTCCGGGCCTCATCTGCAAAACCCGCCGGCACCATCTGGGCCGGCCCCGCCATGGCAACGAGAGTTCTGCATCAATATCGTCCACATACGGTTGTTTTAGCATTCAGTTAAGACCTTTGTTCACTTTTGTGCAGCAGAAGCTTGTATAAAATATTACAGAATAAATATTCGGACTCAATCGTTGGAGGGTTACGAAAAGTAGAAGATAGTGTTCTTCCATTGAGTGCCACTGCTGCCACCTACCTTGATCTATGTATTGACCACATGCAATACCAAAGTTAAAAAAATAGAAAAATATATACCGGTAATTAAATAATTTTCTAATTTTACTCACATGTTACTATCTATATATGTGTATGATATGTATGTGTATATATGTAGAGTGGACATTGGAGTATATTTCAATATGTACAGTACATATATGTGTATTTATATATTAGAAGGGTTTAAGTAATGGTTCAGATTTGTTTGTCTGATATGCAGCCAGTAAATCTGCAGCACCACTGAATCCACAGAATTAAATCGCAGTCAGGATCAGGTCCAAAACAAACAACATCTTTCACGTCCAGGAAGCTGTTTCCATTCATGGTGTTTCCTCTGTTTGCAGTATGAAAACATTGTTCTTAACGTTCCGTTTAATAATAACGTCAGTGCGTAAATGTATGTCAACAAGAGGATTCGTGCAAACACGGCCGATCGACTGTGATGGTTATTTTGGCTTCGCTTCTCCCACAACACGGCCCCGATAAAGAACCGTAGATATGTGCAAAGTAGAAAAATATAATTTATAAATAAATTTTTTGTCCCTACAGTAATGACCCACGGCAGCGCCGTCAGCCCGCTCTACCATTTCTCATTAAGTGATGGCACGCAACACAGCGCTCAGACACGCTGCAAGTTCTTGTGTCCACCCAACCCTGACGTACAGCCTTTCATTATGGGCATTCACACTATTGACAGGTGAACACACACACACACACACACACACGTTGGTTTTTTAAACTTAAAGTATCGCTGGGTGAGAACAGAGAAGCTAATGCTACATTAATGAATTTACCTGCTAACAAAGTCACATGCTGTCTTTTGGTTGTACTTGCTGCCCCCACAGGGAACACAACACTGCTAGCTCTCAGGAAAACACTACACCCACGCTTGGCAGCCTTAGCCAAGTCCCCTCCCGCTCTCCTTCCCTTCCTCCCGGCAGCAACTCGTCCCAAGGTCCAGGCCTCACCTCCTCAGGCCTTCACAGCAACAACAGCAACGCCTCCACCCAAGGACTCAACCCAGCCACGCCCGCGGGCTACCTGACGCCCAGTCGGACATGTCCCCAGCAGCAGGTCAACAGCCCCTCCCCTCTTAGCAGCCCACTCACAGCCACCCCTACCTCTTTTATGTCGCCCAGGATGCCACGGGCCAGCCCTGGGTTGGGGGGGAGTCCTCGTGTACCAGGAAACCCCTTCTCTCCCTCGACGCCAGGCCTCCATTCCCCCACGGGGGGGCTGAGCAGCGGAGGCAGCCTCACTAGGCAGCACTCTGGTGGTGACAGTGGCAGCGCTGGATCGACGGGGGCCTTCTCTCTGTCCTCTCCTGTTTCTCAGAGACGGGCCAGTACACCCACCAGTGCCTGCACCCGACCTCCCTCTGCCAAACAGGCAGAGTCGGGAGCAGACGGAGAGGACTCTCTTAAAGCCTCCTTGTCTTCTGCCTCACAACTGGGTACTCAAATCAGACTCAATCAGCTCCTGGACAGCAACGGGACAGCAGCTGAATCTAACGGTAAAAACAACAACAACGGCATCCACTGCACCACATCACCTCATCCATCCAACCCCCATCCTGGCCCACAGTGCCCCGCCTCCCACAGTACACTAACACAGCGGCACAAGATCCTTCATCGGCTGCTCCAGGACAGCAGTCCCAACGACTCGTCATCCAACGTCGACGAAGGAGACCCCAAGAACGACGTGCAGGTCAAGAAGGAGCCGCCCACCAGTCCTGCAGTTGCCATGGCGTCCAGATCCAGCACCAGAGAGCCTCAAGACCACCAGTTACTGCGCTTTCTCCTGGACACAGATGAGAAGGTCAAACAGTTCAGGAATTAATAAACACTTTTGTATACTTTATGTCATGTACCAATAAAATATCATCAATGTTTTTTTTCCAAAGGACTTGGGGGACCTGCCTCCTCCCTCCGCCCTTAGCTTGGAGACAGTTCGGGTGAAGGTGGAGAAAAGAGTCAGCATTGACGGAGCTGCCTGCTCGGGCTCCTCCGCTGCAGCGGATGGTGCGTCCAAACCTGCAGGAGTTTCCAGCGGCTCCGGCTGCATCAGCCCCAAAGCCAGTCCTGTCGCAGAGAAGCGCAGAGACAGTCGCAAGGACAGCAGAGACTCCACGGTAGGAGAGACTGAGAGACTCTAGGTTTTAGGAGTGTGTATTGGCAAAATATCTGTTCATATGATATTGTGAAACAAAATAACACAATATTTCAGTGTATAATATTTATGATAAATGATATTTATCAATATTTTTGTTATACTTGTAGTAGTTTTCAATGCGTCTTTTGCTTTAGGATAAAAGAACATACGTTGCATTTATTGCGGTACAAAAGGGTAAATTTGACATCTCGCATCAAAGTGATCCTAATGTAAAGGGTTTCAAATATGTTACATCCTTGAACGTCCTTTGGGACATTTAACGTAGCCCGCGCTGGTCGCGGTTTTTTACATCATCATAACTTCCTGTTTTGGCTCGGCCTTTGGAGTCACTGTGTCGATCTGAAAGGAGAAGCTGATGTTTCCCTGTCAGTGTGATTCATCTGCAGAGTTGATAACAGCTCATTAACAAACAGCTGTTTGTGTCACAAAACTCTGAGTCATCCAGAGAGTGAGAAGGAAAAATGTAGACTGTCATTAACTCTAACTTTAATTTATTCAGCTCTGGCCCAGCACGTGAAGAATCTACTTCTCACTCAGATTGTTGCACAACTTGCAACAGGTTATTATGGTCATTATGGCTCTGATCCGGTCAGACTGTCGCGTCGAGGAGAAGACAAGTGTCGTCAGTGGCGCGGTGCTTCGCTACCGTCGTCACTCGGGATTTTCATTGACACCGTCCTCAGTATCAGTATCAGGAAGGAAGAAGATGTTACCATCAAATGTAGAACATTTCCTCTACAGAGCTGCAGTTCCTGCGTTGGCAGTGTGGCTCAACAGTCGCTGTAAATCAAGTCGAATGTTTATTTTCTTGGACTTTGTCTCCAGTGTAGGCTCAGCTACCAGCTGCAGCCTTTGAAGCACACTCACCTCTGACCTTTTGTCCCTCTGCATCTCCAGTTCACTGATTGTATGCTGCACGCCCCCCCTCGCACCTATATACACACACACAACACACACTTGTTAGTCTGTAATTGTTCTCCCACCACCACCCATTCTCCCCCTCCCTTCTTTTGCTCCATCCCTCTCACCCTGATCAATTCTCATTTCTTTCTGCCTTTTCTCACCCTTGTCCCCCGCCTCAGATGTCTGTTGACATGGACCCTCTCACCCAGCTGCTGCCTGGCCTCAGAGGCCCGAGTGGGGCCAAACAGAGCGCTGACGAGTCAACAGCCCCTGGTGGAGGCTCCCAGCTCCAGTCTCCCCAGACGCAACCCCCTACCCAGCTCCAGTCCCCCTTGTCTCAGTCCCAGTCCATACCCCATTTACAGTCACCGTCCCCCCAGCTCCACTCCCCGTCACCTCAACTCAAACTGCAGTCGCCCACCCAGCTCCACCCGAGCGAGGCCAGCACTCCCCGCAATGCAACTGTGAAGAGAGAGCCTCCAGGCACCCCCAACAGAGGTACTGCCTCAGCTGAGTGAGGGGAGGGGGGGGGGTATCAATAAGATTTATAATGAAGAAGGGAATATTTTTATGATTATAAATGAGACAAACATTTTTAAAAAAGTATTTCATAACCAATCCTACAGTAAAACTACGAGTACTACACAGTCACTAGTACTCTAGTAACCCTGATCCTGTATGTGCCCTGTGACTGTTGTTCAGGTCTCAGTGATGGAGGACCTCCATCCGGCTGTAGTCTCCAGAGTCAGACGTCCTTTGACTTCTGCAGTCCCCCTACTCCAGGACAGACCCAGGTCCAGGGACAAGGAGCAGGAGACCCCTTCCTGACCCCCAAAGACAGCAGCCCCTTTTCGGAGGCAGACATCCTCAACCCATTCAGCTCAAGCACTGGTATGAGAACTGCTGTACTGTACTGTACTGTACTGTACTGTTACTGTATGTCCTCTGTACTGTGTACCACTGTATGTATATAATACTGCAAACAGCTGTGTTTAGATGAGGATGTAAACAGGCTGTTGTTATGTAACATATCACATGTTTGAGGTCACTTGGTTTGTGGATATATGTGGATATGTGTCCCAGAATAAGAGGGTGAAACATAGTCAAAGAAACTCTTTTTCTTCTCCAGGCCTGACGAAGATGGACATGGGAGAGATCCAGCCTCTGGCTCTGTCTGACACCCTGTTGTTCGACAGTCTTGGAACTCCTTTACAGGCTCCTCTGGCTTCACCACAAGAGTAAAAACAAACTTCATTTTTAATTCTCTGTGCATTTGGAACAGGTGACATGAACCTGTTCATTTGCTGTTAAAGGTTGAGGCGATGCAGTGATTCCTATTGGCTCTGCAGGAGCTGGTAACTAATGCGTGGGAAAGGAAGTGATTTGTTGTTGGTTTACAGTAAACAAATCATTCCTCGCAAAAGTAAAACAAATGTTTAAAAAGGAAATAGAATCAAATTTGATTTTCTTGGCTCGAAATGTTGGTGTTTATCAACAGGACATGTAAAGCCTCCTCTTCCCCTGTAGGGAGTGCTATGAACACCTTTTGTTACTAAAAAAT
>NC_024313.1:9894104-9911338 GCF_000523025.1 Cynoglossus semilaevis | reverse complement strand
CGAAGAGAAAGCCCGGCTGGAGCAGCTGGTCTCCTTCCTCAGTGGGACGGACGAGAGCGAGCTGGCTAAGCTGGACAAGGCCCTGGGCATCGACAAGCTGGTCCAGGTAGGGGGGTGTTGGGGGGGGCAGAAGGGGGTGAGGAGCTCTCATCACCTGCAGCCAGTGTTCAGTGTTAACATTGGTAAATTAGAGGTAATTACGGAGTTACTGTAATTAATCAAAGGCTCCAATGTTGGCGTCGCTGCAGCTGACGTATCATCCAGTCAGATTTAATGATAGGATTCAAATTTCAGACTTTTGTGTCATGTCTTTGCTAAACATTTTATTTATTTTCATTGATTTTTTTTTTATAGGGCGGCTGCTTTGACCCGATGCCTCAAAACTTCCCAAACCAGCCACCCACTGCCACCCCGGTTCCCATGGACCCCAAACTCCCTGCCTACCCTCCGCAGTTTACACCTGCTCCTCAGGCTCAGTTTCCTCCAGAGCTGGTGCCAGTAGGGCCACAGGGCCTGGGGTTCGGAGCCCCCCGAGCGGCTTTTCCCATCGGGACGGGCATAGGTCTGAGGCCGGGCATGAATCAACCACAGGGTGTAGGCACGCAGCTCAGACTGCCACCCAATCAGCTGCGTCTACAGCTGCAGCAGAGGGTGCAGGGGCCGCAGCAGGTGAGGAGGCAGGGAGGGTCTTTACAGTTCTCTGTCAACCAGGTAGTTCCAGAAATGAAGTTTCTGAATAGATTTTATTCTGATTATTCTAACAAGGTTTCCTCAGTCCTCACCTTGTGTTTTCCTGTGTCTCAGCTCCAGAACAGAATGTCAGGCATGAATCAGTTTACTGCAGGAGCCCAGCACGTGAACATGGGCGTTCGTCAGGGGGTCCAACAGCCTCAGATTCCCACACAGGTCAGCTGATGGTTCCACTTGCCTCTCATAGAACAAGTCACCTAGAGTTTATCTGTACATCTTAACATGGTGTAGTGGAGTTTTTTAATTTTTCAGTACATATGTATTTATTGATAAATATGTGTAATAAATACTAAATAAATTACCAGAAATGCAGGGGGTGTATTTTTATACCTCAAGTCATTTATTTTTTTCTAACTGGATTTTTAAGAAAAATGTAACTGCACATTGTTTGTTGCAGACCTTAAGACTTTTAAGTCCATCAAAAAAATGTTTAGTCCAGGCAAATCTTTAATTAATTCAGCTAATTATGATCAACAAAATAAATTCAATCAATGTTCATATAGTGTTTACTTTCCCAAAAAAAAATTCTGCTGCCCCCAGGTGGCAAAAAATAATTCTCTGAAGCTTAAGCTGAACAAATGCTCCGTATTAGCAAATTTAAAGTGAAGAAAAGGTAAAACCAAAGTCGATAGAATTACTTGTAAAAAGTCGTTTCTCTCCTGCGTCCTAACAACACAACAACACTTGTCTGTCAGCAGCCTCCACTGAACGCCCAGATGCTGGCCCAGCGTCAGAGGGAACTCTACAGCATCCAGCACCGCCAGCGTCAGCTTTTCCAACAGAAGGTCATGTTGATGAGACAAAACATGGCGGGGGCCCCAACCGGAGCCATGGGTGCCGTCGGAACTGCGAGGGTCCCGAAGGGTCCAATCACGACACCTCAACAGCAGCAGCCGCCGCAGATGCCGCGTGAGCAGATACTGAAGTCAGTGGAAAATTCACTCATGTTTGTCTTGGTTTTGTTTTTTCGCTGCAGTCTGTTTAGTCAGTCAGGACAGAGTGCAGGACAGGCGTTTGGCCAGCAGGGGGTGTACAACAACATGAGCATCACTGTCTCCATGGCGGGAGGCTCAGGCAGCGTGGGCTCGTTACCTCCCATGGGGCAGACGGTCAGCATGAGCAACAATAACCTCAACAATGTGGGTGCGGTGTGCAGCGACCAGCAGGTTGGTCTCGTCATCGCTCGTCAGGTTTCTGTCCCAACCCCTGTCCTCAGAGACACTGCTAATCTATTTTCAGGTTATTTTAAACTCAGCCCATGGCCAGAATGAAGCACCGATAACAATTCAATTATTCCACTGTCCATTAGGGGTGTGTATTGGCCGGAATCTGGCAGGGGCAGCGATGCTACAGGCATGATGATGTAATGACTAAAATCCACCAACTGTATGAAGATACGTTTTCACTAAGACAGTGTTTTTATATATTATTGTTGATGTTGTTCCATATAAATAATTCTGTCACTTGGATTAGTTACAGATAGTGAACAGATGAGAAACAGTGCCCCCTACCTGCTTATGTTTGATTTTCTGTTTTAGAAATACACAGACAAAGAAGGATTGGTTCAATTCAAGAATCTTCCTTATTCATCATCATTATTGTCATTAATTAAACCAAAAGTCGTGACTGGATCTCACCAGGTTTTACGTTTTCACTAAGACAGTGTTTTTATATATTAGTCATTAATTAAACCCAAAGTCGTGACTGGATCTCACCAGGTTTAATCTTGTTGTGTTGGATAAAAACATTAACATATTGATGATTGTTGTGGATTTGTTCCTCAGGTGCAGCAGGTTCAAGTGTTTGCCGACGTCCAGTGCACGGTGAACCTGGTCGGCAGTGAGTCCTACTTGAACCAGGGTCCTATTGGATCGGCACCGTCCCAGAAGGGCCCCGTGCCGCAGGGCTCCCAGAACAACCAGGCCCAGCAGAAGAGCCTCCTCCAGCAGCTGCTGACCGAGTGACACCACCCCCCCGCCCCCACCCTCCAACAGCTCTCCTGCTCCTTCTTACTTCCCACGCCTCCTCCTCCTCCTTGTCCTCCTCTTTGGACATCAGCGCTCCAGATCCATTGCTGTCTCTGTCTCACCTTTTGGACGAAGGGATGGATGTCAGGACGGCTGCAGATTAGACTTGGGAGAGGTATAGTTGTGGGTGGAGCCACACAGCTGAACCACTTCTGTGGGGATGGAGGGGGGAGGGGATTCAGAGCTGGATTAAGTTGAACAGCCTGCAAACTGTTAAGGAAAAAGAAAAAGACTTAAGTCAGAAGGAGCAGCAGTGTATGTGTTTTTTATTTTGTTTTTTTGTTTTTTAAACCTGCCTGTCTAATCTGTCTGACAACCTGTCTGTCTGCCTCAGCCTATTCAAAGGCAGCGTTGTCTTTGCTGCTCATTCCTCGGTGACCTACTTCCTGCTTCCTGACCCAAGAGTAAAAAAAAAAAACAAACAAACAAACTACAGCGACACCATCGTAAGATTTGCCAAGTTGTCGTCACTGTCAAATCAGGGCCGGCCTCTCTTATGGTTTTTCTCTCCTTTCTGGTTTTTCTGTTTTTGTTTTACTCTTGTCCTGATCAGATGGTTTCTGTCAGCAGCAGCAGCAGCAGCATTTGAGAGCTGGGGCAGCAGCGTGCAGCTGCTGCTCAGCAGTTTGTTTGTTTTGTTTCCGATTTATATCTTTAAATTTCTTTCTGTTTTTGGATCCTTTTTTTTTTCTTCTACCTGTCTCTCAGCGATGTGGGAATGTTTAAAGGTTTCAGACCTCTGCGGCATTGTGGGATAGAAGCTCAGTACCAGCTGGTTCTGTGACTGTCTCTCTCTATCAGCAACAGTGCCTGGTGGAAGTTGGAGGGTTTTTTTTTTTCTACAAATGGGGAAAAAAAACTCTGCTTCTTCTTCTTCTTCTACTACTACTACTTCAACTTGGACTTTTATGAAATCCTTTTTTTTAATTATTTTTACTCTGATTTTTGGTTCATTTCTTTTATGTTAATGAAACAGAAACTTCTGCTCTCACCATCATCATCATCGTCATCTTCATCATCTTTGGGATCATCTGAACAAGCTTTGACAACAGCTGGAATTGGACAGGGCTGGATGGATGGACGAACAAACCAACGGATGGATAGATGAATGGATGGATGGATGGGAGACAGATCGGATGCTGCTCAGTTTTTGGAACTTATGTGTCTTTCTCCCCCTTCAGGGAGGAGGGTGTTTTTTTAATTATTTTTATTATTTTCAAAGTTATAAGGTAAGAAAAAGGACTGTTATAATTATTTAACTGTCTGTCCGTCACATTTTTACCCCACTCCCCCCCCTCACCTCCGCAGCTGTGAATACTGAGCCCCGTCAGGCTCGTCCTCTCTTCTCCTCTTTCCTCTCTGTGTTCCTTTGGTTCTTTCTCCTCTCAGCCTATCAGTGTTGTTTTCCACGTGCACCAAGCAGGCGGGTAGTATTGTACAGTATAGAAGGACAAAGACTTTTGGGGGAGACGGGGGTGAGCTCACTCTCCTTTCTTGGAACTGCTTTCCTGTTGTATTTTTTTTTTTATAAAAGAAAAAAAGAGAGAGAAAAGTGTAATTAACTCTGAACGGCAAAACTATGTATAATGTGATTGATCCAGGTTTTTTTTTTTTCTTTTTTCAACACAACAGATCTTTCAACGACAGCTCGTCTTTTTGTAAAATGATTCTTTTGGCATCAGGATATTGTCAGGTTGCTCATGTTGCAGTGGGGGGAGGGGGGTGAAGGAGGAAGTGTGTTTTTCCCATTTTGGCAAATGTGAAAAAGGATAGAAAAATTTAAAGCAATTTTAAAGCAGATTTTAAATATAGCTCTAGCTCTCTGGCTCTTTCTCTTTAGCACCCCCTTGCGTTCCAGTAAAGTAGCGACATTTTCTCCGGTGTGAAGGGGTTTGCTTTCGCTTTCTTTCACCAGGAAGCTAGTTAGCCATCGTTTTATTTTGTTTCTTCTTCTTTTTTTTTAATCATGTATGTACAAAAAGAACTTTTACAGACAGTACACATGTTTGTAACCATTGTATAAAAAAGTATAATAATATTGATGATAATACCCCAGAGGTGCGGCGTTGGCTGCGCTCATGGACAGTCGTGGCAGTGAACGCCTCACCTCTCCTGAGTATTGTTCCTACGTAATGACATTTACCTAGAAGCTTTAGTGGTAGAAGATCCTAACAGAAATGTGACGGACGATTAATTCAACAAAGAGATCAGACACAGGAGGGGGGCGGAGTCACAGAAAGAACGTTTTTGTTTTCTTTTAAGGATTAGAGTTGTTTTTTTGTTTTGTTTTTCTTTCTCCTCACCCCCTGAGAATGTGTATTTCCACACTTGTATGGTCTGTTTTATTTGGGATTATTTGTCTTTTTTTTATTTTATTGTTATTTAACCCTCATTTCTGGTTTCCTGGCCAAGACTTCACTCCACTGGTTACACACACACACACACACACAGAGGTTCATCAAGTTTTCTGCCTCCTACTGTTGACGACTCAGTCGGACACTGTCTCTCTCTCTCTCTCCCTCTCTCTCGTGATAACAGTGAAGTTCCACACATTGAGTGTGTGCTGACCAACAGTCCACCTCCAGCTGAGACGCTGCATCTGTGTCACAGGTCAACTCAACGTCAGACGCAGTTTTAAATTCATACATTGATGAAAATGTCCAACAGAGTTCAACAGCAGTTGTTCCGTCAGGGAACGTACAGTGACTGGGTGGTGACCCTTATGTTAGCAGTAGGTGAACTGGTGTCCACAGAAGACACCTGTTGTGGAGATGTGGGTGATGAGTTCCACCGGTCTGACCAACATTAACCTACGGCCAGACCTTTTTTATAGGGAAGAGATTTCATTTCCAAAGTTATTGGAAAGTTTATCTGGCAAATACTTTTTCCCACTCCAGGACTGGAGTCTTTTTAAACCTCTGTTTAAGGTTAAAAAAAAAAAAGTGTCCTCGGTATACCACCAGAGGGCGTCCAAGTGCCACACGTGGTTGTAGGTCCACTGACTTACATTAATACTCTTTGTTTCAATACACCTCACTGTTTTTGACTAACATGAGTTCTTCCGTCTTTTTGAATAGTTTACGTTTCAGTCTAGTTCCAGAAGTACTTCGGAAGTACTTTAGAAATACTCCATCAGCAGGGAGGAGTGTCTGAGCTTAAAGTGTTGTCGCCATCACTCACCAAATCAAAGTTAATGATTCTCTCTTTGGTCTTTAAGACTTCAACGGTTCTGAGCCTCGTAGATGATTGTCAACGTCAGGTTCAGAAATCTGAAAAACTCAACTGTCCTCATGTGGACGTCAACACCTGAAGCTGAAGCTGCTTCATCGGTGGGAGAAAATAAGGCACGTAGGCCCGTGTGGGGGCAAAAGGTTGGCCATGACGGTCGCTTGGTGTCAGCCTGTTTTAAGTCCTGGTTCATGGACTCAAACCTGACCTTTGTGTTTAGTAGTGTCACCAGCACAGAGTCACACGTTACCTTGAGGAAACTAAACTGTTGGGAACAAAAAAAAAAACTCTTCCTCTGTTTGTTATTTTTTGCGTCAGTGTTTAGGTGAAATGTTGGTCATCACTCCCTCTAGGTGGACGACACAGTCTGATGCTGCTTCAGTGGATTCATGGCTCCTCCGCCTTTTCTTGTTCACCACTCACTTCACCATATGCAACATTCAGGTCAACATTCCAACCTACTGCCCCTTGCCGACCCCCCCCTTCTTCTTCCCCAAACTTCCCAACCACCAGCTCCTCTGTTGGTGTATCATGTATTGAACACTCTGTCCTACAGTGACGTCACGTTGACCAAACAGGTGCTCCTCAGCGATCCTCGTGTAACATCACACAGAAAACTGTTTAAAATCAACACCTCATACTCAGAAGTCCCACAGTGGGAGTACTGCTGCTGTCCCCGGTTCCTAGTACTGATCCCAGTGGTGCAGAAACACCTTGAGGACGAACCCCGGAGGAAGTTGATTCTGAGTTGACCTCAGACCTGCCCGCTTGGTTAACAAGGTCAGGTTGTGGTCCGGCTCAGTTTTTTTTTTTTTTGTTTGTTTGTTTTTTATGTGGGGTTCTGGCGATGCCGCGTCCAGCAGATGGCGCCCTAGGCAGCTGCCTACGTGGCCTACAGCAGGAACAGGCTCAGCCTGTTTCCTTAGCAGCACTTAACAGAACTAAATCTGAAGCACTTCAGACTCGGAGTCGGTTCCTCACACTTCCCTACGGAACGTTCTGGAACGCTGTTTGGTCCACGTGAGCACACAGCTGCACAACATGTAAAAGAATGTATTTTTGGAGTTTCCTGATGCAACTTCTTCACTTTGTCTTTACACACACACACACTCACACACACACACACTCTTCTGCGTGGAATAGGCATTCCTATGGAACTGGTTTCCCTCTGTTCATCAACTGTCATTGACTTTATCCTGCAACGACCACAACAACGACGACGACAACAACAACAACATGCCAAAAACGACTTGTGCATTCACTTTATCATGTACTTTCTTTTCTTTCTTTTTTTATTCAAATTTTTACTTTTTTATGCAACAGCAGTTCAACGGAAGCAGCAGTCCCTCAGTACATGTACCAGGTACAAGGTTGAGTTATTTTACTAGCGTTGGTGTTAACGTATGTTGTATATAACAGAGAAATGTGAATATGTATTTGTTCAGAATCAACAGAGGAAAAAAAAAACCTAGTGCTCCGAGTTTGTGGTAAATAACTACTCGCCTCCGTCTTTGTTTTTATTTTATGATTTATTTTTTATTTTCTACTATTTTTTCATCTTTCTGGTGATGTTTGTTTGTATGTATGTATGTACATGACTATCAGTGAGTGCGTTTGTATGCGTGTAAGTGATTAATACTGTATATCTGGTGTTCTCTATGATGGAAACGATTCTTCTTCTCCTTTTTTTTTTTTTTCCTTTTTTTTTCCTTTCTCTTTTTTTCCCCAACCCTGCACAGTACCTGTGGGTGTTTCAGAGAAAAAAGAAAAAAAAACTTTTTTGCCAGAGAATGGTTTTAGCGACTGCTGAATGTGATTTTACTGAGAGAGGAGAAGAAGCAGTGTGGACTGGCTTTTTGTACGGGTTAATTTAAACAAAAAAAAGGCCATATTATTTAATTTTTTTTTCTCTGTTGTCAAAAGTTTAAGCAGATCTGGGAGAGTGGAGCCTTGGTTTTGTGGCGAGGCATTGCCTGCTGGTTCTTGTGGTCATGAGTGGGATTGTTTTTTGGTTGTTGTTTTTTTTTTGTCCTTTCTAATTGTCTGACTGATGTAGCCTCTCCTCCTCCTCCTCCTCCTCTTCTTCTTCCGTTTTTTTATTTTACATCTGTCACCAGTAATGACCAAAGCTTCAGGATGTTTTGACAAATACCATATGCAAACCTCATCATCACTGGACACCACGTGACATCACAGACATTTAGCGAGCATTGGATCTCCTGCTTCCTCCTCTCTCTCTCTCTCTCGCTCTCTCTCTCTCTCTCTCTCTCTCTGGTTTACTCGCTTCTCTTGCCTCCCTCACTTTGTTACTCCTCACCTTTTTATTATCTGTCAGTCTCAACCGTCTGAGACAGACATCTCTCCAGCGCCGCCCCTGTGGTCCTTTGCGTCCCTGAAGTGCTCACACCTTGTTTACAGAAAGCAAGAAAACATTGACTGCTAGCTATGCACCTTAACCCTTGACCCCAGTATTTCCTCCAGGTCCAGGTAGAAACCACACTGCTGTCATTGAAACCTAGAGATGAAGTTGTTTTTTTTTTTTGTTTGTTTTTTTTTCGAAATTCACACCAAAATCACCGAGATCCTGACGTTCAAGGAGAATTCTTTTCTTTTTCTTCTTTAGTGAGTTTAGAGTAGGACGCTTTTAATTTGTACTGATAAAAAGGAAGACTTTTCTCAGCTTCCAATCTCATCCTTTGATCAATTACAGTCTAAAAACACCTTTTATTTCCCATGAATACTTTATACCAAACTTGAGGTGCCTACTGTATATACTTTACTGCAGTAAAGGTGTGATCCTTTGCTGTTTAACAGTAATAACCTTGTTAACCAGGGTTTTTTTTAATTAAAGATAAAAAAACACATTTTTTCAACTTTTTAAGAAAAACAATTACTGTTAAAAAAAAGGAAAAGTTTACTGTATTTAAAAAAAATACTTTTTTTACACGCGTAGATGAATCAAGTTTATTCCAGGAGTTTTTTGCAAATACAATCTAATTTTGCACTTTATATACGTAGGGGGGAAAAAAATAAACGTTCTCAGAGTCAAACGGCCATCAGAAGCTCCTCCAATCAGATCAGTCTCTGCCCCTCACTCAGCCCCTGACCCCCGACCCCCCCCCCCCATTTTCTCCCCTTCTGACTTTTAAATATGGAACACATCTCTCAGGTTCTTTATGAAGAACTTGACTGTCGGGGATCCTCCAAACCCAGAAGTGGACTTCCTGTCTTTCTCAATCCTCTCTGCCTTTGTCTCTTGACCTACAGCCAACTGATCCTCAGAATTAAACTATGCCAGACTTCTTCAGGTGACCTGTCTGCCCCCCTTCTTCTCCTGCTCCTCCTCTTCCTCTTCCTCTTCCTCCTGCTCCTCCTCTTCTGTGCTGTCAGCTAACACCAGGTGAACTGTTAAGCCTTCCTCTTTCTTGAATCTCAGAACATTCCGGCTCACCACAGTCTCAGCAACTGTTGACACTCTTGCTCTGGAGCTGCTGCTCCTCGATCTTTGCTCTCCTGCAGCTTTGAACGCGCAAATATTTATTGAACCAGGATGGACTTTCACTTTGTTGTGTGTGGTTTTTTTTGTTTTGTTTTTTTTAATTAAGTCAGTAAAACTCCAGTGGTCCCGGGGCTTCACTTCTGCTTTTGAGCAACAATTGTGCACTGACCTAGTACGACCTTCACGTGTCCTGTCCATGCTGCTCGTCCCGCTCCTCTTCTTTGTGTTGTCGACTGTTGATGTTGGTGGTGTGCTGACACCAATGCTGGGTGACTGAGTGATCCAGAGCTCAGTCAAATCCTAGTGCAGATTTGGGTCCGTGTCCGAAGCAGGATCTGGAACCTCGGGTTTATTCGTGCTGAAGGATTGGACCGTTGTCCTTGACAGGAATTGTTCAGTGTCCTGGTACCAGACCAGACTGACACTTGACTTGTTGTGGGTTGGACTAATGCTTGGTCTAGTTGTCATCTGCATTGGTGTCTGCGCACCCTAGGTTGTGCCACAGTCCTCTCAACCTATACCTCCCGGCTCCAGTGTTCAATCCTCTGTTCTTCATGAACGTCAGTGGTCAGTGTACTTACGTGTTGCCTTACTTGGACCGAGATTCTAGGTTTGAGTGCAGTGAAGAGGTTTTTCAAAGAAGGCTCCTTATTAACGTAACTCACCACTTTGTCTTTGTGTTGGGTTTTTGTTTTTCTGTTTTTTTCATACGAGGGTGGGGGTAATGCTCTTTTGGGAGAAATATAAAAAAAAAAAAAATTAACGGAAGACCATGGTTCCACTTTCTCCCTTGTACAAATTAATATAAATAGATATATAAATAGATATAAATATATATTATACATTTTACCCATTTTTGTCCAGTTTTGTATATTACACTCATGTAAAGTTTGTTTTTAACGAGGCATCGGAGCAGCTATTTCAAGACAATATGAGTGACAATGTTCATCTGGGAGAATTTTATGCATGTATATTTTCTCTTTTTTTGTCTCTCTTTCTCTGTCTTTCCCTCCTCTCTTTCTCTCTCTCTCTCTCTCTCTCTTACGGCCCCTCAACCTTCCTCCTGTTCAGGTGTGTAACGTGAATATAAAGAAAATCTACCTTTTCTTTGGAATGTTGTAGACAATCAGTCTCAGGCCGGGTCCAGTCCCTGTAGGGAGTGAGAGCCCTGTAGGCTGATAGACAAAAAAACTCTCTCTCTCTCTCTCTCTCTCTCTCTCTCTTTCTTTCTCACTGTCTCTGTCTCTCATTTTTTTTCTTTTGACAATTAAAACTGTCTTTTTTGCATCTACTGGAAGTATTTTTTTTCTCATTCATATGTTCGTGGCTGCTCAAGTTTACACACACACACACACACACACTTCTCTACTACACTCAAAATACAAACACCTCGTGCATTTGATCCCTCTGCTTTTTCCAAGGTGAGGATGCCAACCTTGAGGAAATGATGCTTTGACTAACAAATCTATAACATCTATGAATGTGGGAATGCAACACATTGCAATAAAAAGCACCATTTGAAATGCATCATTTTCTGCCCGACTATCCTTCATCATGTGAACTATGGAGTTGGTTGACGTCAACACTTTTGCAGATGATTATGTCTTTTACTTCTCATGTAGAATTCTGGCCAAGAAGTGTCAAAAACTGTTAAATGTACTTATCCATGGCATTGTAAAAATTATTTTTGGTGGTCCTACCTTCGGGCTTCTGGGTGAAAATTCTAAGTAAATATCGGTAGAGACTACGGTACATAAATGAACCATTTTGCCGACTCTGACACAGTGATTGTAAGTAATAAATGTTTATTCTGTGGTGGTTACAACTTGTCAAGGAAACACTGTCAGAAAAATCTGGAAAAAGATTTGGAGTTTGAAGTTTCTGGCACGTGATTGTACAGTACTGTGACGTAGTTCAGCGTCTACATTTTAGTCTGAACAATGTCGTCATTTTTCTCCTGGTGGCCACAGGACTTGTCCTGATCGACGAGTGCCGCTGTGGGATTCTTGTATTCGTGGTACTCAACCACAGGGTAGGTGACCACTGTCAGGAGCAGGACGGTCAACAGAATGTACATTTTATACTCCAGACACAAGAAGGTGCTGTAGGCGAAGGAGATGACAAATCCCAGAGACTCCCACATGCGGTAGTTGGCGAATGCTGCCTCTTTGTTTTGTGAAAAGATAATTCCGTAAAGAGCTGCGAGAAAGTACGAGAACATACAAACGTTAAGGTCGGGAGTTAATAAATCAACTGTAAAATAACTACTACCACTGTTTTATTAAGATTAATTTGGTTAGAATAATCGTAGTCATCCAGATTTGTTGTGGAAAGATGACCAGGAAAGAGTCTTTAGGTTTAGTCTTAGACCTTTTACCACAACACATGATGGTACCTCAGAATTTTCCTACATTTATCTGAATGTTTTCTTGATCCCTAATGTTGAAGGTTTGGTGAGAACATCTATCTTCCTTTTGACTCTGCTCAGATCTGTTCACACTGATGATAGGTTTCCTACCGTTGGTCTGAGTTTGCCAGATAGCGTCTGACATCCCCCACAGAGCAGGAAACACAAAGAAGACGGCCAACTGGTTGGGATCAGGCCTCCATTGCAACAGACCAATGATGCAGGAGAAGTTGGTGACGGCAGCTGAAGAGACAACAGCTTCACAGATCAGATGAATGGAATGGAGGCGTTCACACCAAACGCAATAGGCGCAAATTGAACGGTAACCACACGTACACAATCAATGGTAACGGTGTGACAAAACGCGATTCAATATCAATCGATATAATTAAGAATGTAAGAAAATATCAATAGACTTAAATATTGCAATATTTCAATTCACAATATTGTATTAATATTCTACTGCGTTGTATGGATTTTAACCTGATGTTAAGATGGCAACCTGATGTTAAGAATAGCATTGTGTGTTTACTATGATGACAGTTTTAATACAGTTAAATTATTTTTTTTTAAAAACTCAATATATTGTCATGCCTGTAAAAAAAAACCTCAATATATTGTCATGCCTGTAATATCGTAGTATATTGCAATATATTGTATCGTTGCCCCTTCGTTGCTAAACGTATTGTATTGCCAGATTCTAGCCAATACACAGCTCTAATCTCGTAGTTAACATGAGCTGCGAACAGATCAGAATCTAGTAAGACCAGCCAGTCACATCTGTAAATCCCCATGTTATACCTACAAAATTAAACTACAAAGAGTTTCTTTTGTTGTTTTTTTTTTCTCTTTCCTGTAGTTGTCAGGTGTGTTTACCCAGGAGGAAGAGAGCAGCTCTGCCCGTGTACTGAGCCAGTCGGCCAAAGATGTAGGAGCACACAGAGTTTACGGCTGCGAAACACATCATGGCAAATCCAACATAGTGGATCCCCAGGGCACAGGTCACGAAGTTCTGCACAAACACAAACGGTCAGAGGGGTGTTGATGATGATTGGCCAAACTGTAGATGGTCACTGTCTCCATCTGAACCTTGGTGTACTCCCCGGACAGGAAGCTCTGCTCAAAGCCGCTGTACATGGTGAGCGGAATCAGCGTCAGCATCCTCCAGTCCCTCAGGAGTGCAAACGTGGCCAGGAAGGTCTGACAGAACGGTTCCCGGTTCTCACGGAACTGACTGGCCTGCTCTCGATCGATGTTGTCCAGGAACGCGGCGATGATAATAGTGGCCAGAACGCCGACGCCTAGAACCCAGAGGCAGAATATTAACAAAAACGACAAAGACATGTCCTTGAAGACAAGTGGAAAGAACGCCTGGGATCAGTACCACCTGGTCCTCACCAATGTAGCAGCCCACAAGTGTCCACACCAGTTTCTGAGCAGGTCTGGTGCTGGTACTGTTGGTACTGATGTTCATACCACAATCAGCTGCTCCACACAACTGAAGCTGCTCCTCCGGGATGTTGGCTGTCAGAAAACAAACAACCGTAGGTAATTAAAAGAAAAGGGAAATATATACAGTATATACTGTATATATATATATATGTATGTGTGTGTATATACAGTATATATATATATACATATATATATTTATATATATATATATATATAAATATATATATGTATATATACAGTATATACTGTATATATACATATATATATTTATATATATATTCAGTCATGTTAAATCTGGATCCAGGAAATAACATGTTATATGTATATATGACAATATATATGATATATTCCTGGGTCCATAAATCTGGATCCAGGAAATAGCAGTAATTTGGTCTAAATAGCTCTATAAAAAGCTCTATAAAACAATTCCATCTGATAAGCTTGACAACATTAAAAGTATTTGAACAGTAAAAATGGAAAACACATCTGTTACCATGCACTGAGATGGCAGATCATAAAAGTAAATGACAACACACTTTGACCCCACATGTTTCCGTGTGCATCAACATCCTGTTTGTGTGTATTACACTGTTCATCTTAAATGTTTTGTTTTTTTTTGCTTCAGTCAGATTTTCTTCATGTTCTTTCCTCTGACAAAGACAGGGGGCTCCACTAAAGGACGTAAGTGATCAAACCTGTTTCCTTCATTTATTTTTAATTTTGACTTTATTCATGAAAACTGCACTTATTTTATTTTTTTAATTGTTTTATTGAATTTTTATTTTTATTGAAATTTTAATTTTTAGTTTACTGACCTCTGCTGGATGTAACTAAAACATAATTTTTAATGGTGTTTTTTAATGTCTTTCTTCCACATCTTCTTACCAATCGCCGTGTCCTGCCCAAAGATGAGCGACGACATGAGGTTTCCCCAAACCCCCGACGACTGGAAGATGAAGAAGAAGATGCCAAAATACTGGTTGATGACATCAGCACCCTTCTTCCCCTCCAGAGCCGCCTGCTGGTTGCCAGTGATGGTCAGGTAGGTGCACTTGGCTGACCACAGGGTGGAGCCACCGAGTCCTAGGATCACTGAGGTGGGGATGAGGGTGTACCTGAGTGAGATGAAGGAATTCTCTGATAAACAGGACAGAGGGAGACTTCAGACTCCATCAACGACAAAGAGCTTTGTCCTTAAAAAAAAAAGGGTGAGGTGTCTTATGATTTCAGGGAGGTCTATCTGTTTAACTTGACTTACTATGATCGTAGGGTTCTGTTGTTCGTAGCACCAGAGATGTCGCTAGCTATTTTGAGGCCAAGGGTGGAAAAAACATGATTGGACAAACACACTAAAATAAATAAACAACAATTGAAAAGAATTACCATCCGGGGTAAAGGTTTCCAAAGGAGTAGGAGACGTAGCAGACCATGCTGACCACGATGGTCCACTTACAGCCCAGGTTTTTGATCATGATGTGGGGTAGAAACATGGAGGAGATGATGATGGAGGCATAGATGACACTGAGGGAGGCCACACCCATCCCTTCCTCTGAATTCAGACTGCTCTGTGTGTGCACACACACACAGGTATAAATCTGTTATCTGGACTGAATTTCCGAAAGTGCAAAATAACGATGGCAGATAATGTCGTCAAACAAAGAACCAAGAATTATTCATTTCAAAACTAATTTTTATTATTTCAATTGTTTATATTGTAGCGATGCAGCAACGCAATATACACAATTAATGCCAAAAAACAAGTGAAGACATGAGTTAAAAAAATACAAACAAATGTTGGTTTGGTAAATTGGCAAAGACAGAACCCAGCAGGATCTTTAGCTGCGTCTCCTCAGTGGGTCTTTGTCAGTAAGAACCGGTTCTCAGTCTGAGAACCAGGTGGACTTAACCTGCACTAACCTGTAAACTCTGCAGACCTCCGTAGGCTGTGAACAGGGAGAGAAACGCCACTGAGACCACCAACACATTCTTGAAGTTGCGACTGATCATGGCTGCATCTACACACACACACACACACACACACACACAGAGTTT
Source organism: Cynoglossus semilaevis (assembly GCF_000523025.1). Taxonomy (NCBI): domain Eukaryota; kingdom Metazoa; phylum Chordata; class Actinopteri; order Pleuronectiformes; family Cynoglossidae; genus Cynoglossus; species Cynoglossus semilaevis. Next base: position 9,895,923 of record NC_024313.1, on the reverse strand, counting down.
AGATGAAATAACAGAGGTAAGCTACCAGGTACAAGACATGGAGAAAGTTCTTGGAGTGGAGCACAGTGGCTGTGCTGTTAATGACAGATAACAGATCAGTCCAGAGTCCAGCCCCAGCACACACACACACACACACACACACACATATAGTTATTATCATATGACCTTCTGCCCCAACATATTTTTATGTATGCAGATGACAGTCTGGTTTTTCTGTTCAAGTTACACATTGTTTCTTCGTAATTTCTTTATTCTAATGTTTGAAGTTTAAAATAGTTTTACATTTTCTATCATTTGTCTTATATGTAAACACTGTAGTTTGAATCAAAGCTGCGTCTTTGGTGCAGCTAGCGCTTGTCTTTAAGTGGAAAACAGTTTGGGAGTCCGATCTGGCGTGTTAATCCTTAGGGTTTTTCTTCATGGACTTGATGTTTGGATGTTTACTGTCAGTTCTCAGTCTGTGTATTTGAACTGCGCACACAGTTAACTTTGTGCAGCTTTGTAAACCCCACACAACCCCTGAACTTTCATGTCATAAAAGTAGGAGTTGTTGGTCCAATACCCTCTCCAACCCAGTGTTCACTGGTAGTTTTTTGTTGTGTAAATCCTGTTTATCTTTACCTAAAGGACCCCAACATCAGCTACTGGGCTTCTGTTAGATAAAAATGTCAATTTTATCTTAAAGGACTTTGGTTCAGAGAATGCTAACAGTTAGCTCAGCCTTATCCAGTTGAACCAAACAGATAACCTAGGAAGGTTTTTGAAGTTTCTTTAAAGACTGAAACAGGTGCCTGTTGGATCAAACCAGTCTCGTCTTAAGGAACCTTTTTCATGTCTGTTCAAATTAGCTATCACATCACTGTTTTTAAAACCTGAATTAAAATACGTTCTGACCAAATGGTCCCTGAAAACTAAAATACTGAATTTACTCCACGGCCTTTGGTTCATAATATGAACATGGTTCCAGACGTTTTTTTTTTTTTCCCATTTTCCTCTTTTCCAAAGCAGTTTAAAAAACAAAAAGTCAAATTTCCCTCTGATCCGACAAAGTAAGACCAAGTACCACAGATGGCATGCGTGCCATAGATTGAGCACCACCAGTCCCAGTAGCTGCTGTATAACAGTGGTTAGTGGTGAAGGCAAACTCTGCTGTGGTTGTAGCTCATCTTAGTGACACCTGTCACTGTCTCGTGCTCGTCCTCGACCTCGACCTCTGAGCAGCTCCCCCAACAGGTTTCTATGTTGAACTGTCACGGCCTTTGTTTTATTTATTCTTAAAACCAGAACAAGTTCGTTCACAGTCTCAGATCCAAACTGTAACTTTTTTTTATTTTTGACCTTTGTCCTTTACACACCTTTAAACTGGCGATCTCAGTGAAGGGAGACCCCCGTATCAGAACTTGATCTCAAGGTGTTTAGTTGTTTTAGTTAAGAAGCTTTTTATCTGAACTCTAGTTTTTTATTGACACGTCTCCACCCTGTCAATAAACTCCGATGAAGATGACACTTTTATTATTTTATGTACTCTGTAAATATACGGCTGGACCCGCACTTACTCTACAGCAGGGGTCACCAACCTTTTTGAACCTGAGAGCTACTTCAAGGGCCCTTAGTGATACGAAGAGCTACTTGTTTGATACAATGTCATTGTAGGTGTAACTGATTCAAAAAGCACAGTAACAGTACAGTTTTTGACCCTCTTGTTGACTAGTTTTTATTTTAAGAACACAGCCTGCACCTTAAGTAGTCCACCAGCCCCCCCCGCCCCCCCCCCCCCTCCCTCGCTTGGCGTCGTCCTCTCTCCCAGCCGCCTATTAGC
>NC_024313.1:9891095-9893879 GCF_000523025.1 Cynoglossus semilaevis | reverse complement strand
TTATTGTGACTCTGCTTTGGCAGGATTAAGATTTGTTGTATTTTTTTTGGCTCAAAATGATCTCTGTTAGCTTTAAACTACTACTTGGCTGTAACACGGTTACCGTGAATTAAAAAGTGTGTTCTTCTTCAGATATTTAAGATTAATTTTATTTTTATTTTCAGAGAATATTAAAATATTCTACCGTTATATGAAGCAGTGAATCACGAAGACACACTCACGTCTCTCTGTCTTGTCTTCATGCTCTCACGTCTGTCTTTCTTCGTCTCTGTCAGTGTCTCCGTAGCCACTCCTCACTCAGTTTTTCAAGTTTGGTTTGTGTGCACTCAGGCTTAATGCTAATATTTAAAAAAAACATCAGAGGCTGAAATTCTTTCCTCGTGTTCATCTGTGGTATGAAAGTTGAAAATCCTGAATAAGACTCTGCTTTGGTTGGTTGTTTGTTTGTTTCAGACTGTAATTATAACATTCAAATATTCATTTTTTATATATATCTAAAACATTCAACATATACTATTACATTATACCGCCATCTGCAAGGGGGCAAAGGTAGTGCGTGGGCTCCCTCTGGTGGTGCCCCGGATAACCGTGGCTCACATTATGATGGACCAGGTCGTTATTTTGCTCATCAGGAAACTTAATGACCGCGCAATGTCCACTAGAGGGCACTGTTACACAAAGGGAAAACTAGTAAAGCGGTGACTAAAGTATTCATTGTTGTTGATCAGTAACTGGAACCTGAATGTGTTTATTAAGTTCAGAATTTGTACAAATATCAGATGTTTTAGAAGAAACTCCATAAACACAATTTAATGAAAATTATTGAATAGTACCTGGTGATATTTTTGATCTTGCTTTTTTAGAATAAACAAATCCATTATTATTATTGTAAGATTTGTCTAATCTGAACTGAAGATGTCCACTGATCCAGTCTGTCATGGTTCTGACAGGGAAAGACAGAACAGTCCTGCTGTCTCGTATACAGAGGAGGTCATTTTTCCAGGATTACACAGACTGATCCCAGACCTGTGCCTGTCTGACTGTAACAGAGTCATGAGGTGGGGTCTCTGTTGGTTTTCGTTTTCTTTTCCCATTTTCTCTAAACTCCCTCGTTTTTTATCCCAGCCTGCGGCTCTGTCTCTCAAATCCTTCGTGGAATCTCAGACCTGCGTGTGAACCAGACCCAGTCTGACTGACAGGGCTTCAAACTGAGACTGATGAGGTCTGATGGTAAGCCTCCTCCTGGAGCTCTTAGATGATGAGACATCAGGAAAACTGCAGGACAAACAGCCTTACCAGAAACAAGTGAAAACTAGTATCAACTATAAGCAAAAAAAAAAACAACTCAGAAAACCTGTTGCTGTCCTCATCCAAAATACTGACATTTAAACTTCTTTCTATGATACCATTTTTTATTCCATCACCGCTCAGCAGCAGCAGCTTCACTGTCAGCTCCCAGCATGCCTCTCTGTAGCCTCCGTCAGCCACGGGGACACGTGTGGTTTTTACTGCAGTTCAGTTTGTCGTCATTAGTGGTTTGAAAATGTCTCTGCAGCTTAAACAGCGATGACATCATCCTGTCTCTGAGCTTCTGTTCTCCCCTCTCATCCCAGCGTGTGTGTGTGTATGGTGTGATGATGATGATGATGATAATCATCATCATCATCATCAAGGAGAAAATAAGAACCTGGGAGTTTGGCAGAAAAAAAACTACCGTAAGTTTGTGTGTGTGTGTTTTGTTCCAGGCTACGTGCTGTCAACAGGATTAGTGTTTTGTTCTACAGTCACAACAGCAGGGAGTCATTCCCAGAACAAACAGTGTGTGTGTGTGTGTGTGTGTTTGACCCTCCATTGTTCAGAGTTTGCTGACTCTGTGCATCACGGTGTTTGTTACTTTTTTTTTTTTTTTCCCGGACACAGACTGAACAGAGATGCTGAGCCTGACACTGGATGGATTTATGTAGTTGAATGACTGACACACACACACACACACACACACACACATACAGACTAACAGCTACGACAAATAACTTTTGTTCATTTGCAGTTGCATTTGAGTAAAAACACATTCTTTGGGTTGAAGGTGAATAACAAAAATACAAAATCGACAAGATGTCGATTATCTTTAGGCAATGATTATGAATTGAAATAAATTAAAAAAGAGAGAAAAAAAAAACATATTTCCCTCCCCTTAGTGTGTGTGTGTGTGTGTTACACACACACACACACACATACACACACACACACACACATACACACACACACACACACATACACACACACACACACACACTATATACAGTCAGTAAAGTCAAACTAGCCTGCTAATTAAACAGCTAAATGGCAGCTGCAGCTGAGGATTGTGGGGAGTGTTGTTTTTATTAGTACTGATGACAGACCAAGACCAGAACTTTGAAACAGTTCTAAACACAGAGACGGGTGGGAGTGGCTGAGACCTCGGTGAGGGTGGGTCAGAAAACCTGCTCATTAGAACACCTCCCAGAGCATCATGGGAGCAGACGGGGAAAGACGATAAAAAAGTATAAAACGTAACTTCAGGTGGATGGATGGATGGATGGATGGATGGATGGATGGATGGATGGAAGATTTAAACTGTATTTGTCTTCTTCTTCTTCAGTTTCAGTGTCGGACAAAAAGCTGTGACATAATTACAGTAGAGTGAGAAGTGGTTTGTTGTTCGTGTTTTTTGGTCACGGTCTCAGCAGGCAGTCTCTTTATGGAGCCACCCACCCCACCTCCCAGCACTGCCTTACAATGCATGAT
>NC_024313.1:9871503-9890370 GCF_000523025.1 Cynoglossus semilaevis | reverse complement strand
CACATCAAGAACTGTCTGCTGTTATTCATTTATTTATTTGACTCTGTTGTTTTTCTTGAACTGACTTTAATTCTGTCATTTCATTCAGTTTGTTTCTGTGTTGACTGTTAAATCGGCCTCCATCAGATCAGACAAACTCAACCAGAACCCTCTGATGTATGAGGTCATTCACTCACACCAGTTAAAATGACAGATTATTCATTTAACTGGATTAATTTTGGGGGGAGTTTTACGGCTCCGATAATCTGGACCACGACTGACTCACAGACTGGCTTCACTGGGTGGTCTGTTCGGGGTTGCTTTTTCAAACAATATTGTTTCTTAGATCCATCTATGGTTGATGTGTTTGGACGTATTTAGAGACAGCTTTTCTGGCTGCAGTTACACAACACGTGGGCAGGGGGCCAGAGGATTGTGGGAGTGGGATCTGTCAGGTCCTACTGCAGAGGTTTAGCCACACCTGGTTCTGATCATTTTCTCCACGGCTGGTTGGGGAATTGGTGGCGTTCCAGAGAAAGACGGGCTGGGGAGAAACTGTTTGTCTCCATGTGTCTGACAGAGGGAGGCGCTGTTTGCTCTTAAGACTTTTTTTTTCTGAAAAATCATTCATGTTTGAACGTTTTATCATTTTACGCACCTTTTTTCCTTGAATCAAAACCAAGTCCAACACATGGAACTTCTTCTCCACCTTTCATGGTCGTCAGCAGACAGGGTGGCGTTTCCTCCGTTGTTGCGCAGATCACATGGTTGCCATTTCTGCTGCTGATTCATTACCTGGTGTTGGGTCGTCTCCTTTAAGAACCAGTCAGAGGATGAAGGTCAGAGGGCAGGCGCCGGGTGTGGGAAGAAGGAAGGAAGGAAGGAATGCCCATTGTAGGAAAGGTTTCAGGCTTCATCTCCTCCTGGTCTGCTGTTAATGTAGAGCTAACTGGAACCAGTCCTGCTGAGACATCTGAACGGAGGCTGTTTGTCATTTAAAGGTCTTTATTTATTTTTAACCAACATATTGAAGATAATTTGTCAGCAATTATTTAAACAGTATGTTGTTTTCATTGGGTCCAGATTTGGTTATTTACAGATATTTAATGTAATGTCAGAGTAGAAAAGTAAAAAAAAAAAAGCTAAATTAGGTATTAGAAAATAAGAGAGGTAACGTTGCTAATTAAAATATAAACAAACAACAATAAGGAGTTATACAAAATGATTTGCATGGTTTGAATCTTGGCACAAAAAACGATTATTTTTTTGCTACTGTCTTCACTAGAAGGTAAAAAAAACTGAAGAAAAAGTTCAATGTAAAGTAACTTCAGAAATATATCTTAGCTTTAGCCAAAAGTTAGGCTGTAGATACTAACCATCAGCTAATGCTAATGCTAAAGGTTATCCATCAATATAACTGCAGTAGCTACAGTGCAGTTTGACCTGACTGTAGTCAGTGAAGTGTCGGGCCTCAGAAAATCTGTTCAGGAGCCAGGATCGGGCCCACGCCCCTGCTTTAAAACCCAGTCAGTGTGGACGTAGTCCTGCTCCACTGAGCTGCCACTTTGACCGTGTTTGTGTTCCATCATGAAATGACAAGCCTCAGGCCTACTGTGCATCCAGCAGAGCAGCCAGGCAGCTGTTCTGGAGGAGACCAACGTTGTGAGGAGAATTCTCCACACTCCACACTCCCTGTCCCCGACGTCTCCTGATGTCTTTTCCAGATGTTTGCTCGTGGCCGATGTGCCCGACACGAGCTCCTCAAACAGCTGCCGGACTCTTTGTGGGTTTGTCGCCTCCTCGCTCCTTCCTGTTGCTGTGATTCCACCGGCAGCACCGGCCCCACGTCCAACATGTTCCTGCTGCTCCACATCACGGTCGGAGCATAAAAGAGAAACTCAGTCGGTGGGGATGGATCTCAGATGGTCAGTGCGCTGACGGAGATACAACCGACATGTTCAGCTGCTGCTCTGCTGCTCATTAACATCAGTTAGAAGATCAGTGTAGAATATCTGTGTAGAAGAGTTTGATTTTTTTAACAGCGCACAAATAAACTCTCATGGTTTTTTTTCTTTCTTCTTTAAAAATCTAAAACCAGAAACATGTTTACACTTTCAAGGAAAAATACATATATGCATAAATATATGTATGTTTATATGTATACATATATAAATATACATATATGTATACATATATACATTGATGTATATTTATATATACTGTAAATATATATATACACATTTATATGTGTATGTATATACAGTATGTATATAAGTATTTGTACACTGTATATGGTGTACTAACATTTCTAGTATTGAGATAATAAATATACTCATATATATACATTTATATGTGTATGTATATACAGTTTGTATATAAGTATTTGTATATATGTACACTGTATAAGGTGTACTAACTTTTCTAGTATTGAGATAATAAATATACTGCGTAAAGAAAGCAAAAACACCTAAGAATACAATACACTTTAAAGGGACAGTCAAACAGAATTCTCCTACAAAAAAAAAACTGAACTAAAGGAGCCTTGATGCATAACTGGACAAAACTAAAATATTTAGACAAAAATGTTTAGAGTAAAAAATGTGACCGTTATTCACGCTGTAAAGCTGCGATGAAGTGTGTGTGTGTGTTCTCCACAGATAATGAGTTGGTGGATTTAATGGTGAGACTATAGAGGCATCGTGACATGAGGAATGTACAGAATAAACCATCACATGACTGGTTTCACCACCCTGACCGTTGGATGACGGTCGGACGTTAATCCACACACCGTGCCGTTTTAAACAAACCATGGCTTCAGGGAAGTCGTCTGTGTATTAATGTGATGGATCACAGCGGTTCTTCACTGTTATTGTCTACTTACAGTCGTCCATTCACACCTTCACACCCGTCCAACACTGTGGATGTGTGTGTGTTTCCTGTAAAATCACTATATTTCATGCTGCAGCAGATGTTTCCCGTGGCACTGAGTGAAAGGGAAGAAAAAAAAAAGGTGTATTTTGGAAAAAGAGTAACAGATGGAGGGGAAGAGGACGGGTGTTTTCAACAGATAACCATGTGGACACGCAGGGACGTCAGCTGCTCCACACTGCCCCTCTGGGCCTCAGTACAGGCCAGTCCTATCATGAACTAAATCAGACACCAATTATGCTGTAATGCATCTTTCGACTGCACGTCAGTGGACTTGTCTCACAACGAGAAGGTCACTGGTTCGATCCCCTGGTGGTAACTGAGGTTCTTTCCTTCTGCGGAGTTCTCATATTCTTCTTTCCATCTTCAACCCACTGTCCAAAACAGCTGTCCACTCTAAACTGACCATGGATGAGAATGTGAGTGTGAATGGTTGTACATGTGGCCAAGTGACAGACCAGAGCAGTACAGACACCAGTGTTTGACCGACTCACCGAGCTGAGTAGAGCTGTGTGTCGGCAAGAATCTGGCGAAACTATACGTATCACGATACAGGGGCAACGATGTAATTTATGGTGATATACTGTGATACTATAGGCTAAATATTGAGGGTTTTTTTTAAACAATTGTACTAAAACTGTCATCACAGTCAACACACGATGCTGTTCCATCCTGACATCAGGTTTCTAACATTGGAACAGAGGGAGCTGAGCGAAAATAGAGTGAAATATTGTGATATTTCAGCGTGTGTTTATATTTATTACACCTCGAGTGTCGAGTGCGTTCTGAACAGGTTCTTAAAAAAGGTCCTTTATCAAGTATTTACTCATGAGTGTTTTGTCTTTAGGTCTTTGTTGTCCTGATCAGTTTGAACCACAGATACAGTACCTGACCATCTGTTCTTCACTGTCACAGTACAGGAGATAAGACCGTGTTTCATCAGGGACTGCTTTGGAACCTGACCGATAAGAAGAACCGGTCATGTTGGGAGCAGCAGACCAAATAAATGATAAGTGTTTGGGAGGACGAGGACATCAAGGCAGTGTGTGTGTGTGTGTGTGTGTGGGAACACAGATGATGTCAGTGGCTCTTTATCTCCGAACACTGCTGTGGTTCAATAATGGACAGAAATTAGGGTTTGTTTGTTTTTTTAAGATTTCCTGTGTGTGTACTCCTGGTACAACTGGTGTCTCCACAAGTACAGCTGTCCTGATGTGGACATTATTGTAGGTCTTCACTGAGTGAGAGAGTGGTTAAAGGTTCAACATTTAGTTTGAGTTCGGTTTGATAAAGATTAGGGATTAACTGTGAGGAAATGTACAATGTCTGTGTGGGATTGAGTGTGTAACATGATGACTATAGAAGGATATATACTTGTAATAGTTAAGGTTGTGTGTGTGTGTGTGTGTGTGTGTGAGGGGGAGAGAGAGTGAAAGAAACCGTGACACAGTCAGATACAGGAAGTGGTGCAGCTATCTGGTGAAGTTGGTTTCCTGTTGTGGTTTCTTACTTCTGCTGCTGGTGTCAGACAAGTTCAACCACATTTTCACACGCTTTGATTTTGTCGCCACTACTAGAAAAACAAAGTACTAAGTACTGCACCGAAGTACTCTGTTACAGTCCAAAAGCCATATTTGAACCACACAGATTCTGCACACGGAACCATTTTGAAATGACAAAATAGTTTCACCTTCAGTGGCTAAGAACTCCTGTCAGAGAGTTTATGGTTCTGAATTAGAACTTTAAGTAAAACCATAAAAATGATCCAAAGATTTCTGGTGCTTCAGTCAAAGTCTTGTTGGGTGAATCCGTCGCTCCTGTGCATTGACTTTAAGAGTTCTATCTTCTTCCGTTATTTTTTTCCTGTACTTGTTCCTGTGGTGGGCATTACTGATTATACCTGGTGAAAATATACAAAATAAATAGTTTGGGTTGTTTTAGGAGTTTTTTTCCACAACATCCTTTGAAAAAGCAGTGATTCATGGATCGATATAATTCTTTGTCCTTTGTCCCATTCGTTCCTCACATCTGACATCAACACGTCTGATAACAACGACCACTGACAACAGTCAGGAGCTGTGACTAACATGTTTGTAAGAAGCTGCTGTTCTGAGAAAGTGGGAGGCCACACACCACACTGTGTGTGTGTGTCACGCTGCTATTCCTGTCCCTGTGATCATCAGCACCTCTGTATTCCTGACATTTCACATGTCTCTGTGTGATATCTGCTGACCTGACAGGGTCACTGACAGCTCACTGCAAATAAGAAGCTGCTCTGAACCATAATGACACACACGCACACACACGCGTATGTGAAAATGTACCAACTTTAAATAGCCATAAGAATTTTGCATTTGTTTGCATTGACTTTTCTTTTGTCAAACTATTTGCTCTGTTTTACTTTTAGTTCCCTCTGGTGTAGGCAGAGTGGTAGAGCATGCACTGGCCGTCGGGATGAATGCCAAACTCCTTTGAAAAAAATCCTGCATTTTACTATGTCGTAACACATACACCTTACACAAAAATAACATCAAATACAGCGGCAAAATTTACATGTTTTAATCCTTTTGTATGCAGGAGCTACAGTGCAGGCACTTTATCCAATGCCGTGTTATATTTAGCACCAGCTGACCACAAAAGTATAAATAAAGAGAAAATGTGTCAGAAGAAACAAAGATGGTTCCTCTGCTACAGTTGGAGAAACAAACTTGTCAGTTATATCACATGCTGTGGACAGTTCGTGTTAAACATGTTTAACATGTTAAACATGGTAAAAGATACTAGATCTGCTGCTGCTGCTGCACCTGTTTTTGCCAAAAGCAAACCTAAAATGTGTTTGGTTTTCCATGAAGAATTTGGTTTGCTAAGTGCTAATTGTATTATATATTTAATGTTTAAAAGGTAAATGTTTATTGAAACAAAGTCTAAAATGGGTCAGGTCACGCGAATGGCAACCATTCTTTAGGAGTGACAGCATTTTAAATAACTTGCAGGTAACACTTATTTTAAAGTTAAACATTCAGTGTTGAATTAAGAGATTAAAGACTCAAGAGTTTTGTATTTTACTATCTTGTTTTCTAAGTTGGTAAGGAGACCCACCACCATTATATCTGTATCTCGATAAATGATAGTAAAATATAGTTTAACTATTGTTAAAAGATAGTTTGAACTTTAGTAATTAACTGACATAAACGTTTGATACAGCTCAGCCCCAGCTTACAAAATTATTCAAAATTGTCTTAAAATTGCTAAAACGAATTAAAAATAAATAACCTGTCAGTTTAAAGTATATTATGCTTATAATTTAAAGAGTGAAATGTTATATTTTATTGTACCGTTTGTAACCAACCATGACACACACTAACGCTAAAAGCAAAATAATACTTAAAACAGCGTTCTTCATTTGACGTTGTCAATGTATTATTATATTAAAAATACATTTTAATCGAATAAAAAGAAAAAAAAAGGTCTAAGTGCCTATAAATGACGTCATCCTGTTTGAATGTTTCTTATTAACTCTTTCCTGCTCCCGTGCACAAACAATTGCGTGCGCGCTCTAATGTTCGTCACACTGACCGGACTCCAAATAGTTAACCCGCCGTGCGCGTCCACGCAGCTGCGTCCAGAGCAGAGTGCACCCGATGCGCGCAGAGCGACACCGGGAGCGCGACTCTGGAGCAGATCAGATTCAGGCAGCAGGTCGATCAGTCGGTGAACCGGGCGGCCCCGAGTCCCGTATATTTTGAAATAGAGATTTGTTGGCGTCGTCGGCAGCAGTAGAAGTCGTCGAGCCCATGGTGTTTGTGGATATCCCTCTTGTGGACTAAAAACGTGTGCACGGAAAGTTTTTATTTCTGCAGCGCGTACATAGAGGCGCACTCACTGAGGAACGGACAGGGTCACCAACCGACGCCGTCCACCATGTCGGGGAACAGGGAGGAGGAGAGGAGAAAACTGGCTGACATCATCAACCACTGGAACGCCAACCGGCTCGACCTGTTCGAGATCAGCCGTCCCACAGAGGTAAGAGACCGGCGACCAGCCGCAGGAGAGGCCGCGGAGCCGCCGCGGGCCTCTTTGGAGCCGGGTGTAGTGCTAAGGGGGAGATTGGAGGCTAAAAGCCCCTGCTGGTTCACAGCGGCTCGGCTTCTGTTGTGGGCAGCGTGGTGGAGCATGTACTGGCTGTCGGGATGAATGCCAAACTCCATTGAAAAAATCCGGCATTTTAATGTCGTAACACGTACACCTTACACAAAATTTGGCTTTTAACATCAAATAAAGAGGCAGCATTTAAATGACAACAAGCCTGGTCACACTGGTTACACAGCAGCTCACTAAAGTTAAATGTTTACTTCATTTTGACAATAATTTTACCCGAATACGTTGCTAGCTGCTAGCTACCGCCCACAACAGTGAATAGGGTAAAGTAACACGAATACTCCCGAATGTGTTTACACTGTCGGCTTAATAAATATGCCGTAAATAATGTTAACGCTACAGCTATCAACAAATATCTAGAATTTTGTTTTTGGTCAAATTTGCATAAGTGTGATAAGAGAGGGCCCACTAAATCTATCAGATTGTGAATGAAATTTGGCGTCATGATTTATCCCATAAGATGTAACAGCAGGTATCGAAGCTGTTTAAGCTAGCAGGCAAAACACGATAGATGGACGACAGGGCGAAATTACAAAAAAAAAACAAAACAAAACCTACATTTATTCAAGAAAACTAAATATTCAAGAACATTCTAGAAAAATAACATGCATAACAAACTGAGTGATGCAAGGTGCTAACCGCCATAAGTCACCGTAGAGGAAGAACTACATTTATAGTTACACTCACAAAGGATAATATTCGAAAATATGACAATTAGCTTGGAGGAATTTCCACATTTTAATGGGTAACAGGAACCTGTGGTTGTCAGCAGTGACACTGCCTTCTTTTATGTTCTGTTGTCATCTTTTATCTTTCCATCTAATTGGCTGTTGTGATTTTAAAAAAAACGTCTAGTGCAGTTAAATGGTGTATGACAGGTCTGTGTCCTCTGTACCTGATGGTGTAGTTGTGTTAATTGTGACAACTACCACTGTTTAAAGTTAAGTGAGTGACTGACATATTTTGTGTGAAGTCTCTTGGTCGTGGTGGGGGTGGTAAATATTTGAATTTTAAACTTAAATTCCGCTCCTGTAGACATGTAACTAGTGTGTTATTATTGTACAGCATTGATGTTTCTGAATACTAGTCACTGTTTTGTTAAAGGAATGCCTTTGAACGCTAAAAAAAAGCCTTCATCTTTCTGTAACTGTTGTGCAGCAGCAGCAGTTTTTTAATAGCAAACACGTTTAGGCTGTTTGGACAGCAGTTTTTGAATAGCAAACACGTTTAGGCTGTTTGGATTCACCGGGCAAATAGATAAGAGCTTAAAGTATTAGCATCAAGCTGGGTGTAAATGCTTAACATCAGGTGGGAGTAAACAAGCAAAGGCAACAGTCAGTGTAGCACTGCCATATGATGGGATGAATTTCACCAGCCACAAGTCAAATCTGTGATGTGTTACGGCTGTTCATAATTAGATCACACTATTGGACTCTGGTTCTGATTGTGTCCCAATAACAGTGGGATGGCAGGAAGTTGTTCCTGTGAGCTGCGGACATGTGTTCACCAGACGACACTGACTCTCCATGATGTGTCTCCTCTTAAACCAGTTAATCAATATTCACTCTTAACTGGTGCACGTCATGGTTAAGTGGTTTTGATTCATAGTGTTGACTGTGACTGTGTCCGCTTCATTTGTTTCTCCTCCAATAGACGGCCCATCCCTGATGCTCCTTAAAGAGGGGGGAGCGGGAGCTACAGGTTCCCGCTCCCCTTCTTGAGCCGATTAATTCATCAGGTTTGAAACCATTGGCTGAGGGTTTTGAAGTACACACCCGTACACACAAACTCTACAGTGGTGTGAGAAATGATTAACCCGGTCCAGGCCAGTCTCTGACAGAAAAGGCCTTTGTACACCATTTTACAATACCGTATCGATATTCAACAGCACTGTATGTATTCTTTTTATTTACAGTTTACTGTCAAACATTTATTTTTTGCGCCAGTTTCTTGTCTAAATTTCAACCATTTATTACAATAAAACCTCAGATTCATTGTTGTTCTTTTTGAGTCCAAGTTAGAGTCACCTGAATGAAACCAAACGTTACTATGTAATAAATTATAAACGCACTGAATGTTCCAATTATTAAAATTTCCTGGTTTGTTTCAGTTATATTTCAGAGGTTTCATCACAGGCCCCAGTTAATTTGACTCGGTGGGTAGAGATTGCGTCAGAATCACGTCACTCCTGAGGCCGTAACGTTCCTCACTGTGGCGGCTGCATGTCTTTGGCTGCAGTTGCTGCAGCAGAGGACGCCTCAGAGTTCACCTCAGAGTTCAGTCCGAGGAAGATGATTAAAAATACGCAGAAGCGTGGCCTCTGCTGTCACGCCATACCCTCCCCCGTATGTCAGCTGGTCGAGCCCCCGAGCTGCACAAGTGTCCTTCACACTGTCTAGACTGTTGTTCTGAGCATGGCCCTGCATGATTCAGACTCTGCAGCAAGTGACACTTTGCAGTCCGACCAGTGGGCCGTGCTGACGTCAGAATCTGGACGCCTAATATTAGTGAAACATTATTTTCAGAGCAAGCATCTAGAGCAGTGAGATCATTCGTATGATTGAATTGTCCACGCTTGGCTGATTGGTCAGGAGCAAACTTCTTAATCTCAACGGGTCAGAACTGAACAAATCCTGCTGAGGGACTTATTGTCGGCCTTATTATCACAAATCACAGACTCATGTCATGTTGTAGTAGGCAGAGGTAGGAACGTTAAGCTGCAGGTTCTGCTCTGTCCAGTTGTGGCAGACTATGATGAGTATTTGTTGCTTTAAATGTTTTAACACGTCAGTTCCAAATCAAAGTCGGATTTCTCCACCTCAGTCTGCACCTTCTGCAGAAATCCACTGGTTTTAATTTATATTTTTACTACTTTACAAACTTTGTAGGTAAACCAAATACAGTGCCATCCTTGATGTGTAGTATTCCAATGTGGCTGGAGGTCGTGGGCACAGACAGCGTTGGCGGGTGAGGGGTTGGCAGCAGATTCCTGTGGATCTATCTATGATATAAATGCCATAATTATATTAGATGTTTAACCTTAGTATTTACAGTGTTTGCCCATAAATAGTTTTAATAAAAACTACTACTATCATCCATCATGGAGGGAAATCATTTGTAGTCATCAGACGTTTACAGCGATGATCAATACTGAAACACAGTCGCTGATGAAAACAGTTTAATGAACTGATGTCTCAGTGACTGATTACAAATACACTAGTTCTAAACCTGCTTAATGGTGCCACTCATTTCCAACATGAACAGAACCCTCTGACCCACCGGACAGAACCAGCAGACATGTGCAGCACTGTTTACTAGTGCTGCACATGAACGATGCAGATCGTCGAACAAATGTTCTCAGAGCGCTGGACCCTGGGGCTGCAGCAGTGCAGTGAACACCCGGCTGTATTGTTTAAAATAGGTGTAACCTTGTCAGTCAGACACTAGTGACATTGTTCCTGTCACAGCTGGAGTGACGCTGCGGCGTAAACAATGACAGTGCTTCCTGTACGTATCAGATAAGCGGTGAATCTAGATCAGATCTCTACCTTGTTATGGGTGAGAACTTTTCAGAACTGCTGAAAAACAATGTGCTGTGTTTCTTCAGCAGTACTTCTCAGTGGTGTAGTTTGTAAGACATTTTTTTAAAAACATTTATTTCACAAGATTCCAAGAAAGGAAAAATATATTCATTTTAAACAACAGTCTAAAGTTTAGACTCTTATTCCTTTTACCATATTCAGCAGTATGGCTTTGTCTGTTTTGTTGCATTTATTTTTGTGTCTGTAAAGACAGCAAAGTCTGTTTTGTTGCATTTATTTTTGTGTTCTATATTTGTTAATTGTAAATTTTAAAAAAATCCATACAGTATTGTAGAACATTGATTATGGTATCAGCAACAGAAATATTACAATACTTCAGGGTGTAGATGTTTTCTTACACCCCTAGTGGCAGGACCAGGACAAGTTTAATAAAAGTTATGATGCCGTGTTTACATGTCAGCTGTTGCTTCTGAAACACCGAACAGTGTTTTTGGACCACAGCTCTGTATTTTGCTCTCCAACCTGGTCTGAAGAAGGCCTGCAGTCTGGAATGTTCTTTTGTAACCGTGGCTTGGTTTCAAAGAAAGAGGAAGAAATGACTGACTAGTGATACTATTTATAAGAAAACCCTTGGACCGTCTCTGTAGACGCTGTCTCTCTGTCGTCCTACCTTAACAGACCGTTGACATGCTAACTGCTCTGAAAGCTTCTTAGCCTTTCCTGTAATTACAGTTTGTAAGGTCACATGACAGTGTGAATAACTGTGCTGCACAACAAGTTTGGCAGTTTGAAGTCGAGGGTTGTGTTTCTCCAGCAGACTGAGGAGACACCAGGGTTTGAGCCAACACACAGAGTCGGTGCAGGGTATTATTAGTAGATGATTTTTTAACTTAAACAATACCATCCTGACTAGGGCTGTGTACTGGCAAGAATCTGTCGATTTGAGATGTATCACAATACAGGAGTAGCGATACGATATATTGCGATACTATAAGTACAGGAGCAGCGATACGATATATTGCGATACTATAAGCACTATGACATATTGAGGGTTTTTTTTAAGAGAAGGATTTACATTTTTAGTCACTAGAGAAGAAATGATGATGATATCATAAAACAGTGTCGGTTTCAGTCTATCAGTATTTTCCCAAACCCCAGTTTAATATTTCTTTACTTAAATAAATTAGTCAGCAGTCCCACTTCCTGTACACGTGCCTCTACATTTATCTCTGAGTTTATGTAATTGCAGCTGTGAGGACGCTGTTAGACTGTGGCTGCACAGATCCGTCTGCATGTCACAGCATCATTGCTTGTGGAGGTGGATGACGAGGGCTTCATGTATCTTTAGCTCTGAAATTGTGACTTTCTGCTGTGGGAATGTATGGGATGTATTTTTAAAAGCTGCTGAACAGAGCTGGGTAGTTAACAAGCCCTAATTGCTGTTTCTCTAACTGTGAAGATGTTGCATTGAGGACTTGATTGCAACGTCCTGTGTTCCAGAGAGTTGGAACCCTCTGTAAAACGTCCCAGCATCCCACTCACTGTCGCTCATGGTCGTAGTACCTGCTGGTTTTATTGCACTCACACTTGATCAATGGTTTCCTCTCCGCTGAGTTCTGTGACTTTCACTGCACAGTGGTGGATCACAGCAGTACTGGTCACTTCAGCTGTAGATGGCTTTGCTTTTCACCTTAGCTGCACCATTAAAAAAAAACCTCACCTGTGGTGTGTTTTTAACAGTCCTGCAGTCGTTTTGATTTGAATATGAAATTCATCACCAGCAGAGGAAGTGAGTTTACAGTTTTCCTCTGGGATGTGAATTTTGCCATTGAAGCAGACTGGTCGTGACATCAGCGACCACTCCCTCTTTTCCCTGCTGCACAGGAAGCAGGAAGCGGTGCAGGAAGTGTGTGTTGTGTGCAGATATTGCCTTTTCCTCTGACCGCTGTGCTCGGAGTCAGACCTGGCCTGATTTTCTCTTATTTTACAAGGTATTTCCTGGTATTTGGGGATTGTTTTTCCACTGCTCCGTTGTTGTATGTGGTTGAAATCTGTCGTTGTCAGTCGTTTGTCTCTCCTGTGGAATTCAGTGTTTTTCAAATGGATGTCATTCAGCCTTATCCTTTACAGGCAGATAAAAATCCTATTTATCCTCTTCTTCTTCCTGTGTCTGTGGGGTTTCCTGGGGTCAGCTGTTGGTCACGTGGTCACCTCCTTAAGTCCTTATTGTGTTCTTAGCGTTGAGGAGGGAGTAATAAACATGCTAATAGTCACCTGCCTGCTCGACAAAAGGTGTGAACTGTATACACAGTGCTGGGAAATGTGGATGAAAACACTCATCACATGATGCATTTTTATTATTAGACGCGAGAATACATTCATGGAGTCATGACATTGATTTAATGCTCCACAGGCCTGCTGATAAGATGATCAGGTCAGGAACATGTGCACCTCTGGGTTTTGTGATGCCTCTTGCTATATACTGTATATCTCATAATGTGAATAAAATGTTTCAGTTCCAGGCGGAGGTGGAGTTTAATCACCTGAACTTTATCAACAGCAAGAACAAAAACAGCTTAACAGCTCTTCAAAAAACGTAAGAACCTCAAACAGGAATAAGTCGTGTGAGAACAAGTCCAGACCCGTGTCTCTCTCCGTCGTCTCCAAATATCGTTCAGAAAGTCTCACCTGAGGAAGTCGGTGTGGCTGTGGCTGTTGTTTCCTCTTCTGTTTTATATGACACTGTGAATAACAGCAGTGAAGCTGCTATTAAAACACAGCAGACTGGAGTGATCTGCACTTCAGGGGGAGGGGGGGGGGGCAGTAAAGGCTGGTGTCTCCAACAGATGGGTGCATTAACACTTCTCCAACCTCTGGCTAGAACAGATTTTAAACCTGTGACGTATTGTTGGTGACTGAGTGTCAGTGTGGAACCTACTGTAGTGGTTGAATGAGGCTGCTGCTACTGCTCTGTCTCTCTCTGTGTGTGTGTGTGTGTGTGTGTGTTATATGTCCTGGTTCTGCTCGTCCGTCTTCAGACCTGGCAGCACGGAGCCAAATTCCTGGACTGACTGATAACAGCAGTCTGAAAAAAGCTGTGTGAGTAATGTTACAGACAGAACATGGCTGACGGTCCAAAGAGTGCTAATGGAATGGAGCCGAGAGTCTTATCTTCTCTGAGGTGAATATAAATACATAGACACCCCCCCCCCCACTCCATCCCAAAAGAAAAAGAAAAACTCCGATGTTGGCAGCAGTCCAGTTTCTTCTTTAATTTTTCTCTTATTCTTCAGTCGTTCTTAAACCCCAAGTACAAAGCAGTGACCGCTGGGTTTCAAAAACCCACTTTGTCAGGTCTGATGTTGTGTCCAGGGTTATGGTCCTCGCTTTTTATGACCCACAAACACAGTGAAACATTAGCAGATGGATGGATGTGACAAAAAAAAGACACACTTGGTACTTCATCAGTTGTCAAACGTCATTTTATTTCTGTTCTTGTTCTTTTTTTTTTTTTTTTTTTTACCCTGGTGGTATCAAACCGCGGGTCAGTGTGTCAGCTGTAACTGATGAGAGCGGCCTCGCTCTATTGGCTGCTGCCTGTTAACTAGAAGGATGGGGTCAAGTCGAGGGGACAGCTGGGACATTTTTCACCACTGTTTATTTCCTGCAGAGTGAGAAATTCATTACAGGCTCCTGTGGGGAGGGGGCGTCGGGAGTGGGAGGGCGGGGAACAGAAGTGGGCCAGGACAATAAAAAAAAGGTACTGTACACCTGTATAATCCAGTGTCGATGTTGCAGAACAAAGGTTATTTAGTGGTATAATCTGTGGGTAATCTCTTTGATCAACGTGGGGGCAGTGTGTGTGTGTGTAAGGAAATGACTGTTACTGTAAACCCCCAGGACACGCATCAGCAGCGAGAGCAGATTATTGTGATCCAGGTACAACAAAGTACAGGCAATTAGAATATTTCAGCATGTACCATCAAGTCCCGCTGTTGAGCTCCATAGTTACAGAGTAACAGTATACAGAGTACATGAACGCTGGAGACCAACAACAACCTCCAGGCACCTCTGAACAGAGTTGAGACCAATATGTAATCCCTTATATCCATCCTACTCAAATAGAGGTCCGCGGGCCACATGTAGCGCAGACACAGCCTCTCAGTGGCCCAGTGGGCCACATCCTCCGCGCAGACACAGCCTCTCAGTGGCCCAGTCTGTTGTCACTTGAGAAATGTGGAGAGAAACTGAGATAATGTTGAAGTTTCTACTGTAAATGTAGACCATGAATGCAACATGCTCTCCATAGCAACCCTCACTTGTGCATCTAGAGACGTGATCAGTTTACTGAGCTCAACAAAAGTGATCCTGCACTGACTGATAAATACCCTGATGTGATTGGGTATGGAAAATATTTAAGGTTGTTCAATACATTTTTATGTTTTTGGTTTTTTTTTTTTGGAACTTCAGGAAGTTCTAATTGTTAAACTGATATTATCGTAGTCTTTTTCAATACCTGGAGTTTTCTTTAAAACTTCAGAAAACAATATTAAATTGTTTAAAAAACCCCAACATATCATACACAGGTTTGCAGTTCATGTTTAGTTACTTGAAATTAGCCACACGTTTGTTTAGGAAGGGAGATTTATCAGGCCATTGATTGTTGGAGGTTCTTTAAGCTGTAAATCAAACCTGCAGAAATGCTGCTCCACTCAGGAGACGGTTAATTCCCTGAGATGGACCAATGAAAACCGATCAATAATATGTTAAAACGCTCCCAGAAGAAGCCTCCGTTAGCAATCCTGAATAACACATCAGCGCTGTGTGTGTGAACGAGATAGAGAGAGAGAGAGAGAGAGGATCCAATTGGGTAACATTTCACAGTTTCAGGGTTCCTACCGGTGCTGGAATCTGTGGAATGCAAACGAACTTTTTGAGCAGTAAATTCCAGGCACGCACATTCAAAGAAAGTCAACATAACCTGAGAGATTCCTTTAGCTGTGTACACACATGCAGATTCAACAGTTCGTTGTCATTGTTCTGTGCGGTATTAGCCCGTTGTTATTAAACAAATATTGCTGTTGGAGGCGTCCAGTGAAACCAGGGTGGAGTCGGGATTTTTCAGTCCTAAAAAACACTGAAAGGGGAAACAGACATTTGGGAAAGTCATGGAATTCACATTAAGGCCGCAACGGGATTCGGTCTCACACTGGTTGGGAAGCACCTGCGGTTCATGATGCCTCCACCCCACCCCACCCCAACCCACCCACGCTCTCCCCCCCTCTCCCGTTTGTTACTGTCTCTCTCACATTCCTTCTCTGTGATTTGGCCTCTCTCTTATCTATCAGCTCCCCTTTTCCTCTTGTTCTAAAACAAGCGTTGTATTGTGTGTGCTCAGCAGAGCAGGCCGCCCTCGAAGCTCTCACTCAGTATTTTTGTGTGTGTCTGTGTGTGTGTGTGTCTGTCCCAGCCAGCCTGTCAGACCGTGTTAATCCCTTCAGAGGCCCGTGTGCCATGCCACGCCCCCTTTTTTCCCTCTACTCTAAATTGATTGGCTTCTCCACCTCTCAGTCACTTCGCACTCCCTTGTCCGTGGGCCGATTGCTTTGGGAGGTGACACCACCCTCCCACCACTCACCCTCGACCTCGCAAGATCAGAACGCAATCAAGGAATGTGTTTTGCGACGCTCGACGCAATCTCCCATGGGGCTTTGCTGCAGGTCAATGTCTAAGGAGTGTGTGTGTGTGTGTGTGTAACCACCCGGCGTAAAGCGTGGTAAAGCCAGTGTGTGTCACAGGTTGGCTCCTCCCATCTGCTGTCAACACAAAATAAATGAGCATGAACTGAGTTAATCATACATCTCTTTATCTTGATTTATGTGGTGAATATGTGGAAAACAATGTACTATTTTCTACTGTTGCGTTGAAGGGGAATCTGAAGTCATGGCTAGAACTTGTGTTGGTCAGTTGGACTCTACTGCTGTAGTGTGTTTGTTTTGGTTGCTATCACACCCAGATACGCATAGTAAGTCTTCTGCGATAAACAATTCACAAGTAACATTCTGTAACTCCCAAGACCAGAACCACAAATCTTCTGGCAGCCAGTGGGTGTGTTGAAACCTCTGCTAGCTTGTCGTTGTCGATGTGTGGAGGGCCTCGGCAGAAACACATGGAACTGCAGACTTGCAGATGTGTTCGTCTGGACTGCACTTTGCACATTTTCTCAGAAAAGGGAGTGTGATGCTGGACCAAGTCCACCTCAGCGTGAGCTCACACTCCAGGCTTGTTCACTTGAAGCATATCGCGGAGGTTCGCCTTCAGTCCGTGAAACGTCTCTCAGATGCTGCAGTGACGGGGTGTGGTCATCTATGGAAGTGTTAGGAAGTTGGAAGTTAGGAGTAGGCAGAATGTGAGGTTTTATTAAAAAAGTACTCTTAATGAGTCACACTTTCTCTGTGTGTTTGTCTTTGAAATGTTGTTTATATCAGAGGTTGTGTGAGGTGACGGTGCACCGGCCTTTCTCTTTGTTTTATTTTCCCTGAAGAGTTGAATTTGAAAACGTGATTAAATAGCAATGTTTTTAAAGCTACACCTAAAACTGGTGTAAAACCTCTGAGTGCAGCTCCAATAAAAAGGAAGTGCAAAAGGCCCGGCCATGTTTTCTAAGCAAATATTTTTCATGTTTATCTTCCTGAACATGAAATGCTTGTTCAAACAAATGGTTTTGTGACGCCCCTAAAGACGTATCCTGTGGAGGAAATGAAAGCACAGCGCATTTCTGTATGGAACAAAAAAGTTCAAACTGATCACATTATCACTCTGTCCACTCATCAAGAGATGACCAGACCAGATGAAGATGATAGTTAAAGGTCTCCCACCTCTAATCCTGGAGTCTTCTCCAGATGTGTCAGGCCTACATTGTGCTACACAGCGACTGTCTCATCAGTTGTTTGGCCGACTGAAAGTATGTCAGTGTGGAAGTATGTTCACTGAGTCATTTCGAATTTAATTAAGTTTTGAAGAACCTCCAACCAATCCAACTGTCTTCCTTGAAACTTCAGAGGATCAGAGTCTGGATCAGAGAGGCCTGTTTTTCTTGACTCCACTGCTCCTTTCATCTGCTGTTTGTTATTAAACCCCCCCGCTTCTCCAAAGGTGCTGCACCCTGTCCTCGCCCCTTTTTCGCCTCACCCCCTCTGACCTTGTAGGACCTGGTTGGAAAACTGGATCCAAACCACAGTAAAGAGAAGAACAACACAGTAGGAGTGTGTGGGTGACCTGCTTGTGTTGTGGGACTTCCATGCTCTCGCCGCTCCGCCCACGTGTTTTTGTTGGTCTCAGCCGTCCAACCCATTTCATGAGAAGAGCTCAGACGTTTTGCACAGACACACATCAGTGGTGGCACCGAAGGATGACATCACTGTGGTCAAATAAATGACATAAACATTGAGAAACCGCAACACTTTTCATCCAGACCATAGACGGTATATAAAAAAAAATGGACGTAGACACCAAAATAAAGTCTGCTTTTTAAATCTGTAAGATATGCAATCTGACCACAGACATATTTAATGTGAATCTAAAAGTTCACAGATGTTTACTGCAGCCATTTCCTATTGGACAGTGCACGCTGCTAATGAGACTGGATGTTTACAGTATGTTGTACTTTTGTTTAAATCAGATATGTACGAAGTCAAGACTCCCATACACTGTTTTTCTAATTACCAGTTACTTACAGTCTACTTCCTGTTCTTCACTAATAGAACTAGATGGCCACATCCATTTTTTATACATAGCCTCTACTTTACAGACAAGCACTTTTGTATCAGAAATAATCTGCAACAACAACAGGGTTCCAGTGAGAACAGCGACTTTGTTAAGGTCCAGTGACCTAAAAGTACATGTGATATTAAGTTTTGGTGCATCATCACAGACGCCCCGTGACACTGGTCGGTCTGGCACTTTACCGTGGTGTCATTACAGTGTCAGTGTACACGTGGAGAAGGAAGTAGGCTGTTTTTTTTTTTTGGTTTTTTTTGCTTGTTTGTTTGCACACGGAGGCAGGGCTTTAGGCAAATGCATGACATCATCGCTCTGTGCCAGGATTCACTACATACCACTGATGGCACCAGGCAATTTAGCCAACCAGAGGAAAATATCTGAAACCGTTTTTGATGGACTGCTGGAATGTTCTAGGGAACTAAAATCCTGCACATGTGGAAATAAATGCTCTGAGCAGTGCTGCTGCTGCTGCTGCTGC
>NC_024313.1:9854127-9871440 GCF_000523025.1 Cynoglossus semilaevis | reverse complement strand
ACGATGTCATGAGTTCATTTGGATTCCTGCGGCATCAGTTGCCTCAGTTTCTGAATATCTGTGAGTTTCATCAGCACGTCTTGGTGCCTGTCGATGGAAATTAAAAAAAAAAGAAGAAGCCTCTAAGACCTGAATTTATTAAGTCGTATAAAACTGTAAATTTCCTAATCCCTGCCGGTGTCTGTCATGTGCCTTATCTACGACTGCAGTTCTTTCTTATACAGAGCTGTGTTGGTTCTTAGTCGACTGTGGGCCACTTCCCTACAGTGTATACAGTGATTTGTCTTTGGACTAAACTGCTCTTCGATACTGTACTCTCTCTCTCTCTCTCTCTCCACCTGACACCTGAGAAGTGGGCACGGCCCGCCCACCAAACGCCATGTCAACATGACACCCAGCTGGGCTGGTTGCCATGGCAGTGTCAGACAGCCCATTGGTGTTGGGTAACAACAGGCAGCTACTATTTACAGGAGTATCAGCTGTTTGTCTGCAGTGGGACGGCTGCTTTGGAAATGAACTTCAACAGTTCTTGTGTACTTTCTAACTTTTTGGGACTGTTTCACTGTTTTAGGTCAAACATATCTGCAGAGCACCAGGGTTTTTGTTTTATTTTTATCACCACTGTCTTTCATTCAAGACTAATTATCCCAAAAGCAAGACATGGGACTGGCTGTATTTATTACTTTGCTGTAGGCCCTCCCACACTCCCACCACTTCCTCCACCTGCCCCCCCATCAGCGTGTAAGTTCTAACATTAGCGGATGAGATATGACGGACAGTAAACACTGAGGGGAGATTGATTTATCAGCCTGCAGGCTGCCCTGCGCTCACAGACTAATTGATTGACTTCCTCTTCCTGTCCACTTGCTGAGTAGATAAATGACTCACTATCATTTGCAACCAAGGTGCTGTCAAAGTCTGTGTTGATCATCTCCCACTGCAGCTTTAATAACACACAGCCTTGTGGTAAATAGGTTTCTTGGGTGGCAGGGGTAAAGAACAGGAACGTCCTATTTAATATTTGCTGTACAGTCACACAGGAACAGCGTTGGCCTGAATTTAACTTTATTTGTGCTGGAGTTTTGTCTCTGCAGATTACACACAGACGACCTCTGTGGTCATTACCATCTCAGCGGGACACCCGATGGTATTAGTCCCATGTGAAAGTAGCTTCAACAGCTACATGACGCAGCAGTTAATTACTGTGGAGGCCATAGACAGGACTTCCTGTGGACCTGCTGAGGTCACGGGCCGGAGCAGCGTCAACGTTTAATGTTGTCGTGAAATGAAACATCGTGATATTTCAGCGTATCGATATATTTTTTTTACATTCCTAAACTGTAGAAACTGTAGGTGTTGAAGTAAAACTCTGGGATCAGATCGGCTCAGTTTTGGAAGAACCGAGTGGTGATAGGTTTAGACCTCTTCGTCTGTCGCCACAGTTGATGAGCGTGCCTACTTCTTTAGTTCCTCCATGTCCTATACACATCTTCTGTGTTAAGATGATGGAACCTGTAAATCTCAGGATGTCACAACAACTGAGTAACATTAAATGACTTATATACTTGATAAATCACGGACAACTGAGCCGGTAATCGATGTCCATAAATCAGGTGGACACAAATGTTCTCTGCTAAAATGCTGTGACTTTCAGCCGGTCTTTCCATGTAACAGTTTAAGATAAAAAAAAAAGTCATCAGCTGCCAATGCCACACCCTGGACATACGCTGTGTACTCTGGACAGAGCAGTCCACATCTGTTGTCCAGCCTTGAGGTGTGGTGGACAGACCTCCTCTGCTCCGTCGTTTGCTCTCATAGTTTTCTCCATGTTTCCCTTATTTTGAGGCAAAGTCATTCCCAGGACTGAGAGAGCGGGAGATGAGGGTGGACCTGCATAATTTAACGCCCCACTCGGAGTGTGTGCGTCTGTGTGCACGTGTGCACAGTGGGTTCCAGTGGGTACTTGTGTATTCCCTGCACGCCGAGACCTTCAAAAACGCCCTGTAAGGTCATGCACATGCTCGTGTTGCTGTTTTGCGTGCAACTGCAGGTTCTTATTGATCTTGTACAGTAAATACATATGTACGTACATACCGTACACACACACACAGACGGAGACACACCCAGGAGCCTGCGTGACCTCTGTGTCCGCCTCTACACTCTCTACTTTCTCCGTCTTCTTTTACAGTCGGTGAGAACGAGGATGGACATTAAACAGTAAATGGAGCAGAAGTGAACACTTCCTCTTATTATGGACCTACTGTTAGCACCTAGCACTTAGCACCAGACAGAGTTTCACTGTAAGACAGTTGAACTGCTCAAGTTACTCTTTGTTTCTGCCTACATTCTTGGTTTGTTTTTTTATTCCTTAGCTTGGTTTCTGTGACATTCATTTTCCTTTTTTGCACAAATGCTGTATTTTTTTTTGAAATTTGGTTTCAGCCTCTACATTTTATAGGAATATCCTTTTTGGTTTCTATGACATTCATTTTCCCATTTTTGCACAAATACTGTATTTTTTGCAATTCGGTCTTAGCCTCTACATTTTATCTGAATATCCTTTTTATTATTGTGTTTTCACATCAAGGATTGTTATGGAAAAAGATGGACAGCAGGACAGTTTACCCTCTCCTAGTGGCAGTCTGTGGTATAGGTTATTGGAGGTTAACTTCTCTATGTTACAGTAGCTGATAGGACAAATAAATTCATCAATTTTTTTCTCACGGGGTTCAAATCCTGAAGCCTACACACTTGTGTTTCAGTGACGTCATGGATGGAGGAAGGTTTTGTAGTTTTTGGAGCCTCGGTGGCTTCAGATTGGTTGGATAACAAGTGGACCGCACGTGTTCATGTTGTGTCAGTGTTTGTAACCAGACGTTATCAGTCTTGTAGACAGCCCTGTCAGAGATCCATCACTGCTGTCTTCCAGCCTTGATCCCAGTGGGTCACGCATTAAGGTTTTGACGCAGCGTTTTGTTCTGATTTGTGGGCCTGGTGTCACTGCAGCGTCCAGAACATAATGTCGCCCCCCCCCCTGTTTCCCCACAATGCCTCTGTGTGTCACAGTGACGGGGCGCTCCTGGTGGACATGGGTGGAGGCTGCACGACTCGATACCAAGAGCAGAAACTCACCTGAAACAAAGAGTCTTTTCTTTAGCGCCACAGAGCTCTGTGAACTCTGGCTCTTTAATTTAGTTCAACAGGCTCTCGCCGGCCGCCTTTGTTTCCCCCGGTGGATCAGGTTGTTTGGGGTCCACAGGAAAACACTATTCATTCCAGATTAGTTAGGTCATGAAACTGGAATGTGAAATATGATTCGATACAGATTTAAAATTTTAATTCCCGGAAAATGTAGCTTTTTTTATAGAAACGCAGAGGACAGAAATTAAGTCCAAATGTTCCATTGACCCTGGTGAGATGTTTGGGGGAAAATGGTGTAGAATGCATTAAGTACAGCTTTGAGTGTCAGATCAGTCAGAAAATGCATAAAAAAACTTGAAACAGATTGAAGAAAATTTCTCTTAAAAAAACAATATCCATTATGTTTTGTTGTTTAGCTGTTTGTACATTAGCCAAATGTTTTTGTATGTAAATAAAAGGAGCGCGATCCATCTAAAAGTTTATCAGCTCCAAACTTTGAAAAAACAATATAAAACACGACACATTTGTAATTAACTGTTAGAAAAAGTTGAAGTTTGAGCAGCTGTTTTTTTAAGCCCTGTTTTTAGAGATTAAAATGATAGATGGTAGATGTTAAAACGTGTCTGGTGTTTTATCTTGGCTACAGTTTTTATTGTGAAATCCCAGACAGAGAGTGGACATTTCTTATGATGAGCAGCAGGATATTAAAAACTGTGGATATGGTTTGACTGTTGAAGGAATGATTGAGGTATTTTCCCTTGGTCCCTGTGATGGGATTCT
This sequence comes from Cynoglossus semilaevis, assembly GCF_000523025.1. Taxonomy (NCBI): domain Eukaryota; kingdom Metazoa; phylum Chordata; class Actinopteri; order Pleuronectiformes; family Cynoglossidae; genus Cynoglossus; species Cynoglossus semilaevis. Next base: position 9,867,519 of record NC_024313.1, on the reverse strand, counting down.
TCGTCTTGTTCCCACTCCTCCTCCTCCTCCTCAGTCTGTCTCCTGTGCCTCTTGTCTCTGCTGGGATCTGAGGACTTTTTTTCGTCTCGTCCTTTTAAACCTCACTCCATCTGACCTTAGACACGGGGCTTAAGGTGGAATTGTTCCATGTTACTGCAGGTGGGGCTGCAAAAATATTGACTCAGGAACCAGGTTCATTTTATTAGGCTCATGTTCATCTTCGTCGGTGTGGAGGAGAGCGAGGATGACGCACAGCAGCTGGAATCTATTCTCATTCCCCAGTGGTCATCATCCGGGGCCCTCCTCTCCCTTCTCTTCTAAATTCTTCTGCTCCAACCTGGTTAAAAAAAAAACACAGGTACTCTGTGTCTCCTTGGAAACAAAGGTTAAACTTTTTTTTTTTTAATTTTAGATTAGTCATGGTTGTCTCTAATTGGTTGAAGGAAGAGAGTAAGAATAGACTGGTTAAACACCAGACTTTAATGGATGATGCCTCAGAACAGAGAAGTCACCAGAGTGAGATTAGGCTTCAAGAGCTGGGGATTTTTCAAAGGAGACGATTTATTGTGTTAATTATTTCCATATAACAGTTCAGTCGGATCTCAAGGAAGAGAACGGAACAAAAAATCCTTCAGGTCGAGCAGTGAATTGCAACTTTATTTTTTTGATTTTTTTGATTTGCATATTTATTGTTTGGCATTTGTTGGGTTCTATAAAAGAAGAGTTATTGTTGCTGCTGTTCTGATCTTCTGCTCTTTAGTGGGCGTCATCCAATGACATGAAGTGTTTCGTCTTTAGCCTCTCAAACTCACTCACCAGGGTCCGTCTCCACGCAGACCAGACTGCCTCTGGTCAGTTTCTCCAACACCTGATAACACACACACACACACTTCTCCAGCTGTGGTGGGGCAGCAGTGGCCACCAAAAGGCTCTGGATTTGATACCACCCTGTCCACAAATCCCAGGTTGGGTTGCGTTGGGAATGACATCAGGAATGACGTCAGATGTAAAAACTCCTGCTCTGGTCACCGCCGCTGAAAAGTGATTTCTTGTGTTTGAGGTCAGCCCTGGTCATTAAATTATTCTTATACAAACAGCAGCATTTGAAATATTTAAATGTAGACTAAAAACAGATTCACATCCTACTTGACACTGTACCTGGTTAGAGGTCTGCTGGTCCAAGGAACTAGCTGCACGATGATGTGTTCGCAGTTGTTACTTGTATTTCAGACATTTCTGTGAATAAATTTGTTTCTGAAGCCTATGGACAGACTTTTTGGTTCAGCCGTAGTGTCTGTAACTACTCCGGTCCAACGACTGTAACGCATCCTGTAATTCCAGCTGTGTCATACAGGACGCACATTGTCCCCACAGTGATTTGTGGGACGGCTTTCGTGACAGAACTATGTCCGGTTTCTCTCAGCCTCTGTAGACACTGTCAATGGTGCGAAGTTACTGATTTCACTTCCTGACTGCTAACAGCTATTTGTGTTGTTGTCGTTGTTGTTTTATCGCTGTGGAACCTCACTGTGCCCAGCAGGAGATTCCACTCAGTTTACTCAGAGTGATTAGAGGAGTGGCTGTGAGAATTCCCATGGAAGTGGGAATAACTCTGTCATTTCAAAACAACGTTAAAAAAATGAAATACACATGTACAAAGTAAATTAAAGCTAACAACATAGTTGTTTGGTATTTCTTTACACAGAAAGAAGAACAATGTGAAGAAAATTTTACAACCAGTGAGTCAGGGTTCACCCACTCTCTTTTTATATGTAGTACATGCACAGATGTGACCTTTAACCTCCTCTCCCAAGACTTTTGACCCCTGAGGTGTTATGCTGGGATTGGTAGTCAGGATAAGGACCTTTAACCTTCTCTCCCAAGACCTTTGACCCCTGAGGTGTTAGGGTGATGCTGGTATTGGTAGTCAGGATAACGATCATCCAAACAAATTTATCCACGGTGGATGCATTTTTAGTCGCAAAACTAATTGGAACGATAAAAAAAAAAAAGGAGATTAAATTCAACGGTATGACGACTGGTTTGATTCCCAGTTCTGGCAGATCTGTGATGTACTGTTCCTTGTCTGAAGTTGTCGATCCCTCTTCCACCCTCACTGCACCCCTCCTTACCCCCCACCCTTAGAAAAAGAAAAAAAACAGAACTGTTCGGACACCACATCAAGGTTCTTCTCCTTCCATTCATCTTCCGGGGGTGTCCTCAGTTGACACAGCAGTTCAAAGGGGACATCTTGTCCAGTTTCCAGTTTGGGCACAAAGGCTTTGACCCTTGTTGTGTGAAGAGTGTGATTATGGGTCAGGGGGCCAGGCTGTGGTTAGTTATTTAATGCCTGGCTGATTAATTGAGGCTCTTTGACCAAAACCCAACGTTGGAACTAATGTCCCTTCACATCGGTTGAATACAACAGTGCTGGTGGTCTTTCTGGTTTCTTGCAGTGGAAAACAGTTCCCGGTGCTAAAATCTCCCCAGTACTATGTTCCTAGTCTGAAGCCGTTTGAATCTCATCTGGTTTTGCTCTGTTCCAACCTCATCTGAGTGATTTTGACAGTAAAAGGAGCTGAAAAAACTCACCGTGGAGTATTTTCAGGAAACCTTCACTTCATAGTATAAACACACACACTATGATTAACAAACACTCTGGTGAATTAGCTCCTAACCCTTGATCCATCACGTCGTACATTCCCACACTGACAGAAGGCGTCCAGCACCAAACAGCTGATTCGTCTGCGCCTGACGGCGAGTTTGACTGACGGTGTGTTCTACAGGTTTCTGTTCCGCCTGTTGTTTTGATGACACACTGACACAGAGTGTTGCGTTGGCCTCGTCTCTGTGACACTGGGTTCTGTTTGATTAATCTGAATGAGCTCCTTAAGATGACAAGAGTACAACACGATGACGACAGCCTGTGTTCAAACCCTGACACGAGTGTCAGAGGAACAGTTCAGTCATCCCAAATATTGGGGTTGACTACCGCAATGACTCTATTGTAATTTATTCTGTTAAAGGAACAGTTCAAATCTTTATATTTTAGGTTTGTCCTGTTATGTAGTTTTACGATGCTGTGTCGATTATTTTTATTAACACTGAAGTATTAATTTAGCGTTGGTTCATTTCTGTGTTGCATTTAAATTTTTATTAACATTGAAGTATTAATTTAGTGCTGGTTCATTTTTGTGTTGTATTTAAACCTCCGACCACTAGTTGATTGTACAGAGCCAGCGGTATCAACATGTGGCTGTGGGAATGAGTGATAAGCTGCAGATGAGTGAGTCAGTCGGGCTGTACCATGTCCCGCAGGTGTAGGGGCCGGTGTTTCCTGCTGGGCTGGACTTGACCTGGTGAGACTGTGTGAACTGTCGTCCACCCAGAGTGGACTGCTGTCTCCACAGAAACGGTATCGCTGACACAAGGCTAAAGCAGCGACGACCCACATTCCAGTCGTGAATCACAAAACACACACTCTTACACAGACACACTCCCAGCTCCACCCACGTCCAATCGAAACTGTGCTCACACTAGTCTCTGTCAAACACAGTGGGAGGAGGAGGAGGGAGGAGGAACCAGTAATCTGGTTTAACCAGTTAAATATTTGGGACAGTATTTCATTTGTACTCGGCTCTGTTTATAGCATTTGTAATTAGAAGTGTAAGAAAAGATAGATACTAAATAATAGTTAACAAATACTCATTATATCATGTTGCCTATAGTATCACAGCATATGGCAACATACTGTATTGTTACCCCGTGTCGTGATACGTATCGTCAGATTCTGTGCAGTGATACGTATCATCAGATTCTTATCCTGTCCTATTGTGGTGATTTCTATTCTCTACACTACACCTGAAAGTCTTTTTCAGGAGCAGCTGTAAAACCAACAATTTCACTCCAGTTTCTGATTTTATTTTTTTTAAAAGTTTTATTTCAACATTTCAACATTATATCTGCATGTCATGGTCGTCATCATTAACAGTCATACTTCGGCAGCTCTGTAATGTGAACGTGTCAGAGAATCTCTGAGTGTAACTGCTGGCATGTTATTTCAGAGTCAGTGGATGTGATTGAAGTACCGTCATTGATCCGTCATGAACTCGGTGACGGTCAGTTCACTGTAGTAACAGCGGGTTCTCCTACATGTGTCAGACCCGGTGTGAGAGTGAGGCCATCAGAGGACGAAGACCGTGTAGAATTAATCTAGTTAAGAATGCTTTAGAGCTTCTCACCAGATCACCTCAGATCACCCTGGTCACAGTCTGTCGCCGCTGCTCTAGGTCTCACACACACACACACACAAACAGTAACCTGTAATAAGGGATCATATACTTTAGAATCTTTTGTACGTAAAAAAAACAACTTTAACAAAACACCCTGAACATGTCTAAGTACAACACAGTTTTTATTAGAGGATTTGACACCTGTTAGTAACCACTTATATAAATATATAATATAATATATATATTATATAATATAAATATGATTAAGAGTAGAAACAGTCTATCTACAGTCTATCTACAGTCTGTTGAGTATCAATAATACTAATAATAATAATAACGTTGGACGATGTGATGCTGACGTTCTCTGCCACAGAATCATATCAGAACATGTTGAGTATAAAATAAAAATATTCTAGTTGAACTACTTCATAAGGACAGAAACTGCAGCAGCCTGAAGTAAACACACATGTAGTGTTTATCATCTCTGCTATGTGTGTGTGCGTGTCCATGTGTGTGTGTGTGTGAACTAGGTTAGAATGCTGAAAACACTGCTAGTGCTAAGGTTTTATTTTGTGGGTTAGTAGGTGGGAGGAAGTGTGTCATTTGGTTCTAATTATAGGGAAATAGGAATTTCCTCGAAACAGAAGCTGCACTTAAACCCAAGTAAATCTGAGTCATTATCTCAGTGGCTTTCATTGTAAATCTGTGAGCACCAAATGGCGCAAATTACACGCTTACTTTAAAAAAAAATTGTCTCCAAATTTATTCTGAGACTTTCAGATGGCGTCGGGCCTTTAAGACACCGTGTCAGTGAGGCTGAGGCGTTGTTGCTGACGTAGATGGAGCGTCCAGGTCGGGGAATGATGGGAAACTTTCACTGTCACCCTGACGTAGTCTCCTTCCTGGCTCCGAGCCATTCCACAGGCAGTCGTAGCTGCTGAATTTTACCTTCAGACACAGATGAGAGACTTCTTTGGTTGATGAAATTGATGACCCACAAAGACTGGGTGTCAGGGATTGTAGGAAAAAAAAAGTTTAAAGAATTCTCAAAATCTTCAAATTCTTCCTCTGTTATCTTTTGGTTTTTGTTCTGTGTCTGTACTCCTCGACAGCAGTGTGTTTAAAACATTTACAGCTCAAAACCAGATGAGTTTGAAACTGCAGAAAAAAATGTTTAATTTGAGAGGTATACCATTTAATACTGGGTATATATGTGCTACAGGACTACGCTAATCCTGCTAACTACACAAATAAACACAGCACCAGGTCTAAGACTGTGTGGAACTGCAACAACTCTCTGGTTTCTTCTTAAGAGTTTTGATTATTTAATTTTATTTTAATTTTTTTTTTACAGGACTTGGAGTTCCATGGCGTGATGAGGTTCTACTTCCAGGATCGGGTTGCCGGCAACTTTGCCACCAAGTGCATCAGAGTTTCCAGCACAGCCACAACGCAGGACGTCATCGAGACGTTAGCGGAGAAGTTCAGACCAGACATGAGGATGCTGTCATCGCCAAAATACTCTCTGTACGAAGTTCACGTCAGTGGAGGTCAGTTCCTTAGAGTTCATTGTCGTGACCTGTTGAAGCGTAAAACAAAACAGTGAAACTGTACTGGCGTAGTCGGTCAACATGGTTGGCTAACTGATGTGTTTGTGCGTTTGTGTTAGCAGAGCGTCAGCTGGACCTGGATGAGAAGCCTCTCGTCGTTCAGTTGAACTGGAACAAAGACGACAGAGAGGGGCGGTTCGTCCTGAAGAACGAGAACGACATCCTGCCCAAGGTCAGCTGATCAGACTGTGCTAATGTTTACTAATTGGTCCAATCAATGTAGCTTTTCTTCCAGACTGGAGTATTAGTCACATCTTTCCAAAAAAAAAAAGACTCTAAAAAACTCTGTTTTTTTACCAGAAGAGCCAAAGTAATGGACCAGAGAAGGAGAAGGATGGAGTTATTCAGAATTTCAAAAGAACTTTGTCCAAGAAGGAGAAGAAGAAGGAAAAGAAGAGAGAAAAGGAGTTTGCCCGAGTCCCTGATGGAGATGAGCAAACACTCAGCCGGGAGGACGGGTAAAGATCTCACCCACACATTCATCATTGTCTCCTTCAGTATCCTCCTGGTCCTTGTCGACGGATAATCACAGGAGGCTTCAACCTCCTCCTCCTTTGTCCTCGTTTTTTGTCTTTCGTCGTCTCGTTTCACCTCACTCCATCTTTGTCTTACAGAGAAAACCGGCTGGCAGCAGAGGTCTACAAGGACATGCCTGAGACCAGCTTCACCAGGACCATCTCCAACCCGGAGGTGGTGATGAAGAGGAGACGTCAGCAGAAGCTGGAGAAACGCATGCAGGAGTTCATGAGCAGTGATGGGAGGCCAGACTCAGGTCCGTGAAGCTGTCAGCAGGACTTCATCAGTTGTGTTCACTGGTCTACTTCAGGCCTGTCACATTTTCATAGACAGTCTTACACGATGGTCAAGCTGTAGACGAAAGAACCAGAGTCAGATATGTGCTCACATGTGACCCATATATATATATGATTATTTATCACACTTCTTATTGTACTGTCCACTTCACTGTAGGCCACATCACTGCAGCCCGCAGCCATTTAAAAATATGTTATTGTTCTTACGCAGGAGGGACTTTGCGGATTTACGCCGACAGCTTGAAGCCCAACATCCCATACAAGACCATCCTGTTGTCCACCAGAGACACGGCCGACTTTGCTGTCGTGGAGGCGCTGGAGAAGTATGGACTGGAGAAGGAAAACCCCAGAGAGTACTGCATCGCCAGGGTAACAATAACTATTAGCCTAACTGCTAATGGTGTCTTTACGCTCTGTGGTGGAGCATGTCCGTCCATCATCATCATCATCATCATCTTCTAACACAGTCAGTGGTTTTCACATTGACAGTAGTGACTCCATTACAGCTGGACCAAGTTCAATTCCCTCCTTTTTGACTTTGAATATTTTCAGCAACCAATCAGAAGCCAGAGATTAGATAAACACAATTTCTAATAAGAAAAGATTCTTATGAAGAAATAGAAATGATAAAATAAAATAATTTTGTAACCGCACCAAACCTTCACCCTCTCATGTCTCCACCATACATGACCTTTAACCTACTATCTCATCAATAAACAGCCCTGTCATCCTTCGGAGAGGCAACACAGAGGTCGCTCAAGGTCACGGTCACAGGAACCTACGCATAATTTCTCACACGAACACACAAACCTCTGTCATACAGCAGACTGAAACAGAACGCTGCTGCTGCTGCGTCAGTGTGTGATGGTGATGAAGCTCCAGTCAGCCTCGTCCAACCAGAGCCACTCTCACGTGGACCATCATGTCCAGTAACACTGCAGTCATTATGGAGAAAACACACACTCACACGCACATGCACAGACTGTTGATAGTCAGATGCAATTTGCTGATGAGACCAGAGATGAAATGACATAAGGCTGAGCAATATCAAAAATATCATCAGCGCTGGTGAATGGAGCCTCACAGACGTCACTGTGTTTCTGTTATGTTTTGGTGAACGTAAAATTGTTCTTTTTAGCTGCATTTTTTGTTGTTCTGTAAATGTTTCCTTAATGTGTTCACATTCTCATATGCTAAACAAACCTACACATTGTCTTTAAATGCTGTAAATCTGACATTTGTAGTTTATTTGTTTTCTTAGGAAATATTTCTTTTCCATCAATCTTTCCGTTTCTTTGTCGTTGATTCTGCAGCAGGACGATAAATCAGGGAAGGACGTGATTTTGGACGACTGTGAGTGTCCGCTGCAGATCTTCAGAGACTGGCCCACAGACAGAGGTACACACACACACACTACATCACATGTAATTATCAGCACTTCACAGACTCTGGACCTGCTGTTGTGAGGGTGTGTTCTGCCCCCTCCTGCTGCTCTACAGTCATTACACCTCACCACTGCTCACACACTGATCAAAGTCTTGGACCTTAGAGTTACATTTGGGCTGTATGAACGGTGAGACTGCAGTTTGCAAACACATTAATTAAACATTTTTAAAAAATTCAATGTGAAAGAAAATTCTAAAAAAGTGACATCATGTTTCCCTTTTTCAAACTACACATCTATTTTTTAGTTGAACTTAGTTGTCTTACTGTGACTGTTCTGACCTTCCATCAGGGGCGCGGGTGTTCCAGCTGAAGAAGAGACCTCCTGACTACCAGGCGAGGAAGGGAAGGAAGTTGGATGACAAGGGAATCAGAGCCAAGGATGGTAGCACTTTACTGCCGCCCGAGAAACTGCCTTATCTGGTGGAGCTGAGCCCAGGTAAGACCCCCACCACCCACACCACGTCTGGGTCGTTGATATCGCATCCTCAGCATCCAGGTGTGGGAGTTAAATTAGCCTTTATAGTAGCAGCAGCAGCAGAGGAAGAGGAGAGTGAGTCAGTGGAGTGATACACACGGGCAGCAGCAGAGGAAGAGGAAAGTGAGTCAGTGGAGTGATACACACGGGCTAGATGTAGTTACAGTCAGTGACCAGCAGGCTCTGACACTGTCGCTCTGCTGAGGTGAGTGAATCACATTATGGTTCCCAGCTGTTCTGTGGTTTCTGCTGCTGCTACCAGAACAGCCACTGACACACACACACACGCACACACCAATATTCCGTGTGAAAAAGCCGCAGCAGGAGGAGAGAACTGAGGAACTCTATATTAGTTCCTGATGCTGTTTTGAGTTCTTGTTTTATTTATTTATTACTACTTCAGTATTTTAGCTGAAGTAGTTAGTATTAAAAGTTCAGGTCAAATAGTTTTATGGTTGTGTATTTTGATTTAAACATTTCTTTCTTCATCTTTGAACCTACACTGATTAAAGCGGTGTATTGAAAGGGTTGAAGGAGAAGAAGAAGACAGAGGAGAAATGTTTTGAATTATTATAATTGTAATCTACATTATTTACATTTTTATCTAATTATATTACATAATGTACATTATATACAATTACAGTTATTATACCTGCAGCTGCCACCCTCACCCTCTCCCCCGCCCATGTGAGGACCACACATCCAGCCCTAACAGCTCGTCTCCTGCTGCTCAGCCTTGTTGTTTTCTCCTCTTCATCTTCTTCCTGGTTTTTCTCTCCCTTTGTTTAATCATCGACTTCTCAGGTCTGATCATAGACTGTATATAAAACATGGACGCAGTGTTTTTGTTTACCGCTGAGGCAAATGTTTTCATCTGTCAACACAATCAGTCAACTCTGAGACATTACTCTGCTCTGTTGACTATTTTCATTTTACCCATTTAATTAGATCAGAATTTTGACGTTTAAAAATCCACCAAATATTATGTGGTCGCCCCCTGGTGCCTAAATGCTTCGTCCAGTATCTTATACATAGTCTATGGGTCAGATCATCTGTAACAGTGACATGTTGTTGGAGAAATGTACTAACACAGAGACCTAACACTGGGCCACTGTCTGTGGGAACAGGTCAAAGATTGAACTTCATAGTTTGCTTTTTCACTTTTGTGGAACACTGTCTGTGAGTGTGTGTGTTTGTATGAGAATGCGTGTTTTTAAGTATGGTTTAATTCTTTGTTAAGATCCAGATGATGAAGGTGTGATTTGATAGAGAGGTAAAAGACAAAATACAAAAAAAAAAAAAATGGATTCAAATGTTTACCTGCTACAGTCAGCTGGTATAATCCAATGACTTTGACTTCAGGTGATAGTGTGTGTTTGTTTATGTGTTGGTGTGTGTGTACATATTTGTTAATAACCGGTCAACAACGCTGCATTTATTTTCCTCCTCGCTGCATTTTTACCCATTGCTTTGTCTCTTTTTCTTTCCTGCTTTCTTATGTTGGGTGCATCGTGTGTGTCTGTCTGTGTGTGTGTGTGTGTGCTCGTGCATGTGTCCTCGTCCTCCTCCTCCTCCTTCCTCTGCACCCGCCTGCCTACCTACCTACCTACCTGCCTGTCTGCCTGACTAGGGAGAGGGAATCACTATGCCTACTACGCTTATCGGCACCATGAAGGTAACAACAACAACCACAATACTTGATCTGATCTGTGTGTGTTGCAATGTTGGATGGGAGAACTCTGGGGGAGTCCTGACTTGACCCACCCCCCAAAATATTCAAATATTGACCTTGTGTCACAAGTAAATTAGTGTCCTAAATTTTCTGTCAATTGCGTAGTTTTCCCGGCAACTTCCGTACGCCTGCCCTCTCTTTACTCGTTACATTTTTATAAAGCTGTTGAGTTGGGGTTTTTTTTTTGTTTGTTTGTTTTTTTTTACATTTTTTATAAAGCTTTTTTTATGGTCTTATGACCCAAAACCTCAGACCGTCTTCTAAAAGGTGTCATTAGCGTTTCCTTTAGCATTTTGCTCTTAGCTGTGGCTTTTCTTCAGTGAGCTAATCTGCTGCTTTGCTTTTACTAAACTGCCATTTACTAATAATCATTAACTGCACTTACGGCCACGCAAACGGTACAGACTTCAATGATGTCGGTAACACATGGAGTAGAGTAGGTTTTTTACATCATAGCAACAAGAAAATTCAATTTTCAAGTCTGTGGATTGTGATAGATATTATAAAGATTTTTTTTTTTTTTAAATAGTCCTTGGATCAAAGCTGCAATATTTAAAAAAACATAGTTTTGTCTGTGTTGGTCATTCTTTGAAATGTCAAAGGAAATATTACACAGCGAGTTGGTTACCAAGGTTGAATAGTGTCCATAGATAGCTCTACACACAGCCACAGCCTGACGAAGCAGGTCATGTTTTATTTTAACTGAGCCACAGTTTTTTTTATGGACCTGTTGCTCTGGTCGTTCCTACCCTCAGGCTAATTTAAAGTGTTTTGTTTTGTCCAGACGGCTCAGACTCCAGGGACAAACCAAAGCTTTACCGCCTTCAGCACAGCATCACTGAGGTCGGCTCAGACTGTACAGATGACGGAGCCATTCAGGTAAACACAGCCACGGGTAAAATTAGTTTAATTAGTTTCCTGTCAGTGTAGTTAGAGGCCAGAAAAGTTTCATTCACCACATAAAAAAATTGGAACAAGTCAGAGAAGCTAAAAGTTTCTGGGTTTGACTTAAGCACGATGAGAAATATGGGTTTGTGTTGGCAAGAATCTGGTTATACGATACATATCACGATACAGTGGCAAAAATAATATGTTGGAATACTATAGGCATGACGATATATGGAAGGTTTTATACTGAACTCTGTAATAATTCTGCAGCTGCTAGGTCCAGGGATCCTCCCACATCACTGTAACCTGATGCACAGCGAGGGCATGGTGACTGTGACGCCGCACGGACCCGACGCCGACACCTTTGTTGACGGCCAACGCATCTCTGAGACAACGGTGCTGCGTCCAGGCTCCACCCTGCAGTTCGGTTCGGCTCACGTCTTTAAATTTGTGGATCCGATGTTTGACCAGGGAGGGAAGAGAGATCCGACCGCCATGATGAGGAGCCGACACAAGGGGTGAGTGTCCTTGTCATCTCGGTTCCGACTTTTAAGAAAAGAATAACTGTGTTTTGGTAGGACGGGGGAGGAGAGGGTGAGGTTTGGAGTTTGGCAGGCTGTGTGAACGATGAAGGCTGTGAGGGAGGAGGAAAATCTGGGTTTGGGAAAACAAGGCAAATGAGAGGAGAGGCGGAGGTCTAGGGTTAAGGCAGACGGGCCGCCCTCTAATCTGATCAGCATGGTGTTGGGTGTGGCCTCCCGCTGCTGCTGCTGCTGCTGCTGCCGTTTCACACACAGTTAGTGAAAAGAAAGAAAAAAGCAAAGAATACGGCAGGAAGGATTTGGGATGTGGAGAGAAACAGAGCTTTGAAATCTGACTTTTTTGTAATGGGTGACTGACATCAAGGAAGGAGGCGAACGTGTGTAAGTCATTTAACCTTTGAACTTAAACTTGTCTGAGACTCAAACTCAGTTGAATAAGGAATGTTGACGGAGGCTGTTGGTGAGGAGCTGTGGATCACGTGTACGTTATTTTTGAGTTGTTGGGACGTGAAATCGCAGTGTGGTCCGTATATTCTTCAGGACCTGCTCCTCATCCACAAGTCATGAAAATTAGACAAGAAACATGTGAAAGTTCATCTAAGACTTGACCTAAATAACATTTGAATCTAAAAGACAGCCACAGGAGGTTGAATTAAGAAAAAGTTATTCATTAAAGTCTAAAAAGTAGCCAGAGGAATTATTTGGAAACATGTTTCAAAAGGTTTCATTCTTGAGAACAGGTGATTGACTCTCTTGGTGTCACATGTCTAAAAGTGTTGTTTATCTTCTCGTCTTATACAAAGTCCATTACGCCGTCATATAACTGTAGAACATTAAGCTCTGGGTTGTTTATTTTGTTGGTTTGATACAAATTTAGACAAAATGTCTGTGGAGTCACAAAAAGTCCACTCTGTGCGACTCTGTGTCACCTCAAGTCTGAAAAGTGAGTCTGACGTTGCGGATCTGGATCCCTGTGGTTTTCCGGGCAGCTCTCCAACGTTCAGCCTCACAGACATGTGGCGTTCTGTCAAACTGGGGACGACACATCGTGATGTTCACAGCCGCAGTTTGGCACGACGGCAGGTTCTTAAAGTCAAAGCAGATTTGGAACCAGGTTCTGGCAGATGAACGTGTTGCATATGAGTGTTTGGAACATTAATCTTCTGCCCAGGCTTAGTTGGACCATCTTTCTGAGAAAACACCCCAGAAATCAGGATCAATCAATCAATCAACAATATTTTTCATCAAACCTTTATTGTAGCAATTCATTGGACTGACAGAAAACTAAATAAGAACCTGTTGTTCAGAAGAAATATTTCTTCATTAACCACAATTGGTTCTGAAATACAAATGTATAAAAAGTGTACCACTTTTTCTCCCTAAAAAAATAAAATAATAGTCAGACAGTCATAGTTCAATGACAGAAAAGTCTGAGATGCCCAGAAGATGATCAAACTGGGAACGCGTTAGTCCTGATGGATATAAATCAAACGATGAGTCTGAAAGTTTCTGGTTTTGTTGACTGACGTTAATGTCATTGACTCATTGTTGCTAGTTAGTGGCTGTTAACCGGGTGGAGCTCCTGGAGAAACCATATTTTCTTTCTGGTGTTCCTTCTCAAACCTTTGGCTGTTATGTTATGATTTGGATCCATC
>NC_024313.1:9825825-9854027 GCF_000523025.1 Cynoglossus semilaevis | reverse complement strand
GCTGTTATGTTATGATTTGGATCCATCACCTGCACATAATCCTGGCCTCAAACCAGTGATGTTGTTGCTGTAAGGCTGGAACATGTCATCGATTTAGACCAAGACAGTTGGAGGGTGTTAAAAAAAAAAACTTTGTTTTGATAGGTGTTTTTAACGAGATGCCTTAATTTAGGCACCGGCGTTAAATGTTTCTGCTTCTCGTGTCAAAATCTAACAGTATCGTGCAATAACGCCTCTCACTGGCGTCAGTTGGATTTGCAATTCCAGGGACACAAGAGTTAGTCAAACAACCTCAACAACGTCTAGTACGGGGTCTTGATTCTTCTCTTGATCCCGTCCTTCAAAAATGCTCTAAAATCTTCTGAATGCAAGGAAGAGGAGGAGGAGGGGCAGGAGGAGGAAGGAGTCAATTCTCTATGGTCTTCAGTTCGTTTGAGTTGGACTCCTCTGATCTGGTCCAGAAGTGACTCTCCATCAGAGCAGTGAAGACCACAATTCCCGGTGTTACTGAGAGCCAGGCTGGAAGGTGAAGGAGTTTGAGGGCTGCTGGTGCGGTCACTCGGCTCCACCTTCTTCAGTTGAAACCCGTCTTTGATCTGACTCAGCAGTGCTGACCGGTTCCCAGATAGCACAAGACCGTTGTCTCCTCCACTGGTAAGTGAGGACAGTGATGGAGCAGGAGTTGGAGGTGACGGAGAAGTTGATGGTTCTTTAGTTCCGTTTTTCTTCTCCACCCTTTTTAATCGCCTGGCCTCTGTAATGTGACATAACTGTACGGACTGCTGCCACGACCGTACACGGCTTTCTTCTCCAACACTGTGTGTGGAGGGTGAAGGAGCAGGACGTTCATCACTTCTGTCTTTTTGCTCCACCTGCTTCAGCTGGATGCCTTCTTTGATCTGAACAAACATTGACAACCTGCCCCCTGGTGATGGCAAACTGCTGTTCCCTTTGCTACTAGCCAGTGACAGCACTGAAGTAGGTAACAAAGGAGGAGGAGGTGGTGGTGGTGGAGGAGGAGGAGGTGGAGGAGGAGGAGGAAATGGACCTGTAGGTGCCACGTGAATTGAGGCATATGTGGGAGAAGTTAGGGATGGCATCATTGGTGGAGCTGCCCGGTGGGGAGGGGGCAGCGGTGCGCATTGTTTTCTTGGAGGAGCTTTTTTCTGAGTACCGTCTAACGCCCCGTTATCAGAAATGTCCACGTCCTTCAGCTTGGGCTGAGAGATCCCACACATGTCGAACTGATTCTGAAGCTCCACATCCAGGTTCTTCAGGTTAAATGCTGCGTTTGGACTGTGGTCGACATGCCCCAAGTGCCTGAAGTTGGTCGGAGGTCCGATGTCTGCAGTGGTCAACCTATTTTTCTTCCTTTTACCTTTGCTTTTCTTTTCCTTCTTGGACAAGGAGGAGAAGGAGAAGGAGGAGGATGAGAAGTCGTTGGGCTCAGACTTACTCTTGATCTCCGGATTCTTGATGTCGAAGGTTGCCATTGGCAGCTTCGGACCATTTTGATGGACATTCATCTTCGAGGCCTCCAGTTCAAACCGTGTTGCCATGTCATGTAGTTGACCTTCTTCTGGGGGATCCTTCTTCCTGGTTCTTTATTGTTTGTTGGTGGTGGTCGGTGACTCGGGACAATCTCTCATCGTCGTGAATCCTCTGCACTGTAGTCTGGTGTAGTTGCTGCTAATGTTTACCATCAGCTCAAGTGTCTTTTAACTGACAGCTGGATTAAAGGGAGTTAGTACTTTGTTATGAATTCCAACTGAATTCTCTCTCCTTTGATCTGAGATGCGAGTGTGCTGCAGTGACACGTCAAAGCCACGATGCACCACATAATGTCACTTACTCACAGAACATAAAGAAAACATCAATGTATTTTCATTTCAGTGAGTTTTGTTTTTGTTTTTTATTTATTTATTTTTTAAATCTTTAGGACTTGCTACATTGTTCTATTCAGTGTCAGTGTCAAAGTACAGAGGCAATGATACGATATGTTCTCATATAGATATGGTTCTGTTTGCATGTGTTTACGCACCAGACAACTGTCGTGCTGTTGAGCGTCGGTTAACTACCAGTTAGTCTGTCTGTAGACAAGTCGTCGTCGTCGTCGTCTGTCAACACTAAAAAAAGAATGTTGCTCTGTTTCCCTCACAGAAGTGTACCAGAAACCACCTTTGACCTTCAAGGGGACGTCCACAGTGGCGCTGCGCTGCCAACCAGCAAGGTAACGCAGTAGTTGTAGCTTTATTTTGTTTATTGTAGGATTTAGGTATGAAAGTCAGCTGTGGCTAATGATTTAGCAGTGATTTGGGACTAAAGAAGATGCAGAAAAATAGAAACCAGCCGATACATTTTGTGTTGAAAGTTTTTATCAGAGGAGTAGAGTGGAAAAGAAAAATGACAGGGGAAAAAAAAAGAAACATGGCTCTGTGCCCCCTGAAAGGGAACCAGCCCCCCACTTTTGAAATCACTGCTATTAGCTCACATATCCACCCATATTACGTCCCAAACAAACAATTAAGTCCGTCCATAAATCTGATCCTGAGTGTTCCAAGATATTAAAGGAAAGGCAACGATAAAATGGATAAATCATTGTTTATTAAATCATTTTTTTAAAAAAACAATTTTTTTTAGTTTTTTTTTTTTTTTAAGCAACGATAAAATGGATAAATCATTTTGTTTATGATATCATAAAAAAAGTAGTTTTTTTTTACTTGACATCAGTTAGTGTTTGCTGTAAATGCTTCTGAAAATCCAAGTTAGTAAGAGTGCAGTGACACAGAGGCAGCTTTGATCCGCCCACGTGGATTTCACCGTGTGTTTATAACAAAGTGATCAGTCGTACACATGCACATTAAAGCCCGACTCTGCCTCATCCGACAGTAGTCATTAGCCTGTTCACAGCCGTGCACTCTAAAAGAGGATTCAAATGGAAAATTTAAAAAAAAAGTGTGTTCTGTTCTCACAGAGCTCAGGAAAGCTGGAAATGGAGAGAGGAATGGTCAAACCCATGATCCGAGGAGAGCAGCAGGACAGCAGGTGGGACGGACCGCTCTACATCATCTCCTCTTTTTTCATGTCCTCCTTCTTCCTCCTCTTCTCATGTCATCTGACGGTTTGGTTTTCTCTCTTCAGGTCTCAGGACATGTCAGGGGACAGGACGGAGCTGACTCTCCCTGCCAGCATCGAATTCAGAGACAACTGTAAGAAATCTGCAGAAATTATTTTTTTAATTACTTTGTAAATTAAGTTCAGTTCTGTAGAATATCAACACAGGCATCATGAAATGTTCTGTCTTTGCGCTGTGAAAATGGGATTGTCCATTTGGTAGAAATGTTCTGTCTTTGTCTTTGCACTGTGAAAATGGGATTGTCCATTTGGTACAAATTGTCCCTTTTTTGCCAACTGTGTCCTCCAGCTGAAGACACCTTCCTGTCAGCCATCATCAACTACACCAACAGCTCCACGGTCCACTTCAAACTCTCCCCCACCTATGTCCTGTACATGGCCTGTCGCTTTGTCCTGTCTCCGTCCTACCGGCCGGACATGTCTCCTTCAGAGCGGACGCACAAAGTCATCGCCATCGTCAACAAGATGGTGAGCATGATGGAGGGAGTCATCCAGGTCAGTACTGCCGCTCGCCGAGTCATCACTTAGACACAATTACCTCATTAGTGAAGCCTCTCACCCCCTCACCCCTCTCACCCCCAACCTAGTTTGTGCTTGTGTTGAACTCTGGCTATAACTTGAACTTTTGCCCCCCCCATTAACAGACTTCTTACAACAACTGCACTTGTTGTAAGCCCATATGTGCATGAATGTTTTTCTTTTGCAGCTTTCTCTCCACAGTTGCCCCCCTGTCCCCTCCCACACACACACACCCTCCCTCCGTGGTAGTTGCTGCTGTTGCCTTGTTGTATGGCTACCTGCTCACGCTGTGACATCATTGCTGCGTCTGGTTTACTGAAACACATCAGTCAGTTTCCTGGGACCCCATGAGGACCGTAGCCCAGTGGTGCCTTGTTAGGAAGTGCTTCATGTTGCGCAGCACTTGTCATGACATTTTAAACTGTTTTTTAGAAAAATAGTAAAATGCCATAATGTGCATAATTATTTATTATATTACCAAAACAAAAGTCACTTAATTATGATCCGTATTTCTTGAAAATTAAGCCACAGTTTATTGTCAAATTTTACAACCTTGAGTAAGAAAAGTGGCCAAATGGGGCTCAGATATAAAAAGCACTGCCGCAGGGCTGCTGATTCAGCTCCTTTAAGTTGACAATGGAAAGTGGTTTATTCATGCAGTGGCTTTATTTTTTTTAATGCTGTAAATTAAATCTCAAGCTGCACATTTCACCTGCCAGCTGGTTCATATGTAGGTCATTTTTCGGTTACAAATTTTGCTCTATTTTTGCCAATTTTCAATGTCTCTCCTCGTTTAGACATTTCTTTTTTCTTTTTTTTTTGCCATATAACTGCACTGTGAACTAAAATGTTCATTTGGCTGCTTCTTACCGTCTTTGCCATATAACTGCACTGTGAACTTAAATGTTCATTTGGCTGCTTCTTACCGTCACCGTACCACGCCTCGTTTGTTTATTCTTCACAGGCCGCAAGCTTTAGTTTGAACCACGCATGGTTTCCCCCTTGTTTTGCTCCACATATTTCCACAGTTTTCCTGGCTAATCCTAACATCAGCCTGTTTTGTATTGCTTTCCATAAATTATCCAAATATTAGAAGGTTGTTTATTATTTGTGTCAGACCGAACACACACACCTGTTGTACTGCGCTCCCAGAACTTCTGCATATAAAAACAAAGGACTGTCACTTTTCAACCAGGAAATGACTGAAACAAACCCTTTAACCTCAGCTGTTTCTCAGATCTTTCCTTATCCTCACGTTCCCATTCATTTTTTGCCAACTTTTGTTTGAAATTCCTTTCACACCGTCCGACCATCAAGGTGTCAATTCTGACTTTAACTCTCTCTCCCTCACCCCTAGATTTCAGGTGTTTCCCCCGACAACCATATTATAAAGACTTACTATTTGGTCAAATGTTTCTAGGCAGATTACGTCGACCAAAGAAAAGTTCCTTAAATGAAAAATTCATTATTTCTGCTAAATTAAAAAAAAAAAGATAACAAGTGACAGCTCAAATATTCAGTAATAAAAATATCAGTTAACTCACTAATACCATGAAGAACTTCCCAGGCCTTGATCCGCAGCTTAGGATTTTCATGTTGACCTTCGTCTGTTATGTTCTCCAACCAGTTCACCATAGCTTTACATTGTGAACCATGACGTGTCTGTGTATTTGTGTGTGTGTGTGTGTGTGTGTGATACATGGCCGTGTCCATACTGTAGCTGTTGACGTGTTTTCTCTCTGTCCTGTGAACATGTCCTCCTCCTCCTCCTCCTCCTTATCTTCCTCTTCCTTCCATCCAGGAGATTCGTGATGAGGATCAGGTAGGCTAGCACATTAGCACCACATGGTACGGCTGCTACAGACTCGGCTGCCTCCCTCACTTATTCACCCGCTCACTTGTTCTTCCTCTCTCTCATTTTCTTCCCTCTCTTGGTTTGGGCGATGTGTGTACAGTTGTAATAAAAAGAGGAATTTCACAGAGAAATGTTTACATTTTTTACTCCGTACCTTGTTAATGCAGCAGCGTTGCTGGGTGAGTGTAAGCTTATGGAAGGTATGAGAGAAGATGAAGATGAAGTGGCAGAAAGATACATGAAGTTGGTGCCATTTAAATATATGAGGTGGTCATACAGCGATAGAGTCAGAGTGGCAGATGGAGGGTTCATTCTACTGTAGTGTATAATCTGATAGATTTAGATTATTTTACTGAAACATCGTCGCCCAACCTTTAAAACTCTCACTCTCTCACCACTGTTTCTCTCCCTCTCTCTATCTTTGTGCTTCTTTTAAAACCAGCCCTTAAGTGTTGCTGCTGCTTCTTTTCCTCCATTCTAACAAAAATGTTTGGTTTTTTTTTTTGTTTTTTGTTTTAATGAATCAATGGTCATGTGACCTGCCCACAGCTGGAACACTAAGCAACAACAGCAACATCATCTCCACTAATTCCATTCAGTTTCCTGGACCTGCCTGGTACTAAACAGAACACAGACAAAGCAGCGAAACGAGCAAAAAGAGCCAGACTTAAGAAACCCCCTCCTCCTCCTCCTGACTGTCCCATCTTTGATCTCATCCATTCCACCTGACACCACGTCTTGGCTTCTTTTCCTCCACAGTGTGGATGAGAGACAAGCGTCTGTCTGAGCTCGACCACCGTCTCTGCTTCATTTGTCTGTTTGGGACTTTAAAATGATGTCATCATCTGTGGTTTTAATCCTTTAACATTGGATTGTTTTGGATGCACTGAGCTCCACCTCTCATTCTCTGGCTGTTCTTCAAAGATGATTTTATTTTTTTTGTGGTTTTTGTTACTTGTCTACTCATTCTCTGGCTGTTCTTTAAAGATGATTTTTTTTTTGTGGTTTTTGTTACTTGTCTTCCAAGGCAGGGATAGATGAGTGGAGGAGCGACCTTTGCACATTCCTCCCTCTGTCAGTGGTGGGCATATTAACCAATCAGCTCCTCAGATGTTGACCTCTGTCGCTGCCTATAAACCCAAGAGAAGAAAACTGGGATACTTTCAAATGTAGACTTACAATAGAGACACATTGAAAGGACCAAAAGTTAATAATTCTGATAGCAAACTTCACTGTCCACTTCAGGGACCACTGTGACTGCAAAACTGCTATAAAACTGCAGTACAATTTCCCCCTTGCACACAGAAAGAAATATTTTACCCTCCCCTACAATAGCTCTGCGCCCCCACTTTTGGAACCACTAATTTAAAACGTTATGGACCACAGAGCAGTAATTAGAGTAGAAGAGTAAAAATCTTTTATTTTATTTAAAGTTCTTCTGGTCTAAATACATGTGTCCAGTCCATGTAGACATGATTTAAACTGGTGAAGTTATTTTTTATATCTTTGATTGGTGTCTGACAGAGGTTGGTGTCTGGAGACCTGGTGAATGCTGTCCGGAGGTGAAGTGATGTCCTCGCTGTCCTCTGATGGACAGGTCAGAATGTCTTAGAAAACGGGAGACATTCAGATGAAGGACAGTGATGACCACTTCACCTTCGAGGCACTTCAGGGGGAGGAATGGGCGGGGCATGAGTCTATCCCTGATGTAACCACTTGTGGCTGCTGCTCAAACAGAAACTCCTTCTGTCTCCTGCCTCTTCTCTAACCTCCCCCACCCCCCAGACTAGACTTCCTTCAACTGAAGTAACACCTTCTTCTCTCTGTGTATGTGTGTGTGTGTGTGATTGATGCGTGAACAGAAGCAGAAGAACATCGCAGGAGCGCTGGCTTTCTGGATGGCCAACGCCTCCGAGCTCCTGAACTTCATCAAACAGGACCGAGACCTGAGCCGGATCTCACTGGACGCACAGGACATCCTGGCACATCTGGTCCAGATGGCCTTCAAGTCAGTCTGGGTGCTGGTGTGGGGGGGAGTGATCACTTTATAGATCACTGGTTTTTACAAAATACAGCAAAAACCTGATTCTACTGGTACTTTTAATACTTCCTGTAACTGATTTTAGGACTTATTTTATATTGTTAACCTTCAATTTGCATCATTAGAACCAGAAATATATAAATTTTGCCTATTTTTTTATTCATAAAAGTTCCTCTCAAAATTGTCCACTTATTTTGCAGGTACCTGGTATTTACATGATTAGAACCAGAAAAAATATAAATTTTGCCTATTTTTTTAATTAATGAAAGTTCCTGGATCCTATAAAAAAAAGTTGTCCACTTATTTTGCAGGTACCTGGTCCACTGTCTCCAGGCTGATTTAAACAACTATATGCCAGCCTTCCTGGACGACCCTGAGGAACACAGTCCACAGAGACCTAAGATAGGTCAGAACTTTAAAAAAAAAAAGCTTATTCTACAACCTGAAGCCTAGTTTCTGTTTGAACCACTCATGGACCTGACTTTCTGTCTTCTATAGAGGACGTCCTGCACACTCTGACGGGGGCCATGTCTCTGCTGCGACGATGTCGGGTCAACGCCGCCCTGACCATCCAGCTCTTTTCGCAGCTTTTTCACTTCATCAACATGTGGCTCTTCAACAAGCTGGTGACGGACAAAGACTCGGGCCTGTGCTGCCACTACTGGGGCGCCATCCTGCGGCAGCAGCTGAGCCACATCGAGGCCTGGGCGGAGAAGCAGGGGCTGGAGCTGGCCGCCGACTGTCACCTCAGTCGAATTGTTCAGGTAACTGCAGGAGAAGGACGACGGTCTTTGAATAAACCAGCAGGTGGCAGCATAGATGCATATTGTAATATACAGGGATTTCACATGAGTAAAACACTCTATAATGTTCTTGTATGTTAAATATGAAGTGACCAATCACTTGTCTGATTCAGCAATGTCGAATGTCTGCGTCTTCCAGGCCACCACTCTGCTCACCATGGACAAGTACTCCATGCAGGACGTGCAGAACGTCCACAACACCTGCTTCAAGCTCAACTCCCTGCAGCTGCATGCACTCATGACCAACTACCACTGTGCTCCTGATGAGCCGTACATTCCTCCTGTGAGTCTCCAAGTACAAAAATCTCAAAAGACAGTAAAGGTAGAGTGCAGATGTAACGACTTCCTGATGTGCGCAGGAGCTGATTGACCACGTGGTGGCAGTAGCTGAAAACACAGCCGACGAGCTGGCGAGGAGTGACGGGCGGGAGGTCCAGCTGGAGGAGGACCCTGACCTCCAGCTGCCCTTCCTCCTGCCGGAGGACGGCTACTCCTGTGACGTGGTGCGCAGCCTCCCCAACGGCCTGCAGGACTTCCTGGATCCACTGCTACAGAGAGGTAAGGAATAAAACAGTGAACTCTGTGGGTTACGGCGTTGCCTGCTCCTGAAGATGGCGCCCTAGAACGACTGAATTTGTCCGTGTGTGTGTGTGTGTGTTTGTCAACCAGGTTTCTGTCGGTTGCTGCCTCACCCCCGCTCTCCTGGTACCTGGACTGTGCACTTTGAAGGAGCCGACTGCGACAGCCACTTCTCCTCAGTGGAAAACTCTGAGATGGTACGACACACATGATTGTTAAAATGAATGTGTGTGTGTGTGTGGTCTTGTCTATTTGTTGGAAGGCAGTGATTAGGGTGATTGTAGCTGGGGCAATTTACTTTTCATAACAACCCCCAAAGATGCACACACACACACACACGATAACAAACACACACAAACACAGTACCTTCCTGTGTAATTGGTCTGTTTATCCCCGTACTATTTCACGACTGTAGTCTCGACACCATGCAGGCGCCACACACACACATACACATACATACATGCTTTGATTAATGTGTACTGCAGCAGACGGGGGTCAGTTTTCAGTGTGTGAACTGGGGTTTGTTTCTCACAGAGTTCTGTTCTTCCTCAGCGTTAGGTTGTTTGTTGACAGACAGTTTGGGAGGTGAAGTCTTTACATAAACTCTGAACAACTAACTCATCCATATGTCTGTCCATCAACTATAAATTGTTTGGAAATACTGAAAAAACTCTGAACAACTAATTCATCAGTCTGTCCGTCCATCAACTATAAATTGTTTGGAAATTATGGCTTGACAGAGAAAGAAAAGAGTAGAAACATCTTAGCATCCTCTCGTAGTACTTGACGTTAATCCTCGACTCCTGTGAAGTACCAGGGAGTGAGTAGCATTTGAAGCCATCCTAAGTTGGTCGTCTTTGACTCTGTGATGTGGCCTCTCCATAAAAGGTGTCTGATCTTCTACGTTTTTTAAACCAAACAGCTGAACAAACAGGCAGTGGAAAAAAACATCTGGAGTCCGAACGTAAATCTTTTTTCTTTCCACTCGTACAACAGTAACGAGTGGAGCGGCCGCAGACAGAAACTGGAGCTGCTCCACGATGAAAGACCTGTAGAAGACAGAGTCCACTTCTCTGTGTTCCAGCGTCTCACAGTCGTCGTTCTTTATTTCACCACAGATTAAAGTATTTCTGACTGTTTCACCATAAACTTTAAATATCTCAGAGTCTCAGAGCTTAGAAGTATACAGTACATACTGTACACCTGAGTGAGCAGAGAAGACAATGAGAGAGAGATGTTGGGGATGGAGCTACCAGGAAGCAGGAGGAGACGTGTGGATGTAGTGATGGATTGTATTTGACCTCAGTGACGAAACGTGATGGATTTTATTGGTTATATGGTCTTTGAAAGGAAACTGAACACAGACTGTAAAGTTGCTGTTGTTGTGTTTGTTGTTGTTACTCATGTGGTGTCGTCCCTCCGTACACAACCAAAACAAACACACGGCAAACTGCTGTCAAATCCTGACATGAGCTCATTTATTTTGGCAGGTAGCCATTGCTGGAAATGTCCTCCTCCCTCCCCCCTCTCTCTCTTTCTCTCTCTCTCTCTCCACCAAGCTGCCCTGCCCTGTTCATGTGCTCTGTGTGTTTGTAAATGTGTGTGTGTGTGTGTGTAGCCATGATGTGGTTTTTCATTCCTGACTCTGCTCCAGTGACCACTAAGTTCCTCTGTGGCCTCCCCCCCCCCTCCGCCCCTGTTCCCCTCCATCCCTCCTTTATTCCTCTCCTCCCTGCTCCCATCCCTCCCCCGGTTGTTTCCACTCCACGCTCTCCTTGTCGGAGTGAGCACACGCTGCAGCGCTGCGCGCAAATGAAAGAAAAGGACCGGCAAGGTTTCATCCTCACTGACCAGCTCGTTTCTTCCTCTCCGTCTCTGTCTTTTCAGCCAATGAGGAAAGAGCCGGAGGTCGTCACGGTAACCCTGAAGAAGCACAATGGCATGGGCCTCAGCATCGTGGCCGCCAAGGTAGGACGAGATGCACGTAACGGTCTGTACACGTGTGTCTGTGAGGGTGTGTCTGTGGCTGAATGTCCAGTGAGAGACTTTGTTGTCAGTTGTTGTAATTTTGTTGAAATAAAAGTGTTTCTCTAAGTTTACATCTGAGAAACCAGCTTCAGTCGTTGAGGAGAGGAAGCTGAAGCAGCACAGTGAATCACTGATTCTGACAGGAAGTGAAGAAAAGAAACCTGATTTCTGAGGCTGAACTTTTGGCAGCGTGCGCATGTGTGTGTGTGTGTGTGTGACCTCACTGTTGAGACTGTCACTAACGTGGAGACTAAACAGTGACGCTGCAGTGGAGAGAACAGAGACTGCTCTCCGGTCAGACCACCGTGCAGGGTGGGCTCACCAGGGTGGGGACAGTGTTTCACTGTCTGTCCTTCAGTTTATTTCTCCAGACACATATGGTGTGTTCAGGGACTGTGGGCCAATTATGTCTGAACACTGATTTGAAGCAGCTCAACAGAGACAGGACTGAGGAAGTCAACCTCAAAGAAAAAAATCCACTTCACTTGTGTTCACGTGTTAACACTTGTGTTCAGTCTCCTTTTTTTTCTTCTTTTCAAAGTAAATTAAGGAAAGAAATATTAAAATAAAAGTCTGGCTGTATGTGTGCATTTGGATGAAAAAAAGAGATAAATCCGTCCCTGACTTTGATGAACACTGTTTCTCCAGTCATTAAAACCTTTTCAGTCCATTGTGTACAAACTCAGTGTTTCTAAAAAGGCGGGCCGTGGTCCCCCGTGTGTCCTGTTTCTGTAGGACTAAACTTTTCTAACCTGTACAGTTCAGTCTGATGTTTTAGAAAAATATACTGAAATGTCCTGGCAAAAACACTCCCATAGTTTGTGAAATAATATAGGGAAAAAAAATAATTAAATTTCACAATCTGTAAAGGAAAAATCACCTTTTTTCATCACCTTATCAGTTGAAGGCAGCGTCTGCTCAGATGTATTTAACTGTTTGACCTCACAAACTATGACGTGCCGGTGTGTGTGTGTGTGTTCAGAGGAAGAGTGGGAAGGAAGGACGTACTGAGGAGGAAACCTCACTTCTGTGTTTATTTTCAAAGCTGGGGTGAAAAGGCAGGTAGTGGGAGTTTTGTCAAACAGCTGCATAAATTCTCCGTAAACTGGCTGGAGCTCTGCCGTGTTATGTAACTGCGAGTTAGTGTGTTTGTGTGTTTGTGTCTGCGTTATATTTTCGGCGTGAGTGTCTGAGTGTGAGTGTGTTATTTTCCTGGATCAGCAGCAGCTCCTCCTCCTCCTCAGTGTGTCTCCGTCGTCACTTCACCTCACGTCCCTGGATCATTAGGAGTCTGTGGAGGAATTTGGATCCACTCAGGAATATTTTAGGAATTTACTGCAACCTTTTCACCCACACGTGCTGGAACTTTCTCCACATTTTTTTGTTTTTTTTGGAAGCAGACATAGACCTTTTGTTGTAGAACTTTTTTTTTTTTTTTTTAACGACCTCCTCTAAGTTCCGTCCGTCTGTGAATGCCGTGAACACTAATGCTGAGCTGAGGGGGCTGCGGTCGGCCGGCGGAGCTGGAAGTCTGTGGACGTGTTCCTACATGTTAGCAGGTTAAAGCCCTGTCTGCCCCACTGTCTGCCCCACCGTCTGCCTGTCTGGGATAAAAAGCAGTGTGCGGTGCAGGTGTGTGTTTGTCTCTGGACTGCTCGTCCCGGTGTGAAGTTCTCTGGACGTTGAACCTGCGGCGGCAGCATGTGGTTCTCTGTGGTGGGCAGGAGAGAAGAGGTAACTTTTAGCTGAGTCTGTGTCAGGTTATCAGAGAACTGGAGTTTATTCTTGATTGTCTTTATTCCGAAGCACTGGTCAGGGAAATGAAGCCTTTATCCTCGGCTTGATTTTAGTTTTGATTCCATCAGGAAGTTCTTTGTGATTAAACCTTTTTTTTTTCAATGGGACGTTTGGCTTCGTTGACTCTGAACAATGGTATTATAACAGGAGGTGCAAAAGTCTTCTGCTGATCATGAAGCAGCAACTCTTCCTGTCGGACAAGAACACAGGCTTGTTGAGATGAAATTATCTATTTTTTTAATCCATATGTTTTCTAGTAGAGGAGCACTGGCTTTCTGAAATGTAGTTCTCATTTAAATCCATTGTTGAGTGCTAGTAAAAAATAGTTTCAGTACTTTCCAGGTCCAGAGTGCTTTTGATTAGTGTTTAAACCTCATGTGTGTAAACACACAGACTTCACTGAACATCTGGATGTTTCATGTTTTATCTGAAAATGTGACAGAGATTTTTTTTTTTTTTTGTCATCGTCACCATATAATTTCATTTGAAAACTGACCCAGTGACTCAGACTCTGACCACTGCTGATGTCACTCCTGCTGTGGCTGCAGTGGTGTCACTCTGCACACGTGTGTGACACCAGAGCCTGGTTGAGTGCGACGTCTGTCTGGTTGGTCACCTTTGGCTGTTTGTGTTCAGGGACACTGTGCTAATGGTTAAACTAATGTACACACAGGTGGTTCAAGTATTCACAGTCACAGGATCACTGTACACGCTCTGCTGTCAAATACCCACAGAAATACTGCAGAGTATTCCCTGTTTTCTTATTGGTGTTGTGCAAAACAAGAAGTTTAGTCTTTTTTTGTCATGAACTCGTCTGGTGAGAGAAAAGTCTTTTTTGTCATGAACTCGTCTGGTGAGAAGTCAGGGTTTAAAAATAGAGTTGTTAAAGATGTTGTTATAAAACCCGTTTGTCCAAACCAACCACAGCCGAGAGCCGCACGTTTATTCTCAGTGGCTATTAGTTTGTTTCGATGTCTCCCAGACCAAACCCCATTCGAAAGTCATTCAGTTTTACCTGAGCTTTAATTCAGTTCAAAACAATGTTGTGTAAAACAGTTCTAAGAACTCTGTGGGTTCATTCTCTGAAGGACACGTTTGGTTTGAACCTTATTTGTCCTGTGTACAACAATAGCATGAGAACACTGCCCCCTGTGATGGTTGAGACAAAGGGAGGATGTCACTCACACACGCGCACACACACTTAAGCTTTCCTGTGAAGCTAGTGGCAGGAGGTGAACTCTTCATCGTCTTGACGCTCGCTGTATCTCTGTGGTGGAGTTAAGGTTTCATAAAGAGTTCAGTTTGCGTAAAAAAAAAAGCCGTGACTAAAACTGTTTACCTGCAGGAAGTCGACCGGCACGTTCTCTCGGTTCTTCTTGCAGCTGCAGATAATTGTGTGGTTGTATTAAAGTCAGTTTTCTTTGTCAGATTTTAAAAGCAACCTTTGTGGTGTTTTCTCCAAACTAATCATTAAAAGTGAGCCAGCGCTGAAGGAAAAGTCTGAACACGTTTAGGTTTAATCCAACAAAATGACCTCTTGTTTGTTGACAAACATTTATCTGTTCTCAACACGCACTTTTAGAAAAGTGGTTCCAAACTTGAGAAGCTGCAGTCACGTTGTCAGAATATGACTGTATTTGATGCGTACAGCCGTCATGCTGTCAGAATATGACTGTATTTGATGCGTTTTTTTTGTGTTTACGAGATCTGGATATCGCTGCCTGGCAAAGTTTTTTTGCTGTTAGCAAGAAAGCAATGTGAAACAGAATTATGTGTTCCTCGTTGACGTGGTTATTGAACAGTGCGTCCACTAGGGCAAAAGTCTGCAACCTTTTTTGTACCAAGGACTGGTTGACTGAGACTGGCTGGGATTGCGTTACGCTGG
Organism: Cynoglossus semilaevis; assembly: GCF_000523025.1. Lineage (NCBI taxonomy): Eukaryota > Metazoa > Chordata > Actinopteri > Pleuronectiformes > Cynoglossidae > Cynoglossus > Cynoglossus semilaevis. The sequence continues at coordinate 9,839,385 of NC_024313.1, read as the reverse complement.
TGGTCGAGGACCCCTGCAGTAAGGGACTCACAACAAGGTCATGGTGTATTTTTTTCCTTAAATGTTCTTGGTCACATACACAGAGAAGTTGTGAAGAACTGAGTTTTTTTGTCTCCTAATAGAGTTGAAATCTGTGTGATTCATTGGATCGGCATGTATCTGAATCCAGAGGATATTTATAACTCTTAGTGATTTACACTGTTGCTCCATGAAGATTTGTTTCCAACACACACACCCACCCACACTTCTGTTTACTAGCGTGGACACACCCCACATCTCCAGAGAAATATGTGACATGTCATTTAGTCGACTGCAGTGACTCCCTCTGTCAGTTTTTTTTTAAATTTTTTTTTTTAAACTCTGTTGAAGTGAGACTAACAAATAGCCTCTTTAAATACCCTCTAAATTGCCCCCAGTGTTCCCAGAGTCTGTTTTGGCGCCCCCTTCCCCCCGGGCTTCTTTCTCTGGATCAGCGTTCAAACAGTGGCTCTTTAAGTCTTCAGTAATATGCCACAGACGCGAAACAGTCAGAATGATGGAACGGTTCTTCACTGGATTTAATGTCACTGACAGGAAATTCGTGCCTGCATGAATTTCAGCCTCGTTATGACACATTACATTCAAATGAGAGCAGGGCAGAGGGAGGGGGGGGGCTCTAGGGCTAACTAATGGTTTCAACAACTCTGCAGTGACTGTGGAGGAAAACTTTTTACTTCATAATTGTTAAGTTTGGAACCGATGGAGTGGGTGAGCGGTTCTTTTGCACTGGTTTCTGAAACAGTTTGAACTGTTTTTTGAAGTGTTTTTATCGGGGACCTGCACCACACTGTGAAAGTATTTGTTTGTCTGAGATAAAACGTGAACACAAAGGTCATTGTTTATAGGGGGGAAAAAAATCCCATGTTTGAACCCATATTTATATTCTCTCTCTCTCCCCCCCACTTTGAGAAGTTGTTTCCTGTTGCAGGAAGACGCTGATCCCCACTGTTCACAGCTAATGAGGGGTTGGTTTCCAGGAGCTGACGACAAACTGCAAACATTTTTGTATTTTACTGCCATAAGAGCCATGTTCTCAATGGTAAAACAACAGGCCAAAATACTAGTAAATATTTACCACATATACAGCATGGTACCGTGAAAGGAAATATTGCAATATTGCAGTTCATGAATATTTCCACACACCAGCATTAGCTCCATACCATGCCACTAACAGGTAACAAAGTGAGCTGAAAGAAAGTTACATCATTTTTTAAAACATTGCCCCGGAGGTGTTACCCATGTCCCCGTCACACAGGATTAGACTGTGGTTTACGATGGTTGAACTTGATCCTGTCAAACGTCTGCACCACTCCTGTCTTCGCTCCTTCCTGCACAGCTGATGAAAATGTTCCTAAAGCCCGACCTGTAAACAGCAGGAGCCATTAGTCTGAATGTGAGTCGCGTATTTTTGATCCTTTTTTACGACACGTGGCTACGCTGGTCTGTTCCACATCTACGAGACGACACTGCAGCTTTATAGACCTGCTGCCACTGTCGACGTCCAGGTTGTGTTTGTCACATCTGGACCCCGGCTGTGGTTTTTTTTTATAAACCTTCTATAAAAGGTTTAGAAAGATTAAAAAAGAACAGGAAAAAAAAGTTTGTGAAACGCGAACTTTGTGAAGACGATGTTGTTTAAAAAGAGCCAGAGTTTGACGGTGAAGAGGAGGAGATTTCTCCAGAGTTCTCTGGTATCTGCTCATGCAGTTGCACAAACCTTTGAGGATGAACTTGTCAGTTGCTGAAGATGATGATTGATGGCTGTGATAACACAGCTGCACAGATAACCTCCCATTTCACAGGAAAACACACACACACACACACAAGCTCTGTCTCTGTCTGTGCAAAGAAACTGAGAGATCATAAAGAAAAATCGCACGTGACCACGTCAGACTTCCGCTGCTGCCCTGCTCTAAGTTCAGTTTGACCTCTCTGTGACCCCGTTAGATTCCAGGTGTTCTCAAATACACACACACATACAGTTTTGTTTGTGTGTGGCTCAGAGTTGGATCTCAGATATGAACGTCTGTGAATGTGAGCGTTGGATCAGAGTTGGATCTCAGACATGAACGTCTGTGAATGTGAGCGTTGGAGCTAGAACTGTTTCCCAACCTCACGGCATTCTGGGAGGAGACCACACCGGATTAAAGTTGGAAAGTCACAAATAACAGAAGACGTTCTCAACAGCTGTGGCTCACACCTGGACCACGGACATTTAAGAAACCCTGAGACATGTTTTATTTGTGTGCGTGTGTGTGCGTGTGTTGGTTAAAGCTGTTGTTACGTGACGTCTGAGTTAAAAAAAAAAACATTTGATCTGTTAATCAGTGATTTTTTTTTAAAAACATTTGATCTGTTAATCAGTGATAAAAAAAACAAACATTTGATCTGTTGATTTGTGATTTAAAAAAAATTAATGAGCTTTTTTAACCTCCTTCCTCAGGGTGCTGGTCAGGAGAAGCTGGGCATCTACATCAAGTCTGTGGTCAAAGGCGGAGCCGCTGACATGGTGAGTGTGAAAACACCAAGTCACCACAGGGACATGAGGCAGAACAGTCGGTCTGTGACTCATCCGGTTTTGTTGTTGTGTTTGTGTTGACACAGGACGGCCGGTTGGCTGCAGGAGACCAGTTACTAAGTGTGGACGGTCGCAGTCTGGTCGGCCTGTCGCAAGAGAGGTGAGAAGAAAGAGGGCGAAGACTTTGTTCGATAACAATAAAGACTTTTAGCAGTTAGAAAAAACTGAGGCGACTTCCTGTGTTCACTCACTGTTCGTACGTGTCCCTGCAGGGCGGCAGAGTTGATGACGAGGACGGGCTCGGTGGTGACCCTGGAGGTCGCCAAACAGGGCGCCATCTACCACGGACTGGCCACGCTTCTCAACCAGCCCAGTCCCATGATGCAGAGAGGTAAATGTCACCGTGTTTAACCAGAGTGTCAGGTGGTGGAGATGAACCTGGTTCTTGTTGCTTCCGTCTGTGAGAGGTTCAAGGCTGCTGGGAAAAATGACAAACTCTAAACAACCGGTGGCACTGCTCGGTACCAGAGACTTTTGTTGGCATATAATCCTGGAGTTCTGTTGGAGTAGAGTTGAGTCCACTGCACTGCAGACAAAACAAATTTTTTTATTTTTTTGTTTGAGTTAAAAGCAATTTTCTCAGCACCGTTATAAATGGACTGTGTTATTTACTGATTGGTTGTTACTGGCAGTTGTACGTGGATGATGGATGAGAAGCAGACCAGTCCAGACACTGTCTTCTCTGTCCCAGCCAAAAATGACAAGAGCACTGGGCGACATTAATGAGTGTGTGGGTGTGTGTGTTGGGGTGTGTCAGTGTCTGAACAGCAGCACACACTGCATGTCTTTACTGCTCGTCTGCTCTTTGTCTGCTGGAATGTGACCTCAGGTCCACAAAGGAAAGTCTTCCTCTCTGCGGTGCAGGATGACGCTGTAAGGTTTGAGGGTGGTTCCCTCAATTTGCCCCGGACCACAGTGTTTTTCCCAGACAGAGTGGAGTTCAAACCACAAGACCCTGAGGGATGCTGGTCATTTTTCACCAACTTAATGTTCACTAGGTTCACGTGTAGATTCACCCAGAGCAGCAGAGGCTGACGAAGAAAGAGACAGAGTCACTGAAGTTGTTTGCCCGTAGTTCAGAGGTCAAGGACACAGCAGAGGCTGACGAAGAAAGAGTAGTTTGCCCGTAGTTCAGAGGTCAAGGACTCACTTCTTTTTTTTTTTTGTCTGACAGCATCAGACCGAGGCCGTGAGAAGAACGGCAAAATGCGACCGAAAAGTGAAGGCTTCGAGTTGTACAACAACACGGTGCAGAATGGTTCCCCTGAGAGTCCACAGCCCAGCTGGGACTGCTACCCCGAACCAAAGAAGATGAGCAGTGAGGACCGGCTCCTGAAGAACCGAGCCGATCACCGCTCCAGCCCCAACGTAGCCAGTAAGACCAGCTGTTACAGAAAATACTAATATAATTATCATCAGTAAAAATCAGAGCTCCTCATTCACACTGGAGTCATTGAGTCTCCAGTCTACACTCCTCAGAACTCCTTGTCCTCCCTGTCTGTCCTCAGATCAGGGTCAGAGTCCTGCAGGGAAGGCAGTTTATCCTGGAGGACCTGGCACTAAGATCACCTCCGTCTCCACAGGAAACCTGTGTGCAGACGTAAGTAGTCTCTGTCGTCCAGATGAGGAATGTTCCAGTGGAGTGACTCAGTGTCACTAACACTGAAGCGTCAGTTTCTCAGCTCCAGACTCTTCATCACGTCTTCATTATGTCTGACCTTTTCCAGGACGAACCCTCACCTCCTCGTCCAGAGGCCTATCCCATCCCCACGCAGACCTACTCCAGAGACTACTTCACTGTCCCGGCCTCCAAGAGCCAGGACCGTGTGGTAGGTCCAGGTCAGCCGCCACCACAGCAATGGCAGGGTGTGGATGAACGAGAGCAGCTCCCTGTGGTTGAGAATATTCACAACAGCATGCAGGTATGACATTCTGGATTCGCCGGTGAAGTGACTTTGTTGGTCAGTAGTCATTTCATCATCATCATCATCATCGCTGTCTCTGTTTCTTCTCTTAAGCGAGTAAATCACTCCCAGGAGGACCTGTATCCTCCACCAGGGGGCATGAGACTGGATGAGCGCATGCAGCCTCTCTACCAGCAGGACTTCCAGCATCGGGACATGGACTACCAACACAGAGATATGGACTACCAGAGAGGTCCACCAGGAGGTGAGAGTTGACCAACATGTGAACTCGTGTGGTTTGACTTGGTGCTGACACTGAGGTTCTCCTGCTGTGTTTGTTTATGTTAATGGTCTGTTGGTGCAGGAGGTTCTGACCACTGGGCCCCCCAGTCTCAGATTCCTTCTTCACTGGAGTCGTCCACGTCCAGCCAGGAACACCTCAACTTCTCCGCCTCCTCGTCCTCCTCCAACAAGGGCGCGAACCAGAAGACCGGTCCAGGGCGATGGAAGACGCCCAACACCCCACACGTCGTACCGCCACACTCGGTCCAGCAGCCGTCCCGCTCCGACCTGCCCCCGCCACCTCCTCCACCGCCGGCCGCTTACCCAGTGGCCTACGACCCGTACGACCCTCAGCCTGAGCTGCCGCTGCCGCCACCTCCCTCTGCTGCCGTCACACCCGCAGCGGCCCAGCAGGCCGCCGACCGCAAAAAGCGAGAGGAGCAGCAGCGCTGGTACGAGAAAGAAAAGGCTCGACTGGATGAGGAAAGGTAATGACTCAGAGTTTTTAATTTGCATTTACATTTGAAAAACAATGGACTCTGGAGACTTTATTTTGTTACTAATTAGTTGGGTAATTATTCCTCAAAAAGCAAAAAATAAATGGTAAAAAAGATAATGAGGAAAAAAATAAGACTGTTTGGCTGAGGTCACTGTCTTTACCGTTCTTGTTTATTTTGTTTAATGTACCTAGAGTTAGACTTTTCAAGTCCACGTCAGTTACTTCATCAAAGTTAAATTGACCTTCATCCTCTTGTGTTTCAGAGAGAGGAAGAGGAGGGAGCAGGAGAGGAAGTTGGGTCAGATCCGGGCCAACCCCATCATGCCGGTGCAGCCTCACAATGGTGGTTCGATGCCGCCTCCTCACCACCAGCCTCCTCCTACGTCTGCAGCACCTCCTCAGTCTTACCCTCCTCCTCAGCCTCAGCCGCAACCTCCTTCATCCAGACCAGAGAAGCTGTCCAGTCTGCCGCGGTCGGCTGTCCCTCCACCCGCCAGTGCCTCCACCCCTGCCGGTAACAGGAACTCTTTTACAGCCTGTGACACAAAGTCAAACATCTGTCTTTTTATGGAGTCACCAGATTTTCCGGTGTTTCCTTCAGGAATGGACACGGTGATCAGGGAGCTGCTCCCGCAGCAGCAGCCGCGCACCATCGAGCGACGTGACTTGCAGTACATCACCATCAGCAAGGAGGAGCTGGCGTCCAGCGACAGTCTGTCGCCAGACCCCTGGAAAAGGGACGCCCGTGAAAAGGCCGAGAAGCAGCAGCAGCTCCACATCGTTGACCTCCTGGACAAGGAGATCCAGGAGCTTCAGGTCGGAGGAGTTTTTGAAGTTATGATGTTGTACACAGAGCTTTAGATCAAGATGAAGTATTAGATTAAAATGTGCAATTTCATTTTTGTAGTCGAAACCAGAACGAACAGCAGAGGAGAGCGACCGGCTCAGGAAGCTCATGCTGGAGTGGCAGTTCCAGAAGCGGCTGCAGGAGTCCAAGCAGAGCGACGAGGACGATGAGGAGGAGGACGACGAGGACATGGACACGGTGTTGATCATGCAGAGGCTGGAGGCCGAGAAGAGAGCCAGGGTAAGGAGGGGAGGGACCGTGCTCAGGGAAGGAGAACACTCAACAGTGTAGAAAAGTGTCTGTAGTTCAGAAGAGAGAGTGAGCCACAGGAAATTGGAGTGGGGGGGTGAGGTGGGGGTTAAGGGATGGGAGTGCGGTCACAGACAGAAAGTGAATGTCCTGCAATGTGCATCTGCAACATGCTTTTTTCATTGCTTTGCCATGCTGAGCTGCTTAAATCTGATTGGCTGGAAAGATTGAAGGGGGAGGGGCTGGCAAGCGAGGATGCTGTCAATGCTGCATTCACATTATATGAGTCCAGTGCTGGACACCAGTGAATTTATTTCCCACCTGAATCTGGACGTGAAACTGTTGTGAGTCAATTTAATTAGTTAAAAAGTAAAAAGAATTTTTAAGAAAAGAAACGTTTGAACCGTGTAATGGAAATGCAGCATAAATGTTGTGCCGTGTCACAAGAGCGTCTCTGGTCCTGTTTTCACAAGCTTCTCAGCATCCTGACTTGTCTTGATGATGCGTTTATATTCTGTGTTTTGTTGTTCTTACAATGACACCTAGTGGAGATCATGTAGAAGGGAACACAAGTCTTAGACGGCAGGTAAAGATTCGTTATCATGTCAAGAGTTTTCAAGCAACAGGAAAAAGTTGTAGAAGTACCGTTGAACCGTCATTGGCTGCTAACAGCAAATCAGCGTGGTGTCGCTGTTTTCTTTTGAACCATTGTCATTTTATAGTGTTGTTGGTGTTTGTATTTGTTCAGTCCTACTGACTGTATCTGCTTGCTTTGTAACAGCAAAATAACGTAGCATCACTGTCTTCTTTTAGTAATTGGCTGAGAGGTTAGGCTTCACTGAGAGCACCCCCTGCTGGATCAAATGGTTATAGACGACCATTATAGACGTTCGTCTGACCTGGGGAGGTGCAGCACTGAGTAATTTATTTTTCTGTAAACCCCAGGGAGTCAGGGTCAGGGTCAGGTGCAGCTCTGTGGTGCAGTGTGGGGAATTGAACATGTTGGATGAAGGTGCCACTCTAATCAGCACAGTGGAGAAAAAAAAGATAATGTTTTCACTTGACTGTTTGTCCTCCCTCTCCCTTTCCTTCTTTCTGTTTGGACTCCTCCGTTCCTCCCTCCACTCCCCCTTTATTTCACTGTTTTTCTCCCCTCTCCTCCCTCCTTCTCTCACTCTTTCTTCTTTTCTTTTCCCTCTTCAGCAGCAGACTGCTGTCCCAGCTATCTCTGTTCTAGACTTGGTATGTTCTTCCTGTTAATAACCAGTATCCCTCCCCCGTCCCCTCTCCTCCCCCCTGCTCTTACATCACTTCCTGTTTTCTGTCTGGGCTGTTGCACCTGCCCGTGTTTCCGTTCTTTTTTTCCTCCCATCTGGAATTTTGTCGTCGTTTATGAAATGGTGGGGGGGGTGTTTGTGGGGTTCTGGTTGGTGGAGTGTGTTTTGCGGTCTGGACTGGGCCGTGGTTTAGCACCAGAGCAGCCGATCATGGGATGCTTGTCGTTTGTTGATTGGCTGGGGGAAGCTGTCCGTCTCTTTGTTCACTCAAAACACCTTCTGCTAAAAAAAAAAAAAGATCCAGAAAAGAAACCAAACCTGTGTCCGTGTGTCCAGATTGGCAGTAGTGACACGAGCAATTCAGTGGTGCAGTGAGTGAACACTGAGGCGGGTCCTGCATGGCTGGATGCATTACGGAGATATGTTGCATGATGTTCTGCATGATGTCTACATGTGAATGTGTCGTGATGTCGTGTCCAGTTGATTGTTCGCTTGTCCATCACTCAGTCCATCTGTGTGTGACCAACGTCAGACTCTGAATTTCAACTCCTCTTCTGGTCTGGTCACTAACTCTACCTTGAGCTGCCGTAAGAGTGTAGTAGAGGACGGGTGTCATGAAGGGAGCAAAGAGCCCTGCAGTGAAAAACCAAAGTCTGCTTTTCAGCTCTAAACATGCTCAAAGTATCATCACAGGTGCACTGCAACATTAACTGTTTTGTATGGAGACACTTCACCTGTGCACAGTTAGGTGAAATGGAGGACCAAAAAAACAAAACAAAACAAAACAGCATATCTGTTTTCACACAGTTTATCTGACTGAGTTCACAGGTGTTAATGTTGTATTGCATTTGTAATGATATTTTGAGCATGTTTGGTGTTGCATAAAAATAATAATAATAGTAGTAGTTGTGCAATAGCACAAAATAGGAAAATGATTAATAAAGAATAAACTTAATAAAACAATTTTTGAAAGTGCAATAAATGTAAGTGCGAAAAAGTTGTTTAATATTACAGCATATATTTGTAGGAGCAGAGAATTTAATGCTTCTTTTGTCCACGTGAACATCATCTGTCTGAAGTGAGCCTGTCCAGACATCAGGGTCACGTGTTTGTTGTTGTGACCCATGACCTTTTGCATTTGAGCAGGTGTGTTGTTCCTGCTTCAGCTGATCGAGGTGGGCTTGATTTACTCACCCTCCCGTGTTCAGTCGGTCACACTTTGACTGAAGTGTAAAAGTCGGCCGTGATGCGTGAGGATCGAGAACATCTGTAGACGCTGAGCTCAACGCTGCTAATTCTCCAGATGCACTGCTACAGTGTATTTGCTGCTGCTGCATGTTTGTTTGTTTGTTTGTTGCATGAGCATCTGGGTGTGTTTGTGGGTGTGTTTGCAGTGCACACTGCTCACCCTGTCACCTGCCCCCTGGAGCAGTCCCTTCAGGTTAAACGACGTCGTCGTGTTGGTGAATTAGTCTGAGCTGAAGCTGTTGATCGTTGACTGTGTTTGTGTGTTAGCATCAAGTGCTGTGGTTGTTGAACTCCTTGTGTCTCTGCATGCGAACAGTTGCAGGACGAGGAGCGACGGCGTAAGCAGCAGCTGGAGGAGATCCGTAAGCGGGAGGCGGAGGAGCGAGTGAAGCAGGAGGAGGAGCAGCGCAGATGGAGGGAGGAGGAGAGAGCCAGACGAGAGACGGAGGAGAAGGTCTGTGTGTCCGTCCTGAATGGACCGGACTGATCATGTGACTCTGAACGCCACGATGTTTAGCTAAGGTTTATTCATCACAGTGATTCCAGGAGTTGCATTTAGCTGCATGTAACAGCAGATGGCAGTATAATGAAGAGTTAATAGGCAACGTAGGGTTAAATATGAATTAAATATAAACAGTAATAGCAGTTAAAAGAAAATCTTAATGTTCTATGAATATATTTATTTGGTATTGTAATTAAAATTTAATATAATTAATGTTGGGAAAAGTACTAGGTGGAAAAGTGAGAATTGAAGTGAGGAAAGCAAATAAAAAGTAGATGAGAGCAAAGAATAGCTAGGATTCAGGTATAAATATGAAATGAAAAGTGGAAGTTTGGCAAAGATGTTTAAGTAGAAGCAAAAATACGTTAGTGAAGCTAATAATGTAGAAAAAGGCAAACATTGGTGAGAGAAATAGATTTTCTGAATATTGAATAAATATAGATGAGATGAAGCCAGAAAAAAACAAAGTCATCCTTAGGTAAAACAATGTATTTTCCAAATTGAAAGAGCAGATGAGAAACAAAATTAATGATGTGAAGGTTTTTAATGGACCCGTGGTCTGATGTGATTCGTGGTCGTTGTCATTCATTTGTCTGATGTCGTCAGTCAAACACCTCATGATCACGTGACCTCCATGGTTTGAATGTGTTTGTCCTGGAGAATTGATCAGACCAGGGGTTGGTTAAAAGTTCACATCAAACCTGGTCTACTGCTGGATCACTAGAATGTTGGAAAAAATCACAAATATATTTAGATATATAGATATAGAGATGTATTTATGAATTTAATTATAAGTATATTGTATGTTGTGTATGTTGTAGTGATGTGATGTATTTAAGTGTTGTAGTTGTTATGATGTTCATCCTGATGTTGTGTATTTGATTGTCAAGTCCAGTAGCATGCCTTCGACCCCCCCCCGCCCCCTCCCCTCCTCCATGTTGTGATGTGTTATGGTTTTGTGCAGCCCCTCCCCCTCCTGAAGCATGGGTCTCCCACCATCTTGTCCTCGTCGTTGGTCGTTGTTTGTCAGGAAGTTGTTTTTGAGTTTGACAGAAGTGTTGACTCTGTCTGAGGTTTTTTGGTTCTTTTTGTTTGGACCTCATTATTTTTGGTGACCATCTCCATCCAGCATCCACCTCAGGGACTGTGAATGCTGCCCCCGCCCCACCCCCATCCCACACACCACATTGAACCCCTCTCCAAAGAACACATACATTCAGAACTGTAAACTCCACCCACCTCCTCCATCAACCGTCATCCATCCTGACCAGAAACACACACACACACACACACACCCTCTAATCCTTCCCAGTGTCTTTAGATATCCGCCATCAAAGGCAGATTAACCGGGGGGCCGCGTGGCGAGGAAACGCACGTGCGCGTGACCGCACTTTGGCAGAACCCACGCCACCCTATCTGACATCAGAAGACCTGAGCCTCATGTGGCTCCGCCCCCTTTGCTCTCCCCCTCACAGCGGCTGGTCCTCATCCAGACCCAGAAGTCCAAACACATTCCTCAAACGTCAACGTCCCTCCCTTTCCCTGAAGTGTAGATGAAACTGGAGAAGGAAGGAAGCAGAAAATACCCACAATGCCTTTAATGTAAACTGAGTACATACAGAGAAGTGGGTGGGTAGAAGAACAGGGTGGTCCACAGTAAGTGATGTGAAGCAGTTAGATCCAGAAACTGTACGTAACAAACGGACGTAGCCGTTCAGCTGCAGCTCAGAGTCGGAGATTAGAGAGACCCCAGGTCATTGGACGGACAGAGCTGTCAATCACTCACTTTTTTTAAAAGTAACTGGTTTAAAGCTAATGTCACCATGTGTTTTTGGATGTTGTTTGTTACTTTACCAGACTTCTCTGTCCCTGTCTTTTATACAGTGCGTGATGTGATGACATCAGAGTTGAACGTAGAGTCAGTGAAGGCAGGTAGTTAAGGTTGGGTTAGTTGAGTTAAGGCTGGAAACCAGTCCTTTGTCTTGTCCACTGGACCAGTTTGATCTGGTTTGTGTCAGTGTAGTTTGGACCCTTTGGTTGTTTTGTGATTCCCGTAGAGTAGAGTAGAGTAGAGTAGAGTAGAGTAGAGTAGAGTAGAGTAGAGTAGAGTAGAGTAGAGTAGAGTAGAGTAGAGTAGAGTAGAGTAGAGTAGAGTAGAGTAGCGCCCCGTAGTGGTGCTGGCAGTAGATGACAGTTTGTGTTGTAGCGACGAGCTAATTTGTCTGTTGTTGAAGTAAGAGCCGGTGAGGCTGCAGCTAACAGGTGACTAACAGGTTGTCCCTCCCCCCAGAGGAGACAGGAGGAAGAGTACTACACTCGCCTGGAGGCCGAGCGGCGCCGGCAGCACGAGGAGGCGGAGAGGAAGCTGCTGACGCCCGACGAACCGGCCGCCGGTCTGTACCGGCCGCCGCTGCCCCGGGACTACCACCCCCCCACTTCCCCAAACCCACCAACTCCTACTAACAACAACACACCCCCACCCCCACCACAGAGAAACACCTCCTACCTCAAAACCCAGGTGGTCTCCCCCGACACGCTCTACACCGCCAAGTTCGTCTCCTACGCAGGCGACGAGGAAGACGAGGAGGAAGGCAAGGAAACAACCAGAGCAGGGATCGTTGGCGGCGGTGGGGCTAAGCTGACGGCGACCCGGAAGTCGTACGGCGACCTCCCGGCCACCGTCTCAGCCAACCACAGCAGGCCGCAGCCGCCACCTACTGCGCGCAAGCCCCGCCCCGTTTCAGACGGCATCTTCCTGTCCAGCTCATTCCAGCCGCCGCTCAGCAACAACAACTCCAACAGTACAGGCCCCCCCCTCCCTGCCAAACCCAGCTTTGTGCCCCCGCCAGGAGGCTTTAAAGGTAGACCCGCAAAATGGGAGAGAGAGAGGAGGGAGGAGTCGGGCTTCTTAGTCCCCACAGCGCCCTCTACAGCTGCCACAACTCCCTCTCACTCATCTCCTCATGTCCCTCGTCATGTTGTTGTTTAGGTTTCCTCTGATCCTGGAGGAATATCCTGTCCTTCATTTCCAACACCTTCCTTTTTTCCTCTTATAAATGTTTGTTCAAATTTTTTGAATCCGTTTTGTCACCAATCATCCGTCGTTCATCACTTCCTGTTTGTTTTTTTTTATCTTTGTTTCCGTTTCCTCCGAAAGCAAATTCTATTTGTTAGTGTTTTTTTCATGTTGGTTTGTTTGAACACCTCCTCCTGGTTTTATGTAATTTTTATTTTGTTTCTCCTCCCACGAATCACGTCCCACCTCCTCGATCAGCACTAGCCGACAGGAAAAGCAATCGATAATCACGCCACCGCCTTTTTTTTTCTCCCCTCCCCCAACCGCAGATTGAGACCCATCAGAGCCAATCATAGTACTGTTGGTGTTGTCGCTCGCCGCCTTCTTTGTTTCTGGTTGGTTGCTGCTTGGGAGTGACGGAGGCGGGGGCGGGGCCATGGCTCTGGCTGCCCCTCCCCCTCCTCTCTACCCACACCTCCCATGGCTCTGCTTAGCGGTGTTGTGTTGGCTTTAAGGAGAAGGAGACACAACCATTGGCTTCTCACAACAGTTCACTGTCATTTCACAAACAGTGGGGTCAGAGGTCAGGGGTTGGGAGGGTTGGTGTTTGTCTGTGGATGGTTCAACGCCCTCTAGTCAGACTTGGCTTCATCTGTTCAGTCCACGTCTACGCAGGTTCATTTCAGATCAACACTGTACAGTTCAGAGATCAGCTTTGTTCCTTCATACATTTTTGGTTGATAATTTGTACATCTGGACTGCAGGCCGGCCAGTTGAAGTGTGTGTATACACACACAAAATGTGTGTGAGTACGGTTTTCAGTGGCAGCACTGAGAATTTGTAATGTTTTAGTTTAATTTGAGTTGTATTTTGAACTTTAACGTCTTTGATTTGTGGTGTAAGAACCTGAGACGTTTGAAACATCCACAGACGACAGCATCACCTCCTGCACCTCTGATCCGTAATTAGGACACACACACACACACACATCAGTCAAGTGTTCCCTTAAATCCAGGAAAACAAAGTCAAAACTCACCCCACACCTTGCTAACAGCCCTCACCCACCCCACCCACCCGTCACTCACCCCCCTCCCCCATCCCACTGCCCTCACCTCCAGA
>NC_024313.1:9823683-9825732 GCF_000523025.1 Cynoglossus semilaevis | reverse complement strand
TGCCTGTGCGTAGCTCCACCAGGCTGCCCCCTGCTGGTACTCCCATGTCAATGTTACCTTTGACCTTTTTGCTTCTTTCTCTGTTAATGTTCATTGTTTGTTTTTCTTCTAATCTCCTTCAAATATTTCTGTCTTTTACTTTATTGTCCCTGTGTCTCGGCTCTGTCAGCTGATTGGCTGTCGTCTGTCTCTGCGTCTGTGCTCTGTAACGCTGCTGGCTTTACTAAAATGAACCAGAACTAAAGCAGCTCTCACTGGACTTTGATTCAGGTGCTGCCCCCTCCTGGCTCCGCAGCACCTAAGTCATTGGCCATCCTGATGTTCTGATGAACTTGTATGTATGTAATAATGTGTGTCATCTGGCAGCTCTGAAAAGTCAACTCAGTCCTAAGTGATGGGGATGAAACTGCAGAGTAAAAGTAGAAAGTTCCAGAACTGTGGAGAACAAAGAAGTAATAAATAAAATGAGGCGATGGAGGCAATAGACAGAAATCTGTTGTTGTTAGTTTAATTGGAAACTGAACCAAATGTGTTCAACCCTGACCTTTGAAGGTCCTGGACAAAGCTGTGTTAGTGTTCAACAAGTTGTTTGATTTTCTGTCTCTGCGGGAGGAACGTAAACGTCCTCCGCTCAAACCCGAGGCCCCCGCGTCTCTGCGGTGTCTTTTGTTCTCTACCAGTTTGTGTTGGTGTTGTCCAGAAGATGGACTCGACCCAAACTACACTCTGTAGCCCACAGTAGAGGGAGCTGATGCTGAGCTGCCAGCTGGCCAGATCCACCAGGGTTCACGACCCCGTCAATGTGTCTGTGTCTGAATCGTGATGTGAGGAAATCCAACCACGAAGCTTCAAAGAGCAGACCAGTCCAGTAGACGCTGTGGTTGTGGCCCAGGTCTGGGGTTCAGGCCTCGGTCCAGTCCTGGTGTCTTCAAGGATCTGGTTGTGGTTTTAATTGTAGAGAAATTGAAGAAAGCAACAGTTGGGTTTGGGTTCCAACAAAGAGACAAGGAACCATGCTTCAAGTAATACTGTAGTAAAAGATGAAGACACAGAGACACGTGAACAAAGAAATGTTGGTGGACAGAGGTCAAAGGAGTCACTGTCTTCACAGCAGCTGGTTGGCCTTTGACCTCTGAGCCACACCTCCACAGAACCAGCTTCAACTGCTTCTTTAACACTGTGTCCTGCTCCAGTTTCTTCCCTCTGGTCTGGCTGCTGTGGTTTGAAACCGACGTGACGCTTGTCCAGACTTCTGCACCTGTTCTGTTTCCTTCCTTCCTTCCTTCCTTCCGCTCAGGCCGGTCTGTGGGAAATCAGTGTGACGTGGAAACCAGAGGCTGCTGGGTGACGGAGACGAGAGACACTACAACCTATCACAGCTGCATCACTGCAGCGAAATCAGTTCCAGATCAGTGTGGTCGTGACCCAGCAGCCTCCGTGTTCTGCCGTCGTCCTGAGGAAGTCGGTTGTTTGTTTTGTTGTTGATTTCCAAGTCTAACTTTTGGTTTTGTCGTTTTGTCCGTGTGTGTGTGTGAAACCGTGGGACAGGATACAACTCGTACACTGGAAACTCCGCAGCCTTTGTAGGGACGGGAGACGTCTACAAGGACAAGTGGACAAGAAGGTTGGTCCTTTCTGGTGTTGTTTAAGTAGTTTCCTGACGTAAAGAGTAGGGATGTGAAGACGCATCGAGAGTCAGTGAGATCTGTGACAGAAGGAAATGAAGTGTTTAAGAAGGCTGGCTGGGTGTTTTGCTGCAGTTGTGAAACATATGCATAATCCTCTGTGTTACTGCTCTTGGTTATTGACTAATGTGTGTGTGTGTGTGTGTGTACCTGTGTGTGCGCTTCAGCCAGGAGCAGGAGAACTCCGTTCCCGGTGCTCCGGAGAGTCTGACCTTTAAGGAGCGGCAGCGTCTCTTCTCCCAGGGGAAGGAAGTTTCCAACAAGGTGAAGGCGTCACGTAAACTGATGGAGTTGGAGAACGAGCTCAACACCAAGTAGTAGTGCTGGCTCCCTCCGACCCCCGCCGCTCCACCCCCACGGCACC
>NC_024313.1:9819928-9823593 GCF_000523025.1 Cynoglossus semilaevis | reverse complement strand
TCCTTTAATCATCCCCCCCCCCCGCCCCCCTACTGACTGGCCCCCGTGCCCCTCCTGTGTTTATTTGTTAAACTTTGAGTGCTCAGATTTAAAGGGGACCGTTGACTAATTGTGGACGTGCCGGTGTGGCTGCGGTGGCTGAAGAAAGCACTGTAAACAAAATGTTGACATTTTATGTTAGAGAGGATTCCAGAGCGACAGGAGGGGGAGGACGTTCACCAGAGGTTTGTTTCCTGGGAACAGTTTTGGGTTTTGTTGTCTTCGTTACCCTGTTTTTAAACACGAAACGTTTTAAGCTGTTAATTTTATGCTCTTATTTGAACTCCTCCTCTCAGCAGAAACAAGTCTGAGCTTTTATTTAGATTTTGTAGAGTCATCCATCCCTCAGTGAGTGGAAACACTGTTCTTTCATTCCGTAGCAGAGAAGCGTGGGTTTTTATTTCTATTTGAATTTTATTCCTTTAGCTCTTGAGTTGTTGACTTTGAACAAGTGCACAAGCTGACTGTAAATACTGGCTCCACCACGCTCACCCTTTGTACTACTGTAGGAACCAAACTCTGCCAGGCTAATGAGAAAATACAGTCAAACTAATGTGATTGGAACAATGTTTTTACCAGTTTTTGGTTGTTTTTGTTTCTTCTGCCCTGAGAATGAGGTGACTTTTTAGTTTCTTTTAAAATTGGATGATGTTTTTGTTTTTGTTTTTGCAGAGTTGTGTGAAGTGAAGTTTGATTCCATCACAACAATCCATGATGGGAAAAATAAAGTTTGTTTCGTTCAAATTGTCATGAATGTTGTTTTCTCAACAATAAAGAAGAAGAAGAAGAAGAAATCATCAAGACTTTATCTGTTGATGTGCAGATTTCCAGAGTGTGGGAGAAGAAAGAAGGAGAGCTGTGGCTGGAAATGTGTATTTGTAATCTGACAGGTGAGTGGACTGTACTCTGCATTAGGACAATTTACCTTGGGTGGTGGAGGTGGACGTAGGATCACAGCGTTTGAGAGACCTCTGGTGGTGGTGGTGATGTGGAATTGCAGCCTGGTATGCATGTGTTGACGTTTGTCTTTTGAGGTTCCTGAGGAAGCAGACAACGAGAACAGACATGGAAATGTGAAGTAGTAATGAAATGTCAGCAAACGGGCTAATCAAAGCGTTTCATTGGTGTGGAAAGGCCGGGTTCACGTCCTGGGTAAGATAGAATCCCGGTCAGGGTGGTTAGCATTTGCTTATGGTAACGTGTAGTGGCGTCAAGAGTTTTGGACTATGTTGTATGTCAAGCGGTGTTGTTGTTGTTGTTGTTAGATGTTATTAGTCGGTGAGCGCAGGAAGCGCTCAGATGACGTCACAGTCAGGCGACCCGCACACATGCTGTGATTACTAAGAGCAATACCAACAGGAGGAAGACGGCATGGTAAGTTGTCCCTTTTTTTTTCAGGGGTTGCCACAGCAGATCAATGATTTCCATCTCTCCCTGTTCTCTGTATCTTCTACTCTGACTCCAACTATCTGCATGTCCTCCCTCACTACATCCATATATCTCCTCTTTGGCCTTCCTCTCTTTCTCCTACCTGGTAGCTCCATCTCTAACATTCTTCTACCAATGTATCCACTGTCCCTCCTCTGCACATGTCCAAACCATCTCAATCTGGCTTCTCTCTTTCTGCTAACCTTCCTGTCTGTGTTGTCCCTCTAATGACCTCATTCCTGATCCTGTCCATTCTTGTCACTCCTAAAGAGAATCTTAGCATCTTTAACTCTTCCACCTCCGTGCATCACCCTTCTTATGAATTGGCACCAGAACACTTTTTCTCCACTCATCAGGCATCTTGCCAGTCTCTAAAATTCTGTTAAACAAACCAGTCAGGAAATTTACTGCCACTTCTCCTAAACACTTCCATACTTCCACTGGTATGTCATCAGGACCAACTGACTTTCCACTCTTCATCCTCTTCAGGGCTTTTCTAACTTCATCCTTTCTAACCTGATCTACCTTCTTCCTACTAGTCTCTGGCTCCTCGTTTCTACTTTCCCTTTCATTTTCCTCATTTAACAACTCCTCAAAGTATTCCTTCCATCTTCTCAGCACACTTTCCTCACTTGTGATCACATTCCCCTCTCTGTCCTTAATCAACCTCACCTGCTGCACATCCTTCCCAGCTTGATTTCTCTGTCTCGCCAATCTATACAACTCCTTTTCTCCTTCCTTTGTTTCCAAACTCTCATACAACTCCTCATATGCCTTTTGTTTGGCCTTGGCCACTTCCCTCTTCACCTCCCTTGTCCTCTCTTTGTACTCCAGTCTGTTCTCTTCTGTTCTGTCACTGTCCCATCTCTTCTTCGCTAATCTCTTTCTCTGCACACTCTCCTGGATCTCCTCATTCCACCACCAGGTCTCTTTGTCCTCCTTTCTCTGCCCAGAGGACATACCTAGCACCTTCCTACCTGTCTCCCTCATCACTGCAGCTGTAGTCTCCCAATCATCTGGGAATATCTCAACACTACCCAGAACTGCCCTTACTTCCTTCCTGAAGTCTTCACAACATGTCTCTTTCCTTAGTTTCCACCACTTGATCTTCTGCTCTGTCTTCACTCTCTTCCTTTTTGTCACCTCCATCGTCATTTTACACACTACCATCCGATGTTGTTTGGCTACACTCTCACCTGCCACCACCTTACAGTCTCTAATCTCCCTCAGATTACATCTTCTACATAGAATATAATCTATCTGTGTGGACCTGCCTCCACTCTTGTAAGTCACCCTATGTTCCTCTTTCTTTTGGAAATATGTGTTTACCACAGCCATTTCCATTCTCTTTGCAAAATCTACCACTGCCTGTCCTTCTACGTTTCTCTCCCTAACACCAAACCTGCCTATCACTTCCTCATCTCCTCTGTTCCCTTCCCCTACATGACCATTTAGGTCTGCTCCAATCACCACTCTCTCTCTCCTGGGGATACTCTCTACCATCCAATCTAGCTCCTTCCAGAACTTCTCCTTTTCTTCCAACTCACAGCCCACCTGTGGGGCATAACCACTAACAACATTAATCATCTCTCCTTCTACTTCTACCTTCACACACATCAACCTGTCTGACTCTCTTTTCACCTCTACCACATTTCTTACATATTCTTCCTTTAGGATCACCCCTACTCCATTTCTCTTCCCATCTGAACCATGATAAAACAGTTTGTAGCCTCCTCCAATGTTTCTAGCCTTACTGCCCTTCCACCTGGTCTCCTGCACACACAAAATATCTACTCTTCTTCTCTCCATCACATCAGCTATTTCTCTACTTTTCCCTGTCATTGTACCTACATTCAAAGTTCCAAACTTCAGACTAACACTTCTATTCTTCATCTTTTCTCTTTTTCTCCTAACCAAACGCCCTCCTCTTCTTCTCTGTCTCTGACTCTGTCTCTGACCAACAGTAGTCCAATTTCCATCAGTGCCCTGTTGGTCAACGGCACTGTTGGCGGTCGTTGTTAACCCGGGCCTCGACCGATCCGGTATAGAAATCGTTTTATTTATCTGCATATTTGATTTAGCTATGAATACGACTACGCTGTAGTGGTGGTGTGTTTGTGTAGGTTTACAGGGATGTCAGGGGTTTATGTTTGATGATTTTGGATGATTTTTCAAACGTTCAAATAAAATACTTTTTG
>NC_024313.1:9810156-9819828 GCF_000523025.1 Cynoglossus semilaevis | reverse complement strand
TGCATGAGCAAAGATATTGTTGTGCACATCTGGATGATTTTGAGTTTTGTTTTTTGACACACATTTAATGACATTTTTTAGTATTGAGGCGTGCTCTTTCCAATGCTAGAGGACCAAAAACGGGATGTACAGTTTTGTCTAAGTTTTGTGACACTGTTGAGCGAGAGTGGAGCCGATACGAGGAAATCTATGAGGCCACTGAACGCATCGCAGGCGCTCCGAGCGCACGAAGAGCTCCAACGCAAGATTCATTGCATTCATTGCACTACCACGAACTCTACGGCAGGATTCTTTACAATATTATTTGACAGTCACAGATCAGATTTCAGGACCACGAAAAACTGATGTTTGTCACGCATACTAGAGAAATTTCCAGCTTAACACAAAGCCACGGGACACTTTACGATCTGTCTCGGCTAACAACAGCCCTAAAGCGTTTTATAACTTATACCACAAATACGACAGGGCAGGCTCAACTTTCATTATTAGCTTCGATGGCGATAGAAAAGGACTTCTTGATGGAACTGAAACGCACGGATAATCTGTTCGACAGAGTAATTGAACTGTTCTGGAGGAAAGAAAAGGGGATGGATTTAATGTACAAATAATCAGGAGCTTTGGTGAGTAAAAAGTTTCTATATTCCTAAATAATATTTCAATGTTATGAGGATATTATTGATGCTTTTTTATGTGTGTCGCAGCTGTAGCTGCATTATAAGTTTTATATCCATGAATTAATTATTGAGGGGTGTATTGATTCAGACAGAGCACTACTGTAGGCCTAGGTGTGAAATGCACGGTCCGCCACTGCTATGTATTTATATTTACTTTGGCCGAGGTCCCGTGGTAGTTCCGCAAGCCGTCATCAACGACGAAACGCTGGTCATTATTTCTGTTCTCGGAATAATCCCACACGGCTGATTTAATGCACTTGTACGGGTGGAATAACCCTCCTTCTACATTTTTACACACTTGTGCGCGCTTCCTTTGCAACTTGCTGGGACCAAAAACAAAGCAACACACGGCGGTGCTGTCTAACTTGGATTTTAGTTCCGTTTCCGAGTTGCGCTTAATTACAGTTCCGGTATATTATTTACTTATTACGAAATTACACTATTTAATTATTGTTACACAAGTAACATTAATGATGGTGAAATTAATGTTGAAATAAGTGCAAGCAAGACAGCAGTTTTGTCTATCTTTATTGATTGAAATATAGACATAATTCTGTATCCTTACTATTAACAGCTTGGAAAATATAAAAGACAATTAGGCCATGCTATGAGACTATTGTGTTAAATGTCTGCAGATTATTAGTTAATATTACAACAATATGATTTAAGTACATACAGTATACAATCTGTACAAATGTTAACAGATTCACAGTTAAGTGTTTAAAAAAAGCAGGAAGTGAAGGATGTGAGTTCCCTAATAAATGCTTAACCCAAATAAAGCAGTTATAAGTCTGTGGTTCACTCTCACGCTTTATTCTATTGCATTTTTTTTTTACATTTAGCATAAGTCATGGTTGTGACCCGGTGGAGTTACAGGGTAGTAGTGACCTAAATGAATTGCCTAAATTGTGTCACAAAGACGGGTGAAAATGAGGTGTTTGCTAAGCTGCGTTTGTGTTTTAGGTCTTGAACTGCTTGCAAACTTCACAGCACAATGACAAAGTAAAACACTGTGACTCCCTGATTGATCCTAATTTGATCACCAAAATTAGCTTTTGCTGTTATTTGTGGTACCATGCAATTGATCCATCTGCTGCCAAGTCCTCCTTCACTTTTTTTAGCTAATTAGAGGAGTTGACTTGTCATGCCAAAATATTTATAGTTTATATATTTAACAGTCCGAGTGACACAAAAGGAGTAACCACTTTTTAGCTGAAATAGATCTAACCAACATTTGAATTTTATACTCAAATAGGTACTGTAAAAACAAAATTATACAAGCTACAGAGAAACAAATTAACACAGTTGTTTAATCTCTTAATTGCGTGTGTATTCTTAGTTTGACTTGTCCAGTGTTAAACATTTTTCCTGTACACAAGTACTCTGCCACAGGACCACGTGAGTGTGTTATGGAATTATTTTATTATACGATAACATGAAATTAAACATAACTGAAGTTATTTCACAGTAAAGTAAGCAGTGGTTGCTTCTTATCTACAAGAAGCTAATTTAGCTTGTTGTTAGATGAGTGTAGACAGTCTTCTTGGGACAAAAAGACTTCTTAAAGTCAATCATGAGGGGCATTGCTGGCAGTTGGTCATTATTATTCTCTGACTTCCTGTTTCTCCACTGCACAGAATCACACTTGTACCATGGTTAAGTCATATTTGCTACTGATGCTTAAAAAAATCCCTGTAACATGACAGAAAACGCTGTGATGCACAAGACACTTCAATGCAACAGGTTCAACATTTTGTTGTTACGTTTGACGAAACAAAATAATTTCTGCCTTTCTGCCTGTGTGTTGACCCTACCTTCAGCTACCCTGTTGCTAAAAATAATCTAATGTCTCGCAGCTTCTATGGAAATGATTAAAACATGAAAAAAATCTGTCAAAACAGTAACAACATGAGGAAAAAAAATACAATTTTGAAAATATACTCAAGATATAAATACAATAAACAAGGTAATAATCCTCCATCTTGTCGCTGTCTAACACAATATCCCTCTCTCACTCTGATACACTACAGACACGCACACACATACACACATACGACCAGGTTGCAGCCTCTAATCTCACGCAGCTAGAGCGATGGGAAAGTCACTGAGATGTGGAACAAACACCAACATTTATTACAAGCCAGATGGGACAATTCTTCAGTTGAAGGACATGCGTTACTGTGTGTGTGTGTTTGACTGAGGGGGTGAGGATTTGTCAGTGGGGCGTCACATTGTTGTGACAGGGCTGCAGGATAGGGCTGGAAGGTACAGGTGAAGGGCCAATGGCACACAGTCTTTTTCTGGGCAGGATGAACAAGGCCCTGTCTCGTGTCACCACAGAGCAGCCTCTCTCTTCTCCATTATCACTCACTTCCTGATCCAGACAGTGTGTGTGTCTCCCAGGCACACATCTTGTATTTTTAGCTGTTACAAAGAGAGAAAAACAAACAATCAACCTTGAGATGAAGAAGTAGCGACGGGACAATTATCTTGTGAAAACATTTGTTTTCTAAATAATTACAGAGAATTACAAATTAAGTTATAAATTTGAAAACATTTGTTTTCTAAATAATTACTTAAGTTTTAAATTAAGTTATAAATGTATACCATCTAGTCATTCAAGTAATACCATTTTAATAGAATACAGGAAGTTTGAAGAGGTGCGGTGTTTAAAAATATATCCAATAGGTGGCAGTAATGCTACACAAAAATCCACAACTGCTCTGGCTGGGGCTGACTACAAAACTATTAAGACCAAAATGGATTAAACTTTTACTTTTACCCCACAAGTATGCCCTGTTGCAGTTGGCCACTCATTCAGACCTTTGTGTCACCATTCTTGTAATCAGTGGGAAATCATGTAAATCAAGTAAATATACAGCAAGTGAAAAATGATTAATTAAATCTTACAGCCGAAAGGGAGTGATTAGGAGCTGAATGCTTGTTGTTTCGAACCACAGAGCAAATGGAGAAATAATTACTTATTATACTGTATTAGTGATGTTTTTTGGTAATTCACCCTGTTTTGATTAAAAACATAATTAAATCATTGCAACACAGACCTTTGTACAACCCTTTGAAGTTCTGTAATTGAATCTATAAAATACCCCAACATGGTTTCTTGACTCCACACTGAGTCTTTTATAGAAGAAAAACAGTCGGAGGGAGCGGAGGAATCATAATCAGTCTTTCAGCACAAGTTCATCTGTCCCTCACACACACCGTTTCCCTTTCCTAGACCAGGCCTACAAAGACAGGGTCAATGGCGGCTTTCCTTCGCTTTGATATCAAAGGTTCCCTGGTTACTCATAGCCCGGACAAAAGCTTTTTCATCTGGTTAGTGGACAAACCCCTCCTCTTTTCACTAATAAAAGCAGGGTCCATTGATGTTTAAAAAAAAGCCACTGTGCGATATGTGGTTAAGGGAATTTTTAAAATAATTTCCTCTTCCTCTCATGTGTTCCTATGGCTTACTGAATAAAGAGATAACTTTAAATGGTAAATTGATCTTTTACATATGGGTGTTCTTCAGATTTATTCATACACCAGTCTCACCTGCTCACGATGTTGCCGTGATCTCTGTGGACACGGGCTCAATCTCCTTCACTGCCTCCTCGATCACGTCGATCACCTGTGCCATCACCTCTGCACACTTTGATGTTGTCTCTGGCTGGCTTTCTTCTGTGGTCACTGTGACTTGGCTTGCGGAAGAGACCTCTGTTGGTTCTTCTGTCAGTGTTGAGAGGTTGTTTTCACTTTCAGGTCTCTCCTCCTTCTGGCTGGTCTTGTCATCTACGGGACCATTGGTGTCAAACTCTACAACAGCTTCTTCTTCCACTGATGCTTCCTCAACCACCTGTGCTATCTGCAGCACCACTGGGGTTGGCTTTTTGGTCTCACTTTCATCCTCATCTTTTTCTTTCACTTCCTCAGCTAGCAGTTTTTCCTCTTCTTCACACTCTTCCTTTTTAACCTGACTACTCTCTTCGCCAGTCTGACTTTCCACAACCTTTTCCTCTTCCTCTTTAGGGGCCTCAAGACTCTCTGTAACCTCTATTGCAACGGTGTCAACGACCTGCATGGCAACGTGAAGTGACTGCAACTGTGGTCCTTCACATACAGCAGTACTGGGGGTGTCAGTAATAACAGGGATCTCAGCGGATATTTCAATCTCTTTCTCTATTTTTGCATCTGCCTGGACTGGTGTTGGTATGTCAGCTGATGTGGTGGAAGGTTTCTTTGGTTCAGGCATATCTTTTGAGAACTTCTCCACAGCATCCTGGATAACAGCCTGGGCAATGGCCATGCCCTGAACCTCACTCTCACAAGCCTGCTGCATTTCCTCCTTAATCATCTGGCTGACCTCCAGTGTTTGAACTGCTGGGATCTCCACAGACATGTCTTCTCCTTTATCCATCTCAGTTATCTCATCAACAACTGTCTGTAGCAAAGATGCATTCTCAACTGCAAGCTCCACTTGATCGGACCCTACACTGAGCGAGGACAGAACAACGGTTTCTGTAATAACAGGAACCTCTTCACTTGGCAGGACAAGACAGATGTTTGGCTCAGTCTCCTTAGTCATGGTGGTCAAAGCAGTTTCACATGTAGTTGAAGAGGTCTCCCTAGTCACAACCTGAGCTAGCTCTGTAACAGGTGTATTTTCTTCAAGGGCAGCGCCAACATTTTCTTCTTCCATTGCCAGCTCTTTGGTCTCTATATTTGGCTCAGTGACTTGAACACTCTGGGTGCAGACAGCTGTCTCTGATGTTGGTGTAATGGGATTGACCACCTCAACTTTAGGAGAGTTCACTGCTACAGTGGCAGACTGAAGAACAACAGAATCATCCAGAGCAGTAGTGATGAGTCCAGTTTTCTCCATCTCAGGTTCATGACCCTCTGTGGCAGCTTGAACGTCAAGCACTCCTTCTGGAGAACTGTCAACAGCACCCTCAAGGTCAGTGGTATCTACTTGAAGAACTTGAGCTTTGAACACAGAGTCTTCTGCAATGACAGCCTGTTCTTCACTTGCTGGTTTATCTTCTACAGCAACATTTATGCTCACTGGGTCACGGACCACAGCCATAACTTCCACCACGGGAGATGCTGGCTTTTCCAGAGACATTTTAGCAATTTCCTTGGTTCCAAGGCCTGTGCAGATGGCCACTGCCTCCTCACGAGCATGAACTTGCAGGATAGTATTTGTCTTTGACTCTGCAGTTTCAGTAGGAGGTTCAAACTCAATATCTGCAGAAGCTGCCTGTACTGGTACATTTTCAACAGTAACAGATGTCTGAGGTGAAATTTCACTCACATGGATCTCCAAATTTTGAACAACTTCAGTGGCACAGTGAGATGTGGGTTCTTCAGGAACAAGTGTAGCTTGTGCATCCTGAGCTGGAGCAACAGATGCTACTTCGGCTGTGGACAGCCTACGGCCCATGCCACCAAGATGTTTAGGGGAGGTTGTAGCATCATCTAGAATTTCATCTTCAACAATATCAGTGTCAATAGACTTTGGTGTGGCAGTGTTCTCTGCCTCTTCTGGAATGTCACTTAGTTGATCGTGCTGGTTTCCAGCGTCTTGGATTGTCGTTGCAATCCATGAAGGAGATCTGTCCTCAGCAGCTTTAACCTGACCTACAGCTGGTTCTGCTGGAGCTTCTTGTTGAGCCACAACTTGGTCATCATATTCTGAGAGTGGAACCACAGCAGGGGTGTCAGAGTCCTCCTCAGCTGTTTCAACAGAGGTCTGCTTTTCAACCTTCTTCTTCCTGCGTCCAGGGAGGAACTTTCTCAGAGAGAAAGATGACTCTTCCTTTGGTGCCTCACTCTCTGACTGAGATTGAGTTGCATTCTCCTCAGGTTTTTCCTCCACCTTAGGTTTATTCTTAGACAAGACAAACCGTTTCAATGTATCCCAGGCTGATTCTCTCTCAGGGGGACTTGTTACAGGTTCAGGAGCAGACACAACTTCATTGTTCACTTCTTCATTCTCTGTGTTTTCCGGAGGTACAGCAGCCTCAGTTTTTGTCTCCTCTAGCTCTTCCACTGCTGTTTCTGTACCAGCTGCTGGGGCAGCGGCTTCCTCTTCAACCTTGGTGTCTTCATCATCAGAATCAGAGGTCTTCCTTGCTCGCTTTTTGGTCCCACCCATACACATAAGGGCCTCCCATGAGACAGAGGTGTCTATTTTCTTTTTGGGTTCCTCAGTGCTGCTGACCAGTTTCTCTGTGTTTTCATTCTTCAGTTCCTCCTCAGGTAACCTCCCCTCCTTTGAATCCTCCTCCTTTGCCTCCTCAAGCGTTGTATCTGTTAGGGCAGCACTTTCTGAAGAGGATAGTGTGGCTGACTTTGCTGGTTTTTCACCTGTTGTCTCATCTTCACTGTCAGAAGATCTTTTCACAAGCTTTTTGGGTGTTACCAGTCTCTTGAAGGAGGACCAGGCAATGATGCCGTCCTTTTTCTTCTCTCCATCACTGGTTACCTCTGCATCTGCCTCTTGACTTGACCCATTCTGCGTAACCTCCACATCGATAGCATGCTCTCCTGAGTCCTCTGGAGATGAGGGTCCACTCTCAGTTTTAGGTGCTTCAGTTGACTCAGAGGAGGATTGAAGTTGTTCGGCCGTTTGTTCTCCAGACTCGGTCAATTTGCTCTCAGTGTCTTTCTTGGCCTTTTGTTTTTTTGTTGACAATTTCCTCAGGCCAGCACCAGTAAAGAGCTTCTTCAGGGGGCTGCCTTGTGGCTTTGCTTTCTCTTGTGATGAAATAATCTCAGGCTCAGGTGTCACCTCTGTTGTAGTCTTCTCCTCTGCATGGCTACCTTCTGCCTTTTCCTCCTCTTGTTTGGGGTCATCACTAGTAGTTTCTGCTGGTGCTTCAGTTTCAGGGGTGGGCTCGGGCACTGCAGTGACATTTGGTTCTGGTTCTGTTGGACTAGCTGGTGCTTCCTCCTTTGACTCACATTTTTCTACCTCTGGAGTTGTTACTGCCTCCTCCTTGGTTTTTTCTCCTGTCACATTTTCTTTTTCCTCAACTGTCACATCCTGTTCATCCTGCACTTCGGCTGGGGTTTCTTCTGCTGCCGCTGTGGTCTCTTCTGCTGCTGCTTCCTTTCCTTCCTCATCTTTCGTCTTTTTGACGCTGGACTTCTTTCTTAGGTTGGAGAAGAGACCTGTACTAAATAGTTTCTTTAAGGGGGAGAGAGTCATTGTTACATCCTGATTTGCCTCTCCTTCCTTGGTCACATCATCTTCTTTGACTTCTTCATCAGTTTTTTCAGCAGCAGCAGCTTCAGGTGGGGCATCAGTGGTTTCAACATTCTCGGGTTTATCTTCAGGGACTGCTTCAACAGTGGAGGCCTCTGTGTCAGCCATCTTTTCTTCCTCTGTGCTCTTGTCCTCAGCAGAAACAGTGTCCTCCTCCTTTTTGGGTTCATCAGTCCCATTTTCCTCCACCCCGTCTTTATCTTTGATGGTCAGTAGCTTCACTGGCTCTTTCTCCTCACCTTTGTCCTTTTTCAAAGTGAACTTGAAGCCAACAAAGCGAAAGATTTTCTTAAAGCCCACTTCAGTGGCATTATCAGGTTTCTCCTCTCCTGCTGTCTCCTCCACAGCCGAAATGTCGTTGGCATCGGGAGACTCCTTCTCCACTTTCTCTCCATTTACTTGAGGTGCCACTTCCTCCTGCGTTGTGACTGTCATCTCAGGAGCTTCTTCTTTCTGAGCTACAGTCACAGAGTCAGGCTGCCCAACTGTAACAACAGGATAATAATGGAGTTAGTTTAAATAGCCATGCTCTTTTTTTTTTTTTTTTTACTTTTAAAACCATTACTTACTACTACAAATCGAAGCATTAGATTGTATCTAAACCAAAATGCTTCTTTTAACAATAAATAAATGTGTTTTCTGTTTCCCATCTGACTATAATCAAGGACGTTATACTCCAAGTATTTGCTGAAATATCCAGCATATGACTACATAAATGCAGCCAGATTTGTGGCATTGAGATGAATCATACAAAAACACTTAAATCCATTGTTGAAACATGTGCTAAAAATCTACCACATCAATCTTGTAGAAGTGTAGAAAATAATCCTCTTTTTTCTTTTTACTTTACGTTAGATTCTCAGAAAGCAATTCTTATGAAAGACTATTCTCTCAGGACAAAGTACTTTGTAGTTATCAGATAACCTCACCTTACCTTAACATTTCTGACATTGCTTTCCAAAAATATTTAAGTGCTAGAATATGAATATTCTGTACTTATCTTTATTAGTGCATGGAAGGAAAGAAAAATGTTTCTCAATTACTGCAGTTTCTTAAACGTGCATTTGTCATTAAATGTTTGTTTTTATCTGCTGATGCAGTAAGCCGTGGCACGCCCAGACCGAGTATTTTTGCATACATTTGGTTTTTAAAAAATGTGAACTATGTTGCTTACTCCACGTGTGGGAAAAATATTTTGGGGTGCTCTAAAAATTAAATGTCAGAGGACCTAAGGAATGTTTATTTGTCTTTCACTTATGGTGTCCCGCCTTTGCCCTTATAGGATTTAAACCAAACAATACAGACCCCTCCTTCAAAAAATCCCAATCCCCTTGACCCAAATTCCACCACAGCAGGATGGATGTAGAAACACCCCCTTCCTAAGGCACACACTCATACAAACACAATAGACGCCTCACCCTCTCTGGCCTCCAAAAATAAAAGATGGGGAGGTGGGCGGCAGTAGTGGTCAGCTTTTACTATAATCAAGACACGCTGCAGTTTGGAGGTTGCTGAGGTTGCACACTGATGTCAACATGCATGAGGACAACACCTGGGTAGTTTACAGGTCACAGGAATGTCACATGGCAGTGGGGTCTGTCTCACATATGTGTTATTTACAAGAAACATGTCCAAACACATGGCAGGTTGGTAAACAAAGGCCTAAATACATCAAGAAAACATGAACCTTATATGAGGCCTCTGGGTGACTTGTGCCGTCTATCAAAA
>NC_024313.1:9792275-9810124 GCF_000523025.1 Cynoglossus semilaevis | reverse complement strand
AGGGTCAGACTGTTAGTGAGTCTATAAGCATCTACATGAATAGTAAAACAGGAACCATGTTGATTTAACAGACTACTGGAATCCTCGCATCCTTTTGATGTGGTCTCTGAGCAAACTTTTTTTTCTTAAACAGACACACAACTGTTAACATCCCCCAGATTGATTGGGTTTAAATGGGAGGAGTGAGAGGAGGGAGCGTGGGTGTTCTGAATAACGACTGTACTATAGAAAGAATGTGAATGTGAGGAGGGGGTTTTCGGCAGCGGGGGTTTGGTTGGGGACAGTTAAGAGATGAAGGGCTGGGTTTGAGGGGACAGAGAGAGAGGATGGGGGTTAGCTGCCCTAAGGCTGTGGCCCTTACTCACTTTAGAGGGTGTTGCATATCTGAGAGACTCAGACACATCCATAGTTGAAATGCTTGTCTCTGCTGGAGACTGGCTTTGTTTACGCACCAATCTAAGAGTGGGTCGTAAAATGATGCTCCAGTATCAAATATCGTCAGCCCACAGTTCAGACAGACAATTGCTGCTAAATGCACTCTGCTAATTCAGATACTGTTATTATAGTGGCTTTTACAACACTATAGTGAATGTGTGCATTTGTATAAACATTGCCTGTACATTGCATTCTCTAGTTTAAATAACCCAATAATTCCTATGGAAAAAAAATCTGTGTTATTCATTTACCTAGAAACTGATATCATACCTACAACTCTGTTTCAAAGACAACTGTCCTAAGACCTCATTGTTATATGAAATGTTAAAGGAGACATGTTATGCCATCAGTGTAAACAAACTTTACAAGTATACAACTTTGTGGGATATTTTATTAAACCACAGTAAGCGTTTGGCTTGTTTATCATGGAGATGAGATCTTTACGAACTCTGGATGCATCTATGTTTGGCCCCACAACTCCAAGGAGATGCAAACCTTTAAATGCATGTATGCAGATCCAGGGTTTTATCATGTTGTCTGGGGTAAAAACCCTCCAAACAAAAGATGTCACGTCCCCTCCCCCCAACTGGACCCCAAGCCCCTGCTCTGTATCAAAGGTGTGGTCGAAGTGTCTCTGTGGCTCCAGACTAACCCACACATTAACAAGCACAGTGGTTTTAACACCCAATGTTGAAAATGTCCCCGGTGTCTAATCAACATCCACTCAGACTCCGAGGTACCAGCATGTCTTCAAGTGCTCTGACTGAAAACAAACATGTTTATAAGTACTGATTGTGGACATGTAGGATTTAAAGCTTAAACTGTGACTTTGCTCAAATTCATCCTTCAATCCAATTATAAAAGCCAGAAGAGGAATTGGTCTTGGCATGTAATTAATTCCATACGTCCCTCTCTGTCCCCTCCCTCCTTTGTGTGGCTAAACTGAAAAACCCCACTGGGAATTAGGGAATTCTACTCTAATCTAATGAAATACTTCACATGACGGGATGCTGGGAGCTACCTGGAAAAAGCCAAATAATCTGAAGGCATGCTCTGAGAGTATTTCTTTGAATTCAGACTTGTATATTTCTATCTGGCAGCTGTCACCGTGTGAAATTCTTTTCCCACCAAGAGGTTTTGGTGGTTGGTCCTGGGGTAGAAACAGTGGTTACAGCACTGTAAATGTTTTTGTACAGGGTATAAACAATTTTAACCAAAGAGCTTCTAAAGAAGGGGAGACTACTGCAAACAGTGGACATGATTTTCAAAGCCAATATTTAGAAAAGTTGATAATGAGAGCCCAAAAACCTGAAAGCTACAGGTAGTCAATCAATATTTCAACTTTTAAATATAATTTATCTCATCACAAAGCCTTCTCCTTCACCCACTCGTGCCGGGACATCCACCCAACACAGTACAAAGTCACCACACCCTCAGAACAACAATGCCTCCAGCTAAACCTCAGAGGACAAACTACTTGCTTTGAGGGTCAATGTGTTGACCATCAATGAAAATCTTTAAATATAATACAGTCAGCTTGTAAAATATATTTGCTGTAGAATGTAACACATTCAATCAAATTAGTTCTTATAAGTTAAATAATAAAATAAACCATTTTTCTTACCTGTTAAAGTGATGGTCCCAAGCATTGGTAAAGGTTCAGAGCTCTCCAAATTGTCAGAAGAATATACAAAAATAAAGTTGGATTATTTAATAAAAATAGATTAATTTAAAAAAACCCAAATAAGATCTGTTTGGTAGAGGCTCTGTTTTGTGTGGCTTCACTTGTCTGCACTCATTAAATCTGAGCTTTTCTTCTTAGACCTGGTCCTGTCCTGACTCTCCTTCCTTTCTCTTGTTCTTCTCGTTCTCCTTCCCTCTCCCTGTGTCTCTCCTCACTCAGTATGACCAGAAAGGAGGGCTACACACACATTTCAACAGACTGACACACATGTCACGTTAGGACCACCCCTACCTCCCTCTTCCTCCCACCTTCCTCCCCTTTTTTCAGCTGTTCTGAATGACTGCACCCCCTCCCTTCCACCATCCTACCCCCCCTCCTTCCCCCTCCATAGTCTTCCTCCTCCTCTTACTCCTTCCTTGTCCACTCATACTTCCTCCACCCATGATGGCTGGCATCATGTGATCTCTGAAGGAAGAATTTGTTCTCAAATGTTTTTACGTAGCCACCAGTCATCATCCTACAAACTAGTACAGACTCAGGTCTTTCCTAGAACAGTTGGTCCTGTTCTACACTGGAACAGGACCAACTGTATTTATACTGACATGATACTATTAGTTATTCATTAATACAGTATCAGAAAAACTACAGCAACAGTACCGTACATAAGGTAAGTGCGAGGGCAATCTAGGAAATAAGCTTTATTATAAGACTCCCCATTGATTTTACATTTGGATTTAGATCAACGTTAACTCTCCAAAAAAAGAAAGACTGTTGTGTTTGACAGTTCAGATCTGTCTCCAAACATCTAAAGCTTCAAAGAAAGGAGGATTAGAGAACAGCAAATGCCTACTGTTGAAAAGCATAGTTTTAATTTTTTTTGTACATAAACAATGTGGGGAAAAACAAGGAGCCATCCCACTAGTATCACTTTTTTTCTAAAAACGTGTGATTAAAAGAAAGGGGGATACGTCCCAGTGGGAAACTCTTTTTAAAGTGTATTCTCAGTTCAACATTGCCTAAATAAGAACTTTGTTTTTGTCAAACTTTTACAAAAGTGCAGTTTTTTACATTTTATTTTTGGGGGGATTTGGCTCTCTTTAAAAGATGGTTTCCAAGAAACACCACACTCAGACACAGATGCAAATTTTCTCTCCTGGGAAGCAAAGTCTTTTGTTTTTGTATCTCAGGGTTAATGTCACTGGAGAAACACAGAATCTGGCACACAAGAGGGAATTTCAACATTCTGCTCTGCACAAAACCCTCTCCATTTGTTTGTAATAACATCAGAGTGTTTTCAATTTTAAATCCAAATGGTTGAAAAAAGAAAACACTCTTCAAACTGTTTGAGGACAAAAAAAAAATCCCCACCAAGTGCCTTAAACCCAAACCAGGAATCGAGTCTCTGCCTGCCCTCTTCTGAATGTAAATAACCAACCCCCGTCACTCCAATCCAGACACATTTGATTCTGGTTTTGTCTGGGGAGCTGTGGGGGGTTTAGTGAGACGAGGAGGAATGCAGATAAATCCTCAGGTACATACCGGCACAATCAGATCTGTCACACTTTGGCATTGTCCCCGGAGGAATGTGTGAATTCCATATAGAGGGCTCCCAAACGGGTGATAACAGACATAATCAAGTACCGTCTGTACGCCTGCTCCTTAGCTTTAAATGTGTGTATTAAACCCTGTCTGCGATTTAAGTTTTGCGGTGAGCTACAGAATTTCACTGTCAAATGACAACAGTATCAACAGAGTATCAGAACAGTGGACCACACCATCACAGACGGAACGAGCCAAGGAACAAATGATTGTATTTTCTTTGCATCTGGTTCCATATCCTGTGAGTTTTGTTCAGACCCACTAAAGGGGGGAGAGGAGTGAATACCAAGGCCTTTGACTATGAAAGGACGGCTTCACTGGGTTTTTTTATCAGAGCTGGCAAGTCTGAAAAAGAAGAGTTGGGGGCACAGGGGATGTTGCAAATCTAATGAGCCACTGGCCTACCATTCTTTATCTAAGAAGAACATTGGCTGAGCATCTTTGACCGTGTGTGTGTGTGTGTGTGTGGTGTGTGTTCATGTCAGTGTGACACAGGTCAAATCCACTGCCAAGACTCATTTCGTTGTTCAGAGTCACTGCAAAAGAATTTTACTCCAAGATACCAGGGTTCTATTATTGTTGTGAGTCATCGAGCTTTTCCACTATTACTACAACAATGACCAGTGTCAGTGGTCACTGTGTGAGCTGAGCTGAGCTGAGCTGCCCAGTGAGTCACGCAGCGGAGGGCATTTAAAACGTAGGATAACAGTAACCCGCTCGGTTTGGCCCGCATCATCCTGTCCTTCCCCAACATCCTCTGTATGACTCACGCACATCACATTCCTGAACCTCCATACATACACAGGGGTTTTAATGTACTCACACACACACAGAGCTTTAGGCTATAATGAGAAACATGGGAACTATTTCAGCAATGAATGATCAAGAATGCATCTCGATAATTTATTATCAAAGCCTGCTGAATTCATGTCTCTATATTTAACACGTGTCTGACATCAATCAAACTGTCACACCACAAGTGTTACCAGACAATATACAAGATGAAATGTCTACAGTTTAAATATAATTTAATAAATATATTTTAAAAAAACAACAACCCACATTTATTAAATGAAAGTTTAATAAATATATTTTAAAAAAACAACCCACATTTATTAAATAAAAAGGTAGAATAGGCAGGAAGAATGCAAACAAAAGTGTTTTAATTCAAAATATAGAACATAACTTATTTTGTCAAACCCATTTGACTCTGACCTAAAATGTAATACTCAGCATTCAGAACAGCAGGGCACAGTAAGGGCTGAATAATGCAGGTCCAGGTCTGCTGGGTGACGCCCCACACATCTGAATAAATCACAAAACGTACTTGAGTTAAAGGAATGTTTTAGGAGGGGTCTTTGAATGGCAAGGGAGGTGGGGGGTTGGGATGATGCGTAGCCTGTGAAGTGGTGCATGACATCATCGGACAGCAGAGGAGAACGCTCCGCCTCCACTTCCAAGAACTGAATAGGATGATGTTGAAATAATTGGAGGAAAGGGAAACGAGGACTGTGTGTGTGTGTGTGTGTGTGTCTAAAATGCTGTAGATATTTTATTCAATTTCTTTTCTTCCCTTGTCCATTGTGAGTTTTTTCCCTCTTCCTTTCACATTAACCTGTTTCCCGCTCAAATCCTGAATCCAGTTTTCTTCAATCCTGTCCCACTTCACTACTTTTCCCACTCACTCCTCTGTCCTCAAAAACCCCCACCCCCAACCTGCTAAAATGTGTGTGTGGGCCGCAGGGATAGTGGGATAAGAATGTCGGACAGGAAGCAGTCTTTTCTTGACATCACAATTTCCGCTTCCCTTTGCATGTTTCCTCGAGTTACGCTTCGTTCTGTACAGACAAGCCTTTCCTGATCGTAAAACAACACATGTTCTCATTAAGCAATATCTTGGGAACAATGCATTCGTGATTTCACAGATTTGAGTTTTTAATGGCTCCGTTTGGATTATTATAGCACTAAAACAATGGGTGCGGGTCATGTTTACAACTCTTGATATTGAGAGAAAAAAAAAAACACGGAGAGAATTGAATGTGTCTTGAAAACAGCTGGTGTTGAAGCAGATGTGAGGCCAATACATTGTTCTGCTACAACTTTAATTGGTGATGATTTATCTGTTAAAAGCAGCAACACCTCGTGCCACAGTCGCATGTACAGCCGCCGTTTTGCCATCTGTTAGACAAGTCTTCACTTTTCCTCTGCATTCCTGAAATGTTTGTGCAATTTGGCATCCAGTTGTTGTTATGCATCATCTTGGCCTCTGCTAAAGGCTGGGTTTTAGGAATGTGGAAGTGGAGTTTGAGGAACCCCACCCTGGAGCGTGAAAAGGGCCTCAGTAATGATCCTCATTCAAAAGGACAAAAAGTTTCAATTATTCAATGATCCAACTGGTCTGACAAGGGTGTGATCTTTGAAGTGACTTTTTCTAAAGAGGATGTGTGGAAACAAATACACGGGAGTCTGCAGAGAAACAGATTTTGTGCAGATAAAAGCATTTCTTTACGCCTAAAGAGAGATTTCCCTCTCATTACACATCTGCCTTTGATGAAAGTTGACCAAAAGTCTTCACACGGGTCGTGACTCCATGTAAATGTCTTTTGTGAAATCTGGCTGAGATTCATGATCATATGTTTAAAACAAATATTTGCTTGAAACCACAAGTCAAACAAGATCATTTTAATTAATTATAAAGACAAACATTGCTAAGCTGACACAACGTGTCCTCTCACACTCAGGGTGTGTATTGTCATCAGAGAAAACACTATTATTATGTTAGTTTAATTAAACTTAGACCATTAAAATGCATATAAACAAATTAACCCAGCATAATGATCTAATCTGTTTCTCCTAATTTGTTTCTCCATAAAAGCTTTAATGAACGCTACTTCTTGTCTCTGGGCCTCAAGCGATAAGTTGCAGTGTAGCAGTGCTAGCATATTTGTGTAGTTTTGGAACATTTATATTACTATTATCACAACTTTTTTTTATCCAACTTCAAGTTAAATGGAAGACATTGTGTAAATATTTGCAGGCACAAAATTCTAGAACAACTTCTGTGACTTCTACGACTTCGATACAGGCAGTGAGAGAAGACCAGGTCACACACAAACAGCTGCAGCGCAGGCATCAAAGCAGAAAGGAGGGGCATCGGTAACATTAGCATCAGTTTAAATTTGGCTTAATTCGGCCCAGCCAGCCTAAGTTTAGCATCTACTACCACCAGCTAGCTGAATTTAGCCTGTAGCTGCAACAAGTGCCAAATACCTCCAGCACATAGCACGCTGCAGCTGTGTCTTCATAAATAACTCCGCTGATCTATGTAATGTGGCATGGCATTTATTTGACATTATATTAATAATTTATATAAGTATTTTATTCATTTTGCCATTGTAGCTCTATAATAATAATAATTGAACCATGTGTCCTGCAAAATGTGTATTATTCAGTAACAACATTTTGCACAGAACATGCTTTTCTTGTATACAGAAATATACAGACAATATACACAAATCTGAAAGGTCCGCTGGGCATAAAGAGTAAGGCAGAAGTAAAGTTTTGTAACTAATAATTACAAAAACACCCAGACTTCAGTGATACATTTTTCTGTCTTATATAATCACATTTTGGGGGTAAAAATTATCTGCTCAATTCAATCGATTTGTGATTAATTATTTTAGGGTCCATATCACTATTAGAGAATGGTAAGGAGGGGTCGTTTACATTCCTGGTCCATTCTCTCAATCCTCCATGTGCCTGAGGGAGGTTAGGGGTTGAGGAGGGAGATTAGGTTCCCTGATGCCGGGAAAGATGAGAGGGGAACGCCTTGAGTAAAAAAAATATTCCTGGAGGTCTGGGAGTCTGAGGAAGGGGTCATTCTGAGCGTATTTACTGTAATAAATGGATGGACTCTGGGTTCAGGGATTTTTATTATCAAATCAACATAATGAACATGTAATGCTGCAGAATTGGCACAAGTAATACCAATATTTATACATGGTTTATCATGTCATTCTGAAACTGAGACTCACTGAAGTGAAAGTAAAAAAATTTCCCTTCTTCAGTAAATGAAAATTCATTTTCAAAACAATGTTTTTCACTCAAAAGATTCTTGTTGAATCTGGTTAACTTTCAAAACAATGTTTTTCACTCAAAAGAATCTGGTGAATGTTTTGTCCTGTGACTAGGAGCAATTTGTTTAAATGTATCTGTATACGCAGGTGTTGAGACTGTTATGAAGGTTTTAGTTTTCAAAATGTCTGAACACAGATGATGTTTTAGAAGAAGAATCTGACCAGAGTCTGAGACAAAAGACTGGACGGCGTGTTGACGGAAACCAGACTACTCAGAGTTTTCTCTTATCCTCTCCTGCCCTTAAGTGTGTCCTCAGAGCACCCGCTGTATAACAAATGACTTAATAAAAAATGCAGCAGCAGATGAAGCATAATTGAAGTACTGACTGGACAGTGATGGATCTTGAGGGACTCAGGCACTTTCAAGCACTCAAATCCATAACCCTGCCTAACATATTACTTTGGGACCGTTGCCTTTCTCCGCTGGTTGACAAATCATTCTGATGTGGTCTCACTGCAGGGCTGACAGACCAGTGTCTGCTCACAGCTCCAGTACTAACCAGGGACATAAGAAACCCTATAGTTTAAGTACATTAGAAAAACACATCATAACAAGGAATGGTTGACTATAATGAGTCGTGTCAGCTGGAATGTACGGGGAACAGGGCCAAAAGACCACAAGCAGCACTGTGGCAGCTGGATTGTGTTATGATGACTGCACCGCGTGAATTCACATTGGCCGAGATCACACACAGTTTAAGTGTAGGGCGAGGTCCCTTCCACAGGCATGAGGAACATTTGGCAGCAGAACTTTGTACGTCCCCAGAGGTGAGACTGAGTAAGTCCATCCCTGAATGAAATTATGGCTGCATACATACGCACACAAAAACTCAGACGCAGGCTCAAATTCAACATAAAAATGAAAACCGAATCAGAATAATACACAATTGATGTCTCGCGTGTCGGAAACAATCGCTGTAGGAAGTGAATTTACTCATTCCCTCAATCCATTGTCAGTGTGAGGTCTGTCTCCCGTCCCCCTGCTGTTGATTAGTGTCATCACACGCACCTGTGTCTGTCATTAGTCTCACTCTTGTCACCTGGTGCCCTGGGTATATAAACCTCTCTCCCTCACTCTGTGGGATCATTGCGTTTGTGCTGTGGTTCTGCTTCTTGTTCCTGTGTTTCTGATGTTTATGCTTGAAGTTCTGCTCTTGGTTTCTGTTTCCCCCTGTGTTGAGTTATTTGCTCCTGCAAACCAATGAGTTTTGTAACATTGCACTTTGTAAAAACAATCACCTACTCCTGAAGAGATTCTCCCTGCTACTACATTTGGGTCCTGCCTACTTCCTGCTCACTCTGTGGCAAAACCTGACAGTCCCCACAGTCGACAAGTTTAAGCTTTGATCATTGGCCAGTCCATCACAGCGCCACATATAGTGCACAAATGACCTAATCCTGTATGTTTTTTATTGTGGAGGTGCAGAGTTCCTGGAGAAAACCTCCTGCAAAACCTTGGCACAGAAGGTGCAGGGATCAAATTACAGTAGAACGTTACATTTCTTGAAAACAAACAAAGCTAATTGAACATTTTGTACTTTGTATCAATAAAACACCAGGATGTCAAGTCCAACAGGGAGAACACGCGGTGTCTGACAATGATTTAGCTGAACTAAATAAATGTGGTGAACCACACCCATATGTTTCCTCGCTTTAAATGAGACTTGAAGCAACTGGGGTTCGACTGATGCCCACAGTTTCCCATGAATAAACACACACACTCGCAGACACACAGTGACAGCACTATCTGCCTCGGAGACTTTTCAAAAAACTGTCATCATTCTATGTCAGCCTACGATCTTTTCAGAAAGGCGTGGACCTGGTCGGTGAATGACATCATGCATGATGTCATTCTGCACCTCGCTCACCCACGCCCTGACATGAGCAGCTTCAACACAGCTAAAAACTAGATTTAACTAATAATGAAATAAACCTGTGGTCCACACTGAGGCCGGGACATTAACAGATGTGTATGTTATTGTCTATTTTTCTTTTCTATCATTTTACCATATCTCTTCATCTGCACTTCCTCTGAGACAAACATTCTTCCTCTGACTCTCTCTTCATGGTTAAACAAACATTTTTTGACTGATGTTGTTAAACTTTTGTTTCAAAATTATCCCCATCCT
Source organism: Cynoglossus semilaevis (assembly GCF_000523025.1). Lineage (NCBI taxonomy): Eukaryota > Metazoa > Chordata > Actinopteri > Pleuronectiformes > Cynoglossidae > Cynoglossus > Cynoglossus semilaevis. Next base: position 9,800,141 of record NC_024313.1, on the reverse strand, counting down.
TCATAATAACCCGGTGTAAACTCTGAACACCGCTGACTTTAGACCAACCGTCTGTGTTTTCTCAGCCAACCAGGCACACAAAGATCGAGACAGACTTGAAGAAGCACCATTCCAAAAAGTATTTCATCCAACTAGTGATTGTTGCTTTATGTAAAAACCTAAGGCCTCCCAAGAAAAAGAGCAGCTCAGGAGGAAAAGGCGCATCAACCATGCGTTTCCTTTCTTTTAAAAGACCAAAAAAAAACATCCAAAACAACAAAAACAAGCTGCTGTGGGTTTGGATTTAAAAATTCGAGAGATTCCTTATTTTTCCATCAGTACCCAATGCCTCTGCTCTGCATGTTTAGAAACACACCCTTCTCCACATCCTCCGTCGAAACGTGCCGTCACCTTGTGTGAACCAGTTGATGTAGTGTTTTTATTCACCGAGGTGTCAGCCGGCCGACGGACGCTGTGGAAAATGTAACTTCACACCGTCCTTATACTCAAACGACTCAACCAACCATGACAGAACAGATGATAGACTTTCAATATTTAAATACCATCTATTGTTTATACCGTAGCTGCTTTGTCTGCGTTGCATGCATACAGTCACAGGGATGTGCTTCCACCGAAAGAACTAGTTCCAGGAACCTTGAACAGTCCTTGACCAAATGATCCTGACAGGCAATAGTTTTTTGGGTTTTTTTAAACCATGCCAAACAACAAATATTTTGTCAATTTCTAATGAATAACAGAATAACCCCTGAGAAGAAAATGTGGCTAAATATGATTCTAGTCCGTTATTAAGAAGTCAAATGTGAGCGGAGTCAACAAGAGTTAATTTCTCAACTCAGCTGATGTGTTTTGGAAGTTTCATCAGTGTCGGTGCCACAACTGTAAACACTCTGACAAAACAGATTAGAGTGTCCGTGTCCATGTGCATGTGTGTTTGCTCATCTGTCGGCCTTTTGATCTGCAGCTCGTCTTTTGTTGTTTTGTTTTTTATTGTTATCAGAGTGAAACTCCTCTTCTCTTCCTGCCTCCCACAATGCTTTGCTCTTTTTATCAGGCTTCATAAGAGGTAAAGCAGTGCTGGGACGTGAGACTGCTGCTCTCCTTTCACTCCTTTCTCTGTTGCTTCTCTTTCTGTCCATTGTGTCCTTTCACTCCCCTGCTGCCCTCCTTGAATTTGTAGCCTTGAAGCTTTTACACAACTTCACTTGTTTTCTTTCTGTCTCCTGCTTTGATTCTCGCTGTTGAGAGTGCAACACTCTGTGATGATCCTTCGCCAGTGGGCCGTGTGACTGCGCTGCTTATTGAGTTTAGTTTTCATGGTTCCACTACTTTTTATTCAACACAGGTTGTGTAGAATTTCTTTGTTACTGCCAATGTTGTGTGTTCATATAAACGGCAACAGGATCTGTGAAAATTATTCAGACATACATTTGTTGTGGTCCAAAAAATGTAAAAAAAAAAAGTTTTAATTTCAGACCAGCAGCAAAACAATTCTCTCTATTTTGTGCTTGCAGCCCATATTCTAGTGTGGATAACAAGAAAAGACCGTAAAATATGGGCAGCCATTCCACCTAGTCTCCAATTCCAAGTTGGGTTACGTCAGAAAGGGCTCCCTGTGGGAATCTCACACTGTGGAAACCCCTGATGAAGACTCAGAAAGTGATTCCAATCTAAACAGGACCCACAACACTGTTGTGTGAATGTTTTAAATCAGTATCAGAGGTATGTTATCAGATAATCAATGTTGTGATTTTAATATCAAAGCGCATTACTTAACTTATACATTGTGCATCCAGACCATACAGAAGGGCTTTGTGTTACTTTATAAACGTACAGAATGGCTTCATTAAATTCATTATGAACAATATTCTTGTGTTTTAAGTAGTATTGGGTTACTCCTTCCTCTGGGCTGTGACATATTATGATGTGCACCGGTCCTCTTTGTGCAGGGCATGGGTCACGGCCTACTAAATATTTGGGAAGGGCACACTCGCCCCCGCAGCCCTCCCAAATAGGGAGACACAGCAGACAGGACAAAGAAAATAAACAAGCTTTGCCGCTTTGGACAGACAGCTGCTGCAGGAGCAAAAATACTTGACGCCGAGTTTGTCTCCTAAAAAAGTTGACCATCTCTGATCATTCAATAAATCAACAAGTCCAAGTGAAAGATAACATTATATCTACAAAGAATCCAACACTGACCACAACTACTCCATCATAAGAGATTCAGTGAAACTATCGTGAATGAATCTCTGACAAAACTACAGTATGTGTGTGTGTGTGTGTGTGTGTGTGTTGACACATGGATACCTTCAGGATAAGTAGCTGAGCCTCTAAGACACTGAATTAGCGCCAGTGTCAACAAGCTTACCTTCTGCCACCAATGAAGAAACAATACAAAAACCTCAGACACAAACACACAAACATCACTTAGTATACCACTCACCAGACAAATCTGTGGATAATCAACACACACACACACACCCCTATACACACCTTCTGCCAGGGTGTCGTCCTCTGAGTGTCCATTCAGGCTGGTCATGCTGGAAATCTGTCCATTTTTCTGCAAAGACTGAAAAACAAGACAGAAAAAAGAACATTGTAAGTTAGAAATCTTTAAAAAAAAAATATTTACACACACAATTTCAGGGACTGTAGGGCCTCATGTTATGAGTAAGACGGGATTATCAATACCATTCCTCCATGTGAAGTTTGTTAGCTTGGTCCAACCACAGCCTGTCAACACCCACCATCACACACTGTAACAGTTTTTACTATAATATATAACAGCTTATAAAAGCCTACATGTTTTATGTTGACTTCATGAGGCTGGATGTATGTGTGTGTGTGTGTATGTGTGTGTGTGTGTGTACCGCCACTGTCTTAGTAAGCTATAAAAACTTTTATCATCCCTCAGAACTATTCACTGGTATGACACAAAAACACCAAAACAAGGACCAGAAATGGAAAAGTTCACTTTAGATCTTGTTCAAAACACCTCCTAAAATATGATATTTATTCTGCTCCTTCTGCTCTGGGGTTTATCTAAAAGCCTGTATTTACAGGTACAATGTGTAGGATTGAGCCGTATGTGTTAGTTGATTACCTCATGGTTCCGACAAATATGTGGGAAGTAGATTTGGTCAGTCAGTCAGTCTGAGGTTGAGGTTGAATCAGGTAAATGTAAATGAATGCTGAGTCGAGGGAAAACCCCTAAAAACCAACTGTGATAACACTCCACTCACAGGTGATACACACAGATCGTGGCTGTGCATTACAACGTCAGACACCTGATCGGTGGGTTTACCTCCTGTTATCGTGTTTTGTTTTCCTGTGGCAGTGCCCAGCTCCATCTGACAGTTGTACAATAGTAGTTAGGCCGCAGCTTTTGTCTGCCCCAGTCACAGGAGAGGGAACCAGAGCCTCCCCACAGGGACGCTAATCTACCTAATGGACAACTCACAGACTCCTTTCCCAGCAGGACTTAAGTCCTTGAGGAAAAGTGAGACCACAGAGAAGGCTCTATGCTCATGACAGATTGGAGACCAGGACTAAAGGACCAGAAAAGGACCGTAACAGAATCCTATGATGCAAACAAAGTTTGTATTTTACCATTTTAAAGTGGCCACAACTGGACAACAAATGCGGAGTATTGTAAGCTGGACATTTACAGATTAGTTTTAAACTTGTTCACTGCAACAACATACTGAATTTACTCTTGGAAAGTAAAAGTGAAGTAACCCCCCCCCCCAAAAAAAAAAAATCAACCCACAGTTTCTGTCGGTCACCTTCGGCAGGTCATTGGAGGCCACAAATATGGAAACTCTTGCTTTTGTTTGTGCTGGCCACCAATCCCTGCGCTGAGGTGACTTTGACTGTGGGTGACTGTGATTGGCCGTAGATATAATCACGAGTGAATGTCAGAGCACATTTGCTGCAAAAACACCAAAAAACCAGGCATTTAGTTCTTGTTCACTGCCATCCAAGTATTCCCACCCAGAAAACCTCATAAAGAAATATGTAACCTTGCTCTGAGGTCGTGTACAATGGGCTTTCTTAAGTGCTTGTGGTGCCCCTCCATCCAAACGACAGAGGTCTGATCCACCCAGGAACAAATCTTAAATGAAACCATGAAATGAATGTCTCACATCAGTGTACGGTTATGGCTGTGTCACAGTGTTGTACTGCAGTACCACGGCCGAGGTTGTCTTCACCGTGAGCCGTCATTGTCAGGATTGTTTTATTCTAATCTAATTGAATACATTACTTGGTGTTCTGGGTTTTTTTTGGCTTAATGCAAACACTTTCTGCTATTTCGCAATATGATACGACAGAGTGTGAAGAATTACATTGACTGAATAATGTTTAGTTAAAAAAATCTCTCTATCAGTCCAAGTGTAGTAAAAGTTCTGCCCGAGGATAACCTCCATATGGAATTGATTTAACAGATAAACCAACAGGACTGATTACCCCCCCTCTTGCCCCCCGTGGTGGGGACAAATCTGGACCATACAAGTATGTAGGTGTTGTTACAACAGCCTGGACCTCATTGGTGGCTGGGTCCTTCAGTGACCTCCAGACCTGCTGTGACCCGCCCTTCCTTCTTCTCCTCATGACTGTCATTCCCAGCATTCATTCTTACATTCTTCATCAAAATTCCACAGACTCCCAACCACACACACCCACCCACACCCACCCACACACACACACCTGACTCAGACCACCTTGCCTCATCTACAGCTTAACTCTGAATCTCAATGACCATCACTGAAAGGTCATTTCTTCAAGAATCACATCACTTTATACTTATACCATTATTGGAGTTTAACACAGTATTTCTGAGTATATTTCCAGTATATTCCATAAATTATCATTGTTTCTTAAATAATTGTTTTTTTATTTCTTACCCTATATCAAGTAAAATACTGTATGTTTACACAAAAGTATGAATCGTCTCAGACTTGTGCTCTGAACTGAAACTGCATTTCCAAATTCTTGAGCTCAGGAGGGAAAACAAGGAAAAAAAACTTTTCTCTCTGAGAAATTCAATATTACATCCATATAGATATGATTAAAAGTGAAGGTTGTGTAGGACAGGAGAGAATTCTCCTGCAGGTGAACTGAAACTCAACTGAACTGTGTCAACTGAGCTGCGTTGAATTCTTTTGACGAGTCTCGGGACAGAAAATGTGTAAGTTTCGCTGCCAGTTGTGCATTTTTTCATGTCTGCCTTGTCAACATGGTCTGCCACACAAACCTAAACATAGACTTTGAGCAACTCCCAAAAGTGCACAAAGGAATGTTCACACGCAAAAGCAGTTGTGTTTTGTTTTCTGTGTGAGCTCGTGACATCTAATTTGGATCACTGGAAAACACTTAAGCCACCGCGTCTTGATTTTAAAATAGATTTGTCATTGCTGTGTTGAAGGGGCACATGTTTTACTGTATTTGTTTGTGTTGACTTTGAGCTTAAGTGCAATAAGCCACAGGGCCAAGGAATCTGTAAACATCTGAGCCCCTCCTTAAGCTTCCTTTGTTTGTCCCTGGTCTCATCTTCAATTATCACAGCAGGATTAATGCTCTCCAATAGCAACTTTATCTCCCAGCTCCCTGATTTGCTTGGATAAATGTGGGTTTTTTTTTTCTCCGTAGAAATGAATTCACACTGAAGTATGAACAAAAAAAAAAAACTTTTATCAACTCATTTATCTGGCTTTTTGTTTATTAGGAAGAATGAATTTCATCACCTAATTTTTTTTTTTACTTCTTTAATTTGTTTATATTATAAATGTGAGAATGCTGGGGTTGAGGTTCAAAAACCACTGCTTTGATGCATTAGTCACATGACAAGAAGCCTGACAGTTACAGCATCAAACCATAGTTTCTGCCCATCGACATACTGTATATTGCTCATTTATGTGTCCAATCTCTTTAGACACTTTCACTTGATAAAATATAAGGCACTTGTTCCTCGGCAATGAGAATAATTGAATAACTTAGTCTCATTAGGGAGTTTCAATTTGTTCAGGAAAGAAAATCCTTCTAATCTTTTCTTTGGCTTCACTCATTCAGCTTTCACTTTCATCTGTGATTGGTGTTTTCTCTTATCTGCCTCTCTCATTTACTTTTTGGCTGCAGTTTAAAGTCAGTGGCACCAGGGGAGAGACAAGAGAGAGAGAGACAGAGAGAGAGAGAGAGAGAGAGCCCGTTGCCTCCTAAATCACTCCACAAAGGCCAGTGGCGGAGATTTATTCCCCTCAAACCAAACACAGAATGCAGGAGGTGGGGAGGAGGGGGGAGGTTAATGGAACAGGGGAGGGTGACACAGCTGGCCAGGTTAAAGACCAGAGCCGTCTCTAAAGAGTCTGACAGAGGAGGCTGGGGTGAGTATGCAAAGGGAAGATTAGTGAGCTCTTGTTCCAATCCTGCTCAGGAAAAATAGGAGAGAGAATAGTCCTGAGATTAAAATAGTGTCTGCAAAAAAAACTAAAACTGAGGAGGAAATTGATGTTCACCAAAGGTCAGTGTTTGATTTAATTTGTTTAGGTGCCGTCTGCTCTGATCATTCATGGGTAGATGTTACCCTGATGAATTTGGAGGCTTGGTTTAAGGAACAATGGAGGGATTATGTATGGGAGGAGTGGGGCTGTGCATCAGCTCCTGGCTGCATTCAAAAACAAAGATAAAGTAAAGTCTTTTTCTCTGTCACCTGCCTTATGAGAGTGACACGCTCCTCTGTTGAAGTTGGTTTTGTTTTGGAAACAGCCTGTTACTACTTTCAAGCCTGGCTCATTATACAAACATGACATGACATCACGACCATCCGTCCATAATTCTTTCAAAAACCCGACCCAGTTGCAGTTTGCTGGTCATCCCAGACAGGTCCATCACCAAAAAGACAGCCCAAGAATTCAGCACTTAATCTTCAGGAGGTGTTGAACTTATGGGCTGCAATAGGAATGACAGTTAATAATAATAAGTTTGTCAGGAGGATCAAACTCCAAGGAACATGAACCTGATTCATGGCTGAACCCCCCCCACAGTAGGAGATAACTGGCTTAGAGTCTCTCTGGGAGGTCGCAGCATGTTCACGACAGTTAACCTCCCAACCTCTGACCTCTGAGGTGTGGACAGTTTCACTGAACACAAAAGGCGCACGACAACGGCGTGGTCAGAGAGGGCGACAGTGAGGGAGCACAGAGAGTGAGGTAAGATAAAAATCAGTGGGAAGAAGAGCGAGAGGAGGTGGAAAGCAGACGTTCGAAGGCAGACGAGGAGAGAAACAGGAGGTAAAACGAGGAGTAGGATGATGAAGGAGGATTCACTGACAGCGAGGGGGAGTAGAGTTCTATGTCTGTGAAATTAAGGTGGTTCCCACACAATAATCAGATATTTGAGGCAGAGACAGAGACACTCCAGCCAGATGTAAAACTCTAGATAAATGAAGATAAACGTCAAGGAATGAGCCAGAAAATAAGATAAATAACACATTTGTGGCCATCACACCGCCCCACAAAATAAACGAAAAGGAAACAAATTGAGATGAATCAGCTCTGCTGATGCTACATTTGTAAACGTCGCCTTTGTTACGCCTGAAAATGTAGAAATAGGTATGGCGGAGAAATGTCTTTCTAAGGACTTTTCGTTGGTTAGAACTCATTTCTTTAGTGGAATTTTGACAAAAAATAAAGAAATAAAATAATGGACCACAATCCAGTTGCTTTGATCTGAGACAAACACACTTCCTAATCTTCACATTTCTGTGGCGCAGCCTCAGCAAACACACAGAGACTCAGAAACACGGTCTGCATTCCAACATCGGACTTATCAGATTGAAGCCTCGGTGCGGACGCTGGGGCCGTGCGTTCA
>NC_024313.1:9758859-9792243 GCF_000523025.1 Cynoglossus semilaevis | reverse complement strand
CGATCTTGCTGGTCTCAGTGTTTCAAAAGCTTCTCACATCACACGCCTGGGCCCACACCACAGATTGAGGAGTCCAATAATGAGTCAGACGCCACCACCAGGCTGACTCATTAAACTGACACCAAGAAGCGATGACTCGGGCATATTTCAGCAAACACCAGAGCGGGGGTTTCAGCGGCGGCTGGTGTGACCATCATCGTTGTCTGCCTTCCACCCTTTTTCTCTCCCCCTTTCCTTCATGTCTCCTCACCCCAAATCTATTATCCCTGACCCCCACATTCAGTGCATACCAAGGATCAAAGCTGGATGAGAAGCCTGAAGAACACTCTCACTGTTTCTACGATCAGGTGCTCTGACTGAGACTCTGTGTGTGTGTGTGTGTCTTTGTTCACATCCTGAACAATCTTTAAAAAAAATTAAGCATGAAGTCATGTTCAGATGTTTTTCAGATGTTTGGAAATCAACCATTTTACTTTTACCCCGCAAGTAAAAAGGATCTGTTTTATTTATCGTGTGTTTTTCTTTGTGATAAGACAAAAAGAGACAACTATAAATCTATAAGGCTTTAAACAAGCCCTTTATAACACATGGAGTCCACCCACAGCCTGGTGCTTTACATGGGGCTGCCAGCTTCTCCATTAGGTTGATGATCGCCAGAAGTAGATGTAGATTATTTTATTTGTTTTTTCACCTATATATTTCCACCTATATAATACACACAAAACCCAACCTTAGATGCAGTGACTAGGCGGTATCAAACCCAGAACCTTCTGTTAGTAGGTGGTCATCCTACCACTGCACCACCGTGGCACCACATTTTCCCAAACAAAACACACTCTAGAAAAGCAATCCAAGAAACACAGTGCAGGTTTCACAATAATACAGAGAACACGAGTCAGTTTGTTTGACACTGAGCTGTTTCTGATCAGTGGGAGAACAGAATCTGATTGGACAAGGACGAGATCCACAACAGCAAATGACTCCAAGGAAAATAATCCCTGAAGCTTCCACCTGTTGATCACCATCTCAGGACAACGGCCGAACGCCGGTCGTCTTCTTCTACCTACATCACTGACCCTCAAACCTATGGTTCAATACCTCCCACAATTTGTCTGTTTTTCATCCCCCCCCCCACCTACCTCCCCCTCCTCACTTCCTCAACTGAAGTCCCTTCATCTGTGCAGCTGCTCCACTTGAACAGCAAACATGGGCAAACGGCAACAAGAGAACTGTGGCAGGAAAAAGACCCCACAGGACTCTGTCATAATCAGAGCGCACTGGCCAGTGTTTGACCTCGGGTGGGGTGGGATGTGGGGGTGCAGGCCACTCAGACTGGGCTGAAATAACAAGGCGACTCCCTCTGCTGACCCTTCTGTCATAAATCTCTAAATTTCTCCGAGTCCTGATAAGAATCAGGAATCTTGAGCCGTGTGTGAGAGGAGGAGATGATGCTGGGTGGAGGCAGAACGAGGGAGACCATATAAAAATGGTTTTAATTAGTGAGACACATTGTTTTCTTTAACGACTTTTAAAGCCCTAAATTACTCACAGGTTCGTGTCCTACTAATATGGGTTTAATCTACATTTTAGCCAAAGAACAACAACAGTCAAGTCCAGCGGTTCAACCTAAAACGTTCCACATATTTTTGGTGTCTGTTTATGGTTTCACATGGAGACACAGCATGTATTTGTGCTGCGATGTCTGCAGATTAAAAACAAAAATAAAAACTTTATAAAATTATTGTCACAACAAGCGAAGCAGTGAAGAGAGGAGAAAAACATATGATTTTCATTTACAGATAATTGGTTGCTGGGGCCTCGTGGACATTTTTTCTTCTGTTGTAAAATCTTTTCTCTTCAGATCAGATCAATCAGCCACCTCCCAGATGACACATTCATGCTTCAATCCTCCATTGAACTTGAACTATACTCCCTAACAAAGAGAGACCAAAACCAAAACAGGAAATAAACTTACAAATCAGTCAAATTTTCAGTGTGACAGAAAGGCAGAGGAATCAGCCTCAAGGGACGAGCACAAACCTCCGGCTCTGTCTCATCCAATAGTTAGTGAAGATATGTCCTGGTTAAGTCAGTGAGTTAGAGCGGAGACAGTGAACCAGCTGTGGTTTACTAACGCAATTAAATTAATCAAGTCAAACATGTCCACGTCTTTATGACCGTGTGTTACGCAAAGAGAAAAAAAGGTTTGTTTTGTTCACTGGATTAATGCAATTAACATTTCATAATACATTCTACCACTTCTCTAATACCTCATCTCCAAAGGTGCTGTGTGGCTGCTTTTTAACTCACTTATTTCAACTGGACCCAAATGAAGAAGCGGTGACCGGATGATTCACTTTGCTGTATTTTCCTAATCATCCAGAGACTGTGCAGTGGGGGTGGAGGTGGGGGTGGAGGTGGGAGGCCATCATAAGACACCACTCACACAGCGCTGAAAGCTGCAGTGTGGACAGTACAGAGCGGGTAACATCATGAGTTAGTGGTAAATAGTGTAGGAACTGTGTGGCAGATGGTTTGTGATGGAAGGACTTTGACCCAGTGATGTCAGCCGGTGATCACTGCAGCAGAATCTGATTTGTTTTTTTACAGGCAGCACGTAGACGGAACAGACGGTTGGAGGTGAAGTAAAAAAAAGACCAGGAACTGAATGAACCCAGGAGGGAGTTTAAAAAAAGCTTTTTCCTGTGGTAAAACTCACAAACAACTTCAGATAAGACGTCTGAGACATCTGCTCTGAACCAGTCTTTGTGTCATCATACATTATGTTATGGTACGGCAGTGACTTATTATAGTTACATGAGCACTTACAGCAGTAAAAGAAAATATATTGCTGGAAAAAAAAAAAGAAAACATCGAAATGACGTTATATAATTTCATGTGTAAAGACACGTCTGTAGCTGCTTTGACGGCTTTAATCATTATTTCTGCGTCATGACTTCAACAGTGCGACGTGACCACACTCATAACTGTGAATTCAAACATCTTGAGAGAGAGCCGCCGCCCCTCCCAGAGTGTTATTTAAAACACATATTTCCTGGTCTTGAAGATTCTGTTTTTTGAGAAAACACAGAGTTCATCCCTCTTTTCCTGCGGTAAAACCCGACTGACAGCCACTAACATCTGGACTTAAATAACAGTGAAAATAGATTAATAGGAGTGCGTAGATGAGGTCAAAAACCAGCCACAGTTCGGGGCAAAATTTTGTTGAACTCTGATATGAATTGCTCTTGAAATTTAAAGAAAAAGAAAGCTATGAATGTCCATTTAAAATTTAAAGTAAACCTAGGTGGAAACTTCTAGCCACATTTCAGCAGCATAGATTACACATTATTTCAAAATTATTGGTTTATAACGTTTTACACATCAAGGTGTTGTCAACAGGGCTGGGGCAAAAAATATACTTCCATCATGAGTACATAATCGGTCATCTGTCAGTGGTTTGGTCCAAACCTTTTCCACGAACATAAAATATCTTATAACCTCCTGACCTGGCGTTTAGACTGATTCTGCTCTAAACACGGCTAATACACAGGATGCTAATTGTTAGCTTTCTTAAAAAGAGGGACATTGTGTTTACATTTTCTTCAGTAAAAATGCAGTGAGTTAAGAGAGAGCTGTAATGGAATCCAAATCGAATCAGCAGATCAGATCAGATTAGAAATTTCAAAACCTCTTACAACAAAGTTTTGGTTTATTAGTTTGGTCATGTTCTGTCATGTTACTCTTCCTCAGGTCAGTGAGTTTATCTGACACTGACGCTGTTCTACTGCACCAGGATTTGGGTCAATACCAATAAATCTGACCAACGACCAAATGTTCTACGGCGACACACAGGGGAGCGATTCACCGTTTGTCCTTCAACTCCCAGCAGCACTGGGACACACACACACATACATAAACATAGCCTCCCTCCCCACACACACACATACTGTACATCTTCCACTCTCCCCTCTGATGCTGCAAGTGCTGCGTCAGCAGCCGCACTGATGAAAAATGGATGATGTGAAAAGAAGGGAAGAGTGAAGCAGGCGGCGTCGGAGTTGAACCGGTTCATGAGAAACAGAACAGTGTGATCAGCCAAGTGTGTGTTTGCTCCTTCTAGAACACACACACACACCTATAATCAAAGAATGTTTAAGGCCTAGGTCTGGAATTAGTTTTCTTTTCCAACATAAAGTCCTGACTGTAGTGCATCTCCTCAGGTATTTCTCCAGGCTGGAGTTCTTTACACAGTGAGGCTATGATTAAAAATACATTAAAGAGAGAACATGTATAGTGTAACATAAAGTATAGCGCAGAACCAATCATTTTAACACCATCAAGTCTGATAACTGTGTACAACTGCAGTACGTTTTACCATCACCCTATAATCAAGATGTTCTTCTCCATATTTAGAAAGAATTGAAAAAAAAGAACCTTCTTGCCTTACAGCAAGAAGGTTCTTGGTTCTATTGCTGGTGATGAATGATGATCTTTTTGTTTGTTTGAATGTTCACCGCTCATGAGTTTTATATCATACATAATCTAGGTGGAACTTCAACAGCAGCAAGTACAAAGTTTGTTAAAGAGAATGTCCGAAAGTCTAAAAATCAACCCCACACAAATACAATCACTGGAGCAGGACAAAAGACTCATATGGTGGTAGATATAATTTTTTTTTTAATGATTTTAATTAAATCTATCTTCAACCACTTGATCCTGTTAAAGTTCAGGGGAGGAGCTGGACCCAACCCTAGTTGACATTGGGTGTGAAGAGTAAACACAGAACCAGGTGCCAATAGAAATGTCATGGGAGAGTGTCACATGACGGCTTCTCTTATGTTGGCTGAATATTTAGGTTTGGTTTTTTTGTATTTATTTAGATGGCATCGTTAAGGATGATGTAAGAGCTGAGTAGACAAAAAGTGGCTTAAACTGAGGAGTTGAAAACTCTCTCTCTCTCACTCACACACACTGCTGTTGCTCTTTCTGCTGTTTTCACTCCACCTCTGTCATCGGTGCCTGTTCAAATCTGGAGAAGGGAGGACGAAGGGAACAATCGGCTGATTCATCTGTCTTTATGTCACACTGGCAGGTCTCCCCCTTTAACTCCTCTGCCTCCCTTCCTCCCCCTTTCTCTCCATCTCAAGGCTCCACACCCACACCCTATCTTTCCCACTCTCGCTACTCCACCTCCCCCTTCAGCCCCCCCTCCTTCCTCCTCGGCCTCTGTTGGTTCCTTCTCGTTGCACACAGGGGGCCCCAGCCCTGTCCTCTTCCCTGGATCCATCCTCAATGGATCCTCTGTCTGACAACATCCAATCCCCCCCCCCCACACCCTAACTCTCTCTGCTCCATCTGTGCAAAAACAGGATAATCAAAGCCACAGCAGCATCTGATCAGCCGCAGCTCATTACACAGGAACGTACAGTTGGAGCCCTTAATCAGCGCACGTTATGTAACCGCACAGGATGTCGGATCATGGGAGTCACCTGCTGCCGCCGTCGCGACGGAGGGTGGAGCACATGAAATGTGATGCACGTGTCACAGCCAGGTGGCTGCTGGGCTGCAGGTTTCCTTTTGTCTGGGTCGGTCAATGTCGCTCGTCCCTCGTGATTCGACAGTGAAGCACGAGACAGTCAGCAGACTACAACATCAGGCCCAGTAGGGTGGAGGCGGAGGGTGAAAACACCATGTAAGATGTGATCTTGTCAACCCCAGAGACTGCACATAGACCATGGAGACAGGACCTGGCGCCAACTACAGGCTATTTTAAACTCCAAAAATGTCAAAAAAATTTCAAACAAAGTTTGTTTACAATCAACTCTTTCTGTTCTGAGTACATTAACCTTATCGGATAGTTTCCTCTAAATAGGATCATAAAAGCAATCTATACAGTCTGTACAATGAAGCAGTCTGCTGAGTAGACCGCAGAGGAGTTTAAACAATTAAGAAAAACTACTCCAACTAGTGGAAATAAAATCAGTTTTAAGTGAGTCACACACAGGAAGCAGATGAACTGCAGCAGATATACAGTAGATAAAGAAGGTAAATGTATGTGATGTCAAACACTTGCCTTTAAAGTAACTGCCCGTCTGCTTCATTGACTGATAACCCAGCTCTTAATCTGATCAATGTAACCTTGTTAGAAACTTAAATCATATTTAGAGCCAAACAGGCAGAGCATAACTAATGACATGACTGGACTCAGTAATTACATGTGCCTGACAGTCACTGAGTGCTCACACAAAGCACAGGAAACCAATACATGGTAGCTGCAGATAAAGATGTACAGTCTGAAGGTTCAGATGAACCTGAACTCAACATGATTATCAACATGGGTATTTCACACAGAGTTCTTCTGTTATTTACCTATCAAGCACAGCTGTTTGACATCTCCATCAGACAAAACTCCAAATGTTTCTACGTGCAGGAAACGATCAATTCCAACACCACGGTGTTCAGTATAGTATAACACACTCACTCAATCATCAGCAGTGACCTGGAGTAAAACAACCCCACACCTGATCTTCAGAAGAGGCCAAAGAGCCACATTTGGGTCATGTGGTTGCAGACCTCTGAACTGGATTGAAAATGTCCACTCACTCACACGTTTTCTCATTTCTAATTTCACTCCAGGACTTTGCAGTAAAACCTATTGCTTAATTACTACAAATGTAAAAGACCATCCTGTCACTCCCAACAGCAGAAGTCGTGTCTTCCTCGGTCATCAGACATCCATAAATCTGTCTGAACCGTCTAGCTTGGAGCGGAGTAATAAAGAAAAGACGCTGTGAGACTAATGATCTGCGTCTGCAAAGTTCTTCAAGCTCTTGGTGGTTTCAAACTTAAATGGTTTCAAAACTTGAACAGCAGCCGTTTCGTCGACTAAGAAGGAAACGCAGACGTGTTACTGATGGTATTGACAATTACTTTGCATGTACTTTGATTTGTGTGTACTGTATGTAATTACAATGTGAGTTGGCACACGCCCTGACATTTCAGAACAATTTAATCAAATAAATATACAGCACTCATAATGGATGTGTGGATGGAACACAGGAAACAAATGCTTTTGTTTAATCACCACAGATGTTTCAAATTATTTCACATTTTGTTGCTTCTGCGTCGTGTCGGATTTTTATTGATTTATGAAACGAGTGCAACATGAAACTGGTTCGACTGACACTGTGTTGATTACAGTGAAAACCAAAGACATTCACGCTGTGCATCAGTTCACTGTGTTTGTTCTCTTCATTTTCCCATGTATTGTGTTAGCGCTCCTCAGCTGTACCGTTGAAATGCGTGTTTTGCTTAGGGACACACTGGCATGTAAACTAGAAGACAACTGTCTTAACCTAGTCAACCACAGCTGCTGTCCTCCAGTCCTCTCTGTGGAGGCTCAGGTCACTGAGGAACACCAACAGAATCACACCAGCGTGTGAAAAAACACCTCGTCCCTTTGCACTACACAAAAACAAACCAAACAATGATGGACGTCCCTGACAAATGCTAAGCTCCTCGTGGCGCTTTGTCTCACTCTACGTCCACCTCAGTTTCATTTGACCTCCCTGGTGACCTTCAGGCCGCAGAGCCAGGGCAACAAAATCTGACCCAGTGACCCCAGGGTTCCCAAACTGTCAATAAATCCAATAGGTTATATGAGGCGTGAACAGAGCAGGTGAGGAAACATGCACAGTCATTAGAGGGCCCTTTCCAAATATTCAGTCACACTGTGCTGAGCAATTTGCACTGAGGTATTAGTGCTGAGTCGGCTGGGTGCAATGCTGCAGCTGCGACGGACGTTCCACACTGCACGTCTCAGGGAGTAGAAGTCAAACGTATGGATCAACATGAAAGTCAGCTGAGTATCAAGATTTCAATAGAAATAAAACAATAAAGCATCAGTCTGGTTTATTAGGCTGGATTCTCATAGTCCATGTAAGGGAAATCAACGTAATAATTTATTTTATTTTCTGAAACAAAATGCATTGTTTGTATTTGATTATTTTTTGAGATTGTCAGTAACACCAGTAAACAAGACAAGAAGAGAAAATACAATAAGAGGACAGCATGACTGCAGACACACACAGGCCAAGAGCCCTTTGGTATCTTTACTACAACTACTGCAAAATAATCACAGCTGCAGTGAATATTTTCCTGTTTTATTCTACACTCTTATTTTTATTTATTTGATTATGATTTTCTTGATTATACCTTTCTAGTCATCCATACTAACTGACAGAGGGTTAATTTATTATTATTATTATTATAAAGAAAGTAACTGCATAATATTTCCAACAAAACTCTGGTTTATTAAAATGGTGTCTAGTCTTTGTCAAGAAATAAAAGATGTGAAAAGTACTGAGTCACTGAGTCATAAACCATCGGTGCAGAGCTGTGTTCACTGCAGCTGTGCTCTGAGTCTGTGTTCATCATCCAGACTCTGGGACTGTAAATCTGGAGCAGGCTGCTGAGCTGCTGTGGCGTTTTATTACTGCAGACAAACTCCAAACATTACTCAGCAAAAACAGCAATGGCGTGCACGTGGATCCTGCGTGCGCTGCAGCACTTTACTGATGCGCAAAGAAGATACGGAGGAGGAGAGCGGGAGCAGAAATGTTGCAGAAAGCACCAATGAGGAGGCAAAAAATACATGACAGTAAAGTGTTGCATGTCAGGATTCTGAGTCTCTGCGCACCAGGCAGACATTGCTGCGGGACATTGCTGCGGGACATTGCGTGATCCGTACCTTGCTGTCGAGGGCGCCGCCTTCCTCCTGGAGCACCTTCACCTCCGCACTCACCTCCCCGGTGGAGGCTGACGCATCCTCCTCCGGGCTCTTCCCGTCCACCTGCACTGAGCTCTCCGCTCCCATCATGAACAGTCAACAGAGGATGAAAATAATAATAATGTGTCTTCTGTGGGAAAAGAGCAGGAAACGTTACGTCCGAAGGCGCAGAGCTCGACTGTGTGATTGGAGAAGGCAGTGAGTCTCCGCCGTGCGCTCTACAGTGCAGCTCCGCCCCGGGGTGACCTGGATCTGGATCAGGACTGATGGAGTGTGCAGCAGGACCACGGACTGTACAGCAGACAGGGAGCTGCGTACTCTTTTAGGACACCCGCCACCTCCTCCACCTCCTTTCTGTATCACATGAGGAGGCCGGTGTGGCACGGCACGCCTTGCATCATCAGATACAGAGTGAATGGCAGCAGAGGAGGATGAGAGTTCAGCCTGTGACGTCCGTTCTCAGTTGTCCTCTGCAGAAACAGATTAAATCATGGGGGTCACACACGAACATGAACATGAGGTTTTTTAAAAATATATATACACACACGAACATGAACAATTTTAAAAAATATATATTTTAGTTATTTAGTTATGCCCTAACTAATAAGACTCAGGCCTTTGTTCGTTTTATAGTCTCTGTTTAAGTCTCACCAGTTCTACAAATAGTGTCTATACTAAATTTTTTTGTGTAAATATTTTGAGGACTAAACAAAACAGCTTAATTCTTCACACAACTTTATTTTCAACACGATTATGGAAAACAGCGTCAGGTAGCTGATGTTCACTTTAGGTCTTTTTTTTAAACCGGTTTAGTGTGGTCAACAGATGGTGCACCCATTTTTATTTACAGTCTACGGTTGAAAGTAAACCTGTCCAAGAAAAAAAAAAAGAAACAAACAATCGCACCCAGTATCACATGCCACGCTTCTGTTGTTGTACCTTTGTCCGCCAATCAAAAATAACAGTGTCACACCCAACTGGTGGTAAAGCTCGTGTTACCTTTTCAGTCAAACAAAGAACAAATTATCTATACTTACTGGGCAGCCCAACAGTCTTATTTTTATTATAGAGCCCTGTGAAAAAAACAATCTTCAGTTGGTTAGTCACACGTTAGTTTAGCACAAAAACAAATGTTTTCAGAGTTGCTCAGGTAGCGAGGGAGCTTTGATAATCACACACACCTCTGATCCTCTTAGCATTAGGCCATGGGCTGCCAAAAAAAAAAAAAAATCAAATAAAACAAAATAGTTTAGTACAACAGCAAGACAAACCCAGATGACTCCTGTGGGGTTTTTTATGTTCTGTCTGTTGCCCTAAAGCAAAAAAGTGTACCGTATAGAGCAGCGCTGCTTCTCTGATGGGCAGATGATATTCAGCAGTAAGTGCAGGCCGGGCTGTGCTATTTTGTTTGGAATTTCTAGACGCACAAATTATAGTCCGACTGCTCCGAGCCAAGTTCCCACAGGCCTAAAGCGAGAGTCTGAGCAGCAGAGTGAAACCAAAGTGACCTGACAGCAGCTGTGAACAGAGAAATAAGTCGTAGAAACAAAGTAAATTCCTCATACAAGTACAACTTCAAAAAGAAAATAAATAAATATAAATACAGCCAGCTCCACTGGTCACTCTGTTGATTTCAGCGGGGGTCATGTCATAACCTTGGTGTGGTTACAAAAAACAAAACAGCTGCAGCACTGAAATGTTTATAAGCAGATAAACATGGACCCGTCCTTGGCACTGAAATGCAGCAGTCAATTAAAAATAAGTAGTAGAAGAAACTGACTGTTAACGACTGTAACAGAGACTTTTATGGGACATTACACGGCAGTGACGGAGTCTGCTTCCTCATCCACAACATGTCTTCAAACCTGTCATCTGTGTGTATACAGTACTGGAACTGTGCAGAACAAAAGAACATTCCTCCAGCACCGACTGCAGTTAAATCACCAGATCCTGCCTGGTGAACACAGAATGACAGAGGGAGCAGGTGTGGAATGGCAGCAATGACAGGCGCCACACATGTGGATACATGTACCATGGCTGTATGTTGAAAAACCCCAGCACCTCATAATGACAGGTGCCGGACCCCAGGGTGTTTTACTGGGCACACTTCAAGACAGGAAACACCCACTGTGTAAGAAACACCGCAGAAGGGAAATAAAAGAAGTGACGTCATGGAAGAAGGACCAGGATGAGAGGGAAAAAAGTCAAAAAACTTTAATGTGAACAATCACAGGACAGCTCTGGATTAATAAGATTATAATGGTTGTAATTAATCTCGATTAATCCATGAAATAAAACTGACTATTTTTACAGAATAATTGTTACAGTCATTTTAACAACTTCAACAGAAAGCAGTCAGTGACGTGCGGTCAGGAGAGGCAGTATTTCGCGATCAAATACAGAGCAGAAACCCCGGATGAAGCAGTGGAGAGCTGTGCCTCGTATCTGACTGCGCGATCCAATACAAACTGGGTCACATGACGCTTGCCGGTTTCTGTTCCTCAGCCAATGAAGTTCAGAGAAAGTCAGAGAAACATTACTCTGCCTCACCTCAAGGGGTCGTACGTGAACTGACAGGTGCTCTCCAACTGGCTTCAACAGGTAATTGAAAGTCGGCGTTTGGACTTCCGGTCCAAACAGGAAGTGATAAGTGATGGAAGACAAACGCCGGAGCTAAAAGGTTAGTTTGCTAACTACGGGACAGAAAAGTCGTTATTTTTAAGTGGAGGCTGTGTGGCTGTCCTGTAACAAACCTCCTTTACTGCTTTTTTGTGTCTTGTCATTCTCATCGTGTGATAACGTCTGGACTAACTCGGGATACTGTGACCTGAAACATTTACAAAGAAGCCTCAGCAGACACGAAAGATCAGCCACGGACATTCAAAGCGGGATTTCTTTAAAAACCGTTGGAAATTCAAGAATCGATTTGGCATTGGATGAGCAACGCAGTGTAAACATTAGCATCCACAGTGCTAAGGTGAGGGGAAACCGAGAGATACAACCATGGACTTCATCTATAAGTGAAGGTAAGGCTAAAAATGTTTTTAAGTTTATGTTTTTTAAAAATAAGATGGGAGTAAGTAGAGTTTAAGGTTTGAAAAATAACTCAAATGTTTTACTGAAGGTCAAAATTAAATTTTTGCTGTACTCTTCTCTATACTTTAATTTGTTTACAGTAAATATTAAATGCTTAAACACAAAAAGGTGCTCTATTTGTATAAAAGAAACTTTCTTTGTAGAACAAATATGTTCCTGTGTATATGTTTGTGTTGGTGTAAGTGTCATTGAAAGAGGAATGCTGATGGATATGAAGCGTTACCAGGTGATGCTGTTGGATGGGTAGTGAAATAAGATGCTCTTTTCGGTTTGTACTATTGTAAATCTGACTCCTGAGGAGTCAGTGCCTCGCCAGCCATGAATCTCACTGCACGTCACTGAACCAGTTGACAACTGCAGGGTGTGAGGGAACACAAACAAATGCTTCAAGTAAATAAAAGGTTTATTTGGAAGAACTGTTGGTCTTTTAAGGCAACTGTAATCCAAAGGAATACTTTATATGAATACTTGGTGACCTGACATGTTCTTACATCACACACAAATGAAGCAATAGGACAGTTACTGACAGTCAAAACAATGGGTGGCATTTGTCAAAGCAACATTTTAAAAACAAAACAATGTAGAGTTAAGACGCATTGTGTCTGTTGAAAAGGAAAACACTTTGACTAATATGATAAAACACAGTGAAACAAGACATATCCACAGTGGACACGTACACATTTTATCACATGATAATAATCTTTGACACTGCATCTTCAAGTATTAAGAGCGCAACTAGTGTTTTTCATGGGCAGTTCAGCAGCTTGGACTGGTCAAGAAAATAAAAAAAAACAGATATAAATGCATGTTAATAATAATAATATAGTAATGATATTGTGCGTAAATTAGCATTTTCAGTTAAAATGTTACGGTTATAAAACTGCAGCATCCTTGTACTGATATTTTTTTTCTTCAAAAGAAGAAATGTTAACACAGTGTATTAAATTAATCATATGAAACACTAACTGTTCTTAGACTCATGGCTCTGCTAATTCTTCTTTGGCATTTAATGAACTGGTTTATTTTTTGATGAATATTTTTAATCTTTAAAGAAGACTGTAAAGTAGGAAACACGCTGTACATTCTTGTCCTGCACATCCCATAATGTACATGTTCTATTACAGGACTGCACAAACACAGCTGAGCTTGGGCCATCAGGCGGTTGATAGATGAGAGTGTGTGAGAGTCAGGGAGCGCAGCCTCATTGACTGGAGACTTTGGCACAGAGTGAGTGTAATAAACTGAAGTAAACTCCAGGGAGGAAATACGTCTCATGTAACAAGTTATAAAAGACAATGGCCGCTTGTAAAATATTAATGAAGGCACAACGCCGGCTCCATCAGAAAGACACGAAGAAACGCGGCCAAGTCGCTACCATCTGCTATCGCAGCAATGCTTGACGCGTGCTCAGAAGAGCCCGGTGATCTCCTCTGTGATGGGGTCCAGGTCAATGTCGTAGAAGCAAGGTCGAGTTGGCAGACCAGGCATGGTGCTCATCTGAGGGAAAGAAAACAAAGTTTTCCACAGTTAAAGACAAAAAGGAAAAAAAAACAGTATAAAATGTAAATATTTCACAGGTTATTTTAATTGTGCAGATAGTAATTGTACAACAACATGTTGTAATTCTTTCTTTTTAATTTACATATTTGAGAGAAAAACTTTTTTTTTGTTCTTGACAGGGAGTGAGACTCAGTTCAATGTTTTTGTCTTTAAATGCAGTGACTTCAGCACAAGGCCTTTGACTCAGTGTTTAATAAAGCAGCAGACTGCAGCCTTTATAATAAACACCATCAGCTCATATTGAGTCTTCTAACCACAACACAGCTGCGACACAGCAGACATGATCTCCCCTATCAAACCTGGAGTAAACGGGACAATGACTATAATCTGGACTGGTTTAACTCTAGAGAGACAGACGATCTACGTGTTGACAACCTCCACTTTAGCCATGATGAATTAGACTGCAGACAGTAGCATCTTTGTTCTCACTGTCATCTAAAATATAGGTAACAAACGGCTGCCTTACAGCAGGAGACCATGCTAACTGGATGGTGTGTCATCACAGCAACACTGACTACTGGTCATTGCCGGAGGAAAATTAAACATTTTTACAAAGTATAAAGACACACCCCGACCTGTTCCACAGAGGAAATCAGTGAGATTTACAGTAAAGTCTGTGGACTTAATAATATGCGGTCAGTCGTCAAAGCACGTTGTTTTCACACTGAATTTCATCAAAGGCCACGTCGCAGCTCATAAAACACTTTCTTCTCCCTGATCGCAGGCTGCCTGTCCAGTCAGAGCTGAAAAGTAAACCATCTTGCTCATTAGACATTCTCCACATGCCTGCTTCCCTCTGACCCACGGCCAGTTTTATGGGCCCATTAGCGGAATTGAGACAAGAGTGAGAGACTCAACTATTTCCTGCCTGCGGAAACGTAACAGTGAGAGTAAATGAAGGGACTGAAGCCAGGGGAAGATGAGTATAAACTCTGACATAGGCCGTGTTATTGAACCACAAATGACCCAAACTGTATTGGAATAGAACTACAGCTTGAAATTTTAAACATTAGGTTGGATTCATTTATTTTAAAAAAACATTTATTCAACCTTTTCCTGGTTCTCTAGTTATAAGATCCTAAAAAATGCTAAAAATAAAACAATGTACAAACAAATACAGTAAAAAGAAAAAACCCAAACAATTAAAGGAAACAGATCTTTATGTCCTTACATCCTTCCACTGTTAGATTCAGGAAGTCTGTTCAGATTCACAGGGGAGGAATTTGGCTTTTATATGGCTATAAAATGCATAAATGTAAAGAGGAAAATGTCACAGAAAAGCTTCACTGTTCTGCTCTCTCACGGCCTGAGAACTAGTCTGCGATCACAGGAAAACAATAAGAGTGCCAGGCTAAAGTTGGAAACAGCCTGGGTCACACAAGTCTTCACACTATACCCCCACACACAATGTGTCTTTGTTAGAGACGAACCCCTGCACTGGACAGTGTCCCTGGATTCCTAAGCCCCTCCCATTCTGGAGACTGGGGTTACTAGTTTATACCAGAAAACACATGTGACATTTTCAGTCACTTGACCACCACAGGTGTTGGTGTGAAATGAACCAACTCCCCAGGAGTCACAGTGATGCCCCCTGTATCAACTACCATCTAATGAAGTTGGATTCTTGGCAGTGAGGCGATGAATCCGCTGCATAAACACAGAGTGAGTGGAAAGTCACCGGAACTGTTTTACTTTGAATCTGTCCGTGCGACAGAACTATGACTCTGAGTGACAAGGTGTTAACAAGGGGGAATGGAAGTAAAGGTTTACGCAGTCCTCCGGTTGCAAAAAACATTTAAAAAAACGTTTACGCAGTCCTCCGGTTGCAAAAAAACATTAAAAAAAACAGAGTTCATGGATGCTGATTTTTTTGAGTTTAGCTTTACTTTTTGTGTTTCGCTTGTGGTTTAGTTGCATTTTTAGTAGAATTGTTTTTTGAGAATTTTTTGGGTCATCAATTTTTTTTGGACATCAAGATGAGATGCTTGATCAATTGACTCCAACAACAGAAGTTTTTTCTACAACAACTAATTGTAACTTTTTTTAAAATTTAGACCAAAACAGTGGTGGTCTGACTATTGTGGTGTCCTGGAGGGGATTTGAACCTAAATGTGAACTTGCTCATGTGTAATGGTGCATTGGAGGGACACAAACCCAATAGAAAATCTATTGTCCTGGTTGCGACCCCTCCCTCACATATCTGAAGAATGACATCAGTGCCTTACTGAATCTTTACACTGCGAAGACCCTTAACCCACATGTGAAGCTGCTCCCCCTTCTGCCCCCGACCCTCCTTCCAAACTTGAGTTCTAATTGCCTGAGGGGTTTTTGTTGGTGGGATTATTCCACTTCTTTGTGTCCACTCTGACCTGAAGGTCTGTTCCCAGTCCAAGTTAGAAAACAAAATGCTGTCACTTTGTGTTGACTTAGATTCATGTCTAACTCAGCAAAGTAACATCTTTCAATGAAGATGTTACTTTGGGTTAAATCTGTAATTTCCCATATTAGTGTAATTTGTTCTGTATCTAACACAAATCATCCATTGTAGAAAATTTAAGAAAAATAAAGCACATCTGGTCAAAGAGAGGGATGCTGCACTTCAAAGGTGAAAAAAAAGAAAATCATTGGATCACGCTGTCCTGATCCAATGATTATGTTTATGTCCTGAACTACTAGGAGTCTCCCTTTAGGTTATGAGTCACAGTTCAAGGGTCATCAACGTAGCAGTGGCTCCACAGGCCACAGCAGATCAAAGACATGGTGTGGACGCTGGGCAGACGCCGCACCAAGACACTGCCAGCCCTTCTCAGCATGCCCGGCCTTTGACACCTCTGCCTCAGCCTATCAAAGGCCAGGCCTTCGGGGGACTCTGGTGAAACAGCGGGACGCAAAAAATGCTCAGGAAGCAACTTCCTTCCTGCCAAGCCCATGATAATCAACGGAGAGGGTCCAGTGAAGCCAAATCACCTCTGAGCAGCTCAGTGATAGGGTTACAGGAAGAGATTTGACTCATGGGAATGAGGACGGACGCTTGGAAT
This sequence comes from Cynoglossus semilaevis, assembly GCF_000523025.1. Taxonomy (NCBI): domain Eukaryota; kingdom Metazoa; phylum Chordata; class Actinopteri; order Pleuronectiformes; family Cynoglossidae; genus Cynoglossus; species Cynoglossus semilaevis. The sequence goes on along the minus strand of NC_024313.1, from coordinate 9,775,758 downwards.
TGGAATCTGTTACAATCAGTGATTTTTGTTGTTGCCATAAAGCAACGAAGCTGACAGAAGAAGAAAAAATCCACACGTTACCAAAGGCTGACGATGTAACATTAACATCTCTGTCTTTAGCTTCATTTGAGTGTCCGGCCCCTGAGTTGTCTGTCCAGAGAGATTCTGGCCCTGGCTGCTTATCTATTAGGAACCATACAAACTGTTCGAACTTTTTAACTTTTTAAAATCAGTCCCAGGCACAAACTGTTCGAACTTTTTAACTTTTTACAATCAGTCCCAGGCGACCACAGAGAACTACACGTGTTAGTTAGTGTTATTCAAGGAGACATTATGAATGTTACAGAGAAACAAAGCACTTGTGTGTGTGTTCTTATCAACCTCATTCAAAGTGAAGAAGAGGAAATGTTGTTGCCAACCACCTACCGTTCCCACAAGTGGGTAGATGAAGCCTGCGCCGACACTGGCACGTACGTCTCTGATTGGCAGAATGAAGCCTGTGGGCGCCCCCTTCTTGTCAGGCATGTGGGACAAGGAGAGATGGGTCTTGGCCATGCAAATGGGCAGTGAGCTGTAGCCCTGGAAAACACAGTGTCCATTAGGGAACTGCTTTGTTCAAAGAATAGCTTTAATTAAAAAAAAACAAAACATTATTTTTCACCGGCACTGTCTCAGGCTTGAACTCCCTTCACATTATAAATTGCTACATGTTTTAATGTAGCTGAATTGTGCAAGTTTATCACAGCACATAAAAAGAGTAGAGACAGTTTTCTAATACAGTTTCTTTGGTGGTCATGGCAGCACCACTGAACTCACCTGCTGGTCGTAGTAATCCACCTTGGCTTGAGCTTCTGCAGACAGCTCAATGTCGTCTGCTCCGTACACCCGTTGTGCAATGGTTCTAATCTTCTCTGTAATAGGCATCTAAACAAGAAACGGAGGATGAGAGAGACCAACGGAAAAACATTTACACCTGAGGCAATGGGTAGTACAGAGGTAATCCCTGTAACTGTCTCTCTGGCTTAGGAGGAGGAAGTGCAATTTCAAGCACTATACAGGAAAACCGGATCCAGCTCCATGACCAGCTCAGCCACCAAATCCACTGTATCTATCTATCGTCCCTAAGAGTAGGTCAGTGTTTATGAATAGCACAATGCAGTAAAAGCAGCAGTAATACTGTGATATAATAATAATGTGTTTGCTGCTTTGTTGTTAAAAAGATTATTTTGATGGCAGAAATACCAACTATTCTACACTGTCTCTGAGAAGCGTCTTCATTGTCTTCTATACGTATGAACCTATGATGAGCCTTATGTCTGCTACACACAAGACTCCACTTAACCATGGTACTAAGTTAAAAACCTGATCTGGATCAGCGATACAATTTATTAGGTTTGGCCTGTGATCCATCAAATGAGCATTTCTGACATAAATCAGGAGAGTGTCTCTTCCCAGTGCAGCCAAGAAAAAAAAAACGACAAACACAAACTAAAAACAAGTAATTATAAGTGATAAGATCAGCTTAAAGATGAAGATAAGGAGGAAGTGGAGTGATCCTAACAGAGGTCCGTTAGTGGACATTGACTGGATTCATTACATTAGTCCCAGACCTGCTGCACTGCAACAGCTGGACTTGTGGCCCGGGGTCGGCCACATGTATACTGAAAATGACCAGACTGAGACAAACACATGTCACAGTAACAGGATAAGTTAATGTAAGTCACAACTTCTTAAACTCATTCAAACCAGCTGACGCCACAATCTCTACAGGATCTAACTTTGCACTTGGACAACCTACACTCCCAGCAGAGAATGTTCAGAACGGAGCATTGAATGCATTCATCAGAAATGTGGACGTGTTTGTCGTCACTGACAAGAACAATCACAACAGAAATACGACATGCAGAGCTACGTGTACAGACCTCTGTGTCGTACAGGAACTGGAAGTTGCTGGGTGTCCTGGCAGCTTCCTCCACAGCCTGGGCCAGCTCCACTGACCCCAGACCGCCCTGCGACCAGTGATGACATGGCACGGCATCAAACGCTCCGCACTCTTTTGCAATCTGACACACGAGGTCGATCTCTGCCTGGGTGTCTGTCCTGAAAGAGTCGGCAAAGGAAACAGAGGTGAGGCAGCCTCAACAATGAAAATACACTACTGTAGTGGAAAAGTGGAAAATGTGAGTCGTGCTAAGCAGCAAAGATGTTGACTTGTGTGAAGAAAATAAGACGTAAACATTAATGGATGTGTTTATCTACTTCTGTACATCTTACTTGAAGACGTTGAGTGCCACCACTACTGGTACTCCAAACAGATGAGTGATCTGGATCTGCTTTCTCAGGTTACTGTGGCAGCCACCAGCAACCAGACCCAGATTCTGTGGAGAGAGGAGACTGGGTTGAGCAAACACAAGGATGTTTCAGGTCAAAGGTCACAACTCGATCTAAATTGGAAAGACCAATAAGATTATACAAATGCTGTCTGTCACTGTGACGGAACAAATCTAAGGTCAGTTTGTTTTTGGATTTCATATAAACTTGCATCCAAATATTCCAGCTTGGTCTAGGCCTTTATATTAATTAGGCTAATTAGAATTTCATTATAACATTTCACGTATAGGTGTGTCTGTGGATTTGCCAAAGTCATATAGTCATTTGTAACTACTGTACCTCATCAATGTACTCCTTAGGAAGAGGCGAACCTGCCGATACCTGAAAACACACGGAGACAAACATGAATACACATGGTTCACTTTATTGGATTCAAATAGAAAAATATGTTTAACAGGTTTCTGAAGTTATTAGATTTCACAGACGCAACTAAATCTAATGGCACGACACCATAAGAGACGAGGCGTCACAAAGACTGGAAACTATGGTGAAAACAGGCTGTTATGTTGTTATGTGCTGTGGAACATTTTATTAGCAGGTTACTGCTGATGTGTTTGTGGTAGGTGTGTACAGAACATTGTCACATGAAAGTCAATGTGATGTTGTGAGAATATGAGTCCATGTATGGATCTGTGCTATTAGATTTAAGAAGAAAGAAAAGCTGTTGTGATGTAACAGGTAGTTGGCTCACGTTTGGACCTCCTCCGTGCATCTTCAGGGCACGGACTGTTGCAACCAGTACCACCACGTTAGGTCGCAAACCTGATGCGCGGCATTTGATGTTGAAGAATTTCTCCATCCCGATGTCGGCTCCAAAACCGGCTTCAGTTACTGAGAGGAGACACAAAGGAAACACACATATAAACACACGGACAGAATGATGTGCACTCTACATCCAATATCTCCATCTGCCTATCAACGGCCAATACACATGTTCTCATTTACACACACACTGTGGGAAAAGTTGTGTTGTGTTTGTGTGTAGGAGGTCTGTTTACAGGAAACATAAAAAGAACAGCTGATCCTTTTTACAGTACATGTAATGTGATTGAAGGACGCCAGGGAAATGTGACCAGGAAGCATGGAACCTGGAAACAGATTAACTGAATGATCATTTGTCAACATGCATGTTTGTGGGTGGACAGACACTATGGTCAATTCATACTTTATGGACAACAGTTGCAGTCACGTCGTAACAGGAGAAAGATTAGATTAAATTAAAATTGATGAAATTCACTTTAGTACTAGAACAATTACTACATTTATACCTGTGCTCTTGTGAGGAGTATATATAAATGACAGAAATTGTGCAAGTGGCTCAATATTATAACATAATTTTTATGAAATTATCTGTAGAACGTGAGTAAAACTAGTAAAGGGTAAACGTGCATGCTTCCTGTTTTGTGCAACAACCTTGAACAGTCCAGAGAGTACCGGGGGGAGAAGTTGGATGTTGTTACAAATAACAGAGGGGGAAGAGACAAAAGGTTTCAAAATATAACTTCGGCCAATAAAAACACTCGCAAAAATGCTGAAGAGTAGGTTAAGTCAACAGAGTTACATCGACTCCCTCTCACTCACTGTTAAAGACTAGTCGGTTCTTAATAATTTTGTTTTATTGAACATTTAAACAACTCACTTGAATTTGCAGTTGTATGTATTTGTATTTCAGTGGTGTTTTAACTGTAGGTTATTGGTCACATTGAGCCGTCATCTTCACTCAGTTAACACTTCTCTGTAGGTGGATGATTTGTTAGGTGGCTACAGGAAGGCTTTACAGTCTGGGAAATTGAAAAGTAAGTCAATTTCAGGAGGGATCGTCGGATTTACACTGCAGACGGTTAATGATTCATGAATCCCTCACATCTGGCGGTACAAACTCTCCCCTTCCAAGAGCAGCTTGTTTCTGTTTTAAAAGCAAAATTTCAAAGTGACTCGAAAAGCCCCCCTGAACCCCTTCCTCCACATTAATACTAACCGTGATGAAGCATTGCCCCAGAATGTTCAAACACACCCGTCACTGAGTTCAGTGGGAGTTCATATGCTTCGTTTGCCACATGAGGAGATGACAGATATAATGACCTGATGTGAACATCACAAAAAGACATGGTGTCCACAGCATGGGTTTCAATTCTTTTAGTTGTGGTCATGACTGTTCACCACCACACCCAGATGTTATGCTAGGTTTAAAAAAAAAAAAAGAATCCAGGCCATTGATTCCCAACCACTGGGCCTCGGCAGATTAGTGTGCCATGAGAGATCGACAGGTGTACTGTGGAAAATTGTCCAGTGTAACGATAATTGGTCATAAGACTATAATTTAATTATTCATATATTCCTCTTTGTTGGTCTACGAAAATAACAGACAGAACTATGAAATATTCTTATTCTCATCTGTCTTTCTTCAAATGTATCAGTGTTTTGTTCAACTAAAAAACCCAGGTTTCATACTGAGTAGGTGTTGAACAGGAAGATCATTATATTTCATTACATATATTTCTGTGCCTTCTATGTTGGTTGGTGCGCCCAGACTTTTATGAAGCCTTTGCAACTGTGGGATTCTGCAATGTCAAAATGGGTTTATCACTTATTTTGAGTGGTTGTTTCAGCAGAATTGTGTTAAGTCTCAGCATTTCAGCTTGGTTGTTATTCACTATAATGTACTGTTGTGTGAGAATGGGAGTGTTTGCACTTTCCAAGAAAAGAGTTAAGGACAAGGTGGGATGGTGAGGAGATGGGTGGGGGATTGGGGGGGGTACAAGCACCCCAGCTGCTGGATAAGAAAACGAGGGAGGGTGAGTTCCTGGCATACCTTAGAGTCAGGTAACAAAATTGAAGAAGGGAGAGAGAGGGAGGGAAGGAGGGAGAGAGGCAGATGGAAAACTTGCGATGAAGGTTGAGAAGCTTCGCTGTTTCTCCACCTCGTGTTGTGAAACCCTAACCCTCCTCACACATTTGTGAAGCACAGTTTGAGTTTGTGTTGGTGTTATGGTCCTGCCTGTACTTGTTATTGCCCCGAAACACAGAAAAACCTTAAAAACACATACATAAATATGTATGCACTGACGAGTTTAGCGCACGTGTCAAGTGTGCTTGACAGGAACCACAGACCCAGATGCATTCCTATCATAATTCAACTCAACGCAGCTGACAAGGGGCTGCAGGATAGATGGACAGATAAAAGTGGAAATACTCAAGGTGGATTGACGTTGATGGGATTAGGGGGTTTACTTTAAAGCATTCCTGAGGTACTCAAGACGATCAATCTGCTTCCTCTCCTGCCTTCACTACGGTTTCCTAGAAAGTTACGTAGGATCTGTATACTCAGTCAGACAAAAGGTCCACTTGACGCACGGAGGAAAGATTCAGGAGCAGAAGGTCAGGACAGAGGTCAAAACTGTCTGCAACTAATGGCTGTTGGAAACTGAACTTACTAAAAAACGTTGATAGGTTTCGTGTCTATTTTAACTCAAAGTGCGTCTGCAGATTGTGTGTTCTCACCGACAAAGCCGTCCTGTCCCACCAACTTCAAAGCCAGCTTGTCTGCCAGCACTGAGGAGTTGCCATGGGCGATGTTGGCAAAGGGCCCAGCATGGACAAACACCGGAGTACCCTGCAGGAATGAGAGTGGAGCACAAACACACAGGACACATTAGGACCAACTTACTTCAAATGTACTCACAGAATGGGGGGTTAAATAAGGATTAACCAGCTCTTTCACTCAATATTCAACATTTTAACTGCCAAAAATGCAGGATTAATATTGTCAATGAATGTTGGCAGATACCCCGTTCATATACAACACTGGGCACAAGTTAAGAGGCACTCGACTGGCGCCCCGGCCTGCGGCCAACAGGCTTCATTTTTGTGCTGATCTGAATTACTCCCTAAACAGCCGTCCAGAATGCACAACAAGAACACTTGGAGAGAATTCACTGAAGCAGCTGCTAATCATATAGAGTTATGCAAATGGAGCTGTAGTTAATTTACCAGTGTTGAAGAGGACGTGCTTCTTTAAATGTGTGAACATTACAGCCTTTACAAAGGCTTTACAGTAGCTATTTATAATGTGATGAGGAGTCAATGAATGTAACAAGTAGACAATATATTTAATAGAATGATCTCTTTTCTTCATCTCTGTCTAAACTTTCTTCAAATACTGAACTATAATTAATAGAAGGCTACATGAGGCTAGAAGTGGTGGAGATGAAAATAATGCCATTGTTACACCGCCTGCAAATTCCTTGAGAAAGAGGAAGAAGGAAGGATGGGACGGCCTTTTCACAATTTTCTGAGTTTATGTTTGCATACCTCTCCCTCTGCTTGCATAAACAGCCTCCCCTTGGGGAGTAAATCAACCATTTAACAAGGCTCTGACGAAGGCTGCGGCCCAGTCTACTATTTGTCTATGTAAACAGACAATATGTTGTGCAACGGCCTCTAAAACTGCATCGGCACCAGGAGGGAGGAGAGAACGAGGTATAGAGTATAGAGTTGATGGATGAAAACATCCTTTTAGTAATTATTCCGTTGAAAGGAGTACACGCGTCACGCTTTACGTCACATTTCCATGCGTGTTTGCAACTGTTGAACTTTTGCGTCGTCCACCTCACACTTTTCACACTCTCCACATCTGCTGCTGAGGGAAAGTGATTGAAGACGGGGTGACAACAGTGGAAACAAACAGAGGTTTAACATTGTCACCTCAGCATCTGGTCCACTACTGGGAGGATTACATGTGGACTAGGAAGTAAGATGGACAATAACAGGAACATTCACTGCTTCCTTTACATAGGGGTCTTTCATATCATCCATTACAACAGCTGCAGTGAGGTTCCCAGCAAATGTCTTTTGGGAGCCCTGGGACCACAGTCACAGGCCCTACTACTGGGTTTTCCTTAGAATGATGCATGTTGTTATGTGTGAAAGTCCACGTAGACAGGATGTTTGAAAAATGCAAAGAAGTGTGAAAGTCCACGTAGACAGGATGTTGAAAAATGCATAGAACGGCTGGGGTCTGCTTAAGACACAAGTAGATTTCCTCAAAATCCTGATGCATATGGGACGACAAAGCAGTACACGCGAAAAGACAAACACTTTAGCCTACGTATTCCAGCCCATGTCCCTCTGTAATCAAAACACACACAATCAGATGCAATGAGGGCAAAAGGGGCCAGGGGTGGTCATGGCTGCTGGAAATTTCTCATGGAGCTCAGATGCTCGCTGGATCCCAATTCCAGTTTCCTGACCAAAATCACAGGAAACCCACACAGGAAACGGTGTCACACAGCAGGACTGCAACGTTTCCGCCAAAAAAACAACAAAACCTAACACTGCTGAATGCACACGCCTCATGGTATATTGTGTATTAACTTATTTATTTTGTGTGAACTGGAGCCCGTAACGTTAAATATGTTATATTATAAATATGTTTAAAAATACATTTCTATTACTGCAGGATCACATCATTATTACTCAAATAAAAGTTTTAGTGCATCTTTGAGAATCAGTGAGCTCCACTGCCCTCCACTACACTGTTGTAATGATAAACAGCCATGGGAGGAAAGGATCCATCTATCATCCTTTCTTAAAAGCTCTCAGCGGGGCCACTCTCCTTTCTCTGGCTGACAGCAGATTTAGGTTTGGTGTACACTTCCCTATGGGTCTGTGGACTGTCCGTGTATTTAATCTGCCTGATAATTATCACCAGATCCTAAGATGAGCAGGGTAATGATAATTTAACTGTGGGTTTTGTGGTGTGTCTCACCTCCAGGGTCTGCATCAGTGTGGGTTTGATGGCGTCTTTCATGAGGACAGCCAGCGCTCCGCTCACACCCTAAAAACGAAGAAGAAAAGAAGGGTGAGTCATTCATTCATAATTTCAAAATTGTATTAAAAGGTTGCTCTCTGTCCAAATGGGTACCAAATGAAGGAAGTCAAATTTCATCAAAAACACACCACAACATGGATCATATAGACACAGTGACACACCATATCCCCACTGGGTCGGCTCCTTGAGGTGTGGTGGTGTTTTTTGCATTTTGACTAATAGTAACTCTATAGGAGTTCCTCCTGTACAACTCTGAAACAACACAGAGTGTGGTTTTCTCAGACAAACCACAGACAGCTGAGCTTACAGATCTGCATGGGAGCAGAAAAATCTGGCCCACATCTTAATCACTGGTTAGACAGAGATTAGACATACACTTGAAAGAGGGAACCAGAACGCGGGTGGGTTTGGAGCAAAGGGTAACATTTTGTGTGTCAATCTGCCCATTTCTTTTTAAAACAAATTCAGTCTAACTAATGACTTGTTAATTTCAACTCTGATTCAGATTATCAACATCTTATCTAACAATAATTTAATTAACAATTAAAGACTATTTTTGCAACAGAAAACTGCTTCTAAACACTTCATTAGGACACTCTGCCAGGGATATATTGCTTTTCCCACCATCTTACAATAAAGTATGAGGTCATTTCATTAAAAGGATTGAATTTATCTTTACCAGTCAAAAATGCCTAATACAATCTTTCTAGTTATTTTTTAGGTCCAGATTTTGGCACCTAACAATGATAAAGCTGACTGTGAGATAGCCAGGGGTAAAATTCCCACACTGGCCGAATGAAAAGATTACACAGTAACACACACCAGGTCCTCTGTGGTGACGGGCTGCCCAGAGCGGCTGGTCCCCACCACTATACGAGCCAGTCTGTTTTTCATGTCCTCCAGGCTGTCTGCCAGAGCCAGGATGGCCATGATCTCACTGGCCACTGCAATGTCGAACCCAGTCTGGAGTGTGAGAAAGGGTGAGAAACAAATTACACACACACACATATTTTTAAACAATAGTGCAAAGATATGGTACCAATGTAATGTTCTTAAATTCAGCTGTTATTATTATTATTATTACAATTATTAAATTCCCTTATAGTCATTATACACACAGTGTGTATGAAAATGTTATTGAAAATAGTAGGAAAATAAATAGACATGTAAAAAGCACTAGCAGCAAATGTAAAAATACCTTTTTAGATCTTAATTAAACTGCAAGAACATCTCAGTATTACAATTTACCTGAGTACAGTTTGGAAGAACAAACTAATGAAATCACTGCACTTTTACGAGGTGTCATGACAGTTACTTATACAAAGGAATATATTTATGCTTTCATAATAACAGTAATTTAATAGGAGATACACAGTGATCACAGTATAAAGTATGCACTCACACATTTAATTTAAAACATTGACTTCTGACTGGACTTTCTAAACCAATGGAAGAGAAACCGACTCGGGAAGTAAAACCAAATGAAGCTACTGATATGGGGAAACTATAAAGCACTGCTTTACACGTCAAAGAAACATAACCTTAACCACATCAATTCACCAAGGAACATAACATTTTTATTCCCACTGCCAAAGTTAACACCCTGGGGGGCTATAGTATATCGAGCTCTAGGAGAGGATGAGTGGGTGGGAGGGGGCTGCAAAGGAATGAAAAGTGTGCTGAAGCGATGCTGGTAAATGTGAACACGTGTGTGTCGTTTTTCTCCTTTTTTAAACATTTGCTTTCGCTTATTCCTGCTTGCCTCAAATTAAGGTGAAGTGTTTGTTTACTGGATTTAATTTAGCAGTCACTGCTGCAGATACACATCTGGGGTTCATTATGGTCAGAGGAAAGACAAATAGAGGCCGGCATGTCTCTGTGTGAATCCTAAAGTTTTTGGACACTATATCATATTGTTTTTCTACATGCCTGTGCGGTGGGAACCCTGCTGTGACACCACTAAAACTCTATAATGTTGAACTCTGGGTTTTTAATCTTGTGGATGCCCAAGTCCAAAATACACAGAACCCAAGAAAATAAATATTTTTGAAAAGAACGTTCAGGATTATAACGGGTTCATACTTCTCTCATCTGTCCCTTCTCGGTGCTGGCCTGGCCAACTGTGATCTTCCTCAAGAAACGGTCGTTTGTGTCAAGAACTGTAAAACACAAGTTGTGAAAACATCAGTACTGGTCAACATTAGTAATAGAGTAAAAAACAACTTAATTATCATTGGTATAAAGTTATTGAAAAAAATATTGCCCTAACACACTCCAAATATGTTGGAGATAAAAGTGTACTTCATGCAAATTCTTATTCTCTAAACTACTGATTTATTTTGTGTTGTCTATAAGATTGTGTTTGACTTTTCTCAAATTGGGGTTTCCAAACTGTAACTTATATTGCACAAAAGGCATAAAGAGAAATTCAAGAACCTTAAGTACTTGTAATCATCAAGTATAAAAAGAAAAATGTTTTAGTCACGCAGTCAGTAGGTTTTGACACATGCACAGCAACTTGGCCAGGGGAGATTTTCTGCTCGAAACTTCATTAATCAGCACTTGGCCATTTCACTTTGAAAGTGTCAAAACCATTTCATTCTGCTGTTACGACCAGAGAAAAAAAAAGCCACACCAGTCGATCATTACTTTTTCTGCTGGTTTGATGTAATATGCAGAACAATGAAAAGACACAGGGTGTTTTCTTGAACACGCACAGTCGCCATCTCACACACACACACACACACACACACACACACACACAGCACTAAAAGGTAAATGTGTTTTTAATCTCCGGGTTATGTCTCGTAAGAATACTCCACTCTCTGGAGCTGGAGTAAATACCACATCAGTCATAGTATTACCCTCTGCCTAGCAGATTTTTCTAACAACTTTGAAGCAGCGCAGCTACGACTGAATGATCCTCTGGCTGATAACTTCAGCCCTCCAGCAGAAGATGCTAATTCAATGGGATGGAGGCAGTGTCGTATGACCGTTCCAGAGAAAACATCTACGCTATGTGGCTGTTTGCATATGAATGCACTTGTGAAGTTGATACTGCCAAATCTCTACTGTAAAAACAGAAAGGCAAGACGTTGAATGGGCAGCGTTCACATGTGCAAGTTTCAAAGTGCAATTTTACACCAGATGTATGCAGAAAGAACTAAATAAGTAGAAGGTTGACTGTAAAGATGAGTGACAACCAAGGAGAGAGAATGGAATTTCAGTTGTTTTTCAATTCTCCAGCTGTATTTTGTCTTCAACAGTGTTAATATGGTCAACTAATAGTTTTTGTCAAAGACCTTGTCAACAACCTTCCTCTCTTTAGAAGAAGACTATGTCTTGGATACATCTGTAAAAACCAGTCAGGAAGTCATGAGCCTAAGTGAATACAAACGGTATACAAATAGGGCAAGAGCCGATCAGAGTTATGGGCATTTTCTATAAGGTGGGAAATTATACATCAGTGCTTTGGTACAGAGAAAAGAGACTTAGACTGAATGCAAATTAACTCTGGCCTCCACTCATTTTCCCTTCAGCTCATGTCAGTACGAGTGACTACCTCTCTGCCAGGTGATTTTCGAAGGGTCAAGATCAAGGCGGACAAAGGCGCTAACTTCCTCCGGTGTTAAAGAAGCTGGCTCCGTTTTCTTGATGCCAAGACGCTGCAGTTGCAAAGAGATGAAGACACTGAGAAATGCTCAGGTTTGGATTTTACACATCTGCTTGGATTTTACACATCTTCTTTGAATATGCAAACTTTAGAGTGTGACATTTTGAGGTACAATACAAATATTAGTAATTATCTCACTCAGTCCATTAGAACACCTTGTAATCCAAACATACGGTAAGCAGAAACAACCACTTTCAGGCTGAAAGGGTTCACTTGGAAATTATGGTTCTCTAACTCCATCCATTAAGACCAATAAATATTTTACAGTTCTTTTAACTTCTCCTTCCACAGACATTCATCAAACAGAGCTGACAAACACTGGGGTTACTCCAGTTGAATTTCACACCCCCAGAACATTTACCGTAAGTATTTTACTTAAGACTTGATGGAAAGGAATCTTTAAGAACAGATAAGACATTTGTTGGGCTGTAACCAAGATGAAGTGTAGGAGAGTGAAAAACAGGCTCAATAGAGCCCTCTAGTGGACATGGATATATGTTAAAATAGATGTGGGTGCAGGCCACATCTGGACTTACATGTAACCTGGAGATCTGAATGGGTGAAAACTTTCTCACTCCATTCACTGTCGGGACAAGTCGATAAAACAGCGCCTACAAGGGGAGGAAAAAGAAAATGTAATTTATTCAGAGCATTCCTTTTGAAATGTTTTCTTGAACTGAAAATGAACATTCTGTTAAAAAAATAATGCCCAGAATTTAAGAAGTAGGCAACGTATTGTGTGATATGCAATGTAAAAAAAAAACGAAAAGCAGAGCTTCCCACTTAGAGTACAAGAACAAAACAGGATAAATTATTGATGTGATAAATTAATTTCTTCATTATGTCGTTAGCTGACGGAATGATATTGATTCAAGTTTATTATTATACTGTATTTGTACACAGTGTAAAACACATCTTAAGCATAGTCAGTGTCATTACCTTGTCCGACTGTGTCGTCTCGTGAAACATCCTGGCATCAATGGCTGCTGCAACCAGGTTGTTGGCAGCAGTGATGGCATGGATGTCACCGGTCAGGTGGAGGTTAAACTGGAGGCCGACAGGCAAGGAGAGATGGAGAAAAAAAGAAAGCTTTGGAGGAGACCATACATCTCTAAATGCCACCTTGTTTGCAGAACAGAATGTAAAGAATCAGGAATGCTGAGCTCATAAATTTGTTGTAAGGTATCAAAACATTTTACATTTTTAGAGAAAAAAAAACTTTAAAAAGCAAGCACAAAAGATTTATATAAACCATTTTTGTACCGGAGCATGAGCACCACCTGCAGGAGGGCGTGGCAAGGAAGATGGTTCAAGATTATACAAATTCACCAGGTTGTTGCATACTTTCTTTTAACAAAAACAAAATGTCTATTATGAGGTCAGAATGTACAAGACCTTTGACCACCAGAGTGGGTTGACCTCATTAGGAGTTCAAGTTGATGTTTCAGATGCAATGAGTTACCTTTACGGCATGCCTTACAAAATGAGTTCATGAGGGCAATAGGTTCCCATAACCTTGACCTCTGACCTCTGAGATCTAATAAGTAATGTTTCTGAATCTGCACACACCTGCAATGGTCTGACCTCAGCTGACATTTACTGATACACTAATGTCACAGGAATGAAACAGACTTTCCAAAAGAAAAGTCTTCTCATGGTTTTGACTTTGTCTTATTTGTCTTTAAGAAATGATGACTTGTATTCTCTCTGCTTGGCCTAAAACCGCAGATTTACAATAAGAAAAACATCATTTGTTGCAGTACGGCAGTGAGATGATTAAGAGGTAAAAGCAAAGTGATGTTTTTCTACAATGAGTGTCGACTACAACAATGTAACTTTGAACCTTTTCTCCCTTTTCTCCCTAAATCTACACCCACTGCCCCCTCCCTCTCTGTTTGCAGTCAAAGACAATGTTGTGCCACAGCTCCAGGGGTGAGGTCTGTGCACATGTGAGTGTTTTGTGGGAGTCTCTGCACATCTCAAGTCTTTGATGCAAGTCCTGCTCCTGGTGGGAGCACCATGAATCTGTCTGTGTCTCACCTCCTCCATGGGAATGACCTGGGCATATCCCCCTCCTGCAGCTCCCCCTAGGCACAGAGACGTACAAGCACAGTCAGAGGCAGACAATAGGACAGAGAAGGTACAAAGGAGGTATGCTGAGAGGTGGACTCTGAGTGAACCATTTCACTCCAACATTAAATGCAGCCGGGTATGTAAACTGGCTTCACACTGATAACGACAGCCAATCACTCTGTTTCTGCTACATTCCTAACCGCTGCTTTGGGCGGCTCATCCAAAACTTCCTTTGTGTGTTCAACAGAAAACATAACAAAAGCTGAAAGTTTCCATCCAAAACAAACACGAGCTGTTTTAAACAGCTGGATGTCTTTTTCAATTTCCTTCTAGATTTTGTTTCATTTTTTAATACTATCTCTAACAAGGAGATCTAGATAAAGACAACACTATAAAACTTGTTATCATTAGCTAAAACATTCTTAGATTATGTTACAGTGGGGTCAAGAGGAAGGCAGAGAGCACGGAAAGGTGAACACAAAGGCCTGGGACCATGATAAAAGAATAATCATAGCTGACCTTTAACCCCAAAGGTGGGTCCCTGGGAGGGCTGTCGGAGACAGGCGAAGGAGTTGAGCCTAAGATGGGCCGACAGGGCCTGGACCAGACCAATGGTCACTGTGCTTTTTCCTTCACCAAGTGGAGTGGGGGTTATTCTAGACAATGAAATGTTCACATTATTGAGGAATAATCAGGGTGTAAACATAGAACTTTATAACCAAAAATACTGTGTGGATAAACGCATAAAGAAGCCAGTGTAAATGTGATACTTTGATGACAATCTAAATAAGAACTCTGTACTTATGTTGGTCACACTTACCCTGCAACCAGTATATATTTTCCATCGGGCTGTGTTTGAAGGCGGTCTAGTACGGAAAGTTGGACCTTGGCTTTGTTTCTGCCGTAGGCTTCAAGCTCCTCCGGCAGCAAACCAATCTCCTCAGCCAATTGATTCACTGGTTTGGGCACCTGAGCTCTGGAGATTTCTATATCTCTACCAATACAGAAAAGTGAAATTCTTCATAAAACACACATGTAAATATACTTTTATTCATTTATATGCATTTACATATTTTTAATATGTATATACCAATGTCATTGTGTACATGTAAATACACACACATATAAAATATACATTTACAAATATACACATGCATATATATATGTGTGTATATATATATATATATATAATTATACTACTATACATATATATGGTGTGTAATGAAGGTGAAATACAAACCAGTATGAAACAATAATGCATTACAAATAGTGTTGTGTACCTTGGTACAGGTGTGAGTGGCTGTAGTGCCAGGCGGCGTAAACTCCAGGGTCGGTACTGCTTCTCCTGGATCCACCGACTGCAGCTGTGCACCACATTCTAAAAAGGTAAAAAAAAAGAGTTAGTTGAACACAGATTAAATAAATAAAATAAACAGGGACATAAACTAGATGGCAGCAGAGAGATGCACCTGTGTTCTGTACACTGCTGTGAGGTACGACAATTCAGCCTTAGAGAAAGTGTCGATTGCACCATCACCTGGGGTGAAAAAAATACTGTTAAACACTTCAGGTTTTTGGTTTTAATCTCAATGCAGTCGGGGATATCAGCAACAAAGAAACATGAATTATTACACAGTTTCTGTGCAGCTAGGAAGTTTATAATTAAGATCAAATTTATTATTATAACATTACAGCTGTGGGAATGCAATATAATTAAGAAGTACCTGGCTCCAGAGTGGACTCGCAGCAAATAACAGAAGCATCTGGCTTAAACCAGGTGGGTGGGACAATCCTACTTCCCACTCCAGATAAGACCACAGCATCAGCCTGCATCACCTTATATGGAAAAAGTAATATATATTTTTAAGAACCTAACAATGTTTTTAAGAAAGAAAATTGACTTCACTAAACAAATTATTTCATATTAAATTAAAAATGTAGATTAATATACACAGTAGTCACCAACAAATGAATTGGAAAAATGCTACAGATAATTTGTATACTGAGGAGGCG
This sequence comes from Cynoglossus semilaevis, assembly GCF_000523025.1. NCBI lineage: Eukaryota > Metazoa > Chordata > Actinopteri > Pleuronectiformes > Cynoglossidae > Cynoglossus > Cynoglossus semilaevis. The sequence continues at coordinate 9,759,778 of NC_024313.1, read as the reverse complement.
CTTATAACCACTGCAAACGCTGTTCCTTTTTCTTTTCATTGACGACACTGACCCCTTGTGCTTCCGTAGTGTTACTGCGCTGACTTTATAATTAAATGACGAAGCAAGTAGTTGTGTTTTAAGGATACAAGAGATGTTGTAATTAAGTTGTAGAATGAAAAGCATGCATTCGTTAGGTGAGAAAATAATGGTAACGAGAAAAATACTGAAAACAGACAACTTGTACATGCTAAAACTGGAATAAAAGCTCACAGGTATTAGTGTTAAAGTCAAAGTAATAATACAAGTAAACCAAACCTGACTCTGAAGGCTCCTGGAGCACCATGCAATCTTGACAGCAGTCATTCCATTTTTCTCTATCAGACTCTGCAGAGCACAGTCAAAGGGTCCGCCCTCTCCAACCAACAAGACCGTCTTACCTTTCAGAGGTGCATCTGCAGAAACCATTGGATTTAACGTTAGTACATGTATTAGAGCTAATCATTAAAATAATTTTCATGAAGAAGTAACGTGCGATATTTAGGAAAGTAGATTTATCTCAATTAATCATGATTAATCATCATATAATTAGTCCTAACAGAAATTAGACAGGATCTGACTGAATTGTTCCATTAACATTAACGAAAATGTTCTATGTCTTATGAAGATCATTTCAGATGATAAATTGTTTTTAACAAAATGTTTTAAATAAAATTCTAGTATGTCTACAAACTTAATCTGTACACAAAACATCTTTGAATAAATATTGCTGCATGGGATTTCATGACAGCGTCATAATCCTTTCTCCTTAAGAGAAAGAAAATGATCATGTGCACAAAATAATAATGACTATACTAATGCACTTGAAAAAACACAAGTTTTAACTAATATAATTGAAAAGTCCTTTAGCTACGCAAGGTGTTTTTAGTATTTACAGTAT
>NC_024313.1:9734924-9758807 GCF_000523025.1 Cynoglossus semilaevis | reverse complement strand
GTGAGACAAAGCCTCTGCTCAAGTCTCCACGAACCAGGCGCCCCAAATTTAGATCTGTTATGCTGTGGCAGAAATTATTTTTTAGTTATTGGCTAAGCCTAGAACTGCAGTTAACATAATTAATCCTAGTGCTAATTTGGCTGGTCAGTATCACCGTGAGGGCCCATATTAGATTAGATTCTACAAGAAAGGGTCAATTTTTCTTCCATTCTGACAGACATGCGTTACTGATTAACTCAGTTCAGTAGAATTTGTAACTCACATTAAATATGCTTAATAATATTCTGTCTTTTTCTACATGAAATCTTAAAAGATACTGTGGCAATCTATTCCAGACTAAGTTAACTGTTTTACCCATCTACGTCCTTCTCAGGTTTCAGGGTGTCAAGCACACGACTTGTGAGTGAAGCCGGGGGAAGGTGGAGGTAGATGCCGTGCACCCTGGGGTCCTCATTAAGTTTCAACACTTCCTCTATGACCTGAAGACAGAGGGTTGGTAAAATACATCATTAAAATATTACCAAAAAACATTTAACAAATGCAGAAGTAAATCCACAAAAAACTTTTTTAGCTTTAAACCACTTAAAAACTATTAAATTCATCGAAAGAGTGCTGCTGAGTAAAGGGGTGGGGGGGGCATGAATTCCTCCTGGGAGTGGACAAATGGGGGAAGGAGTGGTACTAATGTAAAGCAGGAGACGAATAGAGCGGCAGAGTCGTCCCAGGTCACAGTGATGTAAATCATCCACTGTCAGCTGAGTCAAGCCTCTCGGTCATTCCCAAAGGCTTTCTTTTAGCTCGTATCAACAGTCAACTGCTGAAGACAAAAAAGCCTCCAGCTGTGAGGGCAATGCCCAACACTCTGTTACATGTAGAACATGATCTAAGGAGCACTGGTTTGGAAACACTCAGGAAAAGGAGTCAGTAATGATTTATAGATGTGGAAAATTTGAAAAGTTACAACAAGTACATTTCACAGCACCTACATGTTTACCTGTGTTATTAACAAACCACCACAGGGTGGAGCATCACATGCACTGACATGACAAACAGCTGAAAAACCAGTTTTCACAAAATAAATGTTTAGACAGGAGAGGATAAGAATGTCACTGATATCTTACCTCGTCCTCGCTGCAGTCCTCTGCCAGGCAAATTTGAGTGATGTTCAAACCAAACTGTGTGGAAACAGTACCAAACAAATTATTATCAAAAATTACACTTTTTAGGAAAATAAATATATTACACAGGAGAAACAGAATAGTGAGAAAAAAAACAAAATACCTTTTCTGCCATTTTCTTATTGATCTCCAATAGCTTGTCTTCTTCCCCTGCCTTGGAGATAAAACATATTGCCACATTAAAAAAAAACACACTCTCTAAATATTTGAACACAGGTCTAACAGCTCAAGAAAAAAAAAAAAAAACACACTCCCTAAATATTTGAACACAGGTCTAACATTTAACCTAAAGGGTAAATGCAAACATTTACAAGGGTGACACAGCAGTCAGTTTCACAGTAAACATCATTTAAATGTGTTTTGTTCTTAGGGACAAGATCAAAGACTAGAGAATACACTCAGCTGAAAAGAATACTGTGTTACAGACATAGACAAGCAACTCAACACATACCTGTATAATGGCTAACATGGGTTGGACAGAGCGACTTCTCCTCTGCAGAGCCAACATGGCCTCATTGGTGCTCTCAACTGCTTTCCTGTCAGAGATTGAAACAGTTTAGTATGAATGTGAATACATTTTTAATACCATTTTGTTATCTCCACATTTTCTGTAGGAATGAATTGGGTTGCTATTGGAAAACTCTCTTTACTTTTTTCTTTTACAGACAATATTAAATTCAGAAGAAAACATGAATACATTTTTTTAAACTTGTCATGTAAAATCAACACTATTCTTTATTGTTGTGACTCCAATTCTGCCTTCAGTTTCTCCAGTCAAAAATCTGGAGCATTCACTACTAATAAAATGAAGACACACATTTGTTTTATATATAATCTTTATTTTCAGTTGTGACAGTACATCAACATAGCAGTATAGTCTTCAGCAAGTTAACTGTAGACAATAATGTACATTTGGGACATTACACTGGTTTTACATTAAGAACACATGCAATGTTGACATAAATTGACAATGTTATAGTATATGGTATTAACAACAGTATAAGTAAGGTATCCCTGAAAAAACGGCCTCTGTTAATGACTGACCCAAAACCAATTCTCCACTCAGTAATTCATGGATTTCCTCCCAGTGTTTGGAAAAACTGGGCGACTCACTCCAAGATGTCCTCGTTCAGTGAAAGAGGCCGTTTACACTTTAGGTGCACCACAGGGTAATAACCGTGTTAATTAACGTTTCAGCATCACTTCTAAACGTTCTCATCTGTGGATACGAGCACATTGGGCATAGACTGCCTGGTAACCAGACAGGGAAGTTACATCAGCAGCCTGAAACCCACTGATGAATCAAGCGCACGTGAAAAACTGGCGACTTTCCAATAAAGCCTTAAAGTCGGTAAAAGTATCGGAAGTAACAGTTAACCTCTTTAAGCTACCACTTCTTCAAAAAATACATTAATAAAGCATAGCAAATGACGTAAAGCAATCTAATGGTTTTGGTTTGTTTATTTAAAAAACAAAATTTAATAAATTATGTTTGGTCTTACTTCAGAACTGTGTCACAGTCCAAATCATCATCCTTCCAGAACTTTATCCCGGAGTTGACCGCTATTTTCGGACTGGGACCGCCGCTGGTGGAGGTGCTGGCTTCCCGGAAAACTAACCGGTATTTGGCACCAGTGGCCAGCAAGCATCTTCGCGACACACCGCTGACTCTGCTTCCTGGATGTATCCTTATACTGCCATAGGCACTACGGAGCAACGAGAGCTTCATATTATTTTAGCTTGTGTCAGGATCAGATCAGACTTTCTGTATATTCTTGAGGTAGTGATCGGTGGCTCCAACCTCCTGCGGGAGGGACAATAAGAAAGTTGTGATGGTGGCGGATGTCCAGGTCAGCGGAGGTACGGTGTGTTCTGGGACTGTTGGAAATGTAAGCACTGTGCGTCGCGCGCAGTTTTTATCGACACCTTTTACAGACAACTTTTTGGTTTTAATCGCATTCGTCTGGTTTAAAACATTATTGTTTTTTAAAAATGATTCAAAAACCAAAGTGACTGAATGGAGTGGGTGCTTTGGTAATTAAGAAAACCACACTACTTTTAATAGTAGAACGTAAAAATCCGTGGAACACATGAATGCAGCAAGTTTACAAATACTGGCTGGTCAAATAGGTTCATAGAATTTGACCTACATTCATTTTTGGACGATTTAGCTGTTTTTATTTTCGCACACATTAACTCAATAGGTTATGCGCGTATGGTAACTTTTGTAGAATATTTTATTATTTTATTTGTAGTACTAATTTTTTTTTGTTTTATTGTTTGATTGTATTTGTGTGTAATCTTTCGTAAGTTTCTTCTTTGTTTGTCTTATCAGACGTATCAGACGAACGTCTGATAAACTGTCTAAGGCTTACTAAAGAAAATCTGAAACCCGGCTGGAAGTGTAAAGTTGAGAGAAGCCCTCAGAGGTCAAAGGATCAAGGGTCATAGAATGTGCTGACAAATGTGCAGCGTAACATTCTGGGAGCAGAGTTTCTGCTTGACCAGTCCAACACGTGAGCAAGGGTTTGTATTTGTAGAAGGAGCTTCTAAATTATTAAAAGCAAACAAACGTATATTGGACATACAATCAGAGTAGTTAATTCATAGCAAGTTTACAGTTAATAATTACAATAGAAGTATTGAATCACATAAAGACTTTTAACTAACTGCAGTTGCAAAATAAAGTGTAACTGAATGGCATGTAAATATAAATCGTTATTCCGCACACATACAGTATGTATGTATAAAACATGCCTATTTTTAGACGTATTGTTAGCATCTTCTGGTGGTCAAGTTAGGTATTGTGGTTTTATATAGTAAAAATAAAGAAGGTGATATAATAGAAGGGGAAAGAGGTATGTTTTGGTTGCATACAAAGCAAAAATAATTTAATTGGACTGTATTCACAGAAGCAAAGCGTCAGTAAATAATTTATTACATTTTGGAGAACAGACAAATCCACTTAGCGTTGATCGTGTGCCTTCAAAACCACACGGTGGTAGTTGAACCAGTTGGGCGTGGCTAATGAATTCATGACGTCATTTCCCCTCGTCATTTTCATCACCACCAGGTATCGTCACCATTGAAACTCTTACTGTTTATTCAAACATTTTGTTTTTGATTGATAGTTACGGCTTACAAAACACAATGAGTAAATACTTTATATAAATAAAATCCAGCATGTGTTACAATAGGAAAATATAAAATACAAATTATTGAAACATCAAAGAAATTACCACAAAGTTCAAGGCCTGGCTAAAACAGTTAATGGTCAAATTTAGTTGAATTAACTTTAGTTAAACTAACTAACAAACTACAGAAACACATTTATTGTTTCATTTAAATTCCGACAGATTGAAGGTTAAAAAAAAGTACAATTTTGTTTTCTACAGCGACATCGTTTTTGTCTTTTTTGTTGTTGTTTTTGTCTACATTTAACATGAAATCACTTGAATGTTATTCTTTGAAGATAATCACGTATGTCGTGCAAGTTTAAATTAGGCTTTTACGCACGCACATCATCTTTTTACTACTGACGCACCGGAGACACATCGTCGGTGCGAGGCCAAACTGACCGGGCCTCATTCCTGAAGTCACATCATGATGACATTCACGTGGCAGTGGCACAACCCCGTCACCTCCAACAAAACCACCGTACGACTTTACTTCTCTGCTCTAAAGATAGCCGAAACTGCGCCCTTTGTTTTCGCTCCCAGTCCGGAGCAGTCGACCTCAAATCTGGTGATGGTGCTGTGGCACCGTGCAGTGGACAGCACACACTGAAGGACAGCGTTTGATTGTTGTGGACACCAGAACCAGAAAGGTAAAAAAAAGAATACTTGCTCTTTACATTTGATTAAGTTAAAGAAAATATTATTTTAGTTATTCACCTTTTTTTTTCAATTTTGCTTGAAGCTTTTGAATGATTTTTATCAAGTTATGGATGGACAGATCATATTTATGTAATTTGTTAAATTTGCCAAATTTACAATCGCTAAAATATAATATTAGACAAAGCAGCTGCAGATGTTTAGAGGTTAGGTTCTGGGATAGTTTTTTTTGTATTCGTATGACTGTCACATTAAAGTCTGGTTTGTCAGAATAAATCATTCTGATTATTAAATCCAGTTCATTTCAACATGCTAAATTAACTGCAGACCCCCTCCAGATATTTACATTTTTACATTTGATTTAAACCATAAAAGAAAACTTAATTCCTCAAGATAAGACAAAAATTTACATTTTTACATTTGATTTAAACCTAAAAAGAAAACTCAATTCCTCAAGATAAGACAAAATCCAATCTCCCATGAAATGTGTTCAGGTGCTTGATGTAACATTGAAAATACTTTTATTTTTAATTAAAAAGTTTGTAATGTGCACTATTAGCCACACTTTATGGAACGAATGTGTGAGAAAAGACGTCAGACAAATCATAAGTTAAAGGAAACTAGTTTGGTGAGCAGCAACACCTCACAGTGTTCTTTGAAGAACCTGTTGGGCCGGTGATGGTTACTGGGTGGTTCGACACTAAAGGAAGAAGGAAAACATTGTCATTGTCTCCTAAACGAAGGAATGTATGTGTTTAAACATGTCATTTGTAGATACATTAGCAGCATTTCTGACTTGGTTGTGGTGCCACACTCCTGTACCTAATCCATTCCTTTGACCTGTTCTCAGCCTTCACCATGAGGGACAGACTCAGCCACCTACAGGAAGTGTCCAGTGGACCTATGGAGCAGATGGAGTATGCAGAGTCTACGTCCGACTCTCTTAGTAATGTGGACCTGGAGGAGGACGAACTGCAACATGAGGCTGTTGTTTATGACAACAGCCCCGCTCTGACAGAAATCTTCTCCCAATCACAAGACATCCACAAGGAGGTCCAACTCATCCGTCTGGAGGTTAAAAGGCTACGCGAGCAGAACTCTCGTATGTTCCACGGCGCAACCACAATGAGCACCATCAAAAGAGACTCAAACGCCATTGGGGCCGATATAAAATCCCGGGCTGAGAATGTTTTAGGCCAGCTGCGAGACATGGACAGCACGGCCCACAAGTTAGAGGAAACGCACGGTTCCAATTCCCCCGTCACACGTATTGCTAGAACCCAGTTTGCTTGCCTCAGTAATGGTTTCCGTGACGCCATGTTTGACTATAATGAAACTGAGATGACCCACAGGGAGAACTGTAAAATCCAGATCCAAAGGCAGATGGAGATAGTGGGGCGAGAGGTGAGCGGGGAGGAGGTGGAGGAGATGATTGAGGCTGGCCAGTGGAACATCTTTACTGACAACATTGTGACTGAAGGTAAAACTGCCAAGTCGGCTCTCACGCAGATTGAGAAACGTCACCAAGAGTTGTTGGATCTGGAGAGCCGTATCAAAGGCATACATGAGATTTTCCTGGACATAGCGCTGCTGGTGGAGGAGCAGGGGTCCATGCTGACCTCCATCCAAACCAACGTTCAGAAAACAGATGAATACATACAGGATTGTCTGGTCAAACTGGGCAGAGCCAAGCGTCATGACAAGAACAACCCATTCAGGAAGATGTTTTGCAGCTGTTTCCCATGTGTTGATTAAAAAAACAGACAAAGTTGAAGGGTTGAAGAATGTGCTCCAGTTTAATATGTAATATTTAATGATGTATTTAAGACAAGTATCTTTCTGTAAAGAACCTCCAAATAAATTGATGAAACTATGGAACGGTGTGACATGTTTTAACTGCATTTTTTTTTTTTTGGAGGGGTTTGCAAAAACAAAAATGTCCATGGAATATCTTTATAAAGTTGTCCAAAAATATTGTGAACTTATATAAAAAATTCAGAAAGTTTCATGAAAATATGTATTTCACTGCCTTGTATATTCACAATAAAAAAGCCACACAGTACAAGAGGAAAAACCCTTTTCTACAACTGTGTCCTTGTCTACCATGTTGGAGAAGTAGCCAACCATTTTAGGATACGTATCACCCTTTCTATGAAAATCAGAACACCAGGATATGTATGAGAAAAATGGGAGTAATTGTATTTTTTACATTGAAGGTTTAATGTTACCAGCTATCTAAAATAAAAGATTACGTTGAGATAATATAATGTTAATTGCATTTTTAATCAAGCATTTTCGTAAAAGTAAAGTTAAATCAATGTGTCCTCTGTTCTGTCATATTTGATCACGTGTTGACTTTAGGGTGCATTGTGTGATTTTTTAAAAACTACTAAATATAACAGAAATTAAAATGCAATACATAAAATAAATGTTTTGTCTTCTGGCATGTATGCATGATAAAATCGTCCACACAACGTCATTCGGAATGTGTGTTAGTCAATGAAGTTTATTCGTAGACATACTTCCTGTGCTGCAAACATTCCGCAGCTGCACCTCTTTTGCTTTCACTGTTAGATACAAGCGGGAGATGCATGTGGCAGTAGACTTCGCTGGCGAATCCTATCAGATAAGTTACCATGAGGTTTATTTATTTCTTAATAATAAGCAGTGGTACATTCTTCTAAAGTTGCACAATTACGATGTGCAACTAATGACGACCGGAAGTCGTTACGTTAGCTAAACTAATGACAGTTGGCGGCAGTTGAATTACCATGTCCCGATCGATCCTGCTTAAAAAGCTATGTTGTTGTTAGCGTTTTAGCTGCACCGTTGATAGAAATCAGAACAAAAACGTGATATAAGTGCTCTTATCTTTAAAAAACAGAGTACCGTCGGTACTGAACGTCAACCAGGATGGCCGAGTGGTTAAGGCGTTGGACTTAAGATCCAATGGACATATGTCCGCGTGGGTTCGAACCCCACTCCTGGTAATTCTTTTGAACATTGTATCGTTTCTCAATAAATATTCCTCACAGATAAAATGACATGTATTTGCTCTGTAAAGGAGGAATTAAGCAATGCAACTCACATTTATTTTCATTGCTCATTATGAACAATCAAGCTCAATAAGCTTTCGTTGCCTAAACATTTACAATGTGTTGCTGTCCCCATATCACAATTTTTATACAAAAAAAATCACCAAATTATTATAATTATTGTTATTGTTGTTCTTCTTTTTCTCCCGCACACCGCGAATGCTGCGTTTATCTGTCATGATGATTGCCGAACACTTGTAGCGTGCAGCTGGTTGTGCTGGCCAGTAGACGGCGATATTCTGTGGAAAATAATAGCATTTGCTATTATTAAGGTTTATTTTACATAAAACCTGACAAAATAACCTGACAAACCTGACACAAATTTAATAAATTTAAACAAAGTGACAACATATTAATATTATTGTGTTGGGCCACGTCTAGTTATTTTTTGTGTTATTGCCAACAATCTGAAAGGACTGTTCCGTGCTCTTCTGTGCATTATCGGTCGGTAGGTTTTAGTTCGATTCTTTTACTGGTAGCTTGCAAGTGAAGCGTTGTAGTACAATAAAGGCTGAGCTTCAAATTCACAACTTTGATGTAGTTGCACTTTTTGGACAGAAGAGGGCACCGAAAGCCCTTATTAAGGTCTATTGAACACCCACACATGCGCCTCTGTAAAAGTAATATTAAAGGAGTGCTGCCAAATGACTCGCCGATCTTTGGTCATGGCCATCTCATGGAAAATGTTGTAAACAGAAACAAAATGGAAAATTATATTTATTTATTTTTTCAACAAAATTTCTGGATCAAAGCCCTGAAAAAGCTGATTTTCTCATTTTATGCATAATTGTCAGTAAATATGGTCGTGCATGTCCACATTAGAGTTCCTGAGTTCATTACCTCTTCTATATTATCCACCAAACAAATAAACTGTCACTTGATAGGCGTCTGAAGCCAAAGAGAGCACTAATTTGTGAAACTGAGCTTTGTGTATGAGCTGTGTAAGAAAGCATCCACAAAAGAAGACTGACAACTGAGACGAGGGAGGGTTTAAGGATGAACGCTTACAATAGAAGATCAACATCTCTGCATCCACAAGGGCCCTGAGATGCCTCCCAAAAAGCCTGCATCTTTTATTCAGTGGACTTAGATCCAGGAAAGAGTTCTTTTTGTAGGTCAACATGTCTAAAGACCATGATACCATTGTACAATTAATCTGAAGACATTGATGTTTATAATTTCTGCTGATTTTATTTCTATGTATGGCTGCATTTACATGATTAAGTGTTCTATTTAATAATCATGTTGATGAAAACTACCGCAATAAATAAAACATTAAAAAAACACTTGCCTTGAAACTATTATTTGTATCGTTAAAATAATTTTGTTCCCATCAAAATGAGAACATTGCATTTCAATTAAATCTGATGTGGTACACCTTAAACTTAAAATTAAATCTGATGTGGTACACCTTAAACTCTTTTTATTTTAATGATGTTTGTGAAAGCAAATTTGCTGTCTATGGTGTTTTACAAAAAGCAAATTTGCTGTCTATGGTGTTTTTGTTTTGTTTAACCAAATATTCCCCCTTAATTTCCACTTAAGTTGCCAGGAACCACTTGACTAAATATAATGGTGTTGCCTTAAAAGTGGAAATGTTTGAAAAGGCGCCATGTACGTGAACACTACAGTTCAGTAAATTCAACCATCAGAGTTTAGTGTTTTATTTTGTTTCCCTTTGGGAATCGCTTGGTTACGTCACGTGACGTTCACCGCGCCATGTTTCCATGTCCGCGTCAGGAAAACTTTTACAGCCAGAGGCAACAGAGCGAGTCTGGCGTTAAGTTAGCTCGAGTTGACATTATACATCCGTAAAAGGCATTTACAAATAAACAGCCGTTAAGGCTTTCTGTCGTAGGCAAGTATATGTCAGCATTAATGTAGTACGTTTCTAGAGCTTAATGAATAAAATGTCTATAGCAATTAGTATCAATTGTTTCTGTTACTCCTGGTAGTCCAAACGATTAACAAGTTTTACTTATACAGTCCAATGCTTTTATTTTGAAAGAAAAAGATATGCATTTCCGTTTTCTTACGCTGACTACGGAGTAATTGACAGTGGTGAGAGCATCGGGGATAAGGAGTGAACAAGCAACAGGAACAAAGTTGTGGGACCTTGAGTTCGCAGCTCTGCGGTGTGGAAATGCAATAACCACCAGGAGATAATTCATTGTCTTCTTCAAACCTTGACCTGGATGTGACTTTGCTTTTCCTTTTTGCCGGAGCAGAAAGGCGATCGTTAAAGCCTTTCGTTTTTGGCTCATCGTGGAAGACTGGATGCGCTTCGGCACGGGTGTCTGTAGTCAGCCAATGAATTTAAAAAGAGTGGACGATACGTCGTTAAAATGCCTTAAACTAATTGGAATTATGCACTTATGAACTTTTCAACAGCATTTTCTACGTTTGAAGTTTATTTTCTATATTCTACTCGTCGTGGACACCGTGTGAGGGCAGCACGTCTCCTGACTGCTTCGCTGACAGCAGAGGTGAGTTAAATGTTAATCATGGTGCGTTTTGAGGCAAAAATTAAAATGGGAATTTTTGCCGGTGACGTCAGTTTTTAACATTAAACCCATACAAATTTAATTTAGCCAGTTGCATAGTTTCAGACCAGATCGTTTTGAAATTAAAACATTCTTTAAATACTTTGCGATACGATCTTTATCACAACAAAGCCTGTCTGATTGTTACCTCTTCTGGTCACTCCTGGTTTGGCCGCTGTTTTTATGACACGAAAGAGATGAGCCTGTTTCTGAGGCTCTGGTTCAAGATGGGATTAAAAATTGAATTCCGAGGTTATGGGTTATGGGGTTTGAAAACTTTTGCATCCATAGACCCATAAATGGGTTGCAGTAGAGTAAATTTAAATATTTTCCTGGATTTTTGTAGCTTGACAAGATGCAGTCCTAGTGATGTTGAACTGTTTGTTTTGTCTGTATGCATAAGCATTTTGAAAATGTGCACAGACCTGGGGGAATGCACGGGCAAACGGTTCAGATACACCACTGACAGACAGACAGCAGTCATTTCTATTTTTTGCTAATGTTATTGTGTCATAAAATTATTGGGGATTTTAATAACAAGACTGGTTTTAATGAGAAAGAACTGGATGAGCCTGGGTTAGAGTTAGATGAAAGACCTGAGCTGTGGTTTAGGGTGTTTAGGGTGATCTTAAGGTTAGACCTTCAGCAGCTTTGGATTGGGTTAGGCAGTGTGGCTTTGGTTGGGCTGCACAAATGAATGGATGTCAATGCAGTACCTACTGTATACTAACAAGGAACACAGTGCAACATGTGCATGTGTAATAACACGTTATCAGGACTCTATCCACGGCAATGTTTTGCATTGGTTGTCACAACCAGCCAGTCCTCCACGGTGGGAGAGGAACTGAAAAGTTAAAGGAGACACCAGTGACAAAGATATGACGGCCCATTTGCTTACCTTCACTGTTCGTTTTGGCTCTGGCCTCATCCCTTGATAAAACTGCACAAGTCCATTCAAGGCAAAACCAAACTATTAATAGAAGGGAACGCGGCCGGGCTTTTCAATGGAAAGTATACTTTAAAAAAAGATCACACAAGCTCTTGGAGTGTGTACCAGTAAAGAGAGATTGCGATTTGTGTTTAAAGCTAACAGAAGTGATTACACATGTCCTGTCCTAAGGTAAAGGAAACAACAAGATTAGCACGTACCACATATGCTACTTAACGTCAACAACCATTCCTTTAGGAAATTTCACAGAAGTCGTCTCTTTCAGTCACAACCCAGGCTTGAAGAAGAATACCCTTGTTTTGTGACTGGATAATATTGGTAATAATGTGATTGTACAACCCATTTGGCTCACAGTTCACTTTGGGGTCACAAAATGACGCCTGTTTGAGAAAAGCTTTCTTAATGGAAACAGAAAAGAAAAACGACAACTTTTCTTGTCTGTGCTTCCAGATTGATGCCTTTTTTCTGCGTCTGAACTTTATAAAATTCCACAGCATAATGGCCAGTTGTAACAGCATCAGTTACTCATTATGGGAGTCCTTTTACACATAAATCAATGCCCAAGTTGTCTCCCCGAGGCCATGGTGTGAAACCACGTTAGTTTCTGCCTTTGCTGCTGGAGTGGACATTAGGGTGCAAGTCTCAAACAGCTGTTACAGCTTTAACAGCCTACAGTGTTCCCCACGAAGTGCCAGATCTTCCTGGGTGTTATACGACTGTGTTTTTGGATTTGTATGTGTGGCTCACTGTGATTTTTCCAGTCCATTCTTTTAGGTTAAAGCAGAAAACAAAACAAAAAAACTTTGAGCACTTCCTTCAACAGTGAGACCATGAGACCATTTTCACATTTTAAGAATCAGAATTACTTCACTGATCCCCAGGGGAAAATGGTTTTTAAACGTTTCATTTCAACTGGGACCTGGTTTTCTGTCTTTTCCACATCGGTTCTTTAGAACCTCACTTCTTTTTGTGTTCATTTTGAAATTCTTTTAAAGCTCTCAGATATCTTTTTCTGAGTGAACTACGTCAGTAACAGACTGTCGTGGTTGTACACTTTGCCTTTTAGTATAGTAGTATAAAGATACATGGTTTGCAAATCAACCTCAGTGAACAAAAAATAACATACAAATTCAAAATTAGTTGCTAGATTTCAAAAAGTAATTGAGGAGTTGTAGCTCTTCCTTATATTTATTTTATTTCCCTGCAACTTTAGAAAAGACTTTAGACGAAGTTTGGACAAAATGTCCGTGGTCATGTTTTGGAGAATAATTTGGTCAGTTTGCAACATTAGTCTTTACAGAAGGTTATTGTACAGTGTATTGAATGTCAAAGTAAACCCGGGGAACCTTGTGTTTGCACTGTGAAGCTTAGAAATGGAACTGTACCTCAGCAGGTTACTCCTTCATACTCCAAGGTTAAGGTGCATTTATAGAATTAATAAAATGCTGAGTCTGCCATTTACAGTTTAAGGACTTACTCTTTTCTCACAGGTGCAGCACGGAGGCTCCTCACTGCGTGTCAAGAGGCCCGACTCTGTGTTACACAGTCACAACTCGTCTTGCTCGTTGGATTAATTGGCAACCATGGCATCCCAAAGAGACACCGCAGAGGGAGGAGGCAACCAAGAGTTTAATGACATCATCAGATGCAGATCTGGTACGTTTGCACTTCAAATCACACATGTTAAATTTAAGGCTCGTATTATTTACCAGAGATGACCAACATGGACACAGAAAATGGCTAAAAAATAGTGAATGTGGAGGTCTGGGAATAAAGTGCTCCACTTGGTTTCGTCTGCCTGCCAAAACCCCAGCAGTGAGGTGCTAGAGAAGCTTAGACCCTAAAGATCCTCGATCATAGAGACTATTTACTATCAAACATGTTTACATATGAGAAAGCCAGACTGATAGTGTCCACCCAATCCCTCCATCATTTCCATATCTTTGCTGTGTCTCTCCTTCTGTCTGCTGTGTCAGAAAATACCATGCAGAAGTGTGTGGATTTTATTTGTCCGGCTTCTGTCCCTTTGCCAGTTTTCCTCACCCACCCAGAAGATTTTGTGCTGGGAATTCCACCAGGCTTGTGCAGTTTGTAATTTACAATGCTTGTCTCAAACCACAATGCTTTTCTTACAGAGATTCAGGTTGCCCTAGCAACCCCTGAAAGCAGTGTTTTCTTTTATGGCAAAGAGAAGGAAAATATAGCGTGTAGCTTAGCTGCGGGCCGTATCCTCAACAGTCTCTAATCTCCATGATGTGCATGGATCTTTATGGTGTAACGATGAAGTGAGGTGAGGTGAGGTGTTGTACAAATAAAATGTCCCGATGATAAAGTTCTCAGAGAGGTCCACTGCACGGGCTGAAGCATGCATTGTGGGAGATGACGGACAGGCAGGTGTGTGTGTGTGTGTGTGTTTGTATGTTTGTCTAGTGAGCAGGTGGAAGGATGTTGTCACAGCTGATGGTGCTCTTGTATAAGTACCTTCTCTGCTGGGAGAGAGTGAGCTCGACTGGTGATGAAATGATTGGTCAAGTGTGCCGTGATTTATCCTTTACAATGATCCAGAGATGGGAACATGTGTATAAAACCCTGACAAAGTCAACTCCACATCATATCACATTTAATGATTGAGGCATTTAACAAAATCCTCCAAATCAATCAGAGCAGCTGGAATCAAACGTGTACGGTCTGTCTCACAGAGACACAGCTCTGACTTGACTCTGAGTCTGAACCAACAGTATTTGTGCTTGGATCGTCACTCGACGCCCTGAAGGCCTGACTTACCTGTCCTGTCGCTGCACTTTCCCCTCCCCCTCCCGTCCATTACAGAGTGCAGACAAATACGAAAGGTCAAATATCATCCACAGAGTTACAGGCTGTTGTTTAACGGCCATTACACAATAATGGCCACTCACCTGACCTTTCCACCCGCACTCTGTTTATTTGTCAACTGAGTGCTCCTTCACAACACGTCTGCAGCTCCTGTTACCGTCCTTTATTTCTCTTCTAACATTTTCGTAATCAAGTTAATTCATCAATTTAAATTTTGAAAATATAAGCGCTGTCTTAGATCTTTTTGACTTACCCTCCTAATACTGCTGGAGTGCTCATGCTTCTTTCCCAGAACTGGGAATGCTGTGAGAGTGGAGGGAGCTTTAAACAAAAAAAAGATACATATTTTATATCTTTAGTTGTTAATTCTGATATAAGTTTCACCCAGAATTCACCCAAAACTCTGAATGTCTTTTACCATTACTGCCAATGGTCCCTGGGTAAAAGACATGATTATAAAAATAAGGACTTTAAACAGATTAACTTTATGTCTCTGTAAACACTGGAATTCCAGCCCCAGTGATGCTGTAACACACACTGCAGACACATGACTCGTCGCCCTTTATGTGTCTGTAGTTCAAAAGTAATAACCTTTTCAAACGGGCACAGATCACCTGTCCCAGCTTTACCTGTTCAGCAAAAACACAGGATTGTCTGCTTCCTCTCTATCATGGGTGTGACTTGAGACATAATGACAAAAGTTTTGCCTTCTTTTGTTTTGTTCTTCTCTTCTTTCTTGAGAAGACAATAGGAATGTGAGCGTCACCAAATCTGAGGGTGTGGAGGGTGTTGGTTGTCAACATATGACTGGCTCAGCTGCATGTCACAGATCCCTAATTCCCTCAGATTTCTTTTTTTTTTTCCTCCAGCAGAGTAGACCTAATGCTTGGAAATATTTCAGCTGCCACACTCGTACATGTGTTTGGAAAGCTGACAGGATTACTTGTTCCCAAAGACGTTGATTAAACATCGAGGTTTTTACGAGTGGGTTCTCCTCCTTCAAGCTGTCACTGGGTGCAGTGGCTTGCATTTTATGCAAATACATAATAGTGGGCATGCATCTGCATGTGCGGGTGACATTGAACACAAATGGAAAACAAAGGAGCTTTCAGTCTGGCCGCCCTTTCTTTCTGAGGTGTCCTGACCCAAATGTGTGTGTTGTTGCCTCCTTGCCGCCGGCGCTTTAGGTTCAGATTGTTGAATGAAGTTACAGTGAGAGAGAGTTCTCATGTCTGTGTTTCAGGTCCAAGGACAGGACATGTCCACTGGGTATGCAGCTGTGTGTCTTCAACCCAGCATATATACACAGTTTGTGTGTGTGTGTGTGTGTGTGCGTCTTGTTGAGAGTTGCTGGATTTGGCTGCCTGGGAAGTGGGAGGAAACCAGCTATCAAACTGCAGCTAGAAAATCTTGGAATAGAAACACTGGTCATGACTTCTCCCCTGGGTGTGGTTGTGTGTGGGACCCAGCCTCTTTGGTCCATGTACAAGTGTGTGTGCTGCGAGCACACAGCACACAGACACCCCACCCAGACCATGTGACATGATGCAAACTCTGTTGGAGGAGGCTAGAAAATGATCAGTGTCGCCGGAGCTTGTGGCTGTCGAAGGTATACTAAACAATCCCAGCCCTGTGGAAGTCCAACTTTTCCCAAAGCTGCCTTTCCCCGTTCAACCCCCCCACCTCCCCCCTGCACTCTCTCCTTATAGCTCATTAGTGTTTCCAGCCTGTGTTGCCCAATCTACCTTCTGACCTCTTGCATGGCAGGATTTTAAAAACTAAATAAATGGACTGAGGCCCAGCTAGAGCTCAGATTTACACTTGAAGACTTCATTGTACGTTAATGAGATCAGTCAGGGGTGGAACACAGAGTTTATATGACATATTTATTAGGCTCATCCCAATACTGTTCTTTCCAAACTCGACGGTGTTTTCACTTGTCATTGCAGAATCCATTCACAGATGCTTCTATAGGCTGGGTTTCAATAAATAAACAATGAACGGGAAGACAGAGTTATATAGGTGGCACAGCTCTGGGGGCTTATAGTGTGACATGCAGTGTGTGTGTGTGAGAGAGAGAGAGAGAGAGAGAGAGCGAGAGAGCGCTAAAAGCTTTGGACCAGTTTAACTTTCTTCCCATTAACAGAAGAAAGGAAAACAAACAAATGTTTTCAGGTACAAGTATTTGAATAAAGTACCAGTATTGGTATTATGTGTCTCTAATATTTGTGGATTTTACTACCATGAACCAATGAGAGATCTGTAATCCACCTTGAACACACACCTGGGTCTGGTGCTGGATCATTCCCTGAAGATTAAATCATGCAAATAAGAGGGAATACACGGCATCTTGGCAGGTACTGGGACGAGACTGGAACTCTGCACTGGCTGATATTCAACTGGGAAGAGGGCTGGTGATGATAAGGAGGAAAAAAACATTCCTACTTGATTAACTTATGCTGAAAAAAAACTGTAATTGTCTAAACTTTTCAAAATTGTGAGGTTTTTAGAAGCCAAAATGTAGCATGTCTGGTCAACGTTGTTGTTGTTCCATGTTTCCATGTAGAAAATCACTGGATGTGGGTTTTAAATTTCAAGTTGTATGAAGTTGCCATGATGTTGAAGTTTGATTCACAGTGAACAAGACTATTTCTACTATTATTTCGATTCACAGTGAACAAGACTATTTCTACAACAGGACAGTGGGAAAACATTATCCAAAACACGTGCAGTTTTTACATCTATAGTTTAATAATTAGAGCTCCTTACTTACAACAGACAGCTCCTCCAAAGCTTGGCTAGGCTAAGCTAACACCTCTGTGTTGCCTCTTCTTCTTCAGGCTTTAAAGGCAATATTTTGTCCTTTGAGTCACTTTACTGCCATCTACTGGTTCTGTCCCACTGACACGTTTTCATCCTAAAAGTCCTGTTTTTGTGCAGTAAGTAAAGGACTAGGAAAACAAAGGGTGGCGTCCCTGCTGATAAACTAAACTTCCTGTGACCAAATTCATTTCAAACAAACAGTTGCCGTGGTCCAGCCCAACAATTTGCTCAGAGTGTCATCTGAACTGAGCCAGAACCGTGGTAAGAAGTGAAAAAAACACTCCAGTCACTTCTTCCAACCATTAGTCAGACATAGAATTTGGGTTGAGGAACCATCATAGCATGTAACTGTGTGTGTGTGTGTGTGTGTGTGTGTGTGGTTTTTTTTTAATAAGCTCAATGATGGATACTGTTAAGTGTGTTTGAAAAGACAGAATGACAGACTGAGGACGCCTGTCCTTCAGTTCCAGCTGAGTGGAAAGTCCCTTCTAGTTTCTTACTCCAGGACCAGCCTCACCCAGACAGTGAGAGCAGCTGCTGCCACTCTCCCTGAGAGGAAGTGGATTTGAGTCACTCAGACACTGAAGACTGGTCACAAGTGAACCATGCTGCGATTCCTCCTTCACTTCCTGTCTGTCGAGGAAAGGAAGAGAGAAAACAAAACACAGGAAAATTAAACTTTCTCCCTTTGTGTTTTCCTTTCCCACTTTCACTGCAACCTTGTCCTTTTGTCCCCGTATTTCATCCTCTCTGTGGGAATAGTGTTTACCTACTGCACAGTTGTTTACTCCTTGTACCAGTGCACTTGACCAAAGACCTACCATCATGACCAGGACTCACGTCACCTTGTTGGATCCTGAATGTTCTGTAAGACACCTCTGTTGAGCAGAGAATTTTGAATTGTTCTCTGTCTTTTCATTAAATTATAACTTACTGTAAGTCTCAGTACGGTCCATAGAACAGTTTTAAATGTTTACATTATTATTTATTATATTATGTATTATTTATTGAAAATATATAATTATTATATTACAGAGAACGTTAAAAGTGAATTACTAGACATGTTTTGGTTACTACTAAAACTCATGAATTTAAATAGCTCATAATTTAGGTAATACTGTTTTATGTCTATGCTATTATTGGATCTATGTTTCATTCTATGTCATTGTCGTTCACGCAACTTCCTTTTTAGTTTACTTTCAGTTTTAATCTTGAATTAAAATGAAAACTGAAGTCAACCAAACTAACGAGGCTGATAACGGGGGTTACTTTCATGTAAACGTCACATTAGAGAAGTTGGCGTGTGTATGCTGAAGGTCAGTGGGCGTCATGTTTACCTGCTTTCAGTTTCTGCAGTGTGGAAGAGTGAGAGCTGTTGTCTCTGACATTACTTTGTGTTTTCAAGAAGGAAGCAGCTGTTATGTACAGAAAAGACTTCCTGTCTCTCTGTCCTTTACACACACACACTCACAGACACACCTGTCACAATTTTTTAAGGAGAAGGCCCTGTTCTTGTACCCTGGTGAATATATAAATAATAATAATAATAATAAAATGATCTGTAAAAAAAATAAACAAATGAATTCCCTTAGCTCCTAGAAGTGTAGGTGATGCTGCCCCCTGCCTGCTTTTCACCTCTTTTGCAAAGAGATGAACGATGTTAACACAGTGTTTAATGTTGGGGGAAAAACATGTCAGGAGATTAATTTGAGCTGCCACTAAAACCCCACGAAGAAGAGAGCTGTGTTTTCTCACCCTCCTGCTGACGGGTCAGTCTGTGATGGTGTCATGTCAGAGCAGCTGACCCCTCCACCTCAAATAAACCACCAGTGCCGTCACACCTCTACTTCCTCTTTCTCTCTTCTCAGCATCTGTCAATCCCCCCCCACCACCACCACCACCACCACCACCTTTGTCTTCCTGTTCCGGATTAGCTGTTGTTACTTCATTCGTTCTCTGTTGTTTTTTTTGTCAAAATTCGTTTATTTCATCATGAATTTGAGTAATAAGTGGGTGTCCTGGAGAAAGCGGAACATTTTTAAAAGGAAAAGAAAACATGAAAACACTGGTGATGTAGGTGAGTGGACGAGTGCAGCTGTGGCGGTGTAAACGCAGAAGTCTGAGAACTGTTACACAAACTGCTCCACCGCTGAACCTGAAAGATTTAAATGATGCAGCATCTGATTATCTTCAATATTGTCCCTGTGTTAGTAATGTTCTTTATTATGACGTATTATAGAGGGTTGGTTTCTAGAAGTTCTAGATGTTCTCAAATAAATGTCATAGTTGTTAACATTTAAAAAGACCTTTAAAATATATCCTTATTTTTGTCATTGAAGTTGACCTTTAGATATTTTAGAAACGTTTGCACTGAAGAACATATACACGTTTGTATGTGCTGTCAATTGAAGGAAATGGAAGTTGGCAAAAATCAGTATCGGCTTAAGTTGAACTGTGCATCTGTAATAGTAATTGGAAAACTGTTCAAAATTGATGATTTTTTTGATGATGTGTTTATGGGTGAATCACATATATACATATGTGCATATTAGTAGTTGTTCTTGTTTCTGCTCATTCCCAAGTATTCTGTTGGATACCGTTCTGACAACTACAGAACGACAGAACATAAACCCACGGCCCTCCTTCACCACGCCGGCCTGTGTTGTGTCTGTTAGCACGCAGATCGTAGCCTGATAACCTTTTCTTTGTCTCCTGTTTTTTTCCTCATCATGTGCTGGGTTGCGTTGTGTCCTGTTGCACGCAGGGACGGTGGCGAACACTGTTTATCTGTGCTCATCCTCTATCTCACAGTGCATTGTCATTCCCCAATCCAACCCCTGGCTTGCCCTGTCCTGTTCTGCCCCCATTCTGGCTTCCTTTCATTGGCACTGTCCCTCTCTCTCTCTCTCTCTCTCCCCCCCTCTCTCTCCTGATACTCACTCTCTCTCCCTCCTTGTTGCGTTCGTCTGATCCTGCCTCTCTGGCTGGTCAAGGAGTAAGGAAGGCAGAGGAGAGAGCAGGAGAGGGAGGCAGGAATGTCAAACTCACCCGGCTGCTGCTGATAGCTCTGGACTATCTCTTCCAAACTTTTTTTTTTCTTTCTTCAATTTTGCTGCTCATTTGGGTCAGGACTGTGGAGGTCGACAGTGAACGATGGCAGAGTTTGTGCTCAAACTGAGAGGTAGGGACTTTGACAGGTGTGTGACACATGGGTTAGTGACACCGTGTGTACTGCAGGTGGCATTAACCTGCAGTGGAGTCGCACTGTTCACTGCTGGGTGTGTTAATTGGTCTCGTGCAGACACATCAGGTTGTCCTTGTATTTTTAGTAGTATTTAGTAGTATTATAGTATAGGTTAGAGTTATGGTCGTGTACTGATACACACCACATAAGTTGTGTAGATTAGGACGGTTGTTGTCACGTAGTGTTGTGATTGCGATGATTGTTGGAAGGTAATATAATTTGTAAATATTGTTTTTTAACATCTGAAATAGTAGTTCCAACGTTCCAGTTGTTAAAACTCTACAAAACAACAAGGTTTTTTATACGGTTGTGACTGAAAGTTAAATATTTCTGTTTTGTTGGAAAAACTTTCCAGATGAAAGCACACTAAAATGGGACAAATCATGTAATTATAGGTTGAAATGATAATTATCACTTTCCTCTACGTCTCCTTGGCTGTAGGATAAAAAAAGCACCAAACAGTGGTTCGATTGTCTTGTCAGAAATGACTCCTATTATGATTGAGGCCAGTTCAGTCAACTTTGATTTACTTTCCTTCTCTTTCTTCACCCTCCTCAAATTCCTCTTCACCAGCCACAGCAGTGATTTACAGTTTGCTTGTTGCACCTCTGCCTTGTGAAGAAACACAGTTCACAGTTCATCAGCGCATTCTGACTTATTCAGATTCCAGCAGCCCTCGCCTGCACCGTGTGTTTAACTCTGACTTCACAAAAACCTGCACAAAAAAACTTTTTGTTTTCTTTTTCTTGTTCTTTAAATCTGCTAAGGGAGGGAATGTAGGTTAATCTTTTTGGACGCTTTGCAAGTATTCCTCACAAATTCCTAGATCGCAGTGAGGGAATAGTGTCAACAAGGCTTTTCTGACTGGGACAAGCTCAGACAAGGGACCGGTGCTGGGAGAAGGGAGGGAACATGTGGGAAAATGATAGGAATTCTGTGCATTCTTCTCTTCCTACCGCCTGAAAGTTAGCATACATTCAACTGTTAAAAGGTGAAATGTGTTTGTGTCAAGGACGCGAGGAAACGACAGCCCGAGTTAGAGTAAAGTGATTGTAAATAGTTGTCAAGGACGCGAGGAAACGACAGCCCTAGTTAGAGTAAAGTGATTGTAAATAGTTGTTATTAGAGCATTTGTCGTGAGGCGTTGTGTTTGAGGGCGTTACGACGGCTAAGAGAATCCTATAAGCCGTGGGCAGTGCTGTGCTGACAGACATGACAGCCAACAGCTGAGCCTCATACCAAAACTTCAAGGTGAAGTTCACAAAGGAAAAGCTTCACGGCGGTTTTTATGATCAGGTTTTAATGTTTAACATACACGTGCGTCTGAGAAATCTGGAAACAAATGGTAATCAACCGTGTATATACATATATATATATAAATGTATATATATATATGTATATATATATGTGTATATATATATATATATATATATACGCTGCATTATTGTGATGCTGAGCTTTTTCAGTGTTATGTTATGTGATGTGTGTTCATAAAGTGACCTTGTTATTTCCACGATGTTTTCAGACTTCATGTTTAGAGCGTATGTTTTGCACAAACCAACACAAAGTGCTGGGGAATTTCTGACTTCCTGTTCTCAAATAGCGAGGCTAAAGTGAAAACGTCAACTATTTATTTATCCATACAAACTGAACATACTTTATATATATACACAGTATACGTTTAGGTGCTGATTAAATGCATGTAGCTGCAGGGCAGAATATGATTCAATTCTAGAATTATATTTATATTTATATTTTTCACGTTTTAATTGGTTGTCAGTTGTGATCTACTGGTTGATCGTAATCCAAAAATTGGGCACCCGTGTTTTAAACTCTGTATCCTAACATAAAACGACAAAGACCACATAGATATTCAACACATGAAGTAAACTTAACATTTAAGATTGTCCTTGTCAGATAACTAATATACCAGGTCAATACAAAACTTCCTTCTGGACACTTGGCTCTATGTCTCTCTCTCTCTCTCTCTTTCTCTCTTTCTCTCTCTTCCCCAGCTTCCATTAGTCTTGTGTACTGCGGTGGTGGATGTTTGATTTTCACCTCAGCTCCTCCCCCCTCCACTGTGAGGTCACTTGTTCTCTCTACCTGAGGGTCACAGAAATGCACCAGGGACCAGAGCTGTATATTTTATGTCTCTGCTCTGTGTTTACTCTGAGGAATATTTGTGTTTTTATAATTATTTTTTGACTGACTGTCATGTTTTATGGTTTGTGTTGTGGTGGTTTGTTTCTCATGTCCTGCAGCGCTGTCGTTTCTATAAATGTGGGTGAGCATTAGGTTAAAACCTCTGGTTTTTGGACAGGGGAAATTCTGCACTTATTTTGAAACATACAAACTCTAGTTGTCTTCCTGTTGTACCAGTGTGTGTGTGTGTGTGTGTGTGTGTGTGTGTGTGTGTGTGTATTACAGCATGTACAGAGCACATGTTTGTTGACTGAGCTGTGGGGCGATACCAGAGGGATTTCATTTCCTGTGGTAATCACTACTCTCTGTTTGGTTGATGAGGAAGAGAAACTTTTTTGTTTCTCAGCACGTTTACTGTACATGACTCTGCACCGTCCTCATGTCTCTGTGTGTGTGTGTGTGTGTGTGTGTGTGTGTCTCTGAGCGTGTGCCGCTCCAATCATGTGGAATATGATACGTGATTATCCAATGGAGGCAGGAGGAGTGGGGGAGTGTTTGTTCTGCTAACAAATGTGTTGGCGACTCTTGTCCGGTTGTGTTGCTTTATCTCTGCGTCATGTGACTAGTTGACCAGACCACACTGTTGTCAAGGCATTAGTCTGACAACATGGCAGTCTGGTCAACTGTGAACGTACATGCTGTTTTTGTCCATTACGTTCTGACTAATTATTCCGCTATAAATAAATGATCCACTTTGATATTTTTCCAAAACAATGATTAATAACAGTTTAAACACACATAGCAACAATAAAGTGGTTGAAATATCATTGCACTTGCAATGATATTTTGAGCACATTTTTAACCAAAAAGCTCCTTCTAACTCATATGGTGTTATGATATATCCATACTTATACTTAATATTTAGTTTGTGACTATAAACATTTATATAAATATTGTTGAGTATTAGACATCTCCTCTGTGTCAAACACACAAACAAATCTGTGATAATGCGTTTTCTTAGAAAACGATATTGTCATAATAACTGTTATTGAAGCGCACAGACACAAAAGGCCGCAGCTTTTTTGAGAGAACTATAATTTTGTTGGCTCGGCGTTACCATTATAGTGATATAAATGTTATAACAATTACTGTATGACATTCTTTGTTTCAACAGAACCACAGCTTAAACATGTGGCTGGATGTAAACAGTAAACCAAACAGGGAAAGTGACACGAGGGACC
>NC_024313.1:9729882-9734777 GCF_000523025.1 Cynoglossus semilaevis | reverse complement strand
GTAGGAGCAGCAGACAGATTGAGGGGGAGCAGCGTGCATGAATCAGGTGTATTGTGGTGTGAAGGTGGTATGGTCGGAGCCCAGGAGACCTGAGCCCACAGGGACCCTCTCTTCTCAGCCCGGACCTTAGAGGCCCTCCACAGGGAGCTGATAAAGATGTAAGGACAGGAGGCCTCCACACAGGGCTCTTTATGAAAGGAAAATGGATATTGTGTTGAGAGCATACCTGCACTGTACCTGCTCCTGAAGCTCAGTGTGATCTCTTTAAACTCCCCTGCCTGACCGCCCCGGTGCATCTTTTAGCCTCGGTTCATGTTTAACTGTTCCATTTTTGTTGTTGTTCTGTCTCTCTCCTCGCCTCAACACCTGTAAAGAGAGGTTTAACACGCCTTCCTGTAATTTATCTGTGGTTATTGATTGTCCGTAACTTATTGGACTTTTGTCAGACAACCCCACCCGTTGTCCTCTCCTTCTGTCTTCACATGACCGTCAGCTTTCACCCTGTTTGTTTTCTTATCCTTTTTCGAGGAGGAATCCTGCAGGTGTTATTGTTGCTGCTTTAGATTTATGTGAAAAAGTGGGTCAGCGTGCTCTAGGGAGAGGGGTGAGGGGTGTTTTACGGTGTTGTGGTTCAAAGCACTTTATTGACATAAAAGCACAGGGAAGAAGACGACGCAGAACTGTCCAGGCAACCGTTCACCCTTGCCTTTGTCTTGACCTCAAACTTCCAATTGTCTCCTTCCTCCCACCCTGGTTCCAGCATCCCCTGACATTTCTGGAGAATTTATGAAGTGCCGAAATGATTCTTGTCAATTTCCTGTCGGGACCGCTGCGGAACACAAACACACAGAGCCATGAATTACAGAATCCATGTGCCATCTTCTTTCTTTTCTTTCAATACAACAAGGTCACAAAAACTTTCCAGGTTCTCTAACAAAAACAGCAAAAATCACTTCTCTTGTCAATTACCTTCCCACATTTCCTCCGTCCTCCTCATGCAGTGCACTCTTACGTTTATGGTTCTTGTTAAACAGGGTTAGACACGCCAAAACACTCACCGCTCCCTTAACAAAGAAGACCACTGGAGTGCTGCGCTGGTTTTCATAACCTCTGACCTGTTGTCCACTTCATGCAGTGCCCAGTTAAATCACTGTGGCAGTTTAATGCCCGTACGTGTACACTTGAAACCCTTCTTCACCCCGACTGTACGTAAGTCTTTAGCCTCAGTCGTGGTTTAAAGAGAAATATGCAAATGCTTCACCCTTTCGGACTCCCTCCCTCGGGTGAACTAATCCAAACCAAACTGATGACTTTACGCTTGTATTATTTAGGAGGCTGCAGGGAGAGCACGGGATGAAAACAATTAAATGAAACAATTCATCAAATCAACATGTAAGACATGCCTCTACACACTTGTGCCAGATACTTAAAGTGATGCATTGTCAGTGTGGTTTTTGTGTGGTCTGTCTGCTGCCTTCTGTCATATTTCAGCACAAGTGCTGTGATGGATATATTCCTTGAAAATATAACAAATACATAGACCACAGGTTTAAGTGTTTGAGCTGCTTTAATGACATGGTAGTAGAAATAAAGAAAGCTAGCTACGTTACCTGTGTGGCAGTTACAATTAACAGAGTTGGCTCTAGATGTTTTGCCTCCCAAAGTCAGATTATAGTTTGGCAACCGCAACTCCCCCGTGGCAATTGTTTATTTTCTCTGAGAGAGAGCAGATGGTGCTCAGATAGGCAACCAGCTATACCAAGACTCTGACCATTAACCTGAACTTACCTGTGCTTGGGTTACGATAGGGAGGAATATTAAAGTCAAGGAAGTGGTAAGCAAAATGACAAAGATTGCTTTTTTTATTGTCAAAGACATGAGAAACAACATTGAAAGAAATTTCAGGTGAACTTGAAAAAATACTTTTTTGGAGCGTTTCCTTTGAGCCAGCAGCCACATCGCCCAAGTACATCAAAGCAGCTGACCTTCTGCAGGACACACAATGAGGCCTTATTAGAGAGGCAGGTTGAAGACAGCGCAGGAGGAGCAGTGAGCGAAGGAGCTGCACAGGAAGAGAATGTGAAATATTTGTAAAATTGGATTCAGTGACCGGTAGAACGACAAAGATTGCTTGTGTGTGTGTGTGAGGGCACACACGTGCTGCTACTGTTTCTCTGACTTTCAAACATGAAATATCTGTAAAAATGTCCATGCACTGTTTTTTAACATGTTGATGCTTTCAACTCATTACATTAACCCACGTTCCCAAAGTAGGAGAATTTTTTTTTGCCTCACTAGTAGTGCATTGATTTGTCATTTTAATCATGCAATGAAAATAGCTTTTTTTAAAAAAAATATGTTTAAGATAAATCAGTAGGTCTGAATGTGTTGATCTTGGAGGGAAACACGCCACCAACAGAAAAAAATAACCAATGAAGTAGTAATTAGAGGTCACAGTTTGCCTGTTCTCTGGGGTGTGAGTTTTATAGATAGATAGAAAGTAATTACTGCTGTTTTCATAAAAACACTGACCTAATGCCCTGTGCACTGGTGTACTGTGTGGTGTGATCTCACCTTTTCCTGCCACCCTGACCTTACACTTCTCTCTGTTCCACAGACGAACATGATGCCGTACAGAAGAAAACCTTCACCAAATGGATAAACGCTCAGTTCTCCAAGGTGACGGACCTCGTGTCGTGAGGCTTGTTGTCGATTACCTACAACAACTGTGTTTGTGTTACTGTGAGCAGCGGTGACTTTCCTGGTCTGGATTTCAATAATGATTTTTTTGTTTTTAACAGTCAGGGAAAACACCCATCAAAGACATGTTCTGTGACCTGAAGGATGGGAGGAAGCTGCTGGATCTTCTGGAGGGTCTCACTGGCACAGTCCTGGTGAGTTCTGTCCATGTGATGACTCACAACATCTTTACCATAAAACATAAACAGTATATATAGCCTCATGTACCATTAATTCAAACTGCTGCTGTGCACCTGATACATCTTTGATTGGAGTAAGCCCCTATAGCTTTACTTACACCACATATATATAATATACACACATACTGTAAATCTGCAGACACATACACACAGATACATGCTCTTTGCTGCCATAATGTTGTTTCTATAATTGGGTATTTGCTGTATGCTGCTGGCAGCCTCTCATCCTGCCACTCTCTCCATACGCCGGCCTGTAGCTGCTGCTGTTGGATGATGGGTGTGCAGGGGTCACAGTCTGCTGAGTGATAGTGTATCTTTGCTTTGTGTTGACATAAAGCCTTTTTAGCATTTACTTTGTAAACAAATACAAGGATTGTAGTCATAATTAAATCAGCAGATGATTGGATCCACCTCTGATCTGTTGACCGATATATTTGCTTGGTTCTCTCTCTCTCAGACCAAAGAACGAGGCTCCACCAGAGTCCACTCTCTCAACAACGTCAACAAAGTACTTCAAGTCCTGCATCAAAACAACGTGAGTAGCCGGTGTGTTTTGGTTAAATATGTGGCTCCCACACCATTTAAATCAAATGAACTTCCTCCATATACACACTATATACAGTACACACACACGGGAAGTAATGACTGATTTAACAGTCGATTGTTCACTGTTCAATCTACATCGTGTTCTGTAATTTTTCTTTGTCCGTTCGCCTCCCTCGCTCATTCACTCCGTCACTCCTCCTCCTCCTTTGGTACAATGCTGGTTCTTAATGCCTTGACCTTAACAGTGGGAGATAAGGGGCAAGGCATGCTCATGGGAAATAGTGCAGACTCAAGTGGGCACATAACCCCCTGCTGGTTGGTCCATGGCAGGAGCCAAAAACTGTCAGCTGGCGTTGAGGGGTCTGAAAAAGAAAAAGAGAATCTTTCTGTGTAGAACGCTGGCGTTGAGGGGTCTGAAAAAGAAACGGAAAAAGAGTTGAGAATCTTTCTGTGTAGAATACTTTTCAGGTTCAAGTATTTTATAGGCCAATTAACAAAGAAAACTTCATCAATTTGTTTCAGAAAAACTTGGGAAAGAGAATATAAGTTGGGGTTCCTAAATCAGCATGTGCACTTGTAACAGCTGTAACATCAGTAACAATAAAATAAAATAACAGGAGAATGTTGAGCAGTCAGGACTTTTTCCATTGTTATGGCCTCACTTCACTGAAATGTTTTCACTGTCAACTAAACTGTTCTCTGCCTTCCTGGAGACTAGTGTGGGATTATGGACCCCCGTCTGTGTTGTCTCATGACCAGAGGTGAAACATGTGCCAAGGGTCACGGGGTTAGAGCTGGAGGATTTAGGTTGCTTTAAAAGCCGTGGTGAGAATATTTCAGAATTAAGACGTGCACACAGATGATGTTGGAGTGTTGGGACTGATTAGGAGTAAAGATAGGTCAGAGGTCAACTCTGTGATGGACTGGAAGGTCCCTTAATTGTTTCCCCAGACACTTGACCTCACGCTCCACCCTTGTGTCTTGATCCTCTCTAAAATATTTATACGTAATCACAGCGTACTGCTGGCAGGACCCGACAAGTATGCAGACGTGCTGACCATGAGACCACGAACCCCCACTTCAACCTCTCATTTTGTCTTTCAGGTGGATCTGGTGAACATTGGAGGGACAGATATTGTGGATGGGAACCACAAACTGACCCTGGGTCTCATTTGGAGTATTATCCTCCACTGGCAGGTGAGCAGTCACACACACACACACACACACACACACACACACACATGGTTCCTTCCTTTTACCCATGGTCTGCAAATACACACTCATTAATATTTGCTGCCTGAATTCACTGATGTCCTTCTCCCCGGGGGAGGTGAAGTGAAGAAGATGGAAAATAGTAGTGATGATGATTGTATTTTTGAGGACCAGTTCAAGTTGACACAGGGACACAAG
>NC_024313.1:9726456-9729841 GCF_000523025.1 Cynoglossus semilaevis | reverse complement strand
ACAAGTACAGACACAAGTACAGAGACACAAGTACAGAGACACAAGTACAGAGACACAAGTACAGAGATATAAGTATTTTAGTAGTGTTCATAAAATTGTTCAAAATAAAAAATCTTAATTCCACTTTCCTCAGTTCATTCGCTCACTCGTACCTTGTGTGTGCACTTGTAGGTAAAAGATGTCATGAAGGACATCATGTCCAACCTTCAGCAGACCAACAGTGAGAAGATCCTTCTGAGCTGGGTCCGACAGTGCACACGCCTCTACCCCGAAGTCAACGTGCTGAACTTCACCACCAGCTGGGCCGACGGCCTCGCCTTCAACGGAATCCTGCACCACTTCAGGTGAGGGGGGGGGAGGGGGACCGTCAGCTGGAGACAGACACGCAGCCGTGGCAACCAAATATTTGGCTGCAGTGACCTGATAAGAACGATATCCACTTATTTGTGTCTCCTTTTTCAAAGCGTTTCACTCCTGGTTTTCTGACGCTCAGATGTTATGACCAGTGAGAGATGAAAGCTGTACATATTTGACTCACTGACGTACGTCCTGAGGACCACGGACCAAGTGTTTGTTTTTTGTGTGTGTGTGTGAGATGGTGAAGATGCTCAGGCTGTAGTGTAGGTCAGGGTGACAGGTCACCGCCTGCAGTTTCTGTGTGTACATTGTTTGACAAGCTGCGTTTACGCCTGCCATGTCACTGTTTGAACACGCTCGGTGTGTGTGTGTGTGTGTGTGTGTGTGTGTGGGTCTCTTTGTGCATTTTCCCTCCCCTTTTTGGAAGTCCTACACAGGCACTCACACACTCCTCATTCCAGAGTTGTTAGAACTGTCATTTAGATAACATTTAGATGTTTGTTTGTTTGTTTGTTTGTTTGTTTACCTCAGCCTCAACTTGTTACTTTCAATAAGTCACCAACCTCCAAGAAGACCCTAGAAATCAGAGAACTACCTAAATGCTCTCTTACACACACACACACACACACACACACAGCTCACGCACACACAGGCATGTGAGCTGTGAGAAAGGCCAGTGTTGGTTTAAACCAGGGCCAGGGTTTATTTGGCTCAATGAACACACACATTCCACAACCAACTGACCTCAACACAGGTCTCCAATGCACAGCTCGTCGGCAGCACAACTCCTGCCAATTATAAAATGTTATTTTAAAACACCATGATTTAAAAAATAAAAAAAATACCGACAGCCGTATGACTACGTCTTTTCAGCTGACAAATAAAAGGGTGGCTGTGGATTATTCATGATTAATCCTGATTTATCGCGATTAATTAACCGTCCTGAATTTGACATGAAATGAGAAAATTGTGCAAATAAGTCTACAATCAGTTTGTCAGCTGTAGAGTTCCTTACTGTGATTGTTGAGGCTGAATTCTCCACAAACACATGCTGGGTGTTGAGATGGTATTTTAAGCTTCAGACACTTGAAATGAAAAGTATTTCACAGAGTGTGTGTTATCGACACAAACTGTGTATCCACTGTGAGAATACCATGACGTTATTGGATGGTGGAATTTCTTTGAATACACATCACACACACAATAAAATGTTGTCAAATGTAAAAGATTTTTAATAATTTTGTTTCACAGGTTGAAAGGTTAATTGTTCACTCTAAATCGGTGTGAATGTGAGTGTGAATGGTTGTTGATTGCATTTACAAGTGGTAGAAAAACAATTACTGATAATCAATGATAGACTGGTTGACCAACGATTTTGGTCTTTTTTTTTTTAAATACATTTTGAACGATTCTCTGCCCTCAGGCCAAATGTGTTCAGCTGGGACGACGTGGTCCGACGGACCCCCGTGGAGCGGCTGGACCACGCGTTCACCGTAGCCAAAGATCAGCTCGGCATCGAGAGGTTACTGGATCCTGAAGGTATGGGTTCACTGGTTCATGTGGTGGTTATTTATTTGTGTGGAAACAAATGTGAAAAGTTGTAAAAAATGACATTTTGCTCCTTTTTTAGAAGTCTTAAAAATACATGTTGAAATTGGAGAGAGATTCCTTTTTTTTTTCATTTTCTCCACTTTTAAATTCCCACATAGTAAAACATTATGTGTACTCACAAAGCCCGCCTTCATCTCCTGCCAGCAGCTGGATGAACTCACGGTGGAGCGAGATCTTAGTGTTTTCTTTGGCTGAGAGTTTTTATTTGAATATTTTTCTTGTTCGTGGAGCACCTGCAGTGAGCGGTCGAAGTTTGGGTTGTTTTAATGTCGCGACCAGGGGCCAATCACATCTGACCCGTGTCAAGTACAACCTGCTCCCCTTTACAGTAATTTCCCCCTGTCACTGTTAACTGCTGTGTCTGTCTGTCTTCCCTGCAGTCGTTCTCCTGCTGTTATTATCACAACCTCAACATCTCCCACTCTCTCCACTGACTTTGGTTGTAAATGTAATTCAGCTCTGCCGTTACATCCATCTTGTTTTTCACCGTCGTCTTCTTTTCTTCCTGTCAGACGTGGCTGTGCAACTGCCTGACAAGAAATCAATCATCATGTACGTGACATCACTGTTTGCCGTGCTGCCCAAAGATGTGAGCATGGAAGCGATCAGAGAGGTGGAAACTCTGCCACGCAGGTTCAAAGCGGAGGCGGAGGATCCGGGTCCAGGCCTCAGTGCTCAGGTAAAATATTCGACTTTTGTTTTTATCACACAAGCTGAGCTTCCGAATTCAATGAATATATCATTCATTTATTAATGCCTTTTTACAAAATTAATGTTAGCATATCAACACATATAGTATTCTTCGTATGTACTCTCTATATATGTATTTGTATATATATATATGTGTGTATGTACATATTTATATACCTGCATACATACATATGTGTATATATGTATGTAAATACATGTGGTGTGCAGTGTGGTGGTGTACAAATGACGTTGTTTTAGCAGATTTTCAAAAGCAAAACAAAAACATTTATTAAATATATTAGAGCGAGTGACGGAACCTTTGAATGAACCCGTGTAAAGATCATATTATTAACATGTACTGTTTCAAGCCTGTATTAAAACAGGAAACGGGGAAAAACACAGCACTTTTAGTTAATATAATAATAAAAAAAAATCCCCGTTGGACCAAAAAAAGTCAATCTTAAATGACTTAACCTTTGCTGCTGTGCTGTGTTTCTGACAGTATTCAATTGAAAGGCCACAAACTTTGTTATGTGCAAAGAAAAAGAAGTATCACATGTATCTGTAGATGGACTGAGTCACCCCACATTTCTGAAAACGCCACCTCCTCTTAAATTGTCCAGCAAATAAAAAAAAAATACAGCAGGCAAATAGGGAACAGGGCCATGACTCACCACGCTAACATTAGCCAAGAGAGCGGACTGTGTGCTGCTGGAACCACAGAGCC
>NC_024313.1:9662102-9726426 GCF_000523025.1 Cynoglossus semilaevis | reverse complement strand
GGTGAGGAGTGGAGTGTGTGTTCTGCACAGGATTGACAAGGCAGGTTATTTGAGCACTCATCGTGTCGGCGCTTTGGTGGTTGAGTACGTTCGCTTCCTCCAGTCTCCCATTTTTACTGACAGGGACCGGAGTCTGGAATAAAATAGAAATACTTGGTCAAATTTAGTTGAGTTTAACCTACGCCTGCGTCGGGTGGATTCTCACCTCAGTACTCTTCTCCCTCCCTTCATCCAAAAAAAGAAAAAAAAAACTACCACCAACTTTTTATTGTCCACATATTTCACACACGATGGAATAAGTTTCTGGAAAGTCTTATTTAACAGCGCTTTGATTGGTCCAACATGAGGATTACTTTCCTGGCACTCTTCTCACCTCCTCGTAGGAAGAGATGCTTCATCATGAAGCTGCAGTGGAGGAGAAATAAAGCTTCTTTGTTTCTGGGCCTGCGTTTCAGTCCCACACCCATTCTTACATTAGGGGTTTGAGTGTAAATATTTTTTTCCGTTTTTCTTTTCCCTGGGTTTTATATTAATAGCAGTGAAGTTATGGGATGTTTTGGTCGCTGATTATTACAGCACATGGTTCTATATCACATGCTGCAGCATTGCAGCTGCAAAAGTGATGAATGTGAGATTAAAGTTGAGCAAATCATGTGGTTATAATAAAGGGTTCTGTGCAGCACGACCACAACTATTTTACAGTCATTCAAATCAATAAATAGATCAAGGCTGCAGCTCTCTCCGTGCCACACACACTTTCACTCTCTCTCTGTCTTCATTCCTTTTTGCCTGTTTCTCTCTACCAGCCTAAAACGGCCCAGCGAGGCGATTTGAAGCTCTTTTGTGACTTTTTTTTTTTTTTTTTCAAAGTCTCCAAAAGGTCATTGAATATTTTCAGCGGGTGACCTTTTGCTACATAGATGTAATAGCTTTTTAATTTCAGGCTGGTAAACAACAGCACATTTAGCCTGTTGTCGTGCTGCTCCCTCTACACACCCTTGAGCATTTCTGGCATCTTTTTCCTGGTGTAGCCACTGCTGCAGCACAGACTTTTCATTTTCAATTCAGCTCCAAACATTTTTTTAAAATTGTAATAGAATTTGTAATTCTATTATTTAATTCTCCTACCAGAGGACCAAAAGTGTGGCACTCGCACATGTTATGTCCATGTGATGCCTGTTATTTTCTTCAAGCGTAATGAAAATAAGGTGAATCAACCTGCTGCTATTTGCAGAATGAGGACTGACCTGCCCAACATGCCAGGGGCACCTCCCAGCATCCCATAATAGGCCTCCAGTTGTGTTTTTTTGTGTGTGTGTGTCTTAACTGGGCAGAGCAGGTCACTCCACATGCTCCGGGGCAGCACAGGCTCCGCCCACATGTCTGCTCCTATTTTAACACTTGCCGTTTGATGTGTCACTAATGAAATTCACAGAACAGGTCAAATACAGGGGTTTGAGAAATGACATCTTTGATTAGCATTGCTGCTCAGGAGCTTCAGCCTCTACAGGTCTGGCCACGTAAATGTGACAAAGTACCAACACCTGTTTTATCCTGAGCAGAGTTTGAATTGTGCTGATAAAGTACAGTATGAGTAGGAGTATTTGTCATATGTGTAGTCACTGATACTGCGCTCCCTCATGATACTTCCCTGGGTGGGTTTTAGTTAAATATGTGATGAACCAGAGGGCAGTGGTAAAAGTTGGAGATGGCACGGCATTGTGGGTAACAGGGTGACGTACAGTGGGTCTGAGTTCAACCCAACCGTGAAGCCATTTTTTTTCTTCTCATTAATGGAGTATTGGGTTGCCGGTTTGGCACGTATCTAGTACCAGTACAAAGTATTTGAATGAATTATTAATGTTACCATGGGTCTGTCACTTGTATCAGGGAAACTCAGAATAAGCAAGTAATGGAACAGTAATGGGAGCTGAGTTACCACCGCAGGTCATTGACTTGATGAGATAAGTAGTACTAAGAAGTACTCTTTTATAACATACATATATTTGAAGAACACAGAGAAGAAGAGCAGTATAAAAAAAATTAAAAAAACAACAACAATATTGCAACAAATACATCAACTCCATCATGTTCAAGTTCAACTTTAAACATACATTTGGTTCAGTGAGCCTTCAAATGTTAAATTCTAACTTTATAACTCTGTTCTTCCAGACTGCACAGATGGAGAAAACCAGCAGCAGCCCCCGTCCGCAGACCCCCAGCACCCTGACAGAGACAGAGGTGGAGTTGGAGGGCAGTTTGCTGGAGGTGGACCTGGACAGTTACCAGACCACGCTGGAGGAAGTTTTGACTTGGCTGCTTGAGGCTGAGGACACCTTGATAATTCAGGAGGATGTGTCTACAGATGTGGAAGAAGTGAAGGAACAGTTTCACACCCACGAGGTAGGACGAGGCCCCAGGGCCGACCTGGGTCAGGGGGACATGAATGAAGCTGTGATTAGTTTAGTTCATGAGAGCAGGGACTTTTCTTGGTCAGGAAACTACATGCTGCATACATGGTGGGAATGCCAGGAGTTTGTCTTAAGCAGTGACACACACAGAGCACAGTAGCAGCCCTTGGTCCCATGCAGAGGACTTGTTAAAGAGGAAATAGTATCCGAGGTCTGTGTCTGTAGGTGTGTGTGTGTAAAAAGACGACTTCTGAATGGATTCACGGTGGTTGGAATGTGAACATATGTGAAGGTTAATGTCTGGGTATTCCAGCTAAAGCTGTTGAAATGTTGTTCAATTATCTAATCCAGATTCAACAGCAAAGCTTGATTTAAATCATCGGACTCAAACTCACAACCTACAATGATTATTCATCCCGAGGTATCAAAGAAAACAGACCCGTTTCCTTCTATATCACAGTAAATAACAACCCTGATCCTCCACTTTCACCTCACTTCTTAATACGTTTTCCCTGCACTGATGTTCCACACTTGCTTTTTAAGAGGTTGATGCCCAGCACTTCTGCTTAATGTCTTCAAGGTCTGCACCAGGAGAAGGTAGAGGGTGGGGAGAAAAACACTTCCAGATGTTAGTGTGTAGGAGCCAAGTGCCAACATGGAGTCCATGGAGATTTATAGGGGAGCTTGCCAGGGAGTTAAACTGAATTAAAAAAAGACTCACATGAAGACATTCTTTACCTTCACACACGCACAGTTAACTCTTTGGGCTAAACACGCTGCAACTGAAATGCATTGTTCTATTGTTAAAGTCTTACATGGAAAAAGATACAAGCGTTTTGATGTCTGCTTTAAGGCAGATGTCCTGAACTCAGATGATCTCAGGACGGATTGTTGGTCCAACTTGGACCAAATGTAGAAAGAAGCCCATGGAGAAAACAAACTAAAGTTTTTACATCTGACACCAGGCAGTATTTTTGATAAGTAAAAGGTGCTTTGAATAAAAGTATCTTTGTTTATTTTGCACTTTTCCTTTTGTCTGTAACCAGTAATTGTAGTGGCAAGACAGACAGCTTTAAGCATATGAAACAATAAAAATAGAATGAATTAATAATAATTATAATAATTGTTTTAAATGTAATAATAATTATAATAATAATAATAGTTTTAAATGTATAATTATTATTGTTGTTGTTGTTGTTGTTGTTGGATATGGATGGATAGACCAGCTTTATTTTTCCCTAGGACAACTAAGGCATCACTCTGCCTCTGTTGTCAGTTTCATTGGTATAATAAACCTTTGTACTGTGCCTTTTTTACGTCTCTCCGGTAAACAAGGTCCCTTTATCATTAACCATTTACTCCTGCTTCCTCTACAGAAATATATGATGGAACTGACAGCACATCAGAGCAGTGTGGGCAACGTGCTGCAAGCTGGAAACCAACTTATTTCTCAGGGAAGTCTGACAGAAGAAGAGGAGAATGAAATCCGGGAGCAGATGGCACTCCTCAACTCTCGCTGGGAGAACCTGCGAGTGGATAGTATGGATCGCCAGGCCAGGTATAGAGTCACGCTTCACACTGTTGTAAAAACCATAAAGTCTGTGTGTAGCACTGTGCCTCAGTGCCAGGCCTGTGTCTTTCTGCCAGACACCAAATATATTTTTTATATTGTTTTTTGTTTATTCATTAATATTAAAATTCTTTCATTATTTGTCTTGCATCATGAATTTTTACACAGTACAACCATCTTAGATCTTTTTTTTTAAACTGCTTTTCTGTCAGTAATGCCAAAAAGATAAATTCATAAAAAAGGCAGAAAAAAATGATAAAATTCAAACTCACATTTATTTATAATCAGACACACGTGTTTCTTATCACATATACTCCCTTGAGTCTATGCACAACACTGGTGCTCATTCCAGTGTTCATTTCCCTGTCACACACAATATATATATATATAATTATATATATATATTAAATATTTTATCTTCCCATCTTTTCATAAATATTTATTTTCTTTCTGCTCCTACACTAGCCTGACTGTGCTGTTGCACTTCCTTGTTTTCCTTCTCTAGGCTCCATGAGGTCCTGATGGATCTCCAGCAGCAGCAGCTGCAGCAGCTTTCTGATTGGCTGACGGAAACTGAGGACCGAATCAGAAGGATGGAGGTTCAACGTGCGGCCAATGACCTGGAAGTTTACAAAGAGCACATAGAGCAACTCAAAGTAAACACAGATTAACTGACTAAAATTATATAAAACAAATTTTTTTTGCCTGAATTCAGAAAATTGCACCGACCTTCTGCCTATGTCAATGGTTTTATTGAGTAATTGTGTAATAACGTAGTGTAATTGTCTAATGGAGTAAATAGTGTATGTGCTACTTAAATCCTGAACATCCTGTATGTCTGTTCAGGAGCTTCAAAATGACCTGGAGGCAGAGCAGGTGAAAGTCAACTCTCTGACACACATGGTGGTTGTGGTGGATGAGAACAGTGGTGAGAGCGCCACCGCTGCCCTAGAGGAGCAACTACAAGTATGTTTTTAAATAGAGTGCTCACCTTCGTTGTTCCCCACTCAACATCACTGTTTTATTTGAATAATAGTTTGCTGTGTTACTGGAGTACAAAGACTGAGACCTGACTTGTGCTTGAGTATGACCTGATTTAGACTCGAGACCCGACTTGGAGTTTAGTACAAAGAACTGAGATTTGACTAAGACTTGAAAATCTCTGCTACATTTTTGCTTAACTGATAAAATCTCCAACTGAAAAATTTGCACAATTCTGAGAAAGGTCTTAATTTTTAAGCTTTTTTAAATTGTTAATTTTTTAGTCACTGGGCGAGCGCTGGGCAGCTGTGTGTCGGTGGACGGAGGAGAGGTGGCACAAGCTGCAGGAAGTCTTTATGGTTTGGCAACAGCTTCAGTCGGACCAGGTAAGACTGATGTACAAACACGCTCCTCCCGTCCGTCCCTCTGATTAAATAAGCACTGCTAATAACAAACTCAAACACTTGACGATTCACTGAGACGTACAAAAAGTTCTTTGAGCTTTTTTTCTGATCTTGTGTCCCAGTGTTTACCAACTCACTTCAACTGTGTTTTCTCACCACTTCTGCAGAGTTTGTTCAGAACGTGGTTGGCAGAGAAAGAGGAGGCTTTGAGTAAAGTACAGACGAGCAACTTTAAGGACCCCAGTGAACTGAATGCTAATGTGCGCCTATTAGCAGTAAGTAGTAGTTGAAGTTCTGGGTAGTTACTTTTGCACCGTTGTACGATTAACTCTGAATTATAATGGACAACGCAGTATTTTACAGTATGAATAAATATAAAACAGTCACGGCAGATGCTTGATTAATTACTGAGAGTTTAATTTTCCACTTTTAATCCACTAGATTCTAAAAGACGACATGGAGAAGAAGAGACGGACGTTGGACCAGCTGTCTGATGCTGGACAGGATGTGATTTCATTACTGCGAAGCCCAGAGGCTGGAGCCAAGATAGAGGCCGACACAGAAGATCTGGCACATCGATGGGACAACCTGGTGCAGAAGCTGGAGGACTGTTCCTTCCAGGTGTGTTCAGCCGAGAGAGAATTAGGAAGAAATTAACCAAATGAAACCCTAAACATACATTGTTCTTAATGATTGAAGAATAAACTCTGGGTTTTTGGTTGGACGATGTACTTGTGTGTGTTGTGTGCTTTTTTGTCACAACACTCACTCTTCCTGTGAAGGTGATGGAGGCCGTGACAGATGCTGGAGTGACTCAAACAGAAGAACAAGTCATTGTGGACGGAGTTGCTGTGGCGGCCGCTGCCTCGTCGCCTGACCAGGAGCTGGCTCCGCCTACTCCACCTAAGAAACGACTGGTGGAGACGGACGCAGAAGTTAGAAAAATGTAGGATTTGGGACACAATTCTTCTGTTCTCTTCACTTTTCACTGTAGGAAAGATGTAAAAAAATCCATATTTCTCATGTTTCTTCTGTTCTCTTCACTTTTCACTGTAGAAAAGATGTAAAAAATCCATGACCTGTGTCGTGTTCCATATTTCTCATGTTCTTTTTTATAGGTTTGAAAATAAACTTTCTGACCTCCTGACCTGGATGAAGACCTGGAAGACGTCCACTAAAGCTCTGGCTTCGTCACATCCAAAGACTACATTAGATGCATCAGGCCTGCAGGAGAAACTGAAGGTAACCCTGCTGTAAAGACATCTAAAAAAATAAATCTAAAAAGTTCTAAATTTGATGCATTTTAAATAGTTTGTCTTTGTATCATTTCAGGGCTCGGAACAGGACCTCAAAGCAAAAGAGAGCACATTAAATCAAGTCATTCAAGAAGGACGGAGTATGATGGATAATTTGGAGAAAGGTATGACTATAATGAATATTTTTGTACATGTTCAGGATTTTATAGGAAAAAAGAAATCTTTATTTAAGTTGCGTTCTTTCTAGAGGATTTTCCTCTCAGCTCTGGGGTATTTTAGGTGTATTTAATAGTCAGTTTGAGTTGTGTGTGAAGTGATAAAACTCTCTGAGCCTGCACGGCGGCTGACTTCATATAACCTTCATGAAATGAAAAGACATTTAAGGAGTTTTTAGGAGTTTACGCTTCTGTGCTGACAGTTAAGGGCAGTGGAGTGAATCTTTCTACTACTCCCTCATTTACTTCATACTGTTCCCTCAGCCGTGGTGTCTGTTTTTACTACTGCCATGTTTTAATCCTCTCTGGGCACTCTGTGTTGAACCTTTGACCTCTGTGTCCCTCTGCAGAAGGTGTGAGTGTGGACCCAGTGAAGACGGACTTAGAGCGGATTCAAATGGAGTGGGATCTTTGCGTCCGGGAGCTGGAGGCAGCACGTGAGCAGGTCGACACCCAGGCCCGTGTCAGCGCCATTTCCGCCGAGCTGACAGAACTGGACCGTGACCTGGAGGATCAGGACCGTTGGATGGACACAGTGTTGGCTGTAGAAAAGTGTGATGAGGCTGAGCTGAGAAAGCAGAGTGGAGAATGTCAGGTGAGAGCAGAGTGGGTTCACAAAGCAGAGTGGAGAATGTCAGGTGAGACCAGATTCAGATTGTTAGATGTGGCACGGCACAGATGACGTAATAAAAAAATGGTTCCAAAAGTTGCCTTAACTGCTGAAGACATTTCAGGGAAATGCCTAAAGAGTAAATTAATTTATTTCACTTTGATTTAAGTCTCTCTTATATACATTGATCTGGCAGCATGTTACAGCTCGTCATTGTTAAGAATGACTCCATCCAGGACCTAATGCACTTCCTTTATTTCACTGTGATTTAAAAAAAAAAACAAGTCAATAAGAAGTGGACAGTCTTTCAGCATCGTTGACAAAGCAGTTGGTTAAACAGTCTCCAGAAACCACTAATAATGACTGGGACTGCTGCTCCTCGTGCTTCACTTTCTATAGGCATTATTATTCAAATTTGGTTGGCTCATCGAGAAGTCAACGGAATAATTTTGTTTCCCGTCAGTGCTGTAATTTACATTTCTCCCTGCTCGCAGAAGAAAACCAATAAATATCCTTTCTGAATTAAAATGATGTGGCGAGCAAACAGACCAACTCTCTGCTTCCTTCTGTTCTCCTCAGTCTCGTGTCGTCCAGGTCACTGCTCTAAGCCCACGGTTGGAGCAGCTTTCCGCAGAGACTGGATCCTTGGGAACCGTGCCCTCTCTGAAAGACAACATGGTGGTGGTGTCTGCACACTGCGCCTCCACGCTTCAGCGGCTGGAGTGCCGAGAACAGGAAGTCAACAAAGGTACAGCAGCTGAACTAAAATTAAGAGTCAAAACTTTGCGAGGAAGAGGAAACAAAAAAATCTGCAGGTCGAGACGTTTTTCCACGGAACCTTCTTCCCCGAGGCGTTCTCCCGTTTCATAATGCTTCAGTGTCTGAGATTTAAACCTCCTTTAAGACAAGGATCCGTTTCACTCTCCCCGCTCTCGGCCCACAGCTTTTGTAGGTTTACAAGGAGACTGTGAGAGTGATGGCCAGGATCAGCGCAGCTCAGGCCCACGGTGCTCGTGTAAATTTGACATTAGCTTTTTA
This sequence comes from Cynoglossus semilaevis, assembly GCF_000523025.1. Lineage (NCBI taxonomy): Eukaryota > Metazoa > Chordata > Actinopteri > Pleuronectiformes > Cynoglossidae > Cynoglossus > Cynoglossus semilaevis. Next base: position 9,717,941 of record NC_024313.1, on the reverse strand, counting down.
TATCAATCCTTGGCTGGCCACTGGTAATAGATGATGTCCTTATATGGCCTCCCAGAGCTCACAGATGCATGAATGTAAAGCAGGAGGATGGTGTGTGAGCTCAGGCCCCACTGCCGGCCTCCATCTCCACCTGAGGACATGACTTGGACCAGGAGTGGCCTTGAAGTAAATTACCTTGTTGAAATGTACATGCACTGCTGTGGGGACAGAGTGAGCCTGTTAATGGAGGCTTGACTGTGCTGCTCTGCTCCCCCTGACCATAGCTCTATATGTGTGTGTGTGTCACACTGAGTGTGTGTTCTAATAATGTCCTCCTCTGTTGTGCCTCTTGGGCTTTTATGACTATAAAGATCTGGACTGGAGCCAAGGAAAACAGTTTTGTTTCTGCTTCAGAGCAGTTTGTCTCCTGCCAGTGGCTCTCTCTGTCTTCCTCACCCCCTCCCCCGACCCCCCCTCCGGTCACACTCCATCTCTGCACTATGTTGGTATAAACACAGTGAGATTGTGTAAGCGTTAAATCACCTGGTAATTAAAACAGAGTGGGAGAAAGAGAGCAAAGGAGGAGCAGACAGATGTGGACGTGACTGTGATGTATGTGGGTTTGAGGCCGTCACTGAAGTCGGGCTTTGTCCTTTAAGTAAATAGCAATTTATTTTCCTAATGTTGTTCTTGAGCTCACAATAATAGTTCTTTAAATAGCAAGAGTAGTCTCTCTTTGATAAACCAGCCGTCTGGGCTGCTTTTGTACAGAGTGACGGTCAAAGAGAAACCACATCACTGTCCCTCTGTGGTCCACACGTGAAACTTCAATGAAACTTTTCAAGGGAAATTCATTCCGTACAAACTCAAGGAAAAATCTCCAAAGTGTAATATGTAACTGTATTTATTTCAACTTAAAGGTGTGTGAGTTTCCTCCTGACATGCTGTTGTAAATAAAGCAACTTTGTTTTGTTTTGTTTTTTTCCCCAGCTTTGGCTGCTGCTGAGGCCAAACTAAAGGCACAGGGTCTGGTGGAGGGCCTGGAGGCCAAGCTGCTCACTCTGAGAGAAGGAATCGCAGACCTTCCCACCACTGAGGGCGCCGTGGAGCGGGCACAGGTGAGAATGCAGTTTCTTTTTCTTGTAGGCGCCATGAAAAAAACAGATGCAGCGATAAACACGCAAAATATATGAGAACATAAAGTTTATGAACTCTTACATGTTGATATCCATGCAGTCGTTACTCTGTAATTACAGTGAATAATTCACATGAACAAATCTATGGCAGGTGAAGTCCTTTATTTCCAAATACAGGAATCTTTTTTTTTTAGTTTTATGTCTTTTTTTTTTTTTACATTTTTTTACATTTTTTACATTTACATTACATGTTAATGAAAGTAATGACATTTTCTCTCTAAAACATTAAAAATAGTCATTTTATAAAGCAGTTTAATGATCATTTTCAGAGGTTTATTTTTGAAGAAAGTTGAACTAAGTTTAACATTTTCTCCACTTGGTATCTTTTAAAATAATATTCTTATAACATCTGTGTCTTCACGTATTTGAATTGTTCTAATTTCCTGCCCGGGTCGTCCGAGGATGTTTAATCCAGAGAGGTTTCTGTCTAGACTCCGGATTAAAGAAATCACAGAAGAATAATGTGTGTCTGACAACTGAAACATGTGACCTCTGAACCTGAGCCAGACGAGGTTTCATTCTGAAGAGTAATACTTTGTGTATGGGCTTGTACTCATGTCAGAGTACAGAGTATTTTTCCTCTCCTACACACAATAGTCTCTTTATCAGCTACTCACTTCCTTTTATACAGTTTCAAACCTCTGTTTGTGTGTGTGTGTGTGTGTGTGAGTGAGTACTTCTCAGTCATAAATGTTGTGTTGTGGGTCAGTGTGTTACCTTTCTCTTCCTCTATCCTTGCTGGAATGCTGCTCCAGTCCTTGCTCCTCTTATCAGGGCAGATAGGGACGTGGTGTCTGTGAGAAGGAGCACGGAGTGGAGTGTAGCTCTAATGTACTGCATACTGTAGTGTGGTTGGTCAGTCTGTGATCCACGACATACAGTCTCAGTGTTGTTTTTACACTTGTTCTTTTTAAGCAAACCTTAACCATCTAGTATTGAGTATTTTTTTTAACATTTTACTGCTTTTAATTCAGTGAAATCCTCTGTAAGATTGTAGTCATCTTAAATCTCTGACTTTATCCTCACACATACAGTGAAAAGCGTCTGTTCTTTCAGATGTGAACAGTGTGTCTGTCTTCTCCTAATATGACATCTGAACATTGTTGTTGCTCATATTTAAACGTGTCAAATCCCTTCTCCAGTTATTCATTTTTCCACAGTCGTCTAGTTATCGTGCACACCATTGTGACGTGGCATCTTAAGCCTGAACTTGTTTTCATCCTCAGGGCCTGTGTCTGGAGATCGAGCAAACACAACAAGCCTCCGATCCCACAGAAATGCAAAGATGGAGTCGACTCTCCTCCAAGGCCCGGGAGGAGCTGGGGACGCTGAAGTGCATTCTGGGAAGCATGAAGGATAATCAGGTAATTTTCTTTTTTCAGCAAATACAGCAAATACTTTTTAAGATGGTTTGAACGGCATAATAACTAGTAAAATTGTTTACTGTTTTTCTTCTTTGAGGTGTGTGTGATACAAGTTGAGCGTTGGCTGGATGCAGTCCAGGAGCTGTTGTCGAATGATGTCACAGTGTTGGGTGACACAGAAAGGCTGAGTGAAGAGCTCAATCAGTGCAAGGTAAAAAAAAACCCTGATAAAATTACTTCATTTGGATAAAAGCTATTTTTCATAAAGTATTATATAAGCTATTATATAAATAACTAATATAAAATATAAAGTCTTAGTCAATCTGGATACTATTGTTTTTCCCAATAGGAGTATGTGAATGAGATAGAGTCAGTGGGAAGTTCATTGAAGCAGATGGAAGAGAATGTAAGTGCTGTACAAGCAGCTGCAGTCCCAGGACTGACCAAGTGGGGGCAGGAGAAGCTGGAGGACTTCAAGACGAGATGGGACACACTGTGCAAACAGGTAAGGTAGATTACTAATGTCCCCGTGCAGTGTAGTCTTGTACATGTTGTTGATGGTGGTCTTTGTGTTTTGCGTGGGTTTTTTAATAAATGTAATTTTCCAACTTGTCCCCGTGCAGTGTAGTCTTGTACATGGTCTTTGTGTTTTGCGTGGATTTTTAATAAATGTAATTTTCCAACTCGGTCAACTTAAATAAATTGGACTAGTGAACTTTATCCCACTCTTGTACAATGGTGGCAGGGCTCAGCTCCAGCAAAAAAGTTAGACAGTACAAGGTAAATGAATGATTTTCTTGGACAGATTTCTAACCTTGTCAGTCATTTTGTTCCAGCTGCTGAAACATCAGGAACACGTGGTAGAGAGACAGGAGAAGCAGGTGAATCTGAGAAAGGACTTGGCAGAGATGCAGGAATGGATGACGCAAGTGGATGAGGAGTTTCTCATGAGGGACTTTGAGTACAAGAGTCCTGAAGAGCTGGAGGCGTCGCTGGAGGAGATGAAGGTCCGTGTCACTGTTCTGATCTGGTCTTTCACTGTTGTTGTTGTTGTTGTTGTTGTTGTTGTTCCTTAACAGTTTCCATTTACCCACAGAGGGCTAAAGAGGACGTACTACAGAAGGAGGTGAAGGTTAAGATCCTGAAAGACAACATCAACACGTTGGTCCCCAGAACAACGCCCCCAAGTGGTAGCAGGGGACAGGAACTGACGGTGGAGCTCGATCAGGTTCTGGCCAACTATCACAAGCTCTGCGACCGCTTCAAGAGCAAGTGTCACACTCTGGAGGTAATGTGTTTGTCTCTCTGTCTCTGGTCCAACTGTGGAAATAACACGTTTGACGGTAGAGGACAGGCCCGGTCAAGTCTCTCTGCTCTTGTTACTGAGTGTTAAAGTGACATGTTGGTTACATGCTGGACTTTCATGCCCTGAACCAGAGATGTGTGAAATAAATATTGTTTTGTTTGTGTCTAAAGATTCGTAGCTCGGGGCTTTGTTTTTTCGAACATCATCCCCGAGTCTGTGCAGGTTGAAGATCAAACCCTGTTACAGGAATTATGCTTATACTCTCATACATCTATTGCCTCGAGTCTATGAGTCACCAGCCTCCATTTCAACTTTTTTTTTTGATTCTTTGAAGTGGGGTTGTTTTTTAAAGAATGAAGAAAAAGGCAAAAACAACCGTGCTGTCATGTTTTTTTCTGATTGCACATAATGAGGTGTCTGCGTTTGCCTGTGTGTTGCAGGAGGTTTGGTCCTGTTGGATGGAGCTGCTGCAGTACCTGGATGTGGAGCAGAATTGGCTCAACACTGTGCAGGAGAAGGTTCATGCTAGTGACAATCTGCCAGAGAGCACAGAGGCTGTCAACGAAGCCCTGGAGGTACGTCTACGCCAGAAATTACTGGGGGGAAAAAAATTGGCAAAACACCCCTGATGTGCAGCCTTCAGTTTCTTGGTAAAATGTCCTGACAATATGTTAGTGTAGAAGTCTTTACAAAATCAACCAGACAGGTGTTTGTAAGAGACACACACTAAATAACTGGCTCAACAAATGACTGAATGATTGAAATATGCAAACCCTTATCACACACACACACGGTGAATGAGAAACAGTGCCAGATGATGAGGATACTGTTACTAAAAAAAGTCAGTGTTGCTGAACTGCTCTTAAGAAGAGTCCAAAAAAACAGTTGAAAATGTGTCCCTATATGGACAAAAGCTGGAGTTGAACATTTGAAAAAAAACAAAACATGTAGTAGAAGTATTAGTACTAGTCTCATTCAGTCATATGAACAAGTACACGCAGTATACAATGAAAAAGAAAACATACACACACATTAACCCTCGCTCCCCATAGTTTCCCTTTTTCCTAATCAGACTCTGGAAGAGACCGGTCATCCTGTCTCTCTGTCCATCATCCCTGAGGACAGAAAAGCACATTTCATGACCCCCACATCCAGACTGACTGCTGAATGCTAACAAATGTCAGTCCAATGTTTCTTCTTTGTTTTTGGTTCAACTTCTTCTTTTTGGGGCTGGCCGTCATCTGGCGCAGCCATCTGCACTCTCTACTGTTGCCTTTCATGCACTGCAACCAAAACTGATTTTCTTTTGTGTAACCAAATCACTGGATTCTACTGTTTGACTTGTACTCGTTCCCTCCATATCCCTTTGAGTTTCTCTGGCAGAGTTTTGTGGAAATGTGAAGCAGTTCTGCTCTCTGATGTTTGTTGTGGTTTTGTGTAAGGCTGTTGTTGTTGGCAACCTTTCTTCCCATTTTACATTTGCAATTTTAAAATTTTCTACCACAAAATTGACTTCCTTTCTCCATCTCTTTCTGCTTTCACCACCAGTCTTTGGAGAGCGTGCTCCGCCACCCGGGGGACAACCGTACCCAGATCAGAGAGCTGGGTCAGACTCTGATCGATGGAGGCATACTGGACGACCTCATCAGTGAAAAACTAGAGGCTTTCAACTCTCGCTACGAACAGCTCAACAACCAGGTCAGAAACATTGAATAGTTACTAACCATAACATCATTTAACATCATAAATATATACATATATATGTGTATATGTCCAGGCTGTGAGCAGACAGATCAGCCTGGAGCAGCAGCTCCAGACACTGAAGGAGAACGACCAGGCTCTGCAGTCTTTGCACGAGTCTCTGAGCCACCTGGACCACACACTCACCTCCTACCTCACTGACCGCGTCGACGCCTTCCAACTCCCGCAGGAGGCACAGGTACAGGATTTCTGTTTACTAATGGTCAGGTTAATGAAATGACTTAATCCCTCTCCAAATCCCCTCAGGTACACGGCTAATAAACTGTTGTGAATTAATTAACATCTAGCAGGAGTCAACACATTCTGAAAAAAAAAAACAATTAGCATGTCAAAAAAAAAACAAAAAAACAATTAGCATGTAGCTCTTCCTGCTTCGTTTAAAGGAGTATTGAGTTGAGTTTCTTGCTGTGACATCATGGATTTTATAAATCACAAATTGTCTCTTGGTGATTTTTTTTTTTTATAGAAATGTAAAACACGCAATCCTTAACATTTATGTTCATGGTGTTTCCTAAGTCTTGACTTCACTTCCTCCTCAGAGCATCGGGGCAGAGATCGCAGCCCACGAGGTAACAGTGGAGGAGATGAGAAGAAGAAATGTGGCCAATCTCCCTCCCCCTACCACTGATGGCAAGGCTGCCCGTGGTGGAACCATGCTGGATCACCTTCAGGTAACACTGACCTCTGCTGGAGAACATTAGAATATGCAGATTTAACCTGCAGTGAAAATATAAAACCGATGCTACCAGTATGAAGAAAAGGTACAGCTTTTGTAGAACACATTTGTCATATTAAGAAAAACCTCCATTTGCTTCACTTCAGAGGAAACTCAGAGAAATCTCTACAAAGTACCAGCTGTTCCAGAAGCCTGCTAATTTTGAGCAGCGCATGCTGGACTGTAAGAAGATCCTGGAAGGGGCCAAGTCTGAGCTGCACATCCTGGATTTGAAGGATGTGGAACCAGAAAAAATCCAAGCCCACCTCAGTGGCTGTATGGTGAGAGTCTGAATATCACACAGTGTTAAATGCATTGGTGTTGCAGCTACTGTAGGTTCACATATTTAGTCATTGGTGATGTCTTCAAGTCCAGGTACGAAAACAGAGATCATCTGACTTAGCCTTATGTTTCCCTTTTTTTTATTCTTTAGAAATTATACAAATTGCTGAGCGAAGTCAAACTTGAAGTGGAGACAGTGATAAAAACAGGTCGACAGATTGTGCAGAAACAGCAGACAGAAAACCCCAAGGCCATGGACGAACAGCTGACTGCTCTCAAACTTCTCTACAACGACCTGGGGGCTCAGGTAATTGTATCTTGCCATATTTATTGTATGAAAAAAGCAGCTCGTGTGGGATGGGTACGAGATAGATGCTCATTATTTTATTACAGAACAGAAAGAGAACTACTTTGTTTTCGTTCGCTCTCTCCTCAGGTTACGGAGGGGAAACAGGACTTGGAAAAAGCTCTGTCTCTGTCTCAGAAGTTCCAGAAGGAGAGCGGCGCCCTGCAGGAGTGGCTGAGCAAAAATGAGACCCAGCTCCAGCAGAAGAACGGCTCTGGAGACATGCCAGCTGACATTGATGCCGAGATCGCCTGGGCCAATGTGAGCAGTTATCCCAGAACTTTTCATTATCCTGTTACTCCTCAGGAAAGTTTCTGGGTCAGAACAACAGATCAGACAGAGATACAGTTCTGTGAAAAACAAAATAATATAGAGAATGGAAGTATTTTTTAAAAAAACTGCGGTTCAAACAAAAAATAATTACTGCATCATTTTCCTAATTACTCCATATAAATCTATATAAAGCTGCACTATTACTCTAGTTAAGTAGTCACTAATTGTGTTATGACCAGATTATGCATTAAATCATCTTTATTTATTTATTCTACTAAATACACAGAACGATATGGGTTCTTCCCCAGGAGCCGGTCTCACTGTTCTGCCTTCTTCTCTGACCCTACTTGTTTAAAAAAGCACTGAAAACTCTGTACGATCCCTAACAACTGCGCCCTCTTGACCTCTTCACTGGGAGAATCCTGAGACAGAAACTGCATTAATATTTTTTTAAAAAGTCACAGCTTCACACTGTGGTGACGAGCACATCCTCCTTAAGTTTTTAAATGTATATAAAATGTAAAAATGTTTGAAAACAAATTCCCTAAATGTGAAAATGTGTACGTTTCACCTGATCCATAAACGTCTGCTGCTGCACCAGGGTTTGCTGAAGGAGTCGGAGCGTCGTAAGGCAGAGTTGTCCAGTCTGATGGAGACCAGTGCTGGACTGGAGACCCTGGTGGAGGGCAGTGAGACCCAGCTGGAGGACAAACTCTTTGCTCTCAACGAATCCTGGGGCCGTGTGCGCACCTGGACTGAGGACTGGCTCAGCGCCGTGCTGGTGAGTCCAAGAGTTTTATCCAGTCAGAAAACACAGAGCTGCTGTGATAAAATTCAGGTTTCTTAGAAAAAAAAACAATTTATGCGTTGGCTTTGGTCATCTTTAGATGTAATGTAAGGTAAAAGCTTTGATCCATTGTTCTTTTGGAAAGTAAAAAAAGTTCCACAATTTGTTATATTTATTAATAATAATAATATATGCTTTGGCTTTGGTCATCTTTAGATGTAATGTAAGGTAAAAAAAAAGGCTTTTGGCTTTGATCAATTGTTCTTTTGGAAAGTAAAAAAAGTTCTACAATTTGTTATATGGCTTTGGTCATCTTTAGATGTAATGTATGGTTTATTTATTGTATACATGACACAAGAGACAGGAGTGTAATGTAAAAATATTTATCTGTACTCATCTCTTTTATTCATATAAAAATAAATACATAAAATAACTTTAGAAAATAAAGTTGAAAATGAAGTTATTACTCGTTTCATAATAAATTACAATTGCAGATATTCATTTAAAAAATATTTTGGTACTGTAAAAGAAAAGAAAATACTTCTATAGGCTTTTCTATTTATAATATTTACACAAAAATACCCTCCTCTGTTTTGTAAGTCAAATGAATGCACTTATTTCCCTGAAGGCCAAATCAAATAGTGAAGACAAATATGAAAATTGCAAATCAACCCTTGAAGTAACGTGTGTTTACATGTCCTCAGAAATCTCCTCTTGAGGTTGTTGAAAACTCACGTTATTAAAACTATGTTTTGATCGAATCTGAAACAAACTGAACTTTTTATTTCCTTCATTTTCTCCTTCTAAAAAAACAGAGTCACCAGAACGAGGTGGAAATCTTTGACGAGAACGTGGCCCACATCAGCACGTGGCTCTACCAGACCCAGATCCACCTGGATGAGGCCGAGCGACTCTCCCTGACTGAGAGGGAAAATCTGATTCAGGTAATTTGGGGGGGAAACGGTGCATTAATATGAAAGAGGACTGTTCTTTTACATCCATCATTTAATTGAATAAATTCAATTTACCACTGACGTCAGGGTCTCAGGCGTACTAACTGAACTGTATGAATCGACTGGTTTTAATACAGTCACAAACTGAGACGGAATTGTTTTATGGAAATCAGTGCCTCTGGGAGGGAGATGCACTTCTGCCACAATCCATTAAGGAACATCCTCCTGGTGTCTTCTGGGACAGAATGACTTAATGTGTTTTCACACCAGAGGATTAGTGATGAACGATCAGTCATTTATAAATGTTCCATTCTGGTTTTTATCCTTTGTGCCGAGGAATAACTTGTGCTCATTCAGAATGAGGATTTTATGTGTTTGTACACACATCAGGACAATACTGACTAAATTCTCAGTGTCAATATAGTGGAGTTACCCCAGGAGGAGCAAATTGGAGGGTAATAAGAAGTTTGTAAGCCTTCTCCCTTTCTCATCACAACATCCGAGGACTTGTCTCTCAGATGTTCTCTGGGCCTGATAACACTCATTCAGTCCACGCTGAGACGGAGCGCCGACTCACGGCCGCGCCGTCATCCTGGTTTAAGAGTGAGTAATGGCACAGACCGATGGAGAAAGATGACCCTGTGCTACCCTGTGGTGTGTCCTCAGAGCATGCTGGAGGAGCTGGAGGACATCACTCTGCGTGTGGACAATGTGAGGGACCAGGCTATCATCCTAATGACCAGCAGGGGGCCCGCCTGCAGAGAGGTGGTGGAGCCCAAACTGGCCGAGCTCAACTGCAACTTTGAAAAAGTTTCCCAGCACATTAGAACCGCAAAGGTACAAAAGTCTAAACTCTTGTTACTTGATAGAGGAAATGTAAAATTTTAAAATTGACCGTTTTTGTTCAGGGCCACAGTTGTGACAACTAAGACGACAATTTTATCTGTCAAAATAGAAAATGTGCGTGTTCCCATTTTATTTTTGACCAAAACAATTTTATCTGTCAAAATAGAAAATGTGTGTGTTCCCAGCTGTGCTCAATTTTATTTTTGACCAAAATGTGTTACTTACAGAGCAGAGCAGAATATTTGCTCTCACTTTCACTGTGATTTCTATCAAATCATTCTGTTGAATCTGTGAAACTGCCACTGGTCTTTCAGATGATGACCAGCCTGGAGTCCAATGCTGCGGAGATGAAGCAGGTGACACCTCAGAGGGTATGAGAACCTCTCCTTTGTGCTCAGTTTCATCATCATCCAAATCATATCTTTGAACTTTACCACAAAATACTTTCACAACAGCAGAGGCAACATCATTCATTCGGTCTAACCCCTGCTGTTGTTTTTCCCAGTGGAAAAGTGGCTACGATGTGTTGCCCTTGGGTTCTTAATGTGTAATGCTCTGCTCTCAGTCACAGTAGAATAATAAATTATACTGAGGTGGTTGTTTTCTCAGAGCAGAGAGTCAGGTCATGACATTTATCTGACTGGGTCTCAGGCATTTTCCTAAGGTTTGTTTCTTCACCTCTCTCTCAGCAGCTCATCCAGGGCCCTGACATTAGAGTCGAGACTCAGAGTCAGGCTCCACCTGCTGAGACGGTTGTCTCCTCCGAGGTGAAGGACCTGAAGACGGAGGTTCAGGACACCCTCAAATCTCTGCAGCAGCAACAGGAGCCAGTAAACATCCTGGATGACGATAAGGTAGGAGACGATGTCCTTTATGATTTCATTTTTATGTCGTCTTGTGCCATAAAAACTCCAAATACTGTGATGAATATTTAGTCAGTTTTATAGTTGAAAATCTCCATTCAGGTTTAACATCCATTACTGTTTTAGGTGGGAATTTGAACCCAAACAACAAATTTGTACATTCCATTAAATATTGTATAAAAATATATGGCAGTTTTTAAGGTGCAATAAAATAAACCACCACTTGATAAGACGAGTGTTGAGTGGGCAAACCAAGGCCTCGGAGCTCTGGAATTTAGTCGACGTTATCAAGGTTTATGACGTTAAAGACACCAGCTGAACACATCTGACCAATCCAGAGCAAGGTCAGTGCCCGAGTGTGGAAGCTGTTATTGTACCAGTGTTTATTACAGTGTCTTCAGTGTGTCCAACTTGTTGCTTGTTTGGAAAAAGTGCAGCTCAGGCTCAGGAGTGTCAGTTTCTGGTGTGTATTTACATGAAATAAATGTACACAAATATCCTGAATTTCTGCATGTAACCTTTGTCCCTGTGTGACAGATGGATGAAGAGAAAGCCGGTGTGGAAGAGCTGCTGAGAAGAGGTGAAGAGCTGCTGCAGCAGACCTCAGACGAGGCTCAGAGGGAGGAGCTAAGACTCATGCTGCTGCGGCTGCAGAGCCAGTATTCTTCTCACAGGGTGGGTGTCCTTAAATTATCCGATTTTGCTTTTATTGCTCTCTCCAAACAAAACTTTCAGTCACGTCCCAATGTATCTTTAACCTGTTAAATGATATGTGGCTCATTCAGGAGTTGAGGGTGTTACGATCCAGGACTGTGCAGGTCTCTGTGGAGTCCAGTTCTTCTCAACCTGTTACGGACCAAACACGAGAGCTTTCAGAGCAGGTGTGTGACGCACACGCATGTTTACAACACTCTGTAGTGTTTTTGTGACGCACACGCATGTTTACAACACTTTGTCAACAACATCTGCAGTGTTTCAAAAGCTCCAAAAAGTTAAGTTTGAAAGAGCAGGTCATAAAACAACAGTTTGAACCATAACACTGTCGTTGTTGTTACTGTTTTATTCAACGGCCCAACCCAAGAAGAAGAAAGAAAACACCCAGGAATGTCAGACAGATGTTGTTACTGTGTGTTGTTGGTTGTTTACTCTGCTGTGACACGTCAACTGTCCCTGCGTCTTAGGAGATGTCGGCAGCTGACCGCAGCACCGTCCCCTCAGTGAGTCCCTCAGATTTCCTTTTAGACATCAACAAGTTACTCCTCGCCATGGCCGACAGTGAGCTGCTGCTGAACTCCCCTGAGCTCAGCGGGGGTCTCTATGAAGACTTCTCCAGCCAGGAGGACATGCTGAAGGTTGGTGTTGATCTGATTTTTAGTCAGGGGGGTTCGTTTTGGAAACTGTAAAGGTCAAAGCTGGGATGTAGTGTAATATTCTTCTCTGACCACTAGGTGATTTTTAAGGGAAATCCAATTAAATTTACAAGATTATTGTTAAAACATAAGTTAGTTTGTTTCTAGTCTGTTACACATACACATTATACACTTTTTGAAGTAATTGATCAGATTAGAAATTTTAACACATTTTTGACACATTTGACATATTGCATATTGTTTTTGACACTTTTCCGTGTCCAGTTCTTAGACTACTCTTTTAATTTTTTTTTTTTTTTTACAGAATATCAAGTCAAACCTGGACCAGCTCGGCGACAAGGTCACCGTCATCCACGAGCGTCAACCACACGCCGTCTGTGATGCTTCGCCGGCTGAGGTGCCTCAGATTGAAGACGCCATGACGCAGCTTAACGCCGAGTGGGACAGACTCAACCGCATGTACAACCACCGCAAAGGGTACGCTCTCAAAATGAACTATTGATCACAACATGGAGGATTCAAATTGAAAAAAATCTTTAAAAAATGTCTGTGTCTAGATGTATATATGTATATATATATATGTATATATATATATATATATATATTAAAAAAAAAATCCGGATAAAGAGAGAAAAATAAGGACATAGAAAAAAAACACACAATGACCATGGTTGCCATCACTCACTCACTCATATGGAGACAGACACACACTATCGCCGTGTGACCTTGACTCCCATCAACCCCCCTTCAGGGGCATCAACATTTTGCTGAGTACAGTATGTGCCAGGCTGAAATAAACAGTGGAGCTAATTTAGTAGATGGCACATAAACGCTGCAGCGCTCCGTCTGTATTTGTGCACTAACCTGAAGGCATGATTAAAACCAGACAAAGAAGCATGTTTTGTGAAATTGCTCACCCAAACTCATTTCCTCACCACTTTTGTCCACTCTTCTTTTTCTGTCAAAGGAAAAAGCTTCAAACTTGATAAAAATCAAATTTTCATTCAAATCGTTTTAAATAATCGTCCACTGATGTATTCGGAGTTTCTTGACGTTATGTCTCTTTCCACTGTTTAATGGAGGTCAGCTTTTCCAATTTCTCCTTATCACCATCTGAAAAGATTTCCAGTGCGTGAACATGATTTTATCTCCGCACCACAATATTCAGTTTTTTTCTACTTAACTAAACATAATAAAAATGAACCTAAATCATTTCACAGACATCATTTCTTGTTACGTAACCTTTTTATTACATTCTCTGCTGCAGGGCTTTCGACCGTGCCATCGAGGAGTGGGGGCAGTTCCACTGTGAGATGAACGACTTGAGTCAGTGGCTGAGTGACACTGAGACGCTGCTGTCTGACAGTGTGGGCCCTGATGGGCAGCTGAACCTGGAGTCTGCCCGACAACACCAGCAGGTGGGTGAAGAGGTGACGGGGGGGTAAATTCAAAGGTGGTTGTTGAATGAGTTCCCATTAGGGCCACCATCAACTGAAATATTTAATCATGATTAGTCGCAAGATTGTCTATAGTTTACTCAGGACTGATCACAAATTACTCACACTTTAGTTTACAATTTAAAGTTTGCTAGAAGGTGGCCAAAAGTCTCGAAGATAAACAGCTCAAAGTTACCTTGGACAAACCAGTGACTTTCAACTCTATAGTTAATTTCCGCCCAGCTCCACAGTTTAAGTATTAAAAGTACAGTACAGTAATAGTACAGCATTAAATCTTCATCACACAGTATTTGCTGATAACTTTGTTGCAAGATTATTACTCTCCCAGAATGCCACATTAAAATGGATGAGTTATTAGAAACTGGATCTTTGCAAATGTTGGACAGGAGATAATGAAATTCTGTTCTCCCGAGAAAATAATGTGTGTTTTACTGTGTCTAATGAACACACTGTGTGTGTAGCCATTCATCATGCTGAATGAAAAATCGGAGGAAGTGAAGAAGGGAAGAATGAGCTGAGCTCGGAAATAATTTTTTGATTTGTTTGATTATTAAAAAGGCAACTTTCATCTCCAAAGACAATTAGAATCCCCGTAGCTTCCGTCTGCCTCTGCGTCAATGACACAACCTCCGTCATTAACACCTCCGCTCGGGGTGATTTACACGGCTCCGTCGCCTCCTTCCTCTGCTTGGCTCTTACAGGTTTTTGCAGTGTCTACAGAATCAAACGAACTGGAATTGAGAGATCAATTAGCTGACTCACTCCGAGGCGGTCGTTACAATTATTCACTCTGCTTTACGGGTGTGAGCCTCGACACTTTAAGTCTCCTTCTGTGGATGCTGTGACTTCTCGCGGCTTAAATTTTGATTCCTGCTTGAAGCTCAGCATCTCCTGTGTTTACTCCCACAAATCAAACCTGTGTGTCGATCACAGATTTCCCCGAGGAGACCGACTCTGGCAGGGGATTTGGCTCAAAGTCAATGGGCTTATAGTGTTGGACTTATCCCAAATTCTATTTTTTTTCCCTCCTCCTCTGTCTGTCACTCAGTTTCTTTACTTTGTGTTTGTGTGCAGGAGCTGGAGGAAGGTCTGGCCAGTCACCAACCTGACCTGGCTGTGTTAACCCACACTGGGGAGCAGATAATAGGGCAGCTGTCATCTCTTGATGGACCACTGCTGGAGGAGAAGCTAAACAACCTTAGTCAGCGTTGGAGAGCTGTCAGCCGTCAAGTTCTGGACAGACAGCGCCGGTAGTGAATTAATGGATAAACACAAAATGCACGGCTTTGTCATTCGGCCAGAAATTAGAATTTGGGCAATTTGGGACTTTTAAAATAATTAGACAATTGATTCCCTTTTTTTACCCAATGATGTGAAAACTGGTTCCTTGCTAACCTGCTAATTAACAAATTATAGAAAAATAATCTTTCATTTGCCCTTTTTTTAGACACATAAGGACCATTTGCTGTGACGTGGTTTCATATCAGATTCATTTTATTGTGCAATTCCCCACAGTGGACAGTGCTTTTCTTTTCCATCTCCGTCCTAATGTGTTTTCTTTATGTATAATTTGGCAGGTTATCATTCCGTCTGCAGTCAGTGCATCTCCAACAGTTATTGAGATGTAAATTTATGCATTAGATGTACAACCTGCAGGCGGTGGAGATCTTTATCCGAGTGCATGACGTAGTATGCATGCGTGTTTGTGTGTGTGTGTGTGCAGCCTCGCTGGTGACGACCCGGCCCTGACAGACCTGGTGACGCGCCGAGCGGGCTGGGTGGCTGGAACAGGCGGAAAATGCTGTCAGGTCTCTACCTGTCACAGCCACCGACCACAACCTCAAAGAGCTGAAGGTACGGCCGAGCCTTAGTCACTGTACTGTTCAGGAGGAAGAGGAGGAGGAGGAGGAGGAGTACATATGTAAATCCTGACAAGAGCAACACAAAAACACGACTTAGTAATAAGTTAACAGAAATAAATCCACTCCTTCATAGCCACTAAACATAGCATTAGCCTTTCTTTACTGCTGTTAAGACCAGGGCTATGGAAATGATCAAGTTTATTTATGAAAATAACTAGATGCAAATTTTACTACATTTTATCCCATGGGCAGAAGGATGAAAACTGTCTATTCAAATATTTCATCAACCATCCACTTATTGTTGCTCTAATACACAATCAATTAGATTATCAATATTTAAACACAAAAACTTTGGATTAGTCAATAAAAGAAAATTACTTTTTTATCACGTTTGTTTATGTTGATTAATCAGAATTAGTCATAATTAATCACTGTTAATCAGTATCATTATTAATTCATTAATTTGATTTAGGTTGACAGTCTTAGGTAAAACGCCCACAGCAACAAACATGGAATGACAGAACGATGACAACGTGGAGCAGCAGCTGTTTCAGCCTCTGGTTCTTAAAGCTGTCTTTCACCAAAGCAGTGACTGTGAAATCAAGGGTCAGCGCTTTCTTCTTTGCAGGCACTGGCTGAGGAGATGGATGCACAGAACGGTCGTCTCGGTTGGTTGAACAAGCACGCGCCACAGATCCTGTCCAGCCCCGTTGTGAGTCCTCAGAGCAGAGAGCAACATGTTGGCAAACTGAGAGCCATCAACATGAGCTGGAGCAAAGTGAGTGGAATCAGCACTGACTCCATGTTTATGTCTGGATTTAACACCTCGTCCTGGTGTTTACATCTGGTCTCTTATCCTCCAGGTGACCAACGAGCTGCTGGATAAGGTCGGAGAGGTCGAGGCCAACCTCCAGGGTCACGCACAGTTCCAGGACAGGATGGAGCGACTCTCCGACTGGGTCGTCATCACACACCAGACCATCATAACCAGAGGCCTCAATCCAGGACAAGCACAGGTAGACTGACCGTGATCTCCAAAAACAACCAAAGAACAAACTCTCTTAACCTGCAGGTCACTTCACTGTGATGCAAATTAAAATGGCCGTCTGCCTGTCCCAGGCTCTGGAGGTCTCCATGAAGGACAGGAAGAAGGACCTGGAGGAACTGTTGGCCCATTCCATCGAGCTGCAGAGACGACACCAGCTGTTGCCACAAGAAAAGGTAGACGTTGAACCTTTGCATTTTACTAAATATTTTTCCAAAATCATTGATTATTGATCTGCATGCTGTTGTATGTTTACAGACTAAAGTAGAACAGTTGGCAGCCGACTGGAAAGCTCTTGATGGTCAAATGAGGGAAACGCTTCAGGCACAAATCTCTCCGTGGACCCAACGGGAACATCTGGTCCAGCACCAGCAACTTGGTAAAGATGCTGAAATATGTGAAGAAGAGAGAAGTTTGATGTCTGAGTCGAACATCAAACATAGAAAAATGCAAAGACCAGCTGGTTTTATTAGTCACAGTTGGCAACATTTTTTAAATCCTTGTCTAAAAGAGTTTCCTTGTTTTTCCCGTCGTCTACTTGACTTGACTTCAGTGTCTGCAGTACCGTCGGCCGTACAGATGGCCAGTCTGGTCAGTGAGGACCCACACCACCAGACTCCACACTCACCAGACTCTGTGGCTCCCACTGATCTCAATGAAACAGCAACAGAGCTGGCCAACTGGCTCCTTCTCATCACACAGATGCTCAAGTCTAATATCGTCACCGTGGGGGATGTCGAGGAGATCAGGACCACCATGGGGCGTCTGCAGGTGGGCGGAGAAGAACAGGCCTCGGTGGCTGATGTGACTGAAGTGTGTCAGACATGTTGTTCAATGTGTTTTCTCTTTGTTGGTAGGTGACAAAGAGTGACTTGGAACAGCGCCACCCTCAGCTGGAGGACATTTTTACGCTGGCGCAGAACATCAAAAATAAGACTTCTAATCTGGACGTTCGCACATCCATTACTGAAAAATGTATGTACGCACACACACATACACAGACCACAGTAATGAGGCTTGTTTTATTTACAGTGTTTTTGCGTTTGAGTTTTTATTGCCCTTAAATTGTTGTCTAAATGTGGTTTAAAAAATCTGAGGTTGGGGGTTCTATAAAACTAGGAATTATCTGATGTTTTATTGCCCTTAAATTGTTGTCTAAATAAATAAAATAAAAATAAAGAAGTGTTTATACTAATGGACTGAATGTAAAGAAAAAGCTTATATTTATAAATAATTTTTCTAGAACTTTGACTTTGACTCTTCTACACTCCTTTAACTGTGATACACCGTGTTTGTTTACACAGTGGAGAAGGTGCGGAGCCAATGGGACAACACCCAGCACGGTGTGGAGGCACGGCTCCATCAGCTGGACCACATGGTCGTCCACAGTAACCAATGGGAGGAGAAGAGGAAGGAAGTGACTGCTCTCATTGGTCACAACGACGGACGCTTTCACAACCTGCTGCAGCAGAACAGAGATCCTCTGACCAAACAGCTCACTGATAACAAGGTCAGGGAAAAGGCTGTCAAGTGATTAATCACGATTATTCGTGATTAATCAACCTCCCTAAATATTAGCAGAGCTTTTTTTCCCCGGTATTTGAAGACAAATAACAGCAGGGAGATGGATGTGATTAGCCTAAAATAAATGTGAAAAAAAAAAGATGAACCCTCCCAAATTAGTTAATTCCATTTTATGGTTTTGTTTACTGTGACTCTCTTTCCTTAACATTTAAAAAAAAAAGTAACTGCCTAAAAGAAATCCTCTCCCTTTTTTGATTGGGAGAGAAAAAAAGACCAAACTTTACTCTTTATGAACTCCTGGGTTTTTTAATGCACCCATAAAGTCTTTAAAAGGTAGAAATAAATAAACCAACTCTCAGCAGTATCATTTTGAAGCTTAATAATCTTCCTTTGCCCATCTCTTCCATCATTTTAATTTAAGAGGATGACTCTGATAATAAAAATATAGCTCACGGGTGAGGCATTACTGAAACGTAACACTAGAGGGCAACTTAGTTCAACCTAATGCAGCATCAGCCATTCCTCAACTTAAAGCTGGAGTTGTGTACCTGAATAAGTATCTATATGATTAGAAATGTTTTTGTTTGAAAACAGGAGTATCTGTTTGTTCATTTTTTTTTTTGTTGAAAACAGGAATATCTGTTTGTTGTTTAGTCTTTTAGCAAATCTTAAAGATATTTTTGTAAAGTTTAAAGAAATGTCATGAACACCATACATCTCAAAAGGAAATTATAATGGAGGAAAGATCCTAGGAAGAATTACTTCAACTGCTGCAATGTCATGGGTTCACCTCCAGAGGGGACGTGAACGTTCACAGCTCATCACTCACTTATTCAGTGTCATCTTGACCCTTTTGTCACTGAATTTATTTATTGCTTTGCAGTCATTTCTCCAAGACCTGGGCCGAGGCCAAGCCGCTGTGGCAGCTTTCAATGAGCTGTCCAATCATCTGCTGCGGGAATATTCCACTGATGACACCAGGAGAATCAAGGAGGTCACGGAAAAACACAACGCCGCCTGGAATACCATCAACAATAGGTGCACACACACACTCACACCCCTGTGTGTCCTTGTCTGCTCCTACTATTTGTTTATCTGTGTGTCGGTACTTGAACGCAGCATTGACTGACCTCTGTCTATAAATTGTGTCGTGACCTGTGCGTGTTTTTACATATTTGATTAATTATTGATTGACAGGGCGAGTGACCGTTACGCTCAGCTGGACAATGAAATGAAGGGTCTTCAGATGTCTCTCAGGGAGCTGGAGTCCTTCCTGAAATGGCTCCAGGAGGCGGAGACGACGGTCAACGTTCTGGCCGATGCGTCCCAGAGAGAAGACCTGTCAAAGGACTCCGCCCACGGGAAGGAGCTGAAGAGGCAACTGGAGGTAGGTGGTGCTGTTAATGATCAGAGGAACTGGGACTTTATGAGCAGGTGCTGGGACATTATCTGAGTGTCATCCCCTTATTAACGTGTCCTTCACTGAGAGGACTGAAGCTGGTGTGCACTTGGTTGAACTCCTTGTCCTTCAACTGGCCTTTACACACACATTTACACACAGCTTCTCAGTAAATCATTTTTGCCTCAAATGTAATCTTTTAATCCCAGACTAATTTTTTTTTTCAGCTCTCAGAAGTTCCAGTTTTAGAAAACATTTAAGGGAGACAATCACTGCTTCAGTTTTGTGTCTGGGATTATGAAGAGTTTTTTTTAACTTTTCTCAGAAAAATTTGATCATTTTTCTGCTTTTATTTTTAAGCTTTGCTTTGGATAGAATGCGATCCAGAAACATCCACGGCTTGAATGGTTCACAGAGAGTTCTTTGAACGCTTTTTAGTGTTTGTTTGAGAACTAAAAACAAGTGAAATCCATCCTGGACTAAAATGTTCATGACTCCCCTGCAGTATCAAGGTGATTAGGCTAGGGGTCACATACCCTATGTTCAGAAACCTGTGGAATTGAAATCAATTTGCCTCCACAAACAGTAGGTCCTCCAACAAACATATGGTAAAGAACGTTTGACTGACAGGACTCAGCTGATGCTGATCATTGACAGGACCTGAGAAAGAGTAGGTTCAGTTAAAGTGATTATTGTGTGTGTGTGTGTGTGTGTGTGTAAAGTACAGTAAAACGCTCATATTACTGAGAGCAAATTCCCTCTCTGGAACCATATCACAAAGTGCCCTTCTGTAATCTCATGGATTAAATTTTGCTTATCTCAGCTCAGGCATGTGGTTCTATATAATCTACTCATTCCTGCCACGCTGCACACAGGCGCCGACCACAGGCTTGACGCTACTGAACAGAAGAGTAAAAAGATATTCACCAGGGTCACAGGGAATTTTCTGGCTGGAAATCACACTCCCGTCTAATATTGTTATTTGTTGTTTACTTTGGAATGAAGTCGTGGGCCGGATTGGATGGTTTGGTGGGCTGGATTCAGCCTGTGGGCCACCAGTTGATGATCATACACGATTTCCATGACATCGTTTGTAGGAGTGGTGTCTTGTAGTGGGTGTACAGTGTGTGTGTGTGTGTGTGTGTAGATCAGATAGTGAACCTGGAACAAATAAGATGTTTAGTGAAGTCCATTTTTTTAACCCAGGGCGCCCAAACTCCCAGGGTCAGTGAACCTGGAACAAATAAGATGTTTACTGAAGCTCATTTTTTAAACCCAGGGTCATACTGAGAGAAAAACAGTTCTTTTCACTGCTGCTCAAACAGTACCAGAGCCTGGTGGTCTTATTGTCTCATTGTGTAGAACACTTTCTTTCTTTCATGTGATTTTTCCACACATTTCTACATTTTCTGGGCCTTGAAATCTCCTTTTAACGGTTCTTTCATGTGATTTTTCCACACATTTTCTGGGCCTTGGAATCTCCTGTTATCGACATTACTTGAATCCATGTCACAGTTCTCTGTTGTGTGAGGCTCCGATGGTGAGATATTGTGCCGTGGATTGTGTGATATGGAGTCGTTTTCATCCTCACTTCAAATACACGCCTTTTCACTTTCATTCCTGTAGAAAGATGACGTTTGTTTCCCTGCACTTTAAATGAAAAGTCCAGGAGAAAATGTCACGTGGAACAGGAATAGTTTGTGTGGTCAGCGTCTCTGCAGGAGCCCAGCAGCTGTTTCATGATCATCTCTGCACCGGTGTGTGCCGACACTTTTTCTCTCCTTTTATCAGACAGGTTTTTTTTTTCTTCTTCTCTTGTCGTCATCTCCACAGTACCTGTGGATTTATTCTGTTGGGGATTCAGCATTTTTCAATCTGAAACAAGGCTCTTTGACTCTAATCTACTTTCCTCTTCCTCCCCGCCTCCTTCCTTCCTCACCTTCCTCCAACATTTTTTTTTTCCTCGTGCCCTAATTTCTAATGTCGAACGCTCACAAACGTCTAATCAAAGATGATACGGAATTAAAATCTTACATCTTTCTGTTGCACCGGAAACGCAGTATAAAATGTCGATAGTGACGTTAGTATTAATAAATCAGACGAGTACTTCCTGGCTGGATGCAGCTTGTCATTGGTAGTTTAATATCGTGCTAGTAAATATTTGATATTGAATTGCTTCTCATTAGTTACAGACGTTGCATCATTGAAAGGGACACTGACACTGATATTTACACTTTGACCTGGAAAAGCTGTCGTTTTTGTTGATTTTTTTTTTTCTGAGAAAAACTAACAACACTTTTGCTGTTGTATGGGAAAAGGTGTTGAGCCTCCAATGTCCAACAATGCTTTGCTCTCTGTGTTATGAAGGGAAAAAAACCCATATAAAACCATAAGTCAGAGGCGGCTGATGCACAGCTGACGTTTGTTCTGCTGAAATGAATAGGAACTCTCCGTCCAGCATCTCTCCGTGCTGCCTGGTATAACTCCTCCCTCTCACTGACCCTGCTGTTTGTTCGCATCTCATTTATCTGCTCTCTCTCTCGCTCTCTCTCACTCACTCACTCACTCACTGTTGCTCCCTCTCTCCTCCTCTTTGTCTCTCGTTCATCCATCCGTTGGCTGGTTGCTTTTGTGTGATGTTATTCTAACCTCACGGCGCGGCCACTGGTTCCCTCAAACTGTTCTTGTTCTTGAGCTGTCTCTCCCTCTCTCTCTCTCTCTCTCTCTGTGTGTGGTCCAGTGCGATTACTGTCTTTTCTTCACTTTCTCTCTTCCTCCACCTCACACTCTCCCTCCTTTTCCTCCTGTCTCCGGTGTGGATCAGTGGCAGTGAAAAGTGAGCCGTGTACGATCTGCATCTCCGTCTGAGCAACTCGTGCCCTCCTCTCTCTCTCGCTCTCTCTCGCTCTCCTCCTTTCTTCCCTCGTACTTTCCTCTTTTTTCCACATCTTCATTTTTTTTTGCCCCATCCTCTCCCTTTTCTCCTCCTCTTCCTCCACCTCTGACTCTGGTTTGTGCGTTTCTCTCGGGGTTCTGTGCGTGTTAAATGTGGAGGAGAAAGTGAGTGCCTTGTCTCGTCCGGCTCTTTTGCACCATCATCATCCTCATATGTGTGTGTGAGAGTGTGTGTGTGTGTGTGTGTGCTGGGAGCTTGTGTCAAACAGTGTCCGTCTCTGTGTTTTTAAACACAGAGGGAGACTCCAGCTGAGGCTGTGCTCTCTCTCTCTCTCTCTCTCTCTGTATGTATGTGTGTGTGTTGAACGGTGGGGGCATGCTGAGCTGAGTAAGTGTGTGTGTGTGTGTCACCCTGTGTGTATGTGTGTGCGCATGCATCACGTCAGCTTGGCTGAGGTCTGCTCGGCTGGATAGGGAGAGAGAGAACAATAATGAGCGGGGTAGGGCAGTGCTAGCATGCGGACTAAGAACAGACTGCTGCAGACTTGTAGCAGTCTTAAGATGATGGCCATGGTTCGGACCTCCCTCCAGAAAGTGGTGGTCTTCCTTCACAGGCTCCAGAGGATGGCCATCTCATCACCGCGCTACCAGAAACTCTGCAAGGTATGTGGACTCTCCGACGGAGAGAGAGAGAGAGAGAGTTTGGTTTTGACTTTTTAAGACGGCACTGATCACATTTTACAACTTTTATTGGCTCATCTGGTTGGAGCTGCTTTGTGTTCGTGACTGTTTTAATGACTATTTAAAGGTCGTTTTTTTTTTCAAGAGACGATGGTGGATTTTTATTGGTTAAAAAAATCTCTTTTTGAAATTCAAAAAGATACAAGTTGTTGGCTTTTTCTGATTTACTCTGTCTTTTTTATTCGTTTTAAATACTTTGATTTATCCACGCTCTCCTCCTGACTTCCCCTCTCTGCTCCCCTATTGTGTTTGTGCCTCTCAGCCTTATCGCTGTTTTGTTCCTCCTTGAATTTCGTGACTTATCAGTGGTGTGGTCCATAAACAAACAAACAAACAGAGCAACGTGCACGTTTATCTCTGCTGGTGCCTGAACACCAAACTGACAGAATGGAGCGTCATCCACAGCAAATAATTTCACCCTAAAACAAATGTTGTAGATTAGTGGAGATGCTGTAATTACACACAGCTTAGCGAGAACTTAATTCACACGTGAATGAACTGCTGAACACGCTGCGTCCTCCGTGTGTAAATGACCAAACAACCTTTGTTGTATTACTCTGTTCCGTGTAACAGCTGTTTGTCAGCTGCATCGATTTCACTTCAGGACGCAACAGCAACTGCTGTGTGGTGCTGTCATTTGTCCGCTTGATCATTATTGATCGCTCATCTTCTCTCCTCTGCCTCCACCTCTGGCTTCACACTACACTCACCCAGGCACAGACGAAGGGCAGAGCGCGGGAGGGTCGGGGGTGAGGGGGGTGGGTGGAGGAGGGAGCTGTTGTGATTTGAGCGACACAGAGCAGCAAATTCTCTAGACCAGTTTTCAATCATGTCGGCTGAACTCAATCCATCCATAAACCATTAATCCAGCTCTCTTTAACGTTAGGGTCCTTTTCTAATGTGTGTGTGTGTGTGTGTGTGTTTTTTTTAATGCCTCGAGGCTGGAGCTCTGAAACCTGCCAGAGCTTGAATTTCATCGCTGTTGTTTTGGCTTAGATTTAAATCCAATTTAGGAATAAAACAGTTGGACCACAAATAAACCATCTGAACAAAGTTATACTATAGAAAAAATAAGTGATGACCAGAATGGTGGACTGATTAGACGACTGCTCAAATGACGTAAAAGATGCAGAAAGACTTTTTTTTTTGTCCAAACATGAATCTTGAAAACCTAATAAAAGTGTTAGGTTTGTAATATTTCTGCTGCTTTGCTCCGTTTTTGTCTTCTTTTCTACCAGTTCCTTCTTATCTCACTGAGACAAGTGAAATGTAATCTTTTCAGCAGTCGCTCTCACATCTGCAGATCAATCCCCCACTCGTTTCTTCATCGTGGGCTCATTCAAACCTGACGTTGCTCCACTCATCATCCTCACCTGGTCAGATCATACTGGATCACGTCGTCACTGGTGGGAGGCATCTGTCATTCCACACTTGATTACCCCCCCATTCGTCATCCCGCTTTGTTTGGTCTTCCCTGGGGAGAATCTGTAATTCCAGTCGTGTCCTGCCTCCCCGGGGGACGTTTGCTGTCCAGCAGGTGGTAACAGTGGCTCCTGGATGATGGATTTGCTGGGGGGGGTCTATCTAACCTGTGGGGTCTTAAACATGGCCTTATGTATCTGTTACTTAATTAACCACTAACTTGTACTTAGTACACGACAGTTAACCAGGGTGAAGGAATATTTAGAAAAACTCTCCAACATCCACCCTGTATCGAAGAAACAATGCCATGTTTATCTTCTAATCCATATTGACCTTTGTCTCAGTGATGACCCCTCACTGTGACTAAAGGTTCATTTCCACTACTTTAAAATACCACAACTGGGAAACGCAGCCGAACAGACGCTCATGAAGATATTAATGTTTTTTTTTATCTGTCCGTTCTCTTCATACCTTCTTTATGGCACGTCTTTGCGTGTTGCCTTCAGGAGCACTCATTATTATTGATGCATAATCCCGAGCTTCTCAGCCTTTGTGAGCTGAGGCCATTTGAACTGAAGTGCCTCCAGAACGACACGTATTATTTGGAGCATGAATCGAAACCCACGTTTGCCCCTAACGTTTCTAAACGTTAATGTTTAATGAGGTTTTATGCTATTAGAAAAATTCACATCCATACAGTTTCCCCAAAGGAGTTGTGTACAATATGGATGAGGACCTACAGGGCGTTTATCCCGCCCACGGAACTAGGCTCAGTTCCATTAAAAAATGTCAGTCAGAAGGTAACTGTGTGCTTCGTGAAATGCTGGTGAGATGTTCTTCTTGTCTGAGGACAGTTCACTGGTAGAGAAACCTCAGTGACTCAATTCATCGCCGCTCACTTTTGCGCTGCTTCACTTTGGGTAATCACTCGCAGAGACTTGGCTGAAGGGCCAAGCGCTCTCCTGAGAAGTGTCCTCATACTCTCATTACTGCTGCATTGGCCCCTACTTTGTGTGTGTGTGTGTGTGTGTGTGCATCCCCGTTCCTTAGTCAGCCAAGCTGATTTTAGAAGCGGCCTTGAAGCTGTGATGATGTGGAGTCCTGCCCTGTTTCCTACTGTTTATCTGGAAACTGCTTTGGCCTCTGGGCTCAACACTGTTTCCACCTTTGTTCCGTGCTCAGTGCTGCTGCGGGACAGGTGACTCGGACTCCGGGCGTGGTGACCTCACGCCTGACCTCTCTGTCCTTGAGCTCCACGGGGGTCCCCTGTGGTCATTATCAAGTGTGAGGCTTAGCAGTTCGAGCCTGAGGCGCTCTGACAGCAGTGACCTGGCCGTGTCTCAGAACACAAATGTTTCCGTCATTTTCTCTTTTTTGCTTTTTGCACAAATTCCAAGCACAGACTCTTTCTTTATATAAAAACAAACAAACAAACAAAAAAACATTGTTACCAAGCAACAAAGCATTTAAACTGGTTGTCCCTAATGTGATTGTTCAATAATAATTGGATTAGTCAGACAAATGGAGGAAAGACTAGACACAGTGTCTCTGCTGGGGTTTTTTTATAAACAGCTGCTTAAACAACAAGTGTTTGGAAAACGGAGAGAGCGACATGGATGATAGTTAAAAATAAACTAATGAAAATGAACCAACTTTACATTTTCAACTAAAATTTAAAAAAAAAAACAGTATGATGAAGTTGGTTTGTTTATACATTTTCAACTAAAATTTAAAAAAAACAGTACGATGAAGTTGGTTTGTTTTTGGACGCTGCTCTTAGACACATTTTATAAACATGACATCAAGAATACTTATTGAAAAGTTGTCGTGACTAATAATGATTTATGAGGATTAAAAAAAAAAAAGACTTGACTCTTGATTGTTGATCTGGACTGCAGGCCGGCCGGACGTCTCCATGTCTACTGTCCACCATGTCATTTAGATCAATGTCAGCTCACTGATCTGCCACTTCACCACAGCACTGCATATAAATCCTTATTATCGGCAGCGCAGGTGATTTAAATCAGCGGCCCTGAATCAAGCTGTTCTCTCATCTGCTGCTGCTGCAGAAACTCTAGCCGTTGTACAATAAAAATGCAGTTTCCTCTTTTTATGTTTTAAACTTCATCTGTGATTAGATGATGAAATAAAGTAACTTCCAAAAGTCTCTTCATCCTCCACTGTCTCTCCCATTTACAGTAAAACCCTTTATTGAGCTGTTAATGGTGGCGAGTGCGCTTGTTGCGTGGTGCACTTGCAACTATGGATTTTTTGTGTGTGTGTGTTCACCACGTTTCCATTAGTGGCTTTCAAACTGGCCCTAACAGCAGGCTGGAGCTGCTAATGCCTCGGTGGTTTATTATCAGACAGACTTCATGGAGCTGCAGAGCTCGGCCAGCCACGCTCTCCACATGTGACGGTAAACTATCATTTGGAGCCAGGACGACAACGAGGAGAGACATGCTGACAAAATTCTAGTTTTGAGTGGTTTTCACACGTGTGGTTGAGTTTTGGTAAATCGGCCTGGAGTTTGACTGGAACAAGCCATGACCAGTACAGGTGTCAGGAGGAGCTCAGTCTCAGAGAGTCACGAAGGCACGGTGCAGAAGATGATTTGATGTTTTAATAGCTCTTGAATTCATTAATGACCCCGTCGTGCCTTATTTTGTTTTTATTTTTACACAAATAAAAATGCAAAGTCAAGGCGTTGTGGTTTTATGGCTGCAATATGCAGTAACACTGTCATACTGGAACTGGAAGAAAACAAAAATTGCTTTGTTTATGTTATTTCCCTGCGCAATAAACCAGCTAAAAGGCACAGAGGTGGAGCCCCCGCAGGACTGAGTTTTAACAGCAGCTTCTTCCAAAATGACGTCCAGATCGATGTCCGGTCAATCCAGTCAGGACGTGATTGAGACGGCAGCTTCCTGCAGGCTCAGTGGACAAAGGCAGCGCAGCAAAGTGAATATTTTTTACTGCGTCTCCTCCTTGTTTTTCCTCCGCTCCGTGTCACATCGTACTGTAGGAGCAGGGGAAATATTATAAAAATATGGTAAAATACAGAAAGTTTGTGTGGAGGCACCTGGGCCCAGGGAGGGAGGAGGACATGTTGACCTGAGGCAGGAAGCAGGAGTCATGTCTGTTGTCAGTTTGAAGCCTCTCTGACCTCCCAGCTCCCACTCTCCTCACTTCAGGAGTGGGATTCTCTGTCTGCTGCACCAGGACAGGGTGTGATGTTCTTTTCTCTTACTTCTATTTCTGGGCTGACAGTCGGACGTCTGCACCCAAACAGTGCACCCTGTGTTTTACCCTGGTTACTGTCTGTGGTGTACTCACAAACACAGAGTTGACTCATAGTATACGCTGTTGTATACAGAGGTGAGGTGAAGAAACGTGTGAGAGAGAGAGAGAGAGTTGATGACTGTTAGGGACGGGAATTGATTAGAATTTACAGTTATTGATATCAATAACTATTAATTTTTTATTGGCTGAAGTCAGTGGTTCTTTTACAGTTATTGATATCAATAACTATTCAATTTTTTTATTGGCTGACAGAAATGTTTTTTTACGCCCCCGCGAATTGACATACTTTTGAGAACCTGATAACATGTATATTTTTATCTGTACAAACCACTGTATGAGTTGCTGCCACCTAGTGACTGGAGGCTTGTTATCATTCAAGTCTTACAGCAGTGGTACACTGATGTCCAGCGTGCCATATTCCATTAAAAGCCCCTCATGCATCCCTGGCACCTCACTGCGCCCCCTAATGGCGGCCGCCCCACTATTTGAGAAGTAGTTGCTTAAGTATAAAATATAGCAGAAATAGGTTTGTTTGCATTAACTCTTTAATGAATTGACATCTGGAATAACAAGAAATGTAAACGTTGATTTATTTCAAAATTTTATGTCGTAATCTGACAATAAAGTCAAGTAGTTAATAACATTTTCATGTCGTTCTACCTCCTTCTCCACTCGACTAACTTCACACAGTTTATGCAGAGTGTTTAACATATATTATACTCCTTAGCCTTAGATTTTCTTCCAGCCATGCTCCGCTCTGTGACGTTCCTTCTCATTCATCTCTGCACCAATCTCCCTAATATCGTTCCATTACTCTCAGCCGTTTGCAGCCGAGGTTCCGTCTCAGATCCTTCCTTTCTCTATTCATGTCTTCATCCGCCCGTTTTCCCGCCGCTGTTAAATCATTCACACCCACCCGGCCCCGCTTTTCCTGCTTCCCACCAACGCTGCTCATCTTTCCCTCAAGTTTCAGGCAGATGGCTCTCCCGCTCCTTCAGCTGGTGTTGATGCTACGCTCAGATCAAGCAGATCATTACAAGCAGCTAAAACACAGATCAAATGCTTTTTTTTTACTGACGCGGCAACATTTAATCATGTGGGGTCAGCGCCTCGGAGTTATCATCACAGAAGCTACACCCACTCTCACATCACGTTCAGTTCGCCTTAAGTTCTCAGTGATGGTAGCGATATGTGTGTGTGTGAGTGTGAATGAAGGTCTCTGAGTGTGTGTGTGTGTGTGTGTGTGCCTGGCTCTTTTCTATTAAAGGAAACTTCCCTAAAGACCGTTAGTGTTTCAAGAAATGTCTTGGTTGATGGGGCGTTTAAAGACAGTTGGATTTCTTTTTTCATCTCAAATACATACATTTTTATTGAATGCAGGGATTTTGTCCACAGAAATATGGAAACATTTTGTTCATCGTGTTTTGATCGTTGATTTCCTGGCACAGCCTACATCTTGTTGAACATCTTCCTCCTTTGTTCTCGGTGACCTCCTCCTCGCCGCCTGTAACTACTCCTGTTGTTGCTTGTTTGTGAAAGTGTTTGTTTCTTCGCTAAATATCAGTGGGATTAGCACCGGTGGCTTAATTAAAAAGCAATTACCTCGGCTCGCTGCGGGTGACGCTTGGTGGGAAGTAGCTCAGCTAATCTGGTAAACAGGGTGAGCGGAGCCTTTGGTGTTCAACACACACACACACACACCCATACACCCCTACACGCACACACAGATTGTGCAATTTTCTACAGAATTAATGAAGGATTAGGAAACAAGCAAAGAAGAAGCGGCAGCTACAGGTGTAGCGGAGGAGCCGCTACCCTGCGTTTGCAGCTAGTTCTTCACCAACACTTGAAGAAACAGTCAGGTCATGAAGTCACGTGACTGAAACCACGTTCTCTGACTGACTGTTACTGCCTCGTCTTCTCCCTCTGCCTGTAGGGTCCAAAAATAAGTTTGCACATGTGCCACCAGAGCTAATCTTTTCATTTTAAAAGCTCCAATTAGATGAAGCTAATGACACTAATTAGATCAAGTTTCCATGACTCGCTGCAAAATGTCCTTGATGGAAAAAAAAACACACACACTTGAGGCAAGAGAGAGATGGAGATGCTGTGGATGTCTGTGGTGTCTGTGGATGTCGGTAACCCATTTACAGTAATTTATGCCTTGGTTACATTTTTAACAGGGACAGAAAGTTGGTCCTAATGAGACAAACACTTGTTTGTGAAGCTGTTCGTGTCCTATTTTTTTATTACGTGAACCTGAGGAGAGGGAGACGTCGCTCAGGTGTCTTGAACAGTTTTTTCGTTATATCTTTGCCAGTTGTTGAGTTGTTGTATGTTGTGTTTTATAACCTCTGTGACAGAGAGTGGCTGCTGTGACGTGTTTCCTCAGGTGTTTCACAGTTAAAGAAACACTGGCTTTAGGTCGTTCAGGCCTTGATTTTTAGGGATTAGGAGCCAAAGACTAATGTAAAACTGGGATTGATCTGTGTATTTGATTTGTCTCTCTGTGTGTGTGTGTTCATGAATTTCTCTTCTGTCTCAGCCATGGGTCAAATCTTTTCAAATTGACCTGTTCTATTCCAGAGGGGGACCATTAATTATCACTAACCACTCTGGGACTCACACACACACACACACACACACACCCTTCTCTTCCTACGCGACTCTATTTATAGTGCACTGTAAGCAGGGCCTTGTCACAAACAATGCATCTGAATGATTGACAGGTCCGAGGAGCGCCACCGTCTCAGACTCTCCTTTCGCCCGATGGTCAAAGCTGTGACATCACCTTTGTCTGACCGCTAATTTCTTTCTCCATCGACCGTCTTTGGTCATGACGCTGTGAGTCAGAGCGTTTTTACGACTCGCCGTTCAGAGTCTTTTGTCTTGTCACTCACAGAGAACGGAAAGTGAGTCATTAAAGTGCTGAACGCTGGGCCGTCAGCTGTCCTTTACACCGACTGTCGTTGGACAACACTTACAGAAATGAACACGTGATATTGATAGAGCTTGAACTGGTTCCTTCAAAAAAATTTCTTTTAACCTTGTGTCATTTGAACATGCCATGGATTTCTATTCCCTTTGGAAGTGAAGAACTGAAGGAGCCTCTTGGACGAGAGTTGAAACGTTTCATGTCCATTTGCCGAACAGAAGTCTTCAACCATTACCTTTGGAGTAAAAAGTACATTTTACCAGTGAAGTGCAGTCTTTTTTAGTACTGTAAATACACAGAAAGATGTTTTTTCAAGTCTTTAGTCCTTATTTTAGCTTCACTAATGGGAGTAAATGGAAGTTTCAGTCAGTTTTCGTGCTCTGCCATGAACTCCATGCCCTCGAGTTCGGCTCCACTTGACACAAACTCTTCATCTATCACGATGCTCAGATTTCTTTTTAAAGATACAGAAATATTCGTCCTTGTCTCTTTGGTTTATTTACCACCCATATACGTATATAGATTTATATATTTATATATTTGGAGAATATAAGTAAAGAAAAAAAATGATTTCAATATAATTAAAATAAAGGATGAGTGATAAATAGGAGGCAGTCATTGTGTTATATATACAGTATATACAGTGAGATACTGTAGTAATGAGTAAGCAAACTGTACTGTAACTGTTAAGGTCTAAAACTGTTACACAGCTAAAGAAAATGATCCCAACCAAACAACAGCTGAAAACATATTGCACTTGTTCTATATTTGAAAAAGTAGAGCAGCTGAAATGAATTTCTTCTGGATCCAGATGTCTATTCATATCCTCAGACGTCTCGTATGTTTTTATTTAGACTCCCCCAAAATAACGACATGTCAGGACCAGACCCTGTTTTAACTACTTTTATCTACATTTAAGCTCCGACACCAAATACTTCAAAGCCGCTTCTTCTTCTTCTTCTTCGTGTGACTGGACTCAGTGGCAGGTTCAACAAACACTACATTTTCTGACTGTGCTGAACAACAACAACGACTCAAAGCAGCAGCTTAATCCCCGAGGTTGACCGTAGCCATTTCATAAAAACATATATTTGCACGAGAAGAGAGCGACCGCCCTCGTTCCACGTGGGCCCTGCTGTAAAATGTTCTATTAATGTACGGCTTCCAAGTGATAACTGAAACGCCTGTTGCCATGACAGTGTCACTGAAAGCTTTCAGTGTGAGAGAGAGAGAGAAATAAAAGACCAGGATAAAAAGACAAAAGAGAAATAATGTTGAAGAAGAATAACTTCAGGATGATCCAAACATACTGTAGAATGTTGATGGGAGAAGTCTCTGTGCTCTGTGGGAGAAGTGGGCAACATTAACTAACACTGAGTTCAGACGGCACCTCTGACATAAATCCTCCTCTTTGCCTCTTCAGCAGTGTCTAATGAACCGCGCTGTAACCTTATCGCTCCTTTCAGAGATGTGCTTGCTTTTCTGAGCACAAAAATAAAAGGCTTGACATCCAGGATTTGTACCATTCTATATAACTTTTTTTATATAAAAAAAGATTGTTGGAGTGAGGCCATTTCTAACCAATAGATTCCCGTGTTTTGTTGCTACGTTATAATTTCAGGGCTGACTGCTCAGCTCTTGGTGTAACGGAGGCTAATATAAAGTACATGCAAGAGGAAATGAAGTAATCAAAGAGCCCGACCATAGAAAGTATGCAATCAATTTAAAATATTACAATAAAGTTGTTTTTCTCCAATATTCTTGGATGTAGGAAAAATGAGTCCCCATGTTTTCCAGACCAAAGTCACTCTTTTATAATCTGGATTAAAGTAAGGTCTAAAAGTCACTCTTTTATAATCTGGATTAACATCATCTGAGTCTATTTTGTTCCTAAACCCAAACCAGCTGTTTTCTGTTGCCATAATCTCATTATAATCTGGCTCCCTGTGACCCCGAGGACCTTTCTAGTGAGTGGGTTTTACTCGAACACAATAAGTGGATGAGTGTTTAACCTGCTGGACGACCTTTGCTTTCCAACGACTGCGTCGCTGCCAGCAGTTTATCTCTGGTGGGAATTGCTGAGGCAGTTCACGCTGTAAAAAATACTTTTTAAAATCTCTCCTGCTGAGCAAAATGTGATGCACACTAAAATAAAAATGTTCAGCCTGCCCTCTCCCCTGGGTATTACAGACTATATTGCTTCCTCGTTGCCATTTCATCACTTGGAACTATTGTAGTGGCTCTGACTGGATGGCTCCCAAATTTTGGAATTGTATTGTTTTTTTTCCTCCGGTGTAAAAGATGCTGGAGCTGATGTGCTGTGAAGAGCTTGTTGAAAGTGCACGTGTGAAGTCGGTGAAATGGAATGGACAAAGAGTTATTGTACTGAGAGACTGTAGGTAGAAAATGACACTCAGTTGTTTTTTTTCCGGGCCATTTTCCTTTATTCACTTCTCTTTTCCAATTTCCGTAAAGACCAATCATACCGGGCCGTTTGGATCTTACTTTACTTTTTTCACTGTCGTCTGGCAGGGTCTAAAAGTCCAAAGTAGATGGAGGACAATTTTGTCATCGGCATATATTAACGTCATTTTAACATTCAAGGAAATGACAGTTTTTCTAAATGCTGCACAATTCTGTGGGCGTTTGGCCCTGACTGATTCCTGGATTGAACCTTGAACATGACAAAATAAATAGTTCCATAATTTTGTAAATGGTTGAGGGTTGAGAATAACAGGAACTAAACCAGAGCAGAGAGAATTTCACCAAACGGCTTTACTACTGAGGCTATAACTGCCACAAAATAAGTTTTTATTTTTTATTTTTATGAAAGCTATACTTAGCATTAGCATTAAAGGTAAGTTGTTTGAAAGAATATGATGGGAGAACTTGTGAATAACAACCATATAAAAAGCCACCAGATGCTCTTCCTGGTGTAAACCAACCTGAGATTTAGGGACTAAGAGATTGTGAACAATGGACCGTAGGGTGTCAGAAACAACTGACAAAAACACCAGCTTGAGGATGTTGAATTTTTACACCCATCGGCCCTGCAGTAAACAGTTCCGCTGTGTGAGTAATCAACACCTTGAACCAGTTTTTAATAAATCAAAACGACCAAACAGCTCCAATTATATACAAGACAATCTAAATAAAAGCAGACGAAGGATAAAATCCAGAGGAAGGTGCAGTGAACGCAACATTTTTGAAGCCTTTAAACCCTAATATTTTTAAATAATAGACTGACTCATCATCACCACTCACTAAATATATATTATATACAGCCAACAACAGTGTGTTTACACTAAATACAGTGTATTCTCTAAAGTGTGCACTCTGTGCAGGTGTTAAATAAAAAATTAGCTCAGTGTCACTCGTTAGTTTTTTATTAATTAACCACACACACACACACACACACACACACACAGAGCAGCAGAGACGGAGCTGATAAATGGCTTCAACTCTCCACAGACTCACTGCTGTTTGTGGCTCTTCACTCTGATTGGTCGATTCTGTCTCTGTCATTTTCTCTCTCTCTATTATTCCCAGGATTCTGTCTCTGTCATTTTCTCTCTCTATTATTCCCAGGGCTAACGGTTGAATCACACTTTTACTGTGGAAACATAAAA
Organism: Cynoglossus semilaevis; assembly: GCF_000523025.1. Lineage (NCBI taxonomy): Eukaryota > Metazoa > Chordata > Actinopteri > Pleuronectiformes > Cynoglossidae > Cynoglossus > Cynoglossus semilaevis. The sequence continues at coordinate 9,683,688 of NC_024313.1, read as the reverse complement.
AAAACACAATAAAGCAAATACTTTTTACTTTTTTGTGTCACAAATTATATTGAATTTCCAAACTGAGATCAGCAGATATTTCTTGTGTTTTTATATATTTCCTCACCTTTCTTTTTCTGCCACTGAAAACACTTAAATTCCTGTATTTCCCAAGATTTATACCTGGGATAAAATTTTCACACCGTGATTTGTATTTGTGATATTTTTCTTTATGTGTGTGTGTGTGTGTGTGTGTGTGTGTGGATTGCCCTATATATCATAACTCTGCTGCCTCCAGAGGGAAACCTGCCCTGAGGAAAGGTTTTTATTATAATCACGATTTTAAGTTTATACTCCAGAAATAGCTCTTTTTTTCCACTTCCACATTTTTCTTTGCACATTCAGAACTCGCCTCTGAGCTGTTTCACTTTCTGCTCCTTCAATTCCTTTCTCTCTCAGTGGGAGTGTGTTCCAATGAAGGAAAAAAAAAAATCCAAGTTTTTATCCAGCCTTTTGGAGGAACTGAGATTTTACTTTGTTGAAGGTCAGTACAAGAAAAAAGAAAACGAACACATTTGGTGCAGTATATTGTTTAAAAGTTTGAATAATAAATTTAGTCAATAAACACTAGTATTAATATTTAACTTTATGAGGTTTTTATGATTTAAAAATGAAATGTTTTTACATTTCTGTGAGGACAGCACATAAGTATAATCAATATAAGGTTGTAATTTCTTAAAGTGTTAATAAATGTAAAATAATTGTTGTTGTAAAATTTGCAAGTCTCCACTTTTAGGACAGAAACGTGAAGATAAAGAAAAATGTAAAGGAAAGAGCGCGTCAACAGTAAACGTCACGTTCCCTGACGGTGGATTATAAGATCACGGTCAGTCAGCCGTTATAATTAGTCCACATCTAAAAATACACACAACTGTCAGATGTAATTACCCTTCGTTCCTTTTTTTAAAATCAAAAACCGTGCTCTGGGTCACATGACAGATGTTGTACTGACTGACGTACGTTCTGAGTCGCGTCCCGTATATAAACTCACTGACATCCATTCATCATGAGGCTGGGCAGCTGTTGAAAGTCACTCCAAGGTCGATTAGTTTGGAGTCGTGGCAGCAAAATGAAGGTCTGATCGCCCTGTCAGAAGACACTCTTATAGTAATGGACAAACACAAAAAAAAAACCCCAAACTATTGGTAGAAACAAAACAGATTCAACAGAAGTGAAGGATTCCAAAACCAAAAGCTGAAAGAAAATGGCCTTAACATTCCTCTGACCTCATTGCCGTCATTCCCGTTGCTTGCTGTAAATCAACGGCAATGTTTTGTTCAACATTTTGCAGATATTCACCTCCATTCCAGGCCTTTACATAGCCGGATGAATGACTAAATGAAAAACAGCACATTTCAGTGATTGATTCCAAACGCCACCGCTTGACGGCTCTTTCATCCGTCATTCTTGATGCATTGGAAATCGTGCTCCCTCTTCAAGACAGATGAAAGGCACATCTCTGTGTGTGTGTGTGTGTGTTTGTAGAAATTCCAACCCAGTTGTATTATTAGCCTCTGTTTAACTCAGCTTATCTGTTTGATTTGATCAAAGACACAAACATCAGCCCATGTTGTTCCATCTGTGAAAGAACTGTTTATATTGTTTATGTTTTCTCCCCAAATACTAAGGGGAGAAAACATAAACAATCAAGGACACTTTCACTGTGATGTAGTACAGTGGTTCTTAATTATTTTTTGTCATGCGCCCCCCTGAGGACAGAAATGTTTTCGCGCCCTCCGACCCACACCTCCGCAAAATTGAATTACTATTGAGAATCTGATAACATGTATATTTTTATCTGTACAAACCACTGTTGGAGGTGCTGCCACCTAGTGACTGGATGATTGTTATCATTCAAGCATTACAGCAGTGGTACACTGATGTCCAGCATGTCATATTCCATTGGACTCCGCTCACACCCCCCCGCCACCTCACCGCAAACCCCCTCTACTGTTTGAGGAATACTGCTTTAGTGGGATTATGGGTACTGCCATTCAAAAGTACTCTGAAGCTCTGAAACTCTGTACAGTTATAATATTACCCCAAAAAATACTGTAAATAACTCCAAAAAAAAAAATAAACAGAAAATCTCTGCTAAAATATTCACTCCCCTAATTTGCAGTTTGGAGATTTGAGGTTTTAATATTGGCTTTAAAAAACTTTTTCAACGTTTCTCTACTTCACTACTTTTACCTTTTTAAAATCACATTGTCTTCCGTATAATTGCCATCACATGTCATGGACCTTCAGCTCAGCTGGTGTCGAGCAGACACGGCTGTTGTGTTGGGTGATCACCATGTTTTTATTCCCAGCATCTGTTCTGTATATTTTGAAAAGATTCCACTGCTGTGTTAAAAACAACAAAACAATCAAACCCAAACATGGTCACTGTGAAGTCATGATCCAAACAGCTGGACACACCGAGAGGAGAACTGCAGGCACTGGCGTTTGGCAGGAAGAGGTTTTGAGTGATGCCATTATTCGATTCACAGCGGTTGCATTTTTCTAATAGCGAATGCTCTCAGTAAATGGTAAACACACCCACGAGTGCCATTCTGAGCAGCAGCGGTTGTGTTGGTCAGAGATGGACTTCTCAGGCAAACCACTTTTATTTCTCTGTATGTCAGTGAGCCATTTCAGAGAGAATAAAAGAAGAGCACACACTGCTAACACACACCCTGGGCTGATGGCAGTGGTTCCATTTTCAGGGGGGCGGGTGTCACCGTGGGGAGATTATAGTTTTTGCTGTAGCTGTGCGTGTGTCAACACAAGGGGCTTGATCTACACAAGGGGGCGCTGTAGAAAAGTAAATAAAACTTGAACTCGTCAAACTTTTTTTTTTCCAAGTCAGAAAAAAAACAGGAATGGATGATGAGATGCTGAAGAAGCTCTAACTCCATGTGACTTCTGCACAGCTATACGCCGTATCATTGGTTGCTGGGTAACAGAACTGCTGTTTCTCTGTCTCTGTTAATAAGCAGCAGCAACTGTATTGATGTTTGACGACGCACATAAAGCCGGTGGTCAGCCGGTGGTCATCACAGCCTTAAATCTGGTCCGAAGAAAAAAACTTGACTTGGAAACCTAATAAAGCAGTAACGTGTGATTTCCGATGGCTGTTAAAGCTAACTGTATTATTCCTGCCGTTTGACCAGTGACTGATACGTCTTGTCAGCTCTCCAAGTCTGTGTGACAGGCCAACAATGAAGCCAAATCAATATTTATTTCAGATGCAATAAGGACCCGAGGGTTCTTGATGGTGCATCTATTAGTGGATTATTCCCTGTTTCTGGGAAACTGACCAAGTGCATTGGCTCGGAGCGATGGAAAAATGGACAGACATGCAAACATCAAACATGTTAATGCTGCTTTTTCTGGGCCAGATTTTTTTATATTTCCTCACAGCCTTAAAAAAGAACGTCCTCAAACCAGACCTGCAGATGTTGTGTCCCCTTGACCCCAGATCCTACAGTATTTATTGACGTCCAGACCACCTGACGTCTGGCCCAACATTTTAACACCAACATTTCTCCTGTGTTTCTATGGTGTTGTTATTATTCTGTTAAACTGACGCAAAGTGAAAACCGAGGTCAGACTGAACTTCTTTGTCTTCACGGGGTCTGTTCATTGGACCACGTCTCCAATTCTGCTTGTTGAAAAGCACACCCAAACTGTTGCCCCCCCCCCCCCCGCCCCCAAACAAAGGGTTTAAAATGTAATATTTTCCTTCTCCTCACACACTTGCTTGATTTAATCTTTCCTTCATTTTTTTATCGTTTTTATCCCTTTGCTCCTTCTGTTTTTTGGCTGAAACTCCTTAATTTAGACAATTTCCAATCCAGCTCTGGCAAACAGCACAGAAGTCAAGTGAAGGTCGAGACAAATTTCTCAGAAGCTGTGCCAGATTTCTGCTTTTTTCTCTCTCTCTCTTCCAGAAGAATACTAATTATCAGAATGTCCAGTTTTAATGTTTCAGTCAAAGTTCTTGACTACATTTCTTTGTGGGAAGACTTTGCTGTTGTTACCATAACTGTTTTGTTATATTTGCTATATTTAAAAAACTACAGGACTACATTCATCATGGCCGTCACACTAATAACATTTAAATCTATCGAATCACAAGGTAGATTTGGATTCATCACAATTAACTATAATAACAAAGTTCCTATATATTTTTTCTGCATCCTCCTGAAAAACTGCATGTGTTTTATTGATGGTTAAACCAAATAATGGATTATTAGTAAGAAAGAAAATCAAGTTAAAATCCACAAATTATCTTCAGAGTTTTTGGCTCCTTGTCTGTGGCAGTGAGGTTGTTGCCGTTGTGAAGGCGGCCCAGTCTGTGCCTTTGTCTGTTCTGCCGTTCATTTAGGAACAGTGAGTGATTTCATGCACCACAGAAGCACAGATGAGCACAAGCGGCGTTCCTTTCTTCTTCGTCGCCTCATCTTCTTCTTCCCCCCCGACTCTCCTGCTCCTCGCTGATGAAGCAGCTGTTGTTTCTTCACTTCGTTCTTTTAGGCGGCACCGACACGTCACCCACAGTGTTGAAGTGCCTGTGCACGCAGCAGATTTTCCCCTCCTATTATCAGCACCTCGCTCTCATTCAGTGTTTGTATCTGTTCCTCTAATTGGTCTAATTGAGGTCTGTTTCTGTAGAGTCTAATTTGTCCGTTATGACACCATTTTTTGAGAGCAGAGCTTTTGTTCGATCAGGAACGAGAGGAGTCACAAAATCTCTCTTTGTGGATAAAAAAAGTCAAAGAAAGAAAGTATTATTTTTTTCTTAGTCCACTCTTTCTGTCTGATCTCTCTCTCTCTCTCTCTCTCCTCCCCTCTCCTCCTCACCCTTGTCCTTGTAGATTTATTGGAACAAACCTGGACTGTACATGTAATCAGAGGTTCAGAGCTCTGTTATCAAGTCCTCTCCTTGTGTGTGTGTGTGTGTGTGTGTGTGTGTGTGTGTTTGATTGAAAAGAGATTGAATTCGTCCTGAAGGTTTTCTAACAGATTTTTTTTTTTTTTTTTACAATCTTACAATACTTTAAAGCTATATAATCTTTTGAACAGTCAGAAAAATGAACATTTTATTTTAATTAAAACCAGAGTTACATCAGAACTCATTTAACTTCATCAGCATTTGTGAGCCGATACAAAAATCCTCTGTAATTGTGCTCGGTCGAATGAAGCGTGGCCCCAGAGATCTCATTTACAGAGGATTTCATGAACTGGACATGGAGCTGCACGCTGTTTCACAGCTGCTTTTTCTGGTTCTTAATGGACACGTGCTAATAAGGAGATCAGTCGATTAAAAAGTCCTAATTAGTGGTGGAATTTTTCCATGTTTCTCAGCAGATATTTGCATACATCCTAGGGTTGTGGTTAGCTTTTTCTTAGGATAACGGATGCATCACTGCCTTATTTAGTTTGTTGAACTATTAGAACCGTGTGGTTCAGGGACTTCAGGGAATCTGATCAACATTTTAAAACAAGTTCCTAAACAGTCACCACAGGGTGATTTATTGTGGCGACTTTAGCGAAACAATCAAAGTGTCGTTTCCCACAGATTTCATCAAAGGAAAATGACAGTGAAAAAAAACATTATGGATGACAGATGACGCTCCCGCTGAAGAGTTGTCATTTAGATCCCAGTTATTTCTTTGAATGATTGGTGGCTGTGGAGCTGCGTTGTCCACTAATGGGCTGACATCTGTTATTTGTGGATATTTCCCTCTGCTTGTCACAGATCTGTTTTTTTGTGGTCTGCTGTTGTCATTTTTATTGTCAGAATTACAACTTCCACTGACCTATCATAGCAGTGCATAATAAAAGCTCGGTGTCGTCTGCTGCCTCAGTTCACTGAAGAAGAAAAAAAAAGGATATGGGACTCAACGGGTGTCTCCGGTGTATTTTCTTACCTGAGTTGCGCAGCCTGTGGAGATGAGTTATTTTAGAGTCACACACTTCCACGAGACGACACATAAACATGACAAAGCAGGAAATGACTGGAGCAGGCATAAAAGGAAAACATAGTGATTCACCTTTGGGCTTTACAGATGAAAGCTTTATAGAGGTTTTTTTTCTTGCTGTCTACAGTCCTGCTGTACCAGTGCTTCACTGTTTCAGTCCAAAGAGTTCATGTGCTCCTCACACTGATAGAAACTCTGATTCATTCACCGTTCCTTCCCGTGCTCGAGATCATGTCCTTTAATAACCCCATGTCCTCCTGATGACATGCATCGGCCCGCTTCACTCCTCGTCTTCTTCATTTTATAGTTCATAGATGGCTACACACTGCGGGGACATCAACAAGAGCACCTAAATGTTGTTAGTGGTTATTCCAGCTCAGTGAGTCCTCAGAATTCACTTGTGCGCTCCGGTAACCGTCTCGTAGAAACCTCTCATTAGTAACACACCCAGATTGAATATCAAGTCAAGTGTTACGGTAATTAGTGCCACAGCTTCACTGGTGTGTGAAGCAGAAAAGTGTATCAGTTGCAGATTGATGGTCTCCAACATCACCTTGTATTTCAGTCCCAGCTGATTGAGACTGGAACTAGGGCAGCTGGTATCAGAGCTTGTTGGGGGGGGGGTTGTTTTATTCTTCAACTTTAATTTTAACAAGGCAGATTGTCTCAAAACTACGCCTGCCTGTCGGCTGTTACCTGAGGATAACTGCTGAGTGTGAGTGACAGCAGGGCCCTGAAGGAACGCAGCGCTGAGCTTTTCTTTTCTAAAGTTCCGCCGCAGCCTGACACGTGAAAAAATAAAGTTTATTTGAGTGGTTGATTCCACCTCCTGGAGGGAGTAATAGCACAGGAGCGCTCTGCTGTTCTGACAACAACTATCCTGGAATTAGGATCTGATCCCTGGTCAGATAACTCCATGATTATCCACCAGCATCGGGCCGAGAAATGACCGGTTTCTGTTGAAAACACTGCAGAGTGAAGAAATGCAAGGCCGTTGTTTTTGAGAACCTAATTTATTGAATAGAATGGAGTTTCTGTTTGAAAATCAAATATTTAACTTTGAGTTGATGTTTTTTTTAAGGGTTTCTTCTGACGTGACACAGATTCAAAACACATTTAAATCCCAGAGTCACCGAACACGGATTCCACACTGTTTCATTAGTATTTTCCTTCAGTGGGATGTAGACTTGAGGCGGAGCAGTGGATCAGAGAGGGGAGTGGGATGAATAAAACAATCCAACTTGAGTCGCGGGTGAGTGATGGGTGAGGTTATCCTCCACAGCACGTCTAAAAACAACGCCACACCAAAAGGCCAGTAATTCTGAAGTAATCACGACAGGAAGTAGTAGAACGACAAGTACAAGTTACACGTTGTATTGGGGGAGGAGGGAGGAGTTCAGGAGATGGAGGACAACCTGTGGAGGTTAGACATCTCACTCAACAATAAACCAGGTGGGTGGATGAGGAGGAGGAGGGTGAGGGAGGATGTGTAGGAAAGAGATAGGAGGTGAAGTAGAGGTTCTGAAAGTGAGAGTTAGAGGAGGTTCAAGAGTTTAAAGTTTAGAGAACATTGGAAGAGGGGGAGGAACAGTTAGTGCAGGGGTATGATGGGAGAAGCACACGCTGTAACCATTAGACTGCAGTGACATCACTTCCTCCTCACGGCCGTCTTCTCACCATCATGGTCTGGCATCGTGGTCGGGGTCGAACAGTTCAAACTCCTCAGGGAGGTGACTTATGAACCCACGGAGGTGTTGGCAGCAGAGAATTAGAAGAATTCCATTCTGTATCAGGACAAGATGAGACCTGACAGACTCAACATCCTTTGGGTTTTGATGGTGATGTACAGCACGCGTGACGACCTACTCATCTTTGTCACATCCCATTTCAGCTGCGTCTTATTGGACAGACACTCAGTGCCCACCGGGGACTCCCAGGCTATTTTGATTTTGGTGAATTGTCTCCGCTGTCAGACTACGCAGCCAGTGAGTGGCTGTGAGTCGGGATTGAAACGGCCTCCATGATCGTGTCTTTGACCTTTGCCCTACTTCACAAAAATCTACTGTTTCTCTGAAGTGTTTCCTTAACCAGTAAAAACATTATAAAGCCTTCGAAAATATAAATCTAACTAATTTCTCTCTAATTTCTATTTTCACATTTTGATTCAATTTGAATTAAAATGAGTTGTGATTAATTGAAATAACTCAACATCAAACAAAACAAACAGTTGCCAGAATAAAATGACAAATAATGTGTTGATATTAGACGTGTTTCACACTGCTTTAATTTTACTTTAGTTTAGTCATATTTTTTTAACCTTTTTTTCTCCTTTACTACTTGTTGAGGGTAAATCCTTGTCCTTTACCCCCTGCTGTTCATCAGGAGCGTCTTAATATGATGACACTGTACATCCAGGCCTTTGATTGGAGCTGACACTGAGCAGGAAAAGGCGGAAACACTTGGTGTGTTCATCGATCTGCACAATGTTCAATCAACGCGAAGTGTATTATGTATAGATTTTTTAACCATGATGAAGCTCGGACTCCCATCCAGTCGTCATCTCCAAACCTCAGCTGGGGCATTAGGGGATCAATAGGGGCAATTCTTCAAGAAATGTGAGCGTAAATTGTCAGATTATATTCACTCTTTACTCTTTAAACTGGACCAGCACCAACAGGCACACTTTCTGTTAACTGCTGTCCTTTTTAAGACCAGCCACGCCACCACCGGGGGTCACTATAACAAGGTAATTGTTACCAGTACATGTGGCTGTGTTCTGGACTAATTCAGTGTCCGGGGACTGGAGTGTTTTCCTTTAGTTCCAGTGAATGGTGTTGTGGTTCTGTTGCCTGCAGGGTGTGCAGTGTTGGGCTGTGATGTTGATAAAGGGTGTATTTTAGGAGACATGTGGGCGACGGTGTTGATGTTCATGACTCTGGGACTTCCATGGAAAGTATTTATACCAGTCGGCAGGTTGAAGGCTCGTTATCAGAGTCTTTAGTAGAACGTCTTTGTGTTGGAGGTGGGAACGCTGGTGGTGTTTTCTCTAGTTTCAGTCCAAGCAATCGATGTGAGTGGGAAAAAAACAAAACAAAACACCTCAGAGGTAATTTGGTTCTGGCGGTGGAACCAAACAATTAATGCTTTCTTTCTGCACATTTACTTTTACGGCTGCTTCTTTAAAGGGTAAAACCCTCTGTTGTGATTTCTTTCTCTCTATTTATTACCTTTTGGACCTTTTAATATCTACATCACACTGGGCGGCTCTAAATCTGCTGCTGCTGCCAGGTTCGTCTTTACATTCTCTCTCCCTTCTCCCTCACCAAGCACAGGGCATGTAATTAGATTTCCTTACAATAACTCCAGTGAACTGCAGCCTGGGTCCTTGATTATTCCTTCACATATTTTTCCTGACCAAACCAGGAATCTCAGCCTGCATTCCAGGCTCTCACAGCTTCATTACCAATCTCGTCCCTTGTTTATTTTTTACTGGCTGCCATTTACAGAGCTACGTGCTCACAGACCACCCACCGTGGTCCAATGGCTGAGCTCCCAGGAGGCACTGCTCTCTGGACTGGACTGTAAGGAAGGCAGTGATGATTTAACACACTCAGTGCTGGAGGAAAGTAGTAACGAAGGAGAAAAGGCAGGAGAAGTTGACTTTGAACACCAGTGATGAGCAGGAGACCAATGTCAGCCTCATTCACTTTTGGTTTCACAGAAAATAGGTAAATTTGAAATCTCAGAGCTCAGTATTCTAATTATTCAGTATAATATATTTTTTTCAATCCACAAGTAGGACAATGTTCATAATATTTGAAACACAATTAATAACCAGTGGTTATTACAGTGGTTCTCAAACTGTGGTACGCATACCACCAGTCGTACGCAAGCGCTAGCGTGGTACCTGGAGAAAATTCATATTTTCACGTTTACATTTTCAATTGAATAAATCTGAAACATACCATGCACAATTAATACAACATTTAAAGATAAACATCTGTATAAAACATTTATAAACATTTCTTTGTGTTTTTTCCCAATGAGAAAATTACAAAATGTTATCTCTTCATTGTCAAAGTCACTGAGTTTTTAGAGCCTCCCTCTGGAACACGTCCAGCATTTCAACAGTGCATTCACAGAACAATAACACATGTATGAAAATCATCAGTTTTTTTGTCGGCCAGAAAGACAAAAACACAAACGGCTCACCAGAATCAATAGTTGATTATTGGGCCGAAGCGCACACCGCTTCTTCTAATCAATTTCAATTTCCCCGTTAAGGACGCTGCATATGAATTTCAGGATGGCCTTTTCTCTGCATGGATGTGACTCCTGCTCCGTTATTGGATTCCTGACTTAAGTTATTAGCGATCCAGTTGACCTGTGACACGTGTTATCCTCTCCCTAATGGCGGCGCTGTCACATTATGTAAGGTCAGGTGTCAACGGAGTGTCTCACAGGAGCCCTGTGATGGGCACATCTGTACGGCCACCGCCACCTGCAGGTCGTTTCTAGTATGTTTTCTTGTTAGAGGTTTGTTTGGATAAGAGTAGTCTTTCCTTAACTGAGTCTGCAGCGCCCCCCTTTGGTGATAGGACTGTTGTCTTGTCCTGAACTTTTATTTAAATTATAATTTCAAACAAATATGTTCACCAAAAAATAAATGTGGCATAAATGAAAATATATGAATAGTTGAATTTATGACCAGCTGTGGCCCCCAGTTTGGTGCATGCCCCCCACTTTGAGAACCACTGGATTTAAGTTTATTGAAATTATTGAAAAATAAAAGAGTGTACTTTTATTGTAAACACTACTTTCTTTCAGTCATCACTGCTGTGTCTGCCTGTATTTACCCTCTGGCGACAAATAGAGATTTTTTTGAATGGTCTAAAAGGAATTGCTTCAAAAAAATGGCACACAGAAACTTTTAGCTTCTGCTTCAAAAAAATGGCACACAGAAACTGTAGTAGTAGGAGAGTGAGTCCAAGCAAATAACATTTTTATATCAAAAGATAGGAGTTCAAAAATGAGAAAATAAAAAATAACTTGAACTTGTTTTTTAATTTTTCTATTCTTTTAATTCCATTTCTTTTGTCGAGTGCGAGCTGTGGATGTTGATGTTGTAAACAGGGCTTAGATGATGTAGAACAGAGAGCAGAGTGATCCTTTAAACCCTCCGCCTCCACCTCCATTTACTCCTCTACTTGTTTGTAGTGTTGCCAGATGAGAAGTGAAAAAGACTGAATCATTTACTCACACTGATGAAAATCCCTGTCCTTTCTGTTAATAAACGAATCAAAACAAACCTAAAACAGAAAGGGTCCAGAAAACGTTCTGAAAGGGAACTCAGTACATGAGTAAAAAAAAAAACAATCAGGGCACAGCTGTACTGAGCCTCCCAACAGGAAGAGGAGTGTCAGTGATAACCTGGGGCACAGGAAGTGATCTCACTGGATGTGGCCAGTGTCAAGAGCTAGGAAAAAAAACAAATCCCAAAACTCCACTATTGTAACTGTATACAAAAAAAGGGGGGGAAAAAACAAAACAAATGGATTAAATGTAATTGAATGAATCTTGTGTCTCAGCTGAGCTTGTTGGTTTTCTGTCGTTTTTTTTCTTTCTTTTTTTCCTGTGCTTATCTGATTGTGTTTGTCTGTGTTTATGCTGAAAAGGCTGGTGTTTGTGATGCAGCGATATGGTTCCTTAACCTAATTTAGATGGTATGGCGTCTCCTCCCTGCATGAAGTAGGAGAGCAGAGTCCTTGATCCTCCCTCACCGAGCATTTACGGGTTTATTGGTTTTCTTTGTATTATTGTTGTTAAGTTTTTACATTTCATTGTTTTATTACATGCCCTGAATCCTTGATCTCAGACATTCTCAGCTTTAGCACTTTGGGATTTGGATCCTTCTCACCAAATCCATCTTTCTGCTGCATCAGGAAATATCCAGTCACGGTGGAGTGAACCCAAACACACAGCTTTTGTGCTGTATGCTAATCAATTTACATTTACATTTATACATTCAGCAGAGCATTTTATACAATGGAAAATTTACAATAATTATAAAAAAAAAAATCTCTTTCTCTGAAGAATAGAAATTATTTTCCAGTTCAACTTTATCACTGTAATATTCCCTAATCCACTCAACATCCCACATTCTTGTTTTTTGTGTGTCTGATTTGTCAAAACTCATTGTTACCTCACACACAATCCCAGCTTTGCCCCACTTTTTAATTAGTAATTTGGATTTGTTCCCACCTGTTTATTTCCGATCCCTGACTGGAAAACTCACTGATGCTATTTAAGGAGCGTGGAGTATGTAAATATTTTTAATTAGCTAAGCACACTTCAAAGTCTTTGTCTCATGAATATGCATCACATTTGTTTTTTGGCATGGAAAACACACACTCACACACACACACACACACACACACATACAGTATACAGCATTCCCTGACAGCCATCTGTCTGCACGACTTTGATGCACAACACGCTGTTGGGAACGTCAACACACACTCCTCACCTGATGCTCACACACACACTCCATGTGTAGATTCAATTTATGGAAACCAATTTATTGTTCAAACCTATTAGCCGTCGCCCCGTAGATCACGGCTAGTTCCTTTAGCCTCCTTAACTTAAACGAGCGATAACTCAGCGGGAAAGGTCGCGCCTGTATTTATGGTGTAAATTTCAAACCCTGCTTGTTGCAGCCCCATTGCATATTGATGGCATTCAAATCGTGGGATGTGAGCTGCAACGGGGGACTTAAATTATTAAAATGTGGGAACGAGGCTCAAATTCTGCCGCAGATAATGTCTGCCCTTTCCTGCTATTAAGTCACCCGGTCGTCCCAAACTCCCTTCACTGTCCTTTCCTCTCATTATTTTTAATAGCCACATATTTCTCCATCACTTCTCTTCCACAGAGGTGAGGGTGAAAAACCCACATCTCTCAACTTTCAAACAGTCCTTTGGCTTCTTTTTTTTTGTTGTTTAAACTTTGTTGTCGTCATCTCACAGTTTTATCATTTCTAATTGTTTCATCTTTTCATCTTCTGGATTCTTGTTCTTTTGAGGTTAGAGGGAGGGGGTGAGGGTGGGGGGTTGGAGAAGATCCAGCAGTGAACGGCGTGGGTGGAGCAGCCTGGACAGTTCTCTGGACGTTCATATCTATGGTCAGTTTAGAGTGAACAATAAAACGAACGCTCTGATGCTCAGGACCGTGGGAAGAAAACCAAAGATTTTCAGGGTAAAACCCACACCCCCACACACACACACACACACACACAGAGACAGGGTGAACATGCAACCAGGACCGGGAATCAAACCACCAAACTAGTGATCCTCTTCCTCTGTGGCCCATTTTTCCTCATTGTCTGTTTTATAATACCTAAACTACCACAAATTCCACCCAGACCTTCGTCTCCTCCTCAAATTCAACCCCTTTTTCCTCATGTGCTGTTTGTTCATACAGGCCTCAGGAAGTGGGTGTGAAGTTTGTTGGATTAGTTATAGAGAGAGACAGACGGGAGAGAGAGAGAGAGAGAGAGAGAGGGATGGAGAGAGAGAGGAGGGGAAAGGGAGGATACTGATTAAAATAATAAACAGCTGTGTGGAAGAGTGGGGCGAGTGACCAAACAGAGAGAGAGAGAGAGAAGGATGGCGTCGTCAACCTGAGTGTCTGTGTGACACCAACGGCACCGAAGAAAAAGAAAACAACTCTGAGAAGTTTCCACCCAGAATAGGAAATGGAGTAAAGACAGGATGACAAACAGATCAACCTATTTTCTCTGTCAAGAGGAAAAGAGATGATCAGAGCGCCACCTCTGGGGCTGTCCACTCACTGCACGAGGAGACGACGAGACAGCCTCCAGCCTCGAGGTAGCTCCCTCGCCAACACGTGGTTCCAGAAAAAGAAGGAGGCATTCTTTGACTAAGTGGCCCAGTCATGGCAGTGATTAGGAGGGTGTGATAGAGGCAGAGCAGACGGCTGGGCTGCAAACCTGGGGGTTGAGTGTGAGTGGGTAACAGTGGCTCTTTGAGCCTGCTGTGGTTCCTTCCATTCAGAGAAACAAGAAGGAAAACCCTGGGGTTCTTTGTGCCGAGGGTCTCCCCTCGTCAAATGTCTAACGTTGTGTGAGTGTTTTTTTTTTTTTAAACACAAACACCTCTGCTCTGGGCCATGTGCTAACAGCTTCCTTCATAATCAGAGGGGAAGTCGAGGAAGAAAAGTTTTGCATCAGCATTCAAGAAGCAATCTCCAGTCTGCAGACTTCCAATCTAGACGGGACGGGTTTGCCTGTGAGCTTCACTGCCTCACATCTCCTGGCCAGAGGAAGTCCGTGTCTTCGTTGTCAGACCTGGGCTGGCACCGGTCGACCGAGGCATGGCTGCGCCGTAGCCGTCATCCATCACTCTGTCTGCCTCTGTGCAAAAAATATGATCAAAGCATGTGGTGGAATCAGACGACGAAACAGCAGGGTGTGTTTTCACACGGTCAGCGGATTGGTTTATGAAATGCGTCTGTCGTCTTCTTCACGACAGCAACCTGGATGTGACCCGCGTTTATCCACAGTTTTCATCTTCACGTCTCACTTTGACTACAGTTGGACCAAAGTCCCCTTAAATGTTGGATTTGCTCTTGATCCCTGCCCTGACTCTGAGAGTTTGGACCATAACCACCGGAGGACTTGCCTTTCTGCCTGGACCCTGGACCTGTGTGTGATAAAAGAGAAGATGTAGGCGGCGGAGAGAGCGTGGGATCCATCGGAGTGAACGCGACACTATGATTGGCTTGAACTTCAGCTTGCAGGAGTTACTGGGAAAGTTTGAACAGGTACAATTCCACAAGAAACCGGAGGCAGTTTCTGTGACAGCTTGGCCTTCGTCTGTCACTACTTTGTGAACAGAATTTCTGCAAAATCTTTAAATAGATCCACAGCTGCTTTTCCTTCCCTGTAACTGTGTGTATTTAGCTTTAGTACATATTCTCATAAAAAAATGCACTGAAAATAAATCTGTTTTCTGTTTAAACACTTGAACCTTTATTTATTAAGGCAGAATGAAAAGCCAAAGTCATTTCGCTTCTGTAACGTTTGAAAAGTTAGCTTAGTTACTGCAACTTAAAGAGAGTTTTTTTTTAGTTTCAGTGCTTTAAATTTTAACTTTTAAACTAGCATTATTTATTTATAATATAACCTGGTGCCGTTGACATTCCATTTCTGCAGAGGCTCCTGTACATATTTGCTGAATGAGGCTAAGTTTTTGTTTTTGTTTGTTTTCGGCCCATCTTTTATGAATTTAGGAGCAGAAACAGACAAACGTTTAGTTTTTCTTTTTAACTCAAAGCAGTTACCATTTCATTGGACCCTTACAATCACATAAATGACACTTTCGATCTCATTCTGCCCACATCTCCTCTTTACAAAGCCATTTCATTGGACCCTTACAATCACATGAAATGACACTTTCGATCTCACTACAGTGGGTGGGGTCTTTAAACAATAAAAGTGTTTTTCTTCCTTGTGCAGTACAGTAAATAAGGACTCAGGCCAATTACCAAACTTTAGATTTTGTTTTTTATTGCCTTTTTATTAGGCGCTTTATCAAGTTTTCTGGTAAAGAGTGTGTAAATGGAATAACCTTTTCCGCCCTGTTTGTGCTGCTCATTAAGGAACACTTAGAAGCCGGGAGAAAATGAGTACACGGCTCTGGAAATAGGTCTAATTTGTCAAAGTAGACCTTAACTAAAAGGCCATTACAATATCTGGATGTAAAATTCATCTCCACAACAAGAGCCCGGCTGTTTCTGCTGCTTCAGCGGAATCAGTTTTGGTTTTTTTTTTAAACTGTTTTTTATCTTGGGTGAAAGTGTAGTTAGTCGTTATGTAGTGTTTTACGGGGAAACTCTCTCTGATCATATCTACTCTCCATTGATCCCAGGGTCAAAAACAACAGCCAAGAAGCTGAGAACGTTTCTGTTGCCTCTGTGCCCACGAACACACTCACACTGAAGGTGTTTGTGTGGCAGTGGGTTAGTGTCGCAGTGTGTTCCAGTGGAGTCACTCGCCCTCTCTCTGTTCTGGATGTTCATAAATCTTCTGGAGCTCCAAACAATGCGTCACTTCCAGCTATAATTAACAACAATTTCTCTCTCTCTCTCTCTTTCTCTCTCTCTCTTTCTCTCTGTCTGTCTCTCTCTGTTTGAATTGTTTTTTTTCCTAGTATTTAATTAGTTTTTAATCAAAAAGCACATGAATAAATCATGGAACAGAGAAGTTTTTGTCAGCGCGGTGACACTCCTTATTCTCTGCCAGCTTCAGAGGTGAAGAAGCGTGGATGGAGGTGAAGAGACGTTCGCTGCTGCCTCATGATGCAGGTTGACGTGTGGAATAAGTGGCCTCTCACCGGCTGAACTGAGACCTGAAGGCTCTCTTTGTGTGTGAACATGCAGCATGTGCTTCTATATGATTGCACACACACACACACTCTGTGTGTGTCTCCCTCTGTTGTCAGCTGCTGTGCACAGTCAGTGTAAATGCAAAGGGAAAAACAAGCAGGGAAGCGCGGGGTAATGACTTGTTTCACAGCCGCCTGCTTCAGTTTCACTCGGCTTTTTTTTGGTATTTCACTTTTACTCTGTTATTTTTTTTACTTTTTTCCTCTTCATTCTCCGTCTCTTACTTATGTTTTTCTATCACCTTTCGCTTAATTGGTTGAAAACGCCGGCGGGGGCTACAGTCCTCCCACATCAAAGTGGAGGGATTTTCTTTAGCTTTTATAAAGCATGTGGGAAATTACAGCTCAGTGCCAGAGAACACTGTGGTAACTGAAGGTTGTTTGACTTGACTGCAGCTCCAAGTACGTCGCTGTTGGTGCAGCCATGCTGTGAGATGAAAAGATACATTTATTGATTGAAACATCCTAAAAATAAATCCTGAGTTTTATAAATAAAGAATACCAGAAATAGCCTAAAGCTGGTTTATCTAAAAATAGATTCAGGTCCAAACTCAGGTCTCTCAGAGAGGAGCATCAATTCTTCTGTGGTATATTTCCTCTGTACTAACTGTCAGTTTATGTTTCCACATTACTAACATCATTACACTATTTTATCATTGTTAAAAAATGCATGTGCCAGAGTGTTGGCTGATTAATATTCATAAGAACATGGGAACAGCACGATGGTTTATTCGTACATCTGTGCACACGGAGTACAGTCTTGAGCCGACTCTAATAAAACTGATCATTTACTTACTGCTGAATTAACAGTCCCAAAGTACCGGGACGCCGCCGTATTTTACAAGATGAGGCAGGTTTACGCTCACTGTAAAATTAAACAAAGCTGATCTGCATAATCTGCCCTTCATTACATCACAATAAGTTGAACACAAACGTGGTTTGGTTTTGTGAAGGTGACTGATGTTAGCTTTAATGTGTTTTTGTGTTGAATGGAAATTCAAAGCACACACATTCAAACACACACTTGATAATTAGTCAATATACATTGTTACAGCTCGACTGTAATGTCTTTTTTTTTTTTTAAACATTGAGACTAATAAGCTGTTACCGGGTAAAAGAGTGCAAAGAGTTTTCTTGAGCTTTCCTGTACGGTGCCTAATGAAGTCGGCCTCTGTGTTTCCAGGACATTCAGGCAGAGATCGATGCCCACAATGACATCTACAAGAGTGTGGATGGGAACAAGTCCAAGATGGTCAAGGCTCTGGGCAGCTCAGAGGAAGCTGTGTTTCTGCAGCAGAGACTGGACGACATGAACCAACGCTGGAGTGACCTGAAGGCCAAGTCGGCAAACATTCGGTGAGTCCACGGCTCTTTAGTTGGGTTTTTTTTCTAGAAAAGACGCTCAAACTTACACAGGTGTCAAAAACTATGTTGTTGTATTTTATCCACTCAATTTCATATGTTCTTTGTTTAAATTTGCAGCTAATTTCAGATGTAATTAATCCATTTGTTACACATTTATTTTTTCTATTTTAAGGCATTATTCAGTTCATTCTCTTTTATTTTTAAGCAACCAACATTACCTGAAGTATACACCATATGGCTAAAATGCAGCCCTAAATCATTACAGAGCCTGTTGTGACATAAATAATAAATCTGGAGTATTTTCACACCCAGTATATTTTCTCCCGAATACTTTTACTATTTTGATTTTTGATTTGATTTTTAGAAAGATATTTCATTCATAGATTTTTTTCTTACTATACTTGAATGAAGACACTTCTTCCATTTTCTTTTTAAATGTCAATATATGCTTTCCTCATTTGAAAAAACATTTTGTACCTGTCAAACATATAAATCTAATTCTTATGTTGAGTTTAGTTCTCTAAAAAACACATCACCCAGAAATATCATATTTTAATGTGTTTTTTAGAATATTTGCAGGGCTTTTTAAGGTTAAGACGAATAATAAATTGAGTCGAATGCCATTAAGAAGACATTAGTGCATGAGCAGCAGTCTTAAAGATCTCGTTGCACAGCGATGAGTTTTGGCACTCCGTCTTCCACGAGTGTGGGACATAAAAAATTATGCCTGCTCATATGTAATGTCATCACTGTATATTTTATATATGTTTATCCTCTGAACTGGTGTGTAAACAGTCGCGTCCTCACAGATCGAATAGGGAAAATTTCCCCGTTCATCTTTGGAACATACGTTTCATGGAACATACTATTCATGGAAAAACGCCCATGTCTGTTTTTTCCATAAATCTCCGGCGGAGCTCAGGGATGAAAAAGGGTCGTGACAGTGGCACATAAACTTCTGAGGACACAGACGGTGCTGCGTCAGCCGCAACCTTGGCATAAATAAATATGATTGGTGATGGCTGGAGATGTGGGGGGGGCTGAAGAAAATGAAGGTGGAAGTGAAGTTGACAGGGCCAGATGGAGATGTTTAAAGAGGCAGCCAGGAAGAGCCGGTGGACGGAGGGAAGCAGAGTAGCACGGCACAGACACGGAGACAGGTGAAAGGTCAGAGAGACTGAGGAGAAAGTGGCAAAAACCGCTGGAAAAAATGTGCGCTGATGCTCTCTCAGAGTGGAAAAGAATAAATGGGAGTCACCGGAGGTCAGGCGGAGCAGACATAATAGGCTGGGCTTGTTCCGCAGGAAAAAGAGTAAAATAGATAGAGAGAAAATGGTTGGTCTGTGTGGGAGGTGCAGTACACAAGCCATTAGCCCCTAATTACAGTACAGAGTCATTAGATGTAATTCAGCAGCTGCCACAGGAGGTCTCTGTACACACCACGTGTGCACAGATATGTAATATTTACAGTAACTAACGTGTGTCTGTCTGAAGCAGAAGACCTTCAACATCTATGGACTCCATCTACTGCAACCACTCTGGTCTGTAGTACTGTAGTAGTAATGGAGTACAGACCAGAGTGGTCAAAGTACTACTACTAATAATAATAATACTGGCCTTTTCTACTTTAGAAATCTATTATTATTATTATTATTATTATTATTATTATTATTATTATTATTATTGGCAACCCAGATTAATGGGTGTTTATATATATGAGCAGTAAAAAAATACAGTATTTATTTTATACGACTTTATGTACAAGTTTTCTGTATAGTGGAAGAAAGTAGTAAAGTTCTCCTTTATTGGAAAATATATTATTTGATTCTACACACACACACACACACACGATGATCAGCTGAGTGTGTCTTCTTACATTTTGTGTAAGTCGTGTCTTTACTGGCCTTGAGATAGTGTAACCACTGGTGGATGGTTGTCGTTGGCAGAGCCCACCTGGAGGCGAGCGCCGAGCGCTGGTCTCGACTGCTGGGCCTCCTGGAGGAGCTGTGGAGGTGGATCTGCATGAAGGATGAAGACCTGGCCAAGCAGATGCCCATTGGTGGAGATGTTCCCACGTTGCTGCAGCAGCAGAACCACTGCACGGTAAGACGTGATGACACAAAGTGACACAAAGTGGACTTTGATTGGACTTCTCCTCCAGTCAACCGCCTGTATGGACAGGAGTGTCACAATGGCTGATTCACTGTTGTTGACACAACAGCTTTAATATGACATATATGGGAAATAATATAGGTGTAAAAATGTATTAGAAAAATGAGAGCAGTAAAACCTTACCATAAAATAATATACTGAATTACACTAAAGAACCTAATTGGGGCAAATGACATCAATTGTCACATATAGTACATCATACAGTACTTCGTACAGTACATCGTACAGTACTTCGTACAGTACATTATACAGTACATCATACAGTACATGATGCAGTACATCGTACAGTACATCATTCAGTACTTCATACAGTACTTCGTACAGTACATTATACAGTACATCATACAGTACATCATACAGTATATTGTACAGTACATCATACAGTACATGGTACAGTACATCGTACAGTACATCATTCAGTACTTCATACAGTACTTCATACAGTACTTTGTACAGTAGTACAGCAGTGATCTGTTCAGCTGATCTGATGAAGCCGTGACCTAATGACCATGACATTATCCACAACATCAGGCTCATCAGCCTGATGTTGTGGTTGAACCACATCAACACAACTCAGGCCTGATCCTCCACAGTGTTTTATGTGTCCACAGTAAAAACCACAGGAAAATAAAAGCTCACACACACACATACACACAGAGGCCCCTTCTATCAGACACTACAGTCAGTACGGCTGAATCCATACTGTTGTTCTACCTCTTTTATTGTGAGAATTATTGTTGGTCATCTCCCTCACACCTCCCTGTTTCATTTATCCTAACAGTCGATCGATGCCGTCATGGTGCCAACACATTCATATCTTTGTCACCGCCGTTGTTCGTCATCCGTCCTGTGTGTATCATATAGATATAGATATATATTCTAACCGCTGCTCATTGTGAGGCCGCAGCGCTGTGTAATTGCCTTTAGATGGACGACTTCACCGACCGTCTGCTTCTGGTCTGTCTGTTGATGCTGCTGCTGTTTTACACCCGGCTGATCCGCTCACTGTTATTTTCCTTTCCAAAATATCTACATATCTGTGCGGCCACGTCAGCGGAGGGATCAGATCAGCACACACACACACACACACACACACACACAGTGTCCTTGGTGGACTCTGGCTCATCATCTGTAAAAGCAGATTTTCCTCAGCGTACCTCACTGTGTGTGTGTGTCTGTCGTAAGACTTCATTAAGAGACAATTATCCTAAGAACGCAATTACGTGTTCGCAGATTACATTTCATTTTCCCATTATGTTTTGGTGGAGACGTGACAATTGAAGAATAATCTCACAGTCGCTCAGAATCAGTTTTCAAGCAGCCTGAAATGATACGTTTTAAATAACACACAGGGATATTAAAAATGTTTTATATATCAGAAATATATTTTGTTTATTCATATAGTTTCAGGAAAATGAAGAACAACCAACTAAATGATCCATAAAATACAGTCACATGACTGACATGTCTGACCAACCAGAAAAAAAGATCAGTTTTCCTGTTTTTTTTTAAATTTGGTTTCATTTTTTTTATATATGTATATATATATATATATATATATATATATATATGTGATAT
>NC_024313.1:9657813-9660506 GCF_000523025.1 Cynoglossus semilaevis | reverse complement strand
AGATCAGTTTTTCTGTTTTTTTAATTAAATTTTGTTTCATTTTTTTTATATATATATATATATATATATATATATATATATATATATATGTGATATGATATTCAATTCACAGTGATTTTTGTTGGGTGGTAGTCCGCAGCGGTCTGTATTAATCCAAACGTGTCCTCTGAGGTTTGCAGCCAAGTTAAGGAACACACTCTCCGTTCCCTCAGTCTTGGACCCAACATCTGACACAGAGCAGATTTAGCTCTCAACCTGGCAAATCCGACAGCCTCTCTTAGATAAGGAATTGGTGTCTGAGCACAATAAGAGCAGCAGAATACAATCTTCCTGCATCTCCAATTCCACCTTCCTGTTCCCATTACCCTCCCTCAGCTCCTCTGTCTCCTTTTCTGTCCTCCTCCCAGCCTAGTGTCGCTCTCTCAACTGTGTATCGTCTGTTACCCATTTCCAAGCCTTGGGTTTTGAGAAAATTTAGCAAAAACAGACAATACGCCTCAAACGGATGTTTAATTTGATGAAGAGGAAGATGGAAGAAGAGGCCAGTCTTCTGTTCATTTCTTTTTGGCACCAGCTGTCTGATTTGTTAGCTTCCTGTCGTGCAGGCGTCTCCCTCCGATCTTGACATATTGATTGGTGCTCGTCTTTCTCTGCTAAAATGGCTGTAATTGCAGTTATTAATCCCACATTTAATTAACCCATTCAAGGCCTTTGTCTCTAACCGTCTTGTTAAATCCATCAATCTGCTTTATTGAATTAGCAGCTTTTAAGATAAAGGAGAGGGAAACGCAGCCAAACTGCTCGTGGCCATTTGTAACAGAGACTCTTAACTTTCGTTATTTTATTTTATTCCATATTTTTTTGGCCCGTACTGTTTGGTCAGTCGGGATTTTACCTTAAGTTGCAGAATTGTGTTTTTTTCTGTCCTGCAGACAAGGCCTGGGCTTGATTGTCATGATTTTAATTGGATTTAAATGAAGTTAACTTTGTTTAGTTTGCTGACTCTGCTGATTTAGTGGAGCCTGTCTGGAGTGAGGATGTCCTAATATTCTGCCACAGAGCGGCTCTTAATTACTGTGTCTGCATGATTGATCAGCCCCATTTGTACCTGAATGGGAGGGTTCCAGAGGAGGATGAGACTGAGTCAGAGCTGCGTGGGACTTGACCATATCTATAATGAAGTAAAACAGTGCAAAAATTAAAAACGTGGGACTTGACCATATCTATAATGAACTAAAACAGTGCAAAAATTAAAAACGACCTAACTTTGTGTTACTTCGAGGTTGGTTTTTAGACTTTATTTTACTGACGATACAACTGTTTTGCTCAGGGTAAATTGTGTCAGATTATAGGGCGATAAAATTGATTTGTAATGTTTGTGTCAGTAAAAAAACAAAACAAACAGCAACTGGCATTGCAGTGTGATTATCTTTTGGGAAAAATAATAACAGAGTAGTCTTTTTTTCCGGAGAACGCAGAGGGACCGTACAAGTTTAATCGTCTTCGCCAGAGGCCTCCGTCGTACCTGTGTCTGTTTGCCTTTAAAAATTTATGGTCCACAGTGCAGTAGAGGAGAGCAGTTCTGTATTAAATGTCCTATTGATGTTGCAGTCAAATAATCTGAATGACTTTGTCTAGTTGATAACAAAATATAAAAAACAGCAGATCTTGCTTCACTGTAACGTGGTCACGTCGATTAGTAGGCTTTAAAGAGACACGTGTCACATGTTCCAAAACAAAATTTAATTTTAAGAGCAATGAATCATCTTGTATTTCCTGAATCAGAACTTGTCACATAGTTTGAGTTAGAAAAATCAATCTTTCTTTGCCACTTACCTACTTTTGAAGGCTCTTTGAGTTCCTGTCATTTCCCCCCCCATTGTCAGGGCCGGAGTATTGTCCTCTCTGAGGATTTTTATTGTCCTAGAAAAAGAAGAGGAGGGGGCAGAGGTCACGGCTCTCAAAGCCAGAGGAGAGATATTTGGCAGAAGTCTGAAAGTAGAGGTAGTCCGATTTTATCTTATCTGCGCGGGGCACGCGGGGATACGAGGCTGCAGCACGGCCGCACACAGCACATATACGCGGGGATACGAGGCTGCAGCACGGCTGCACACAGCACATATTCACAGCACATATCACAGACGAGGTCTCAAATTCCATCACAAAGAAATGTATGCGCGCAGACACACGCGGCCAAGGTCACAGTCTCTTCGTAGGTGCAGTGGTGGAGCCGAGGATCTGTCCTTACTCACTCTCCTCGTCTGTAGTCCTTGGGCTTAAAACATACTTAAATTATTAATGTGGAGCAATAGTTGAGACTTGTCCCCTTTAATCTGAAATGTTTTATAGCCCACATCAATAAGTTCAACCCTGGCAACCTGGAAACTTTTTGGCTAAACTATACTATATACAGTCTTCTTTTTGTAACGTGCTGTTTTTAAATTATAAAAAGTTCCTTTAAGTATTCACTGTCTTCCTCAACATTTAGATTCAGATAAAATTCGACTTCTTTTCTGTTCTCCCACTAGTGATAACAGAATATATATATATATTTAGCCATAAGCAAACTGCAGCTCACCTCGTCACACTCGTTTAAATCCCTTCCGTCGTCTAACATAAGCCAACGACAAATCTGCAGAACAAAGAGCTACAGAAATTGAGGAGATAATTTTGAACCCCTCACAGCTCAGTGT
>NC_024313.1:9652621-9657777 GCF_000523025.1 Cynoglossus semilaevis | reverse complement strand
CAATCTGCCACCTCCTCTCTGAGTAACCTGCAGATTATCTTTCCTCCATGTGAGAAATTATTTGAAGGGAGCCAAGCACGTATTTGCAGGAGGAAGATGAGTTGGCTCCATCTGTGTTCATCTCTACTGTGTGTTCTTCATCTTCATCTGTTCCTACACCGACAATAATATTAATAATAATCATAATAAATCATAATTTGAACTTTATTCATTCCACAATTGAGAACTTCTTGTATTAACAGCAGATCACAGACCGGCTACCCCCAGGGGGCGCCATGTATGTGGTGCCTCTGGGGCTTTCTGCTTGTAAGGCAGGTGTGCTAACCGCTACACTACACATATACGCAGGTGGTTCTGTGAGTTGACACCATCCTCCCCTACTTCCTCCTGTCCTTCACCTGTCGTCAGACCCCAGCCCCACAGACCCCATCCCCACAGAACTGTCACACACACACAACCCACACAGTCAGTGTCATGAGCACAACAGAAAAAGCACCAATTTAAGAATGTTGATTTATCGCAGATGAATCGTTGAACAGAACTTATTTAAAGACATAATCAAGTTGCAGATTTGATTCTCTTTTTTTTATTATCATTTTGTTTTACATATTCTCTGCAGCCAGGTACAGTGCTGCTCACTGGTATTTTTTAATGACACTCCAGCCGGGTTACAGCAGCACAGTTTATTACTAAATACAGCTGGTAGTGCAGGTATTTCTCCGTGACCCTGAGGAAAACGCCATAACGTCCTGGTGTTTTTTTTTTTATATCTCTGCTCGCTCCTCTCCAAGCTCCCACTGACTTCTCTATGTCTCTCTACTGCTCTTTCTCTCTCAAACTTTTATTACAGGAAAACAAGTCTTTTGTTATTCACTGATCATCTCATTAGCTCTTTGTTGTTTATGTTGTTTATCTCTCTTATAAATGTAAATTTTTAGCACTGTGTTTTTGCAGGCAAATGTTAGTGTGAATAATTATTAGTGCCTCCCTTAACAGTATGACTGAGGGTGAGTTAATTCAAACAGAGCTGCGTAATTAGCAGTTGTTTCTGGTGGCAGGAGCAGGAATTCAGGTCCAAAACCTTGATTATATTTGCCCTGGGTCGTCTGGAGTTCATCAGCACTGTCAGGAGCAGGAGTCAAATATGCACATTTATGAAGATAAAAAAAAAATCATGGTCAAATTCCTGTTCAGACTCAGTGCTGAAGACACATGGTTTATTCAATTGTGTGTTTACACTTTTGTTGTTCTTTCGACACTGATTTCCACTGGTGAATGTTCTCCAACAGGCTCTTCAGTCAGAGCTGAAGGAACGTGAACACTTGGTTGTCAGCACTCTGGACCAGGCCCGACTGTTCCTGGCCGACCAGCCCATCGAAGGTCCTGGAGAACCACGCAGGAACCTGCAGCCAAAGACCGGTACGTTGGCTTGGACCGTATAATTACATCTTTACACCACCATCAGGGGTCACCGCAGAGGTCAAGCCCACAGTGACGACATGGCAGGCTGTGATCCGACCACTCCACCAGTCTATCCTCAGAAATTCAAACGTGCACCGCGGTGTGTAGAAGGATTCAGACAACAAATAGTAATTCCATCACTCTGTGTTCTGTTCTCTAGACTGTAGACAGAGTTAAGGCCACAGTCAGTGTCTACGCCACTGGACTGAATATAAATCCAGTCAGGCAGATGTCAGACACTCCATAACACCACACGGGATAAAGAATGGAACTCAGTAAAGTCAGTCGTAGTGCGACCTCCCAGGACCTCTCCTCTGTTATCATCTGTGGCCTTGATGTGATTCAGCCAGACTTAACTTTTAGAGCAGGATTAACCGGCTCTTTAGTGTTCCTCTGTTTTGGTAATGTTTTGTTTTTTTTTTTGACTTTATTGTCGCCTCGTTCAGCACTTCCTCTCCGTCTCTGTTGTATGCGGCAGGAGGAGTCTCAGATAAGTCAGCACATTTCCCCGAAACCCTGCTGCGTAAATAATTAAATCAACCCCTGTGTCTGTGGAGAGAGCACACCAACAGGCTTCTTCCCTTTATTTCCAATATGTAGTGAGTCAGGGAATGTTTGTCGTACAGTTACGATGGAATTGTTTTTTAATCATGCGCCAAGCTGGAGGATTCCCATTTTTCTTGACTTGTTTTAATGTTCTGAAAAGTTTTACTCCAGTTTTTATATTTAGACATTAATAAAATTTCGGTGGTGGAGAAATGTCACCTGCTCATCTGCTTTTTCCGCTCTGCGCTGCTCTAAGATTGCACTCGTTCACTGCTCAACTGAAGCACCAGTTGTTTTTCTAATTACTGTTACTGTTGTGTTCATTTTTAATGATTTATCAGTGAAGGGACATGGTGGAAAGATGGTTATTGTTCTTGTCATTCTGTAAGAAAACCATTGGTTCAAGGCCCAGTGGAAAATCCTGGATGTTTTTTTACAGATTAGCATGTTTTACCCACAGTGTGTGCATGGAATTTCAGTGCCATAGAAAAATGAAGGATTAGGTTCGTTGGACTCTCTGCATGTTGTCATGGGAACAAGACAAATAAAAATGACAAAATACAAATATTTTACAAAATATATAATATACAAAATACTAAGGTGAAAATAATTAGAAAAATCCTTTAATGACTCACTTGTCTTTGTCTTTGTTCCCTCTCACAGACCTCACTCCAGAGGAGAAGGCTCGGTGCTTGGCCCGCGCCATCCGCAAGCAGACAGGCGACGTAATGGAGCGTTGGGAGCGTCTAAAAGGACACGTGGGGGGCTGGAACAATCAGGTGGAGCGTGCCCTGGAGCGACTCCAGGAGCTGCAGAGCTCCATGGACCAGCTGGACCTGCGCTTGACTCAGGCCGAGGAGGCCAAAGCTACGTGGCAGCCTGTGGGGGATCTGCTGATCGACTCCCTGCAGGACCACATCGATAAAACCACGGTGGGTTTCAGACATCGATGATGAGTGTAGCTATAAAAGACACGGGCATCAACAGGGATTCAGTCCAGCACTCAGTGGATCCCACAGTATAAACAACTGAAATAAACCTCCTTTTTTGACACATGACTGTATGGTAGTAGAGGAAAGGACTGTACCTTTAACCACCACCAGGGTAAAGTGTCGTACAGTAAATCACATGATTGGCTGAGTTAATGACTTCCTGTCTGGTCTGTTTACCAATCCAACCCATCACTGTTGCAGAGATCTGACCTGAACCAGAGTTAACAAGCTCATAATGACAACATTTCACTGGTAAACAGTGACGATGATGAAAGGAAGGGGAGGAACGAGGACAGAGGAGGAGTAAAAACAATCATGTCGTGGTTCAGGAGTGTGTAAATGAACTGTAACTGCACCTCAGATCTTAATCATGTCTCCCTGGTGTGTGGACAGTCCAATTATATGGGTTCATGTTCTACTTCTTATAAACAGTGGAAATTAGAGTTGTCATATACATGTGAAGCTGGAAATGCAGATTGTAGTGCAAAAAAGTCCCCTCCTCAGGTGAGCTCATTTAGAGAGAATAAGGTTCATGTCGTTTATGGGAAACAAAAATACATATTTAAAAAAATGGATTTAAGAGCAGATCATTACTGTCAGTGACATGTGGTTCAGTCGTTGTCCAAGCAGTAACTGTTGTCTGTCAAACGGCTACCAACTGCACTCCTCTCCCCAGGCCTTCAGAGACGAGGTGGCCCTGCTGCGTCCGGATGTGAGACTTGTCAATGAGCTCTCTGCGGAGCTGACGCCACTGGACATCCAGCTGTCGTCCACCGCCTCCAGGCAACTGGACCAGCTCAACATGAGATGGAAACTACTGCAGGTACCTGAAGGACTCCTCATTTTTAGATAAGCCTGAAGAACACTACAAAACAACCACTCTGCTTTCTGCTGGTGAAAATAAGAAATGAAATCTATCATTGTGTTTAAATCAAGCAGCTCAAACCAGACCTCACTGAGTCCTGGGGAAAAAAAATGTAAAATTGATTTCTTAAGTGCCCAGATTTAACCCTTTCACAGCTGGTGGCTGCAGTCAGTTTTACCTTTATTTGATAAAGGTGACATATGATGCCAAATGAAGTTAGTCTGGGTTTCACTCACATTTGTGTCTCTGAGTGTCTGCCTGCTCCGTCACTGCAGGTTTTGGGGAAACTCAAACTCAAATCAGCCGTTCAGAACAGAGCTGTTAGTCCGTGGACATAAAGAAACCATAATAATCTGCATAAAATTCACATATTTCCCTCTTCAGTCTGTGTGTATTCTCTCCTGCTGATTTCTCTCTGAGTCATTCCAACACACGGGGGACCCCTCCCTACCCACACACACACACACACACACTTGGCTCTCTGTTTGCCTTCATGCCCAGGCTCTGATCTGCTCTGGGAGAGGAGCAGGTCTGTCCTGGAGTCCTGGAGGGAAAGTCAGGGAAAAGTCTTTGTTGGAGTTACCAGAGGGGAAACAGAGAACAAAGTGGGGATGTGATAAAAAGAGAGGAGGAAAAAAAACATCTCTGTCAAGCTGATGTGTCTCAGAAAACACATGAAATGATTAAAATGACTCTACTGAGAATAAATGAAACTTATTTGAAATTTATTTCTTTATACTCTGTTGAAACAGCTGAAGAAAAAAACCTAACAAATAAACTGTAGAACTGCAGTTTAGTCAGATGTAGTAAACCTAGTAAAACTGTGAGTTCATCAGGTCAAAGGTCATGATGTGAAGCTCTTTGAAGAGCCTCGACTGTACATGGTTTCTGTAGAAAAGTGAGCCAAACACATGAGCAGAGAAAAGGCAGGAGCCCTGAGGCCTTGGCTTTGTTATAGTTCAACAACCAGCACGGAGTAGACCTCCAGTCTGGACAGATCCAGGTCCACTGCTGCTCTCTGCGGCGGAGACTGCTCATCACAGAGCTAATCTCCGTGTTAGCTCAACAGCTTCAGTAATGAATCTACATCTGATTGTGTTGTTGTTTGATTTAGTCTCATATGCAGCGCGGCTTTGTCTCAGTGGAGCCGTGACCAGCCGTACAGACATCAGTGGCTTCATTCCACAGCACAGACCACGTGCCTGACCAAAGCCTCGTTATGGTTTTAGTCTTTCTGTGTTGTCCAGCTTGGCTCGGGCTTGGGGGGTACGGGGGGGGGGGGGGGGTGCGCG
>NC_024313.1:9632970-9652052 GCF_000523025.1 Cynoglossus semilaevis | reverse complement strand
TGTGCTGCGGAGGGGGGTGTGGTGTGGGGGGGGGGGGTGGGGGGGGGGATTCTTTCCTGTTGTAATGTTAAACTGGTCAGTAATAGAAAATAATATTTCTTTGTGGACAGAGCATTTTCTTGAGCTTCTCTCAGCCCAACCCAACTGGTCTGTATAACAGTAACAGTAGCAGTGGATTATTTCACTCTCATGATTAATTGTCATCCTAATTAATCTATTTTAAGATAATATAAAATAAAAACCATGATTAATTGTCATCCTAATTAATCTGTCTTAAGATAATATAAAAAAAAATTTGGCTTCATAGAGATGGTGGATTTTGGTCCTAACGATGCATCTTGGCAGTGGTTTGTAAAATGTGATAAGTTGATTAAATAGGGTGTTCAGATGGTCATAATAAAAATAACAACAATAATATGTTTTGTTTTTTTCCCACAGAAATGTCAAACTTTCCTCATTATTAACATTTAAAGCCCAGCAGCAAATAAACTATTCTGCTTCAAAACACATGCTTAGTCAGTGTACAAACTTTCTGTAAATTGGGTTAGTTTTTAATGCATAATTTAGAACGAGGCCTCATCTATGCCACAGGCAAAACTTTATTTCCATGAGTGTGAATTATTGAGCAATTCCACCAACAACCGAACTGCACAGTCATGGATCTTCCAGCTGATTTTCTTCTTCCCGTCTGTTTGTGACACAGGTGGCGGTCGACGACCGTCTGAAGCTCCTCCAGGAGGCCCACAGAGACTTCGGCCCCTCCTCCCAGCATTTCCTCTCCAGTGAGTGCACAGCCAATTACTTCTCTCTGGGAACATTTGTGAGACGGACGAAGAGTTAGCGTTTCACTTTCTACTCAATAACGCAGTATCTCATCCAATAATGTCATCGTGTCTCATCTCCTCATCTCTGGCCCCGGGCTTCACCGTGGCGCACGTTTGGTAAAAATGCCCGCGGACGCAGTCTGCAGACGAAGCGCTTTGCTGCTGAATAATGCAGGGCTTAATTACAGCTCTCCATTGACTCTGCGCTCTGTCTCGCTCTTTAGAGTGGTCATTAGCGGAGAAAGAGGAACAGAGACAATTGGACACAAAGATCGAGAGAAAAGACAAATGTAGGAGTGTGAGCATTAAACAAAGCAATGCTCTCTCTCCCTCTCTCGCTCGCCCGCTCCTCTTACCGATACAACCATTATTATTCCTTGCCTCCCTCTGATTTGTTTTGCTGGCTGTCAGGGCGGGGAGATAAAATAGCCCAGCGTGATGCCCTGACCAGCTGGTCGGCTCTGCTGCCCTGCTGTGGCACCAGTGGACATGGATTTAACCCAGTCAGGCCCCGCTGGGTTCTCTGCACCCGCGTCAGACAAAACAAGGCTCTGTCCCGTCTTTCATTTTCCCTGGGCCTCCGTGACACTATCTGCTCCATCACACATTCACTCTCATTACACCAGTGGCTTAATATTCCCTCAGGGTTCAATAAAGCGTTCCGACTCTTATCTCCGCCTATCCGTCTCGTATACCTTCCGATCCCGCCTAATCTTTCTGCCGCTGTCTTCTCATCTCTATAGATGAGCGTGGAGCCGTGTCAAAGAGGAGGGGAAATGGAGGGGAGATAAATCAGTGATTCCACTTTGTATTGTTTTTGAAAACATCCTTGGCTTTAGATCAGCCCAACACATCATCAGCAGGTCGTTTGTAAAAAATGGGTCTGACACTGTTTATTGTCCACCTGGAGGATGAACGCCTCAAAGATTTACATAGATCTCTGTCAACATGTCTATATTTAGAGCCTTCCCTCCTCTGAACTTTTTTATTTCTTATCCACAGGAATCGTATCAGTAGCCAACATCTTTTTTCATGACGTAGAAATGTTTTTTTCGGAGAACAATGTTTTCACTTTTCTTTTTTTTCTCTCCTCCATTTTTAGCTTCTGTCCAACTCCCCTGGCAACGAGCCGTTTCCCAGAACAAGGTTCCCTATTATATCAAGTAAGTGACGAGAACTGGCCCGAGCAGCACTTTCTGCTCCTGTAAGCTGTGGTTGTGTGGATGATGCAGGGACTGGAAGGTTATTGGAGTAAAAAAGTAGTTGGTTTAACAACTTTGTCCCGTCGGTTGTGCTTCATCCTACTCTGCTCAGCACTGCTTTTTTATTGCACCCATGCCCAGCTGTGTAACCTGTGGTTGAACCTCTGTGTTGGTGTTAGTTTGAACGTCTTCCAGCCTGTGTTGGTGTTAGTTTGAACGTCTTCGACTGTACATGTAAGATGTTCTATACTGTAAGATGTGCACTAGTACTGGAGCTGACCGTGGTGCTGATTTTACTTCCCCTGCTCTCGTCTCTCTTTATAAACTACGGTGACAGTCCTGGGTCTGTATCAGACACTTGGGGACGTCAGGAAATGTGTTATATATTTTTCTTACCTTTTACCATGTCCTGTCTGTGTTTGACCTTTAATTACCAACCGTGACATCATGTGTGTTTTCTTCTTTTCCCCTTATTTAAAGAGTCATTTTACGTTACATTAACCAGACTTTTCAGAGGTCAGAGGAGGTCGAAATCTGAATTGTACGTGAGGGAGGAAAAGGGAAAACAGTTAGTTAAAAAAAAAATGAAGGTATTGAACTGAATTTTGATAACAGATTTAGAGCTGCCCCCCCCCCACCTCCCTGTTTATTTCACCTCAGCAATTACCTCCCAACCTCTCGTAATAGTTTCTGACCTTCTCCGAGCTTGTTATTTATAACTATAAAAAAACAGAAATCCTCTCGTAATAGTTTCTGACCTTCTCCAAGCTCCTTATTTATAACTATATATATATAAAAAAAACTCTTCCTGGACCTAGAGTTTATTTCATTAACACTGTTAAGAGATATAATTAGTCATTTGCTGAAATCAGAAGACTTTATTACACCATCCTCCTGTCTCCACACATTTATATATGGACTGATCCTCAGCTTATGTTCAAGAAACACGTGATCATTTCCTCCTACACACTCCGGCTGATATGTACATCTTCCTGTTCGTATATGTGTGTCTGAATACGGTACGAACATTGTTTTAATACTCATTACTACAACTCCAACTGGACACGTTAGTTCCCCACTCCGGTTTTGCTGAATCAGGTCAAGCAGCAGGAGTTGATTCCCAGCGTCTGTGAGAAGATGTGCTGGTTGTTAGAGACTCACACAGCTCCCCTGCTCCTCTGGAGGTGTCAGTCTTCTAAATTTTAAGGACCTCATTATCCAAAAATCATGCAACTCGCATCGGTGAACTGCTGACTAACCAAACCTGAGCTGGCTCTAGTGTTTAGTGAAGAACTTTGGGCACAGTAGTTCTCTTCTACTTTGTCAGACTAACTTCCTTTTCCCTGGATTTGGCTCAGCCGTTCTCTCTTCTCAGCCTCCTGTGTTTGAATGATGAACATCAGTGGTTTAATATCATGTTACTCTTCGTCGGCATGTGAAGTTATTTTATATAAACAGCTCAAAGGCTGATTCATAGTGAAAGAACAGCCGAGGATGAAACCTTCAGATGTCACAACATGCTGTAGCTGCAGTATCATTAATGGATGTGCTGCTTCAGTGGGGCCCGTTGCTACATTTTGAAGCTTCATTCTGATTTCTGACTCAGTGAACTACATCTGACCTCAGGGTTTTTTCTTCCTCTCCAAAGAATGGCATGACCTCTGATCAATATTTAAGTGAAAACATCCGGATATTTGATCTAAACTGACATTTTTGTAGCAGACAGTAAGACTAGAGAGAATGTTAATGAGGCCCCGGGCTCATGGACATGGACGACTGACTCTGACATCCTTCCTTAAATATTCTCTTTCTTCAAACAAAATTGCAGTTTTGTAGGAATTACAATGTCCTACATAAGAATTGCAGTTTTGTAGGAATTACAATATCCTACATAAAGTTAAGTGGAAATTTAAATCAATAATGTAGATTTTTATTGAATATAATGAAATACAATGATATTCTAGTTTTACTCACTTCAACACAACAATGATATACTTTAAAAAAACTGAAAATAGACACAAAGATTTTCAACAGCTCAAAAAGAAGTTTTTTTTACCTTTTACTGCATTGTCAAAAAATACTTTTTTTCAACAAAACAATAATATTTTTGGTTGGTCTAGTGTACGCCTGACGATCTCTAACGGCACATTGTCAATCGTCAATAGTCCTGTCTTTTAAAAAGGATGAAAGAAAGAGTTTAGTTTTGACGCTGGATCAAGTCTTTTTTTTCACTTTATCAATGTTCACTCTCAGAAACTGAAAAACTATTATTTTTTAACGGTGTCTGGCCTTTAATTAAAATGTTCACATAAAAATACACAAAACCCACTCCATTTGCACTTTGACAAAAGGGAACCTTCTAAATTCATGTTTAATCACAGGTTGCATTCAGCGCGGTGACGTTTTGGGAACATCGGCGTCGGTGGGTGACACATCCATTTCCACCGTCTCCTCCTCATCTGCCGTTTCCATCTCCTGTCCTGTTCACTCTCTTTTCTTCTGACTGACAAAAGAGCCTCTGATTAAAACTGAACCTTCAATGAGCAGCATATTGGAAAAAAAAAAAATCAAATGATGAAACCCACATTGTAATGCAGCCGCCTTTCCTGCTCTACCATTTCACCAGTTTGAAACTTGGGCAAGTCTCAGGGGGTTTTGAATGAAAAAAAAAACTAAAAAAAAAAAACTGCAGAGATCAGAAACCTCCTTTTGCGACGCCTGTGTTTCCTTCGTGAAACAATCTTCTGACATATTTCCTTATCACATACAGTGTCTTGCCTCCCCCGTCGTATCCGCTTTGAAAAGTTGTGAACATAATCCAGGAACTGTTCCAAGAAAATAGCAGAGCAGGAGACTGATGTCAATGGTAGGAGAGAGTCCAATTTCATTCAAGAGCAGAGAATGTCAAAGGCAGAAGAGCAGAGACTGAGGTGGAGTGGTAAATGCAGCCACTTACGAGCCGTCATCGGAGTCTGACAGGTGTCTGTGAGGGAGGGAAGAACAGATCCTTAAATAGTTTTATTTTTGGTCTCTTTGGAGATGCAGACATGTCAGTGATCATTCATCTGCACGCTCATTATTATTCCTGGCTGTGGTTGAGTCTCTGACAGTGACAAACTCCCAGCAGCCCAGAGAAGTGTTGTGTGGAAGTGTAGCCTGGGTCACAGCCAAACGGATATGGAGTAAATTCACTCCTTGCCCAGGGATGGAGGAGATTCCACCAGGATGAGTCCGAGAAGACTTATTATTATTGGAATTAACGGAGGTTTTGTCCACACTGGAAAAAATTAATTAGAAAATCGTTTCTAACCCATTTTTTTTTCAAGGTGGAAATGCTGCTTCTACACAGAAAATGTCCGTTGAAATAATGTTGATTATTATTGACTTCAAACACAGTAGTTAGTGTTGGCTGATTAAATGGAAGGTCAGTCTGACACCCTGTGCTGTGCAGTTTTAATTCCACTAATTTTGTTTCCCCTTTTTGTATTTGTTCATTATGTCTCAGAAATGCTATTTTTTAATGTTGACTTGGCAGCAGAAGGTTTTTATTATGGTGACCATATCAGAATGAGTTGTTTTTTTTTTTTGTTTTTACCACTGCAGTCTCTCTAAAAATCCAGAGGCAGATCATCGTGGACCCAGATATTTAGATACAAATTCAGCTCTGAGTTCCTGTCACTCTGCTGTAACAACTTCAAATTATTGAATGGATTAATGGATCATTAGCAAAGTGTCAGAGACCAGACCTAACACCACATCTGATCATGGACCGTATTGTCTGTAATAGACAGAAAACAGAAGGATGAAGCCTGGAGTAGAAAAGCTGTGACACAGAAGGACAGAACATGACAGTAACATCACTGTGGTGAACAGATAGTAAAGAAACGGGACTTTAATTTAAAGGATGTTTATTCAGAAGAACGTGAACCTTTTCCAGCCATTATCAGTCACAGTTAGACCTTTGACTCCCTTATTTCTGTTTTTACGATGGAACATTATCTCATATTTTGGAAGATACACAATGAAAACAAAAGTGGCAAGTCATATTAATATGAATGCCGGAATTTGTTTTATTTATGTAGTGAAATTCTAAAGCAGAAGTTGAGGCGTTTGTCAGACTATTTGCATCACATCGAAGCTTCAACTTCTGATGTTTTACTAGAGTCGCTCTGGCTGATATAAATCAGCGCGGTAATAAAAGCCAGTGGGAGCACGAATAAAGTGTCAAGATGTGAAAACAGGCCATATTTAAAATTCCCAACATTCTGTCGGGGTTCACCATGCGTGGGTTTTTTTTTTTCCTCCGTTCTCCCTCTCCTGCTTTAATGTTCCCCGATGCTTCTGCGCCCGCCTATAAAATTTCCCATCGTCTTAGCTGAACTGTAGTGACATAGTAAATGTGACATTAGGTTTTTTTTTAAGGACAACAAAAGGATCTCTGAGCTGCTTCAAAGTAAAAGAGATGAAGGCGGGAGTTGAATTGATAAGTCACGCCACCTCATTATGGATTTCATGAGCTGTTGATCCAGGCACGACGACCTGGATCAGTCTGATCTTCTGTCTGCCGTCTGTTGTTCACACAGACACAGACACAGACACAGACCCTGTACAGCACGGCGGCTCGATGATGTAAAAGTTGACTCTGTGTCTTGTTTTTGTATTTGAATTTAACAAGGCAGTAACTGTCAATAAGTTAGAGATAGAACATTCCTCCATCTAGTTCTAAATGAATTTGCTCAAAAATGTGATTTGTTTCATTTTATTTTAGTGTCCAGCCCCCTAGACATGTTCCAGCCCTCTGACAAATCTACCACATATACCATGTGTTCGCTGTGTTCTCAGGACATGAACGTCCAGGTACCAGCTGTGCCTGTGTTGGTGTGAACAGGGTCGCCACGTCAGGCTGCTGACGTCAGCCCTCGTCTGGTTACTTCCTGTTTCCTGACAGCTTCAGTTGGAGCCGTCAGGAACCACAGGGGAGCCAATGAAGTTTTTTTTTTTTTTTTAAGAAATATTCCGAACATAATACACTGATCACAGCCTCTGACAGCCAGGTGTCTTCCTAAAATCCCCACTGGGAGGCGCATCACCGCCTGATTTTGATTGGCAGCTGCTTTTTGTGCCAAGACTTTCATGTTTGATCCCCCCTCAGCTCCGATGTGATTTATTTATGTGACGCCGTCTTTAGTCAATTCACTAGGTTGACATTTCACGTGTGTGTGTGTGTGTGTGTGTGTCAAGTTTTCCCGCTGAAGAGTGGGAATATTCCACTTTTTGATTACATCTGTTTTTTGAAATACTTCTTCATGTTTGTGTGTACACAGTACTACTGCAGTACATGTAGAGACTGATGTTGTACTTGGTGGTTTGGTTTTTCAGTCACCAGACCCAGACGACCTGCTGGGACCATCCAAAGATGACAGAACTTTACCAGTCACTAGGTAAGACTCTACTGTACAGACCTGAACTTTGTAAGTTTTTTTTATGTGAATATTTTTTTATTTAATCATAAATAACATTTATGAAAATAATAAAAACATAATTTGAAGTTGAACAACATTTCTGAAAAAAAAGGAAGGCCAATCAAGAAGTTGCTAATAGGGAGTAACAGAAGTTGAATGTTACCTGTCAATGGGCCCAGACACACAAACAAACTAAGTGGCTCATGTCATATTTATATGATCAACTGTTTTTAGAATTTCTCCACAGCACAGTAGAAAATAAAGATTTCCCCTTCAACTTCTTTTCACCTTATTGAAGTGATTCTTGACAAAACAAATGAGGCGTTTTAAAATGCAGTCTCCTGCCCCCTGCTGATAACAGTGGGAGTGTGCGTGTCTCCCTCTGGAGTGACCTGTGTGGCTGCTCTTTAATACGCTGCTGGATAAGTAATAAGCAGTGAAACTTTGGGAGCGTTTACCATCGCCCGCAGCACAACAAACACTCAACAAGCCCACTGAGAACACGCCGACCGACTCCAACGCACACTTCCCATTAGCAGCAGCGCCCCCTCCTCACCCTCACTGCTATCTCCGTGGACGTGGTCTCCAACAGAAAGACTAGTTTTGCAGAAAACACAAGGTCCTGTTTGTTTTGTGTTGTTTGCTGATTCGATGTCAACGTTCGGTTTGTTTTCTCCGACTGTTTAGGCGACCTCAACAACGTGAGATTCTCGGCGTACAGAACGGCCATGAAGATCCGCCGACTACAGAAGGCCTTGTGTCGTAAGTTACACACTGAGGAAATGAGGCTGCGTTTTCTGAATCATCAAGTCATGACTCATGCCCTCAAAGAAAATTGAATTAACAGTGCAGCGCAACATTAACCATTCATTTTAATTACATTTTTTTTTTGTTTTTAAAACTCATCAGTTAAAAAACAGTTGTGT
Organism: Cynoglossus semilaevis; assembly: GCF_000523025.1. Classification (NCBI taxonomy): domain Eukaryota; kingdom Metazoa; phylum Chordata; class Actinopteri; order Pleuronectiformes; family Cynoglossidae; genus Cynoglossus; species Cynoglossus semilaevis. Next base: position 9,643,638 of record NC_024313.1, on the reverse strand, counting down.
GTTTTCACAGCCCTGTTACATTTGTCCAATCACTGCTCCTCGATTTTCAAAGTCATTCACTTATTTCCACGGCTTCTCCACATTTATTATATTCTGTTTCACTGCACAAAAAATCTTGGTTTTATTAGGACACGGTTCATGTTGCATTTGTCTTGTATTGATATTTTCAGCATTTAGAGCCAATAAGAAAAACATCCTGCTGACGACTGACCGTATTAACAACCGTCAATACACAGATCCCACACACTGTCACATTTAGCATGTCCAATAACAGTACACACACACACACACACACACACCTTTTTACTGCCACTACCTTCGAGCCTCTGTCGTGGTTCAGTCCTTTTGAAGTTTTGGAATCCTTCTCCAGGATTTCATGCCAGAGCAGCTCAGGCGGTCGGACGTGTTTTGGCTTCAAACTTCTGACAGTGTGTGTTTGTTTGCACACACAGCTGCAGCTGGCGCGTGTGTTTTAGCCTGTTGAGCGCAGCCTCAGTGAGTGATTGTGCACAGGTGTGAATTTTTCATTTCATTTTCATTCATTTTCTTTTTCTTTTTTTTTTTCTACCTTTGAACACAAGAGCTGCTGTTTCCCCTGTTTATAATTGATGTCCCGATGATGAAGGCAGCTATTTCCTCTAGTCTCAGGTGGCCTCATTTTCTTTTTCGTGCTCCAACACAAACACACAAACACAAACACACACACACACACACACAGCAGGTGTGTAAACACTAGCCTTCCTGGGAGGTTCGTGCCACCGCGGCAGCAGCCACTCGGGGGCAGCGCAGTGTAATGATGCTAACAAATGTTAACCATTATTCAGCCGTTGACCTGTTACAGCAGCTCACGCTCACATCAGACTCACAGCTCATTTACATTCAGCCGTTTGTCACCAACGAGGCGCAGTAGTTCTGTCCGATGAAGTGACTCTGCTGGACCATCGTTCGTGGTTCGATGTGTTTTTAGTTCAGTTCAGTTTTTTTTCCTCATGGCCTCTCGGGTTGTGTGTGTTTTAAAGGGAACACATTAGGCTGAGTGATTTGGACTCATGGCAGTGCAGTTTAATTTCATCCATTAGATTATAGCAGTCCCAAAGCTGTTCTGTAGTGGGTGTGTGTGTATGTGTGTGTGTGTATCTCAAAAAAGCAAATAAAGATTTATAGTTGTTAGTTATTAGCCTGGATTGGAATCCTTGCTGAAGGAGCGGGACACACACAAGTACACACACACACACACACACATGCCCAGACTCAACAACTTTGACTCCATGATGTGTCTAATTGGGTTAAGTGTGTGTTCGTGGGTTGGAGCGACAAAAATGATGTTCATGTCTGAGCTCCATATCTGCATGTGTGATGAAGGGGAGAAATAAAAAGTTAATAATAAGTTCAGTTAGTAAATAAGTTCAGTCTGTGGGAACACGGAGTTCACGTATGAGACAGGCAGCTGCAGGGAGGAGGTGAGTCTTCAGAGGAGAGTTGGTAAAAATATGCAGCGCAATCCCTGAGTGTCACGGAAACGGTTTCTGTATCAAACACTGTTTCATCATCAACAGAAACAGAAAAATGACCAGAAATAAAAGCGTCGTCGTCATGAACCTCTTCACAGTTGGATTAACACTGGGTCTGTGAATTTGTGGAGCCGGAGTTTGAGACACATCAGGGTCAGAGGACACCGACCTGAAACACTGATCAACAGTCCAGTCAGGACTCTGATCCTCCGTTGTCATAACACTGGACTTCTGATCATCGTAGCTTCATAGATGAAAAAATTGATTTCAGCATGACCCTTAGCTCAGTGGTATCAAACCCTCTAGTGGCAGGTGGGGGTCGTAGCACTGCAGCGCTTTAGCAGAAGCTGATAAAAGAAACTCATTACTCCTGAATTTAGTTTTTGTCAAATTTTTTTTTTTGGCTTTTCTTTGTTTTTTTCCTTCCCCCAGTGTTTTGGGTCTGTTTATGCAGAAGGTTGTTGTGTTTAATGAGGTGTTCCTCAGGGACTTGATTAGTCTGTTGTTGTTAACTTATCCCTGTTGTTTCTTTCCGTACTCTCAAGATACTTACAATAAGTAAAAGTGTGTAGAATCAGTTGGAAAACGGATTAACTGAGACATTTATTCATAACATATTTTCTCACAGAAAACTCTATGTCAAAATTAAGACTAACTTTGTTATTTATTTATATCATTCATTTGTAAAATTAATCAGATTAACCCCTTTTAACGGCTCTTCTGTCTCCTGTCCTGTTTGTCCACAGTGGACCTGTTGGACCTCCACGTGGCACAGAACACTTTTGAGCAGCACAAACTGACCAACAACCAACAGCTGCTGTCCGTTTCTGACGTCATCAACTGCCTGACGTCCATCTACGACGGCCTGGAGCAGGAGCACAAGGACCTGGTCAACGTCCCGCTGTGTGTCGACATGTCTCTCAACTGGCTGCTCAACGTTTACGACACGTACGTATGCACCGGCTGATCTGAATAATCTGTGGCTGCTGTTGGTGCACAGCGGCCACGGTGCTGCAGATTTTTACATTCATGCAAATTCTGTCAACACGGTGTCTGCAGCAGAAACAGAGCCCGGGTGGCATGAAAACTGCTGTTAGGTGCTGTGTTTATGTGGGAATAGTACGGTGTACACACACACACACACACACACACACACACACACGCTGAGTGTATGCGCGGTGAGCTGCCATGCATACAAGTCATTTAACTGTTGGCCACACGAGGTGTAACTGAAGTCAAGTCAGTAACTGAAATGGAAAATAAACTTTCCAAAAATCACACATTTCAACTGTAAATCTTTTAAACACAGAGTTGTCTGACCTTGAAGTGTCCTTCCTTCCAAAGATCAGACCTTTGGTTGTTTTTCCTTTTCTCATAAACTTGACTTTAACCTGTCATTAGTCCCTCTTTAAATTTAAACATTTTTTAAAATCTCAACATTTGACCTTTTCTGCGTACCAACAATTGTTTTTGAATCCAACACCTCAACTTTTTAACCTTTTTCAGTTTCCCAGCACCATTTTTCTTGAATTACTGCTTGTCTGGAGTTTTATCCAAATCCCTGAAACTGGAAATCAATGTCGGACCATTTACGTTTGCTCTTCAGGAAACGCCTGAATCAACTGAAGTTAATAGAAAACGGGGAATTAACAAACCTTGACTCTAATTAATTTAAACTCCCTGAAAAAAAGAAAAGGTTGAATTTGAGATAAAGTCATTTTGGATTTGATATTTTCTGCAGGCGTCTGTTCTTGTCTTTTATCAGAGAAAAGGTATTGGAAGACGTTCAGTCAAAGATTGGTTAATTTCCATAAAGCTGTCTGCAGGGTAATTTCACACTTAAAATATGAATCAATCCAGTTAAGGAAGTGTTCCATTAAAGCAAGTGAATTTTATTTTTAAATTTCCTCTGCTTAATTTAGCTGCGGTTGTTTCCTGAAGTTGCCCACAGCTCTGACAAGTGCCATGATGTAGCATTAAAAATTAAATGAATCAAACCGTCGGGATCTTCTGCTTCAATCAGCTGTTCCCTTCAGGGGTCGACACAGCAGATCGTCTGCCTCACCTCAGACCCCGACTCCTCTGTTTTTACTCCATGTGCTCTCAGAGGACATTCTAAAATGTCCTCGGAGGTCTTCCTCTTCTCTGATCTGTCCCTGTCTCTAAACCATACATTACAGCAGGTCTCACTACTGTCCTATAATCCTGACCTTTCACCTTAGACTTGTCTGCCACTTCTGATGTCTGGATAGAAGCTAAAATCTATCTGTTTGGTTCAAATAACTAATAATAACTTCTGTTTCTATCTGTGTCGTGGTGTCTGCAGCGGCCGCAGTGGGAAGATCCGTGTCCTGTCCATGAAGATCGGACTACTGTCCCTCTCTAAGGGACACCTGGAGGAGAAATACAAATGTAAGTGCCAGTGAGTAGGTGAGGGATCTGTGGGAGGAAACATCTCCTCATCCTCTTCGTCCACTTCCTCTTGCTCCTGCCAGTGCAGGCCGGTCAGCAGTCGGTCCGTCCCACACGGCTCCAGCGTATCTGAAAATCCCAGTGGCATTAATCAGTCTCTCAGTGAGCAGAGCTGGAGAGAACGGCTCGTCTAATTGGATGAGAGACCTCCTACGCATTTCCCTTGTTTTTTATTTAATTTTCTATTCTGATTTATTTTGGAGGATTAGGCAGCATGACTGTAGGCTCACAGCTCTGGGAGGAACTCATTTGGTTTTAGCTGCCTCCCCCTTCCTCCCCCCTCTGTCTCTCTTTCTTCCTCTGCTGTCTCTGCTGCCACACTTGTTCATCCATCTAACAGTGCTGCTTTGTCTCACGTCTTGTCTTACCCACTGCCTCTCCATTCTTCTCCTTCCTCCCCCCTCTTCCTCTCGGCCGTGGCCACGTCATGGACTCCATCACTAAGCTTTTTGTGCTTCCACTGGCAATTTCTATTAGGCTGAAAAGGGTATCAAGTATGCCTGACTGACTGCACCCTCCATCCTCCTACTACTGCTTTAAAGTCTCAATGCCTGGGAGACTTATGTGTATGAATACACACACACACACACACGTGCATCTAACCAGGCATGTTGCCATTTTCTTTTTTTTTAAATGAGATCTTGGAGGAGAAAGTGCAGATGTGGAGATGAGGGATTTGATCAGTCAGATTCTGTGAAGTTCATATGAAGGAACACAGGTTCCTGAACACACGTACACACACACACACATACACACTCCAGGCCTCACACAAGGATCAAAGTCAATCGAAGACCTGTCGTGCCCAAAGTTCTCCCCCTGCCTTCCCTTTTGCTCTTCATTACCCTCCTCTTCTCCCTCTGCTTCTCTGCTCAGTCGGTGCCTGAGCTCTGGAAATATTGCCTAACTTCTACTGAGAGAAAAAAAAAAAAGGTCACCAGCTTCAGTCTTTATGACGACGTGCTTAAAATACAGGGACTGAGATAAGAGGGCTATAAGAAAGAGCCTCGTGTGTAGGAAGGGAGAAAGAAATATTAAAAATGCATCTTTCCATTTGAGCCCCCAACCCTAATTCTAACCCTAACCCCAACCCTAGTCCTGCCCTAACCCTAACCCCAACCCTAACCCCAACCCCAACCCCAACCCTAACTCTGGTCCTAACCCTAACCCTAACCCTAACCTTTCCAAAAAAAGAACTGAAATCTGTAGTTTGTTACCAGACTTGACCAAGGGTCAAAAAAGAACAAATGAACTTTCTGAAAAAAGGTTTGAATTTCTCGCTTTTTTTCCCCTTTTCCTTCATCTGTTTGTTTTTTTTTCTTCTTCTTCTCTCAGATCTTTTCAGCCAGGTGGCTTCATCGGGCGACACCTGTGACCAGCGGCAGCTCGGACTGCTGCTCCACGAGGCCATTCAGATTCCCAGGCAGCTTTAAATGTAAGCTAAAGGCCCAGACTAATTTATTATCACCACAGGATTCAGTCTTCAATTATTGTCTCGCACTTTGGCTCAGCTCTATGTGGAAATGTGTTTTATAGATTAATTGGATTTGGAACATAATTTGAAAAAATGTACAAATGTTCAAAAAAAAAAAAAAATCACTAATTGTTGCACTTCCTGGTTCCCAGATGACTGACTCTCAGGTTCTTGAAGAGAACAGGTCTAGAAGAGTGTTTTATTCTGGATGCTGGAGCTCATTGTTAGACCTGCAGTACATACTTTATCACCGATATTAAAAATAGATTCCATATTTACTGCACGCCCACATCCACGGGTGAGTTAATGTGACTAAGACTGGTTACACACACCGACTGTCAGTTGAAAGCCTGTAGAAAACCAAAGTGCTGCAGCGACTGCCCTCGGGCCAGAACAGCCCGGTTTGAATTGTCACCATACGGACCATCACTTTGGAAACTAATCAGTGCCATAAAATGCCTTCTCCCCAAATGTAATGGGGATTAAACACCTCCCTCTCCTCTGCTGTTCCGCAGCCATCGACCACTGGCCACCGTCAGGCTGGTGAAAGTGATTTAATATTGAAGCGGTGCTGACCAGTCTGAAACCCTCCGTGGCCCGGGGGCCTGTGCTGCCCGTGCTGCGGTGTTTTACTGCGTCCAGCTCACCACTTTTACCGGGTTTATCTGGAGAAGCTACTGGCGTTTAATGATATCTTCACCCTCCGGGATCACTGTTTCGTTTTTTTTCACCTCTCCTTTTCCCCCTCGACTCGTGCTTCCGCAGCCATAAATGCCAAACGTTAAAATTAGGAAGCTGTAAATTTCCCCGATTTCACGTTGCTGCTTCCACCGCTGCTCCAAAAATAGCAGAAAGGCGTTCTCAAACTGTGTGTCCCCCCGCACCCCCGCCCCGCTGCTGAAAATAATGCAAAAGGCCAAACTGCGTGTTGCTCTGGCTTCATTTCACTTTCTTAATGACACAGTAATGCCTTTTAATATGCGTAAATACCACTCCTACAGTCGACATTAGTGAAAATGCTAATGCCAGCCACCGTGAGGTCAAATTCAGATTTTTATATCTGGACTTTATTACTGTAGTTTATTTCCAGCATTCTTGTCTTTTATCTCCACATAAATGAAACTGATTCCGCCTTTATTAGCATCTAAATGCTATCTAACATGTACCATAACTAATGGTTATTCAAAAGGTTGAAATTGTTGCTCGGTCATCGTATCATTACTCATTCATCCCCAATAAAACTCATCAGTCCAGCCGCTCGTTAATCATTTAATCATCAAATTTATTTGACAGGTAGAAAGCCCTCCCCCTCATCCCACCCCTCACACACACACACACACACACACACACACACATTCTCCATCTGTGTTCCCTGTGCCCTGCCAGTGTCAGTGTAGTCACTCAGTCCATTTGTTTTAATGGGGCCTGTGATGAACAGGTCGAACTGCTGATAAATATGACGCTCCTCCAGTCGTTCTTATAAATACGTCCTTTCGATTTTTTGTTTTTTTTCCTCCAGTGTCAATTAATCTGTAACTGCTGTGATACAAATGAGCAGAAAGGAGGCAAACGATGAGACGGCCTCAGTTCCAGGGAACGTGATATTGTGATTTTGTTAAGAGAGGTTGAATTGAAAGGTTAGAGATGTGGAGATGAATTTAAATCCCTGCAGGGTGGAAGTTGTCAGTTGTCCTCAGCAGCTCCATTACTCGCCGTTATTTTATTGTATTTGACTCAAAAATCCATATTTTAGGCCCAAGAACTCACTTTAATTTTGTGGTGAAAGTGCAGACAAACGTAAGCTCACATTGAAGCACTTTTCTCAGAAAAAAAAACACTGGCTCTTTACTTACCTCAAATAATAAATATTTAATTCCTCTGTGAAACTTATTTAAACACTTTGTAAAATATATTTGGTTCAAACATTTGGTTCAGAGACTGAACTGCTGAATGTTACTTTCCTAAAAAGATAAAAACTAAATAAACCTCAGTTTCTGGTTCAATCTTTAGATCAGGTTAAATGTTAGATGTACTAATAGATATGCTAATGAAACTGAGCTAATGGCTGAAACGGCCTGTAGTAAACCTTGGGACCTGATGGGGGGGGGGGGGGGGTGTCGNNCGTCCACTGACTGCTGCACAGAGGTCACATGAACACAGCATCAACCTTGATCACTGCTCGTCTCTATGTGCTCTCAGCGTTTTTGCTCTTCCTGCTGCTCTTTCATATTTGATGAAGCACTTGTCGTTGATTTCTTCTACCCGTGTGTACGCTTTTAAAAATGCTGTCATTATAATCAGCGACCGACTTGTGCGCTCTTCAGTTTTGTTTTTTTTTCTAAAATATTGAAAATTCCGTGCATGCACGGGCCGTTCGATCGTTACCAGGAGAACTTTGGAGCAGTTGTTAAAAAAAGTTTTGGTGCTTAAAGTTAGAACTGGCATGAAACGGCGAAGCTGCGATCAAACTGCAGGGCTACAGATGTGCAGTACGTACAAGGGTGCAGCAGGAGTGTTCAAATAAATCACTGTTTATGGTTACAATATTTCCACCAGTAAAAAATGAGTGAGAGCTCTGTAAAGGTTATTTAGCCGTGGGCACAAATCATCTCCTTAACGTCCTGCAGGGGGTGGACGTGTCTCTTTAATTTGTGTGGTCATCTTCCATCTGTGTGCGTCTTTATTAGATTTCCTGTAACAAGCTGAGAGTTACGGTGTCTGGTGAGTGGCTTCCAACTTTTTGTCCCATTTCTGTTTATGATCAGGTGACCAATAAAGTGGAGCTGGAGCCGCGGCAATTTGTGGATTGGATGCGTCTGGAGCCTCAGTCCATGGTTTGGCTCCCGGTGCTGCACCGCGTGGCTGCTGCGGAGACGGCCAAACATCAGGCCAAGTGCAACATCTGCAAGGAGTGTCCCATAGTTGGCTTCAGGTAAACACAGACCAACAGGCTAGCTGACTTAGCATCGTTTGTGGAATTGTTCCAGACCACAGACACACACACAGACACACACACACTCACACACACCAGAAATGTTCCCACTGTTTTGTATTGTTTACCTCTGGTTGAGCAAAAAGGGCAGATTTGCTCTGGAGGGCAGACATTTATCTAAATGTCAGCAGCTGATACACCACGGACTAAATACCATCCAGAGATTTTCAATGCAGTGCACACACACGGACACACACACATGGACACACATACAAAGCTGCAAAGATACAAACAGTCAGTACAAGAAGCAAACAGGCTGTAACAGACCACACTCTGATACTGAGCACAGCAGTGACACACACACACACACACACACACACACACACACTCTTATACTGTGTGTGTTTTCTGTGTTCCTCGTTCAGTTTTACAGTTTTACCAAAACCTGATAACTGACCCTGGCCATGACCCCGACATATTCATGTCAAAGTTCAAGGATTCAAGGATTGTTATTTTTATCAGACTACACTTAAAAACATGAAATGGTAGAAACTTGTGATTCAGAAACATTGGATTTATAAAAATAAATGAGACTAAAATAATGAATAAACTGAACTAGAAAAAATAAATAATTTTATAAAAAATAAATGGAGTAAAATAATGAATAAATTAGAATAAAATATAAAAACAAATTAGACTGGAAAAATAAATAACTTAATAAACTAATAAATAAAATAGACTGAAATCAGAAAAAAATTGAATAAAAATAACGAATAAAGTAGAATAAATTAACAAAGGATAAGTATAAATACTTCAGACTCAAAATAAAAAATAGAGTTAATTAGAATAAACTCAATAAAAACGTAAGGTCTTAAATGACCGTGGCACTGACTCAGCAACGAGGAAGATGAGAGACACTGAACGGCCATGTTGGACTGGAGCTGACTGTACAGTTAGTCTTTCTGGAGCAGTTGGGTGGCAGGATGGTCTCCCTCAGATCCCCCGGTGGCCAGCGGAGAGAAATACACTCAGACTTTTGATGAAGCACACGTCTCCCAGGTTCTGTCATTGATCGATGAGCTGGAGCAGCGAAGGGAGGGAGGAAATGGCAGGACAAAGAAAGACGCTGGAAAATGCAGAGCAGGCATTTTGAACAGTCATGAAAAGATGACGTTAGGCTAGCTGAAGTTTCGGCGTAATTAAGTTTTCTTCTTGTCATCGCAGTCGTCGTTAACTAATCAACCAGAAAAGACAAATGTGGAGGGATGTTTGGTGCCAGAGTCCACAGGAAAAGTCAGAAAACTTCAGAGCCACATTTAAATAAATCATATTTTTCCCGCAAGTCATGGACACTCGTTCTAATTATGTCATTTCACCTATTAGAGTATTTAATTAATCTCTCAGGATCATTTGTGGAATTGAAGTTTCAAGTACTTTTTAGGTTTGTCATTGAGCAGGGAGTGGTTTAAGGCTCGGCGTCTCTGCCTCCTGTGTTTGAATAAATAACATAAAGGCCGTGGGCTTCGAACAACTGTTGATGCGACGTGATAACGAGAATAAACGGTGTCGTTTGCTATAATTACGTGGATTTGTTTGTCTAAAAATGACTCGTCTGTGTGGAAGTCTGGCCCGGAGCTACGGTGAAACCACAACATTAGACGTTCTGGTAGGAGACCGGAGGCTCTGACGACGCCTCACATCAGAACGTAATGACGCATGAGACTGAGGTGGTGCCGTGTGCTGGGCTGCGTTCTCTGATAGACGAGTCTCCCTCCCAGCTCTTCAGTCTGCTAACTTCGACAGCGCTGACGACGAGGTGAAGATGAAGGACGTGAGCCGTGACGTCTGAGAGGCTGTCGTCTCAACGGAGCTGTTAAAGGCTTTTCTTTTCTCAGACAAACTCCTGACAGTGGAGTCCAACTGTCTGTCCCCCACAACGCCAGTGGACGTGTGTGTTGTGTGTCAAGACTAAATCTAGAAGTATAACACAAGGTGTCTCCACGACTGGACTGAGGGATGTGGACCAAAAATAAATAAATATATATATACATACACATATCAATATTTCCTCCCCAGACTTCACTCCAGACCGCCTGACGTGTCACTTCCTGTTTCCTTGCCTTCAGGTATCGAAGTCTGAAGCATTTCAACTACGACATTTGTCAGAGCTGCTTCTTCTCCGGGCGCACCGCCAAGGGCCACAAGCTCAACTACCCTATGGTGGAGTACTGCACACCGGTGAGGCTGCAACACACACACACACACACACACACACACACACA
>NC_024313.1:9619397-9632865 GCF_000523025.1 Cynoglossus semilaevis | reverse complement strand
CGCTGGAGAGAGGGGTAAAGAGGAAGGTGGTGAGCCGTGACGTCTGAGAGGCTGTCGTCTCAACGGAGCTGTTAAAGGCTTTTCTTTTCTCAGACAAACTCCTGACAGTGGAGTCCAACTGTCTGTCCCACACAACGCCAGTGGACGTGTGTGTTGTGTGTCAAGACTAAATCTAGAAGTATAACACAAGGTGTCTCCACGACTGGACTGAGGGATGTGGACCAAAAATAAATAAATATATATATACATACACATATCAATATTTCCTCCCCAGACTTCACTCCAGACCGCCTGACGTGTCACTTCCTGTTTCCTTGCCTTCAGGTATCGAAGTCTGAAGCATTTCAACTACGACATTTGTCAGAGCTGCTTCTTCTCCGGGCGCACCGCCAAGGGCCACAAGCTCAACTACCCTATGGTGGAGTACTGCACACCGGTGAGGCTGCAACACACACACACACACACACACACACACACACACACACAGGGACATGTTGCTGAGCAGCTCATGTCATATCTCATGTCTTTTTCGTCAGCTCTTCCATTTTTCCCACAAATTTGTGCTTCTTAAAAATGAAGGACTTGTGAGTTGGTCTGAAACTGGACTTCTGAAATACATGTCCCCATGTAATAGTACTCTATACAGTATGTATACAGTACTCTAATATTCTGGTGGGCCACATAACATGATGTGGTGGGCCTTCATTGGTCCACGAGCCTTCTCTTTGACACCCTTGTCTTCTTTTTACTACTTTCTACTGTTTTATGAAACATTTCATTTGATTATAATTGATTTCTGCAAATGAGAAAATACACTCTTTGTTTCCCCTGAAAGTCTGTCTCTCATTGTTACATAGTTACACCCCCCCCTCTGCCCCCCACCCGTCTCACCCCCCTTCATTTCTAGTCCTTACAGGTTTCATTAGTTTTATTTACACATATAATTTGCAGTATTACGTGGATGATCTATCCAAACCTTTTACAACGATCGTCCTCCTCAGAAGAACTCAGTTCTTTTACACTTCCATTAACAAATGTTAAGACACTCAATATTTTTTTTAATGCCAAAATTGATTGTTTTTTAATTTTTACGTGGGCTCAGAGAGGAGAATATTAAAAAAGGAGGAGCAGGAAGAAATTGAACATCATTTTCTTTGTGAATTACTCGTGGGCCAACTCGGTGTTTTTTCTTTCTATCATATTCTCCCTGACTGTTATGTTGATGTTTTATTCCTTTTGTCTTCCATTTTTCATTTCTTTACAAATTGGATAGATATTGCTTTTGCAGGAGCCGCTGCAGGGAGCAGCGATCACTCCTGCGTCCTGAGTTCAGACGCCCAGCAGCTGACAAACACGGTCTAATCCTCGGCATCACTGCGGCAGCTCGCTCCTAAAGCTGTTGCTACAAGATTGCCGTTCAGCTGTAGGGAGTGTTAATCAGCCAGGCCTTTAACGATCCTCCACTTTATCACAAAGTCGGAAATCTGGAACGACTCGGGAGAAGGCTTTAATATTTCACCTTGACCTTGGTTGTTTCATCTGAAGTTGGAATTTTCAAATTAACACAATCGTTAAAGCTGAACTGAAGATTTCTTTTTTACTATGCAGAGGAGTAAAGCTCAGATCAATCGGGGTCTCCTCCAGACTCCTGTTAATGGTCTGGGGGCTTGTTTACGGCATGAACCACGCTGCGGTTATTAGCCGTGCTTTGGAATAATTTGTTTACATCCATGTACATCAGTCTGTCTCTCGTTTGCTCGGTAATTGCCCCGCACTTTCCTCAAGCACATAATCACAGTGACCTCCGCAGTCGGGCATTATGGGAAGCCATTAAAAAGCAGCTATGATTACTGATCAGCACAGTAATGGCTGCTGCACAGAAATGGTCTGTTTGATGGGGAATATGTCCGTGACAACCAACAGTTCCAACCTGTTTATTATCACCACTAAGAGATACTGCAGTATTTCTAAAGAGTATACGATGAAAATACGTCATTCGAATGACAACTTGGTGGAAGAGTCACAGATGGGGAACAGGGGCGAAATTTGTTATTATTTGAGTTTTGAAGCTACAGCTATGGATGTGTCAGTGTGGGCGGGGTTCACAGCAATATCTAAGCACGAAGGAGGAGGCCAGGGGGCGCTCTACTGCTTGACCTCAACTTTACCTTCACCATATTTTTTATTTTTCGTTTTTTTTTTTAATAAATGTTTTTATTTCTCATCATATTTTCTGCCCCCCCATGTGCGATCCAAACAGTATTTCCACTTAGTTTTTGAAAAATATTGAGTTAATATTGAATCATGATGTTACAAAAGCAGGTTTTTCGCAGCGTTCCAGACGCAGAGTGGCTCTTGTGAAACCCAGCGTGGCCTTAAATTACGTTTCTTCTTTCATCTCCGTCCTCCTCTCTCTTTTATGGCCTCACTATTGCTTTTTTAATTGGGTTTAGATTTTTATAAGGGTGCTGCTTTCATAGCTCCAGTGGACTTTGTCAGGGATATTGATCAAGACAAAGTTGCTGCGGCGCCGTATTGATGGCTGTAATTTCAATGTTTTTACCTTTCCTGAGAGGAGCCGCTGTTTGGGTTCAGCTCTGAGTCGTGTCTCTGGTGTCATTTTGTTGGAGTGACATTTGTTTTTTCTTCCGTCACTGTCAGCGGTTGGCAGACATCACTGCAAACTATGTTCTTTTATCTCCCAACGCTGGTTCTGTCTGTCGTCAAGAAATGTAACCAAAGTCGTCAACAGTGTAGAAATGTTTTTCACATCTTATTCTGCACTTGTTGTTATTATTGTTTTGTTTGGTTTTTTTTTTTGCGTTTGAACAGTTGTTACCAAAGACAGGTCACGTTGAGTTTGACAAAAACCTTTGACAATTAAGTTAGTGACGCTCCCCTTCTACCGTTAGCACTTATTCTTTGTCTACCACAGGCTGTAGAAAATGCTTATTTTATCACAAAAACCTGCAATAGACGGAAAAATCTGCAATACAAGAATACTTTTAATATATGTGTGTTTTTAATAATATTAATAACCCACGATGCACTGAGGGTGTGACATTACAAACCCCCTTTTTTTTGTTGAGTCTTGAACTACATTTTTCAACATTTGTTTTGAACAAAAAACTACTCACTTTGTTTAAAGTTTGCTGTATTGTGTTTGATGTATTGATTTCTGTTTCTGTCTGCTGTAAATCCAAAATATCATCACATAAAAAAAACCCATGTGCTGATTTTATGGTGTATTTTTTTTGTCCGTGTTTTCCTCTGTTGTTGTCCAGACTTTGTCTAGAACTTTTCTCCGCTCTCTGATGTTGTTGTTTGGTTCTGAGCTCAGAACACAGGGAGCAGCAGCAGCAGGGAACACCTCTGCTAAAAGTTTAATTAACAAAACACATTATCTGCTGAAATGCACCCTGGCTAATGTGCACACACACACACACACACACACACACACACACTTACACTGAGTAACGAGCCTCTCTGCCTCCTTCACAGACCACATCAGGGGAGGACATGCGTGACTTCACCAAAGTCCTGAAAAATAAATTCCGATCGAAGAAGTACTTTGCCAAACACCCACGTCTGGGTTACCTGCCGGTGCAGACCGTGTTGGAGGGAGACAACATGGAGACGTGAGTATCTCTGTCAACAGGAGGGAGTTTACTCCTCAAGTCAAATACATCTGTATTCATTTTTGTAAAAACATGAACAAAAATCAACAAGAAACCCCGGTAAAAAAGACCCACGAGGTCAAGTTTTTGTAAAAACATGAACAAAAATCAAAGAAGAATAGAAAGAAAAAGAAAAGAAAAGAAAAAAAAGTCAAAGTGAGCGTGACAAATTACAGGATTGTAAGAAAAAATGTCATTGATTTTGGGTTTTATCAGTCGGCAAATAGAAGTCAGCACAAGTTGAGTCTTTAGTGAAGTGGTGAGAAGTAACAAATGCAGAAGTTTTTATTTTTTATTTTTTTGTTAATCTCATAAATTCAGAGTATTTAAACTGGGAGTAACTTTTTTTTACTCCACAGACTTGGTTTTAAAAACTTTACAGCAGGAAAAAGTTGTAGACACTGCAAATCACAAAAGGCTAACGATGTATTTTGGATGCTAACTTTTACAACAAGCATCTTAACAACATTTTTTATAATTTCCTTGCCACTTGCTTGAACATCCCTCCAAATGTTGTTTTTTTTTTTTTTTTTTTTGCAGCGCTGTTTTTCATTTAGTTTCCGTGGTGTGAGCACCTCAGTGACAGCTCAGGAAATATTTATTTGTAATATTTTTTTACAGCTTGTCGCTGCTTTAATTGCAGCGCTGCTGTACTTCAGTGATACTGACGCTGACGCACTTGTGACTTTGTGCTGCATTTCTTCCACGTGACGTCCGTAGTCTCTATTCCCTGACATTTTCTCCAACGCAGTCACCTCTCAGATGGATTGCGCCCTCCCATTCACCCCTCCCACCTTCGGCACCGCTCCCCCGCCTCCCACTTCGCTTCGTTCCCACTTTGAGCCCTGTGAAAAATGACTCACGCAGAGCTGCCCGCCTGATAAATGCCCCTCAAAGTTGGAGAAATCGTGCGGTGATACATGGAGATCTTTGCAAAATATGGCAGATGGGAATGGAGATTCAGAGAAATTTAGGGCTATTTCATGTCATCATTTTCTCATCTCTTTCAGCGCGTTAGCTTCCTCCTGTGAGCCATGGGCTGTTCACACCTGCTGAGAGCCTCCACTCCAGGGACAGTTTTATGTGCTGCCGCCTCAGTGTGCTATTTTGTAGCCGTTGAGCTGTTTATAAGAGCCGACGCTGACGTATGATCAGTGTTACAGAATGCTCAGCACACGTTTTGCGATCATAGCTCACGGCCCGGAGCATCTTCATATCTCTGAGATGTAAAATGTGACGGCTTAAATTGAATTGGATTGGATTGGATTCCTCTGTGAAGGAAACGAATGAGTTTGGGATGAATGACACGGCGGCGTTAGTTGACACATTACATGTATTTGCGTCCACTTTTTATAAAGGATTTCACATGAAATTGGTAGCATCATTTTATCAGGTGAATTTTGTGTTTTTAAATACTTCTATTCTACATATAATGCAAAATGGCCTTCGTCCTGTCGCCTCTGGAGCCGCTGCCTTCTCATTCCTATGTTTACCAAAAGGGATTTTTCTCTTTGTTCGAACCCCCTCACCTACTCTCACTCACCGTAAGGTTCGCAATTTTCACGCAAGATGGGATTTTTAATTTGTAATTTGCCATGTTTGATTATTTCAGAGGAGCAGTCTAATGGTTTTCCATGCATTGTTAGTTTTCTTCATTTTTTTTTCTTTCCTGCCATAACCACAGTGTAGAACGGTCTGGAGACGGCCTCATGTGGTGTTTAATGACTCGGAAAATAAATAGGAAAAAGCGGCCTCTTTTTTATCTAAGAATAATTTATTATTTTTTTAAATATTTGAGATAAATACTAGTTATATATACATCTTTTACATTTACTGTGCTGCACATGAATATATATATATATATTTTTATATACTTGTATATATGTGCATGTTTTTTCACAGCTCCACTTTGACTAATGGAAAGAAAGCCTTTTAATTCTTAGTTGATTGACACACAGCCTCACCTCACCTGCTGAGTCACCTGACAAACAGGGTCTGTCAACACACAGACGGCCTGGTGAAAAAAGATTGAAAGTCCGAGCCTCGAGAAGTGACAGAGCGACTGCCACAGCATGATGAACTCCACTGAATTCAGAGACCATTCAGTCCCTAAGAACCACTCATCAAGAAAGAAAACCGCACACACACACACACCCTGTGAACACAGAGGTGAAACATAGACTTGTCAAACCCCTAAAGAGACGACAAAAGTCATCGTGCTGAGAAACCTTTCTGGCAATTTCTTCAGACACGTCATGGTCTGTTCTCACTTTTACAAAGTAGCCGGAGGAAAACACGACGTTCCAAGTGCCAAGTTTATTTTCATCCGCTTCTTTAAAAGCAACACCGCTCCGTGCAACTTGCCAGAGGCTGTTTATTGCTGAGCAGAGCCTCCCCCCCCCCTCCTTGTTTACTCCAAGCTGGAAAATCAGCCAGACATTGACTTATTGAAGACTTAGTTTATCTGTCATCATCTGAAGACGGTTGATGTGCTTGGAGGTTTCTGTCTGATTGGGTTTAATTTTACCCACTTCATTCATATTGATAGAATCAAGAGGTGGAGACGCAGAATAGTTTATTTTTCGCCTCTCATTTTGAAAACCGGCCTCTCTCTTCTCAGTGGTCTGATTATGCATTCAGCTTAAAATCACCGAATGCGTGGTTTCCATTTGAATCCAGGTCAGATCTGAGGTGTGAACAGAGACCGCAGAGGCTGCGTTGGCTTCAGGACAGATGGTTTTTTGGATGTTCTGTCTTCTTCAGACATGCTGCACAACACGAAGGTCGTCTGTACTGCCCTGTAATACTTCAGCAGACACATTGGTCGAACCCCAAACGCTCCCAAGGTCCAAACTGTCGGCATGTCTCTCCTCCTCCTCCCTCTTCTCCTCCCCTCTGCTGTACTTACATCTCCCTCAGTTATTTGTCTCTGCCTCACCCCTTACTACACCGTGAGTGCATCTGAAGGTCAATGTTATGTTTCTGTGTCTGGGCGGAGGACAGATTTGTCTGACAGAAAGACAATAGTCAGTTCAGAATACACTACAAATTCAGAAAAACAAATACTAAATCTGGCAAACACTTTTCTTTTTCTTTTTCCCCTTTGAAAGACTTTTTGTCAGCGTTAAATCTCTCGCTTATTGTTGAATGTTCCTCACAGTGACAAGTGTGACTGTGCTGGCCGCTCGGCCTCTTAGAAAGCACCAGGCTTTAATGTGAGAACAGAAGAAGTCGGAAGACTCTTCTGCTTCAGCTGATATCCAGCCAGCTCCTGTCTGGACTCCTCCACAAAGACAAAACATTTTTTGTCCTGAAGAGCGAAAGCAATTACCGCAGAATGGAAACCAGAAAATTTGAAAGAAAATAAAGCCTCACCATCCAAAAACCAACACCAGTCACCTCATTTTCTGATTTTTTCATGCCGTGTCTCCGTTGTCCTTTTAGAACATAATATAGTCTTTGGCAGAAAATGGGTTTTTACTATTTTGGTAAATCCTGCAGGAAACGAATGTGAAAGGAAGAGATTTGGTCCAAATGATTCTGCACGCATGAAGAAATGTAGAAAATGACACGCAAGAAGTGCAGAGTGGACTACCAGGAAGACATTATCATTATTTTGAAGGGTATCCTGACTTGCAGAAATAAAACGGAAATAATTTGTCGGTTGTGTTTTCTCCCAGTACAAAATGACCACCTGGTACTAATAGAACCAGGGTTGGTCAGTGTTGGTCAGGGTTGGTCAGGGATGGTCAGTGTTGGTCAGTGTTGGTCAGGGATGGGTTAGACAGACTGATCTTTGGGACCAGTCTGTCTCGAGGCAGGTCTAACATGTGGTGTCATACTCTGACGTGTTTCCTCTGTGTACTGTGTCCTGCCCGTCAGCAGACCCACTGACCCTCACCCTTCAGGTCTCCAGGTCTTGTTTCTGACCCCATAAGTTGAAAAACTGACCCTCAACTTGTCCCTTGTGGTACCTTCCACTCCCCCGCCCCTCCTTCTCCTCCAATTCTTTTACAGCCCTGTGACACTCATCAGCATGTGTCCGGAGCAGTATGAGTGAGTATCCACGCCACCGGACCCGACAGCTCGTCTCCAGACTGGAATGCTTTCTTTAAAAACACACACACACTTCCTCCTCTCCTTCACTCGTCTCCTCCATCCTCACTCAGACTAAACCACGACTGCACTGCATGTTGCCTGCCTGATCGCCTCAACCACTGGCTGAACATGCCTCCGACTCACCCTCTGTCTCCTCAGCCCTCACCTCTCTCCCCACTCTAGACCATCCAGCTAGCCGTCGGTGGCTGCCCACGAACCCGTGACCCTGCTCCTCCTGTAGATCAGCTCTCCTTATCTCTCTCTCTCTGTCTACCACCGTCTGATTTGTTTTCTAGGTGACGTTGTGAAGGCCCATTAGGCTGTGTGCTGCGATTGCTTGTAAATCTGACGGTTAATGAGATTGCTGTGAGCATGAGGAATCTCATTCATCTCCATAACCACCCCCTCCTCACCGCTCCTCCCCTCTCCCCCCTCTTCATTTCCAGGCTGTCCCAGTCACCTCAGTTCTCTCATGATGACACCCATTCCAGGATAGAACAGTACGCCAGCAGGTAGGAGTCACATCCACTCTCCTCCATGGCATTCTGTCACTCTGCAGTCTCTGCATGACATCGTTCCACGCTTTTTAATGGAGAACTTTGTGGAAAAAGGTCACCAACAGTGACCCTCAAATGACCTTTTGTTCATCAAAAAAAATAAAAATTGGTTGAACTCTAGCTCGCCTCCTGTGGGCTTTACCACCTATTGCATCATACAATGACATTTCTGTTCCCTGTGGTCAATGATGACATCGTACTTGACATAACTTTTCTTAACTCCCATTAAGACAAGAGTTTTTGCATGTATTTGTTTTGGTTGAAACAAAAACAACATTTATAGAGAATTTTAATTTTCTCCTGAAAAAAAAACGAGCAAAAAGCAGTTGGAATAGAATCAGTTTGTGTTCCAGTTTATCACAGAGAACACATTACTGTGGAGAAAAAAGGAAAGGAAATAAAAACACTCACTGATGACGTACGGAGAAATCCTTCCACACCAGACAATAAAATAAAATAACACAAACATAAGTATAACAAATGGACCTGAACCACCATTTATTTGCTCTCTGTGCAGGAGACAAAACAGACCATAAATCAACAACGCATTATGGTTTCCTAAAATATAAGACGGTTTTAAAACTTGGACACAAAATGTAACCGTCTGCTTCGTTAGTGATGTAAAACATGAGTCAACTTCACGACGACTTTGACACCAATTTGTATGTTAGACTCTGGCCTGGCCAATCAGGGTTAATCTCTATCAGTCCAACCCTCGTCCTCTCCGAGGTGGACAGTGGACGTTCCTCTGATGCGGCGCGGCTCTCTCCTGATGTAACCTTCGTTGGTCACATGTCGTTAACCTCTGCACACAGCACTATTTTATCAACGTTGACACAAACATGAGCCGCGTGAATCTCAATTCTGACCCAACTGTAGACGCTGACACGGTAGATTACGACAGTGTCTGCTGGATTGACACGGAGGATACGTACGTGGGATATTGAAAATTTAACTGATGAAATTCAGAGTTAATCTTACGCCGCGTGGCGTCGACTCAATTTCAGCTGCGTTTCATCCTGCTGGAGCAAGTGGAACGCATCATTAATGTGCTGAACGACCCCGCTGTCGCCGTGTAACAGCTCAAATTAATACAGGCTTTGATCAGGGAACCAGACTCATTAGCGTGAGCAGGAAAAAAAAGTCCTGGTGCAGACACAGTCACGCCGCTCTGATGAACACGTGTCTGGGAAGTGTGTGTTTGTGCACTTTACTAAAACATCTGCCTTTGTTTGTTATTTAATCCTTGGAGAGGCTTTTCATAATAATCTATTTGAACATTAGCATTTTAGTCAAATGATGACTTTTTATCATGTCAGTATTTCATCTTTTGGCTTCTTCTTCTTCTTCTTCCTCAGATTGGCCCAGATGGAGCGCTCCAATGGTTCTCTGCCCACAGACAGCAGCTCAGCTACAGGAAGCATGTAAGTTATCCATTTTTACACACGGTAATCCAACCAAAACAACAACAACATCCACACGTGCCTGTTTTGGACAGCGCCATCTTCTGCTGACACAGGAAACGTGTTTACACTGACAAACACCTGCACTGGTCCCAGTCAGACTCCAGTCCAGATTAGAACCACTCTCTGCAGACGGTTAACAGCTGTTTGCCTTCCCTGTGCAGCTGTGCACTTTTTTTTTCAAAAACTCTAGGGATTCTTAAAATACCAACAGACATTTAGTTGTTTACACAGAATTCTATATTCATTGGTTTTCTCTCACTTTTCTTCCTCTTCTTCTAAATCAAAAGTTCATCTGTTTACTGATGATGTGGTCATTTCTGTAGTTCTTCCTTCAAGTTTCCGACCATTTTGTTTTTGTTGTGTTCATTTTATAATTTGGATTATCATAAACATTATAATTTATTTTGGTGTAAAGAGCTTAATCTTGGTTGGTGTCACTGTTGTTGCGCCCCCTATTGGTGCACCCGCTTTCACTTTATTATTTTGAGAAATAAGTGGGATCAAACTCGTAGCCATCTAGTGGCGGATGAGGGTCCTGCCCCTGTACAACTTTCTGCCCTTGTGGATACCAGTCTATGGGATTTTCTAAATTCCTCAACCAGAAAAGTAGAACTCTGGGCTCCAGATGTACAGAGTGAAAAGGGAGAGACAGTGGGATGTGGTGTGATTCAACAGCAAGGGTGAAAGAGTGAATGGGTTGAAGTGCCAACAATGAGCAGAGAGAGTGATTGGGTTCAGGATAATACCTACTTATCTTTGATGACAGGAGATGTGAACATGGCAGAGTTGTTAAAAAGGAGGAAATCAGCGTGTGAAGGGCTGACGACGAGCGTCAGGTTCAGGAGTGATAACCTGCTGTGTGTGTGTGTGTGTGCGTGAAGGCATGTGCACGTCTCACAGGTCATTCAAGTCGACGGGTGCATTAGTTCTTTTTCCCAGCCTCAGATCCTAATCTCAGGAATGAGCTGTTTTTGGTCTGAATCCCTCTGAGAGCGTGGGGAGAAGAACATGTGCACAGACAGAAACAGGTCGGCTCCCTGTCTCCTGGAAATGATGCAAACCAAATATGTAGACAATTCTGGTTGGATCAGTGGATCAGTGTCAGGTTGTCTTTGACCAGCCCCTAATCTGCATGCTGATGTGTCTCTGGAAAAGACTCTCAACCTCAAGTTGACAGTTACATCCAGCTAAGCAGCGGCCACAGTCAGCTTGAGTGCTGGATCCTCATTTTTGGAGCATTTTGTGTAAAAAAAAAAGAAAAGAAAAAAAAAGAAAGTGATGCGGTGTAGAATCAGTGTCCAACATTTCATGCAGATTATCCGTCCCTAAAGAAGAGTCCAGCTGAATGACAGTAAAATGTCCCAGATTTGAAGAGTGTGCGTAAAATGTCAACCTGGGATTTGGGATGAAAGGATTTACCGCCCACCAGTGGAAAGGTCAATCATTTTAGTTCATTTAAACCAAATCCTCCGTCTTTAGAGCAAAAATCTTTCTAATATGCATTAATGCATGATTTCTTCTCAGAAACAGAGGTTTTCAGATGGGTTTTTTTTTTTTTTTGCTTACTCAAAGACAACAAAATCTGAAGAGAAGTTTTTTTCAATCTCAAAACATTCTCATCACTTTATCCCCACTTCTCCTCCTCCTCCTCACACTTTTGTGCTCTGTACTGGGTCTTTGTTACGAAGCAATTATTTTGTCCAACACTATCGCTCTCGCACAGGAGTGTGTGTGTGTGTGTGGAGCGCTAATGTACTGATGAAGACGATGATGTGAGGAAGGCTAATGTGTTTAGCAGCAGAGAGTGAAAAAAACAGGATAAAACTCTGCCTTTTCTGTTGTGAATGTCATTACTTTACTTTAGCAGCATTAGCATCAATGTGGGCAGGAGGATGAAAAAACAACACAGCTATTATCTAAACAACAGAAGTGACTCACAGCTCTGTCATGAAAAAAAGATACTTTATGTTGACATTTTTCACCGTTCAGCACCAGGATTTTTTAGATTAGCCCAGAAACAACTGAAGGTGAGCGGACAACATCCAACAACTGAGATAAACAAGACTGATAGATATTAAATATAACAAAAACTCTACATAAAATAAAATATATATACGGTATACTGTATATATTCATATATGCATATATATGTATGTAATACATACATGTGCATATATAATAATTTATATTTTTTATGAAATATTTTTCTCCTTGTCCCTGGCTGTAATCACACTTTGTTTTTTGTTTTTTGTTTTTTTTCCAACTCTACTCCTTCCGTTGTTTACAAGATCCCATGCTCTCACCCAAAAATGGTCCGTCGTAGTGAAGGGAGAAGCAGACGGTGTCTTCTTGGCAACGCTGGGCTCCACAGTGTAATATGGCTGACTGCATTGGCCAATTACACGCATGTTTGGCTTTTGGCTTGTTTTTCTCCTCATATCTCAAAGCCTGCAAACACTGACGTGGCCTCACTGCTGGCTCTGCAGTGATATCAATAATGACACTGTGTGTGAACGTGTGTGTGTGTGTGTGTGTGGCCTCAGTGCATCCTTTATTTTTGTCCTGCTTTGTTTCTTCTTTTTTATTTAAATCAAAAAAGTATCCTTAATTAAAGTCATCGTCCCCTGTTTTTCCTGCGAGCCTCCAGTTGAACAACAGCTGCAGGCTGAGAATACTGGCTTCTTTTTCTCACCCCTTTTTTCTCATTTTGCTGTATCCAGTACTCACCCCTGGTCTTTCACATCTCACCCCTTTAATCCCGGCCCGTTCTTTCTCACAGTGTTTTCTTCATCTTTCACCCTTTTTACTTTTAGAGTTTTTTTTTTTTTTTTTCATTTTTGTTCCCATTTTTTCTTTCTTTTTCTTTTTTCTTTCACCCTTTCATTTTTTGAAGGTTTTACCTCTGGGTCCAGCCAACCTTCAGATTAAACACTAAGCACTGAGGTAAACAGTGAAATATTGTCTTTGAAGCTCGGCATCATAAACAATACATTTCATAATGTTCGGCACCTCTGCACAGAGAAGGGCTTTAATATCTCACCGTGGGGAAGAAATGAAAGACTTCCTGCTCCTGTCAGCCCGTCAATATAAAAGAAAATGTTTTGGGAAATCTGTCTTTATCTTCTCTCTGATATTTGGGTTTTTGTTTCTCCTTTTTCTCTTTTTTTTCGTCTTTGCCTCTTTCCTCTGAGGTCTGCTACACAGCTGATGTTCGGATAAGAGCTGTAAACATTCTCATTGCAATGTCCTCCTCCAGTCTGGACCAGATGGGACGTTCAGATTCATATTTATTTCATATATCACTGAAACCAGGGCTGAAACAGCCACCATCAATTCTCTAGACTTCTTCCTGTTTGTCTTGGTCCACGGAATACATTCTTAAGGACATTAACCAATGGAAAATGAAAAAAAAAGAAAGAAAAAGAAATAGCGCCATCCAGAGACAGCTTCAGTTTTATTTATATAAAAAAACTACTTGTCAATAAAAGTCAGGACGACCTAAAAATGTTCAAAATGTTTGTGGCCGTATCTCTCCCTAGAGGCCAAGATTCTTTGAAAAGTCAACACTAACTACTAGAAATATACATATATATACGATAAGATTAGCTCAGGTATCAGTGCTTGGATTCAAAAAATTAGACTGTTGTCATCTAGTCCTGCATTACTCCCT
>NC_024313.1:9618409-9619297 GCF_000523025.1 Cynoglossus semilaevis | reverse complement strand
AAAAATAAAAAGTCCCCAAAATGCGGGCAGCTTTGAGCGCCCGAGGAACGCTGTGTGTGTACGGTGCTATAAACCTCTACTTCGGCTGTAAGCCCACTGAACTCACTCGTACGTCATTATGAACTACGTCTCGCTTATGTACATACAATCACACGTCGTTCATTCACATTCTCCCATTTTCATATAGCACACTTACCCTTCTTGCTCCCTGTTGTCGGTATTGTTTTCAGTAGAGACAGCAACTGCACGTGTGCAGGTCGCCGGAGTGACGTCATCCGAGCGCTTCGCAATCCCACTCCGACCGCAACTCCTCCAGTTTACTATTACTGCCTACACAAATTCTTACACAACACACAGACTACATTTCCTCACTTCATCCATTACTTTTCCCATTTGTGCCCCAAACACAACGTACTGTCACTTCACATTGACAGCCTTCACTACGTCATTCAAATCACTGTACAGTCGGGTCTCGGAATCTAACTCTTGGACAGCTGCTCTTCTCCACTTGCCCCTCTTCAGGCAAAACAGGAAACCACCACACTACGAATTTTACCTGTTCGCTGACATTTCATTACAACATCTATTTCTACTCCACATTCCCATCTTTCTCTTTGGTCTCTGCCACCTTATGAAGCAGAAACCACACACATCTACACAGGTAAACCAGGCTGCAATTGCACATCATCACCACCAGAGGTCTCCTCTGCACCATCTTCATGCATCCATCTCCATCAACAACCCACTCACCTGTCAGACTGTCAGAAACAGGTCAACAATATTGTTACTATCACATTACTTTGACTGTATTTCTTCAGTAGCCTGCCACAGTTTCACTCCGTCGCACTCAAACACCACAACAATCACGAGCTACACAGCCAACACTTA
>NC_024313.1:9615846-9618341 GCF_000523025.1 Cynoglossus semilaevis | reverse complement strand
TACAAAACAAAACAACACTGTTTCCACTCACTGACAGATGAAACCTAAATAAAAAGCTCAGACATGTTTGCACTCACATAACCAGTTCAAATAACAGCATACAATTAACTGCTTCAACCATCTCATGCTGAAAAAGGGGGTACACCACTATGACAACAAACTACAAACCTCTGGTGAACATCTTCCCCCTCCTGCCACTCTGGAATACTTTCACAAACACAACGTCAGCATTTCATTTACAGTGACTTCATCACCAACATTCATCACCTGCTGCTGCAGCCACACCAGCACATCCACAATCACTCAACGGTCCACTTCAACTCTGACCACTCAAAGTCTCACATCACAGCACTCGAAAAAACTTCCCTTGGAACAAGTGGAACACTTCTCCATTCAACCTTTTATTCAAACCTTTTTATTCCATGATTTAGGAAAAAAGTCCATCAAGTCCGTTAACACAGAATACATCCCCGTTTCAGACATGTGAAATATGTCCCCTTATGTTTGTCCGTCCACATCTTACACCGATCTCTCCTGGAGATTGCAGCGATGATAAGCTTCAGTTTCAGAAACACAACCACAACGGAAACAAACAAATGTGGACACAGCATTTCACTCAAGGATCTATAAGGTCATCATTGTCATCATTTCTCCATTGTCCTGGGTGGTTGGTTACAAAGATCACTGTGTCCTTCCACTTCCTTGGCCCTTTAGTCCTCAGTACTGAGTCATGTGACCATTCAAGATGGAACACTGAGCTGCGTACAAGCACAACCCTCAGGATCCTCTAACCCCCAAACACTCCACACTCGTTGGCATTTCTGGGATTCACGAAATATGTCCTTGTCTGCAGGGCGCCCACAGCTGTGTCAAGCCAATCAGCTTTCACTGGCCTTATCCAGTGGTTCCACAACAGCTGCCTACGCGTGAACCAGCCAACTGTTGGCATCTTCTAAGTCAGTGTCCAGCTCCTCGTCTTCATCTAAAGGCTCTGGTGTTCGGAGGTCCAGCTCCCGAAGGAAAGCAGGTGAGTAGGCGGGAGGTTGGGAGACAGACTTGAGGCCAATTTTCTTCTTCATGAGGTGAAACTGATCCCGGATGAAGTTGTAGAACTCGTACTCGTAACGCATCCGCTGGTACAGCACCTGCAGGGCCTCCAAGGTGGGTGTGTGTTTACGCACTGTGCCAGTCATGTTCCCCATCTTCTTGTAATCTAGGACGAAAAACATATGTGTGAGTACTGCTTACATTCATGACTTAAGACGTGCTGTGTGACCAGGACCTATACTGTTTGCTGTTTTGAACTATATTTCACACCTGCTAAGTCCAACTACTACAGATTATGTCCTCATTCAAACCTCTACCTCCCACTTCTCACTGACATGCACAACTGTAAGCTCTCATACTCAAAACATTAAACCCTGGCATTAATGAAAAAGTTGCGACTCAAAACATTAAACCCTGGCATTAATAAAAAAGAGTTGCAAATGTAAAGCCTTCTCCTTACAAAGTGTCATTTCCACACATTCAGGAGGACTACACTTTTTCCCTTCATACACCTTCGACGTAGGCCCCAGGTCCACAACCTGTGGCTCTGGAGCCACATCTCACACACTCTACCCTACAGTGTTTGCATGCTGCACTGCACACAAATCGACTGCTGTACTGGCTTGTGATGGTCCTTCTGTAATGTCCACCACAAACGCCACAAACGCCGACCCCCAGCTGCACAATCATGCATCGTGGACATCACCTGTGGCCACACACTTAAGTACAACTTCAGCAATACTCCTTCTCCCCTCACCCACTCTCTCCTCAGTCACAACTTCCTCTTCATGTAACCATTCAGTAGTACTACTCCTGACACTACCACAACAACCACAGACACACACACTCATTCCACAGTTCACTTTAACTTCACACCTCGAATGTGTCCATCTTACCTGGACTCTTGTAAATGCTGAGTACTCCACTGAAGTAATGAGGTAACTGCCTCTCCAACATCACCAGAACGTCCTCCAGCTCCTCCAGGACACCCACCAGGAGATAGTTCTCCAACACATTCTGTTTGGCTCTCTCCAAAGCCCACACCCCAGGCTCCCTGGTGCACAACAGCAGCACAAACAACACACACTTAATGTACATGAACACACAGCTGCAGCATCACCACAAACACACACATCAACTGTACCTGCACTGAGGATGCTGTCCACAGAAGTAGGGGATGATGTAGAACACTCTGGGGTTGGAGCACTCCGGGTAATTCTCCAGAATACAAACATTTATATCCTGAAATCACAGAAACACATTACATTCACATACACAATTTCACAGATAAACACATCACCTCCGACCCGCGTGGGAACACAAACACCTCTGCACACAGTAGTCGTGACACCCACTTCCCAGAGTCCACTGTTTCCCTGTCTAAACTCACCAACACTTTTTTTTTTCACTACAAACCTAATCTTTCCTTATATTTCCCTAATCTTTCC
>NC_024313.1:9527122-9615056 GCF_000523025.1 Cynoglossus semilaevis | reverse complement strand
TATACACATACATATATATATATATATATATATATATATATATATATAAACTTAGACTTGCAGGGCTTAATCTTTGAGACAAGCATATGCTACTGGCATGATCAACCAGATATATATATATATATATATATATATACACATATATATACATATATATGTTTATATATATACTGTTTATATATAGAGTGTATATAGAATATATATATATATATATATCTGTACTTCTGATTTCATTTTACTGCACAACACCAGTTCATGACACACCACACCATTGCTTTGGCATCACAGCTCACAGCATACCCATGCCAAACACATACCATTCCTCTGTTGGCCACTCAAAAACATACATTTTCTTTAATCACAAGGAAAATCTTGCTTCTACTTCTTTGTCACACACAAACACACACACCTTCTCCGTCTTATTCACGGTGACACTACCCTCCAAAACCCACTTCAGTCCACATCAGGATCACTACAGTTCAGTCACAGCCAACATCTCAGGCTGTGACAATGGTGCACACTAAGTGACACGTGTGACACCGTTCTTTCAACACTAACAACCCATGAACGCCCCCCCCAACTCTCTCCCTCAGCCCTCTGCTGCACACTGACACCTCACACCACACCATAATGTCGTTCCACGACATTAACGGGACGTCTGGGAACCCAGCCACCGCTCATTTGTACACGTCTCTGCCCAATCACATCTGTGCGCACACATACCGTCCGGACAAATCGCAGCCTCTCACTGACACCCCATTAGTATTTTCACAGGGTCTCCTGCATGCACACTCGAGCTCATTGTTCCTTTCCTCAGCGTGGACTACGCCAAGTGAGCAGTGACAGAAGCTCCTGCTCTCACTGAGAGCTTTGTGTGCATGAATTGAGTCAGGACTAATTCATGAGGTACACTTTTCCCATGGCACCGTTTTCACTTTACATCAACAGGCACAGGACCACTCAGAAGTCCATCAAATCTACTCCAAACCAACAACACATTTCTACTCCACAACTGGATGTTGTCAAACAACCTCTGTTAACAGTTTCCAACTACATACCTGTGGATGATGACAGCACTCCCTCCATTTAGGCTCCAGCTGCCATTATTTCAATGCACCCCACTGCTCCAGCTGCCATTATTTCAATGCACCTGGCAAACCCCACCTACATCACCATCACTGACCCCCTGTAACCTTTACTACAGAGCTCACTTGTGTATAATAGTGGGTCAAACAGACACCTACAATTACTGTCAATGCTTACACATTGTTCAGTTAGACCGTAGGCGTACTTCACCTTAAACAGCTACGCCACGCTGCTGCTGTCAACGTGCAGACGTGCTGTGACACGGCTAATCCCAGCACAGCCTCTGTCATTTCATTTACACCTACTACCTCAAACGTCTCATCACATAAAATCCCATGACTGCCATTACTCGTGGGAATCCTAGCAGAGGCGGAACAAACACCTTTGCCTCTCAGATTTACCTCCCAACACCTATTACTACTTCATTACTTTTACACATTGGCTTCACACTTCCTAATCAAAGCCTTTACACACACATACAGCACTGACATATTTGACAATGCACACACACAAACTACAATACAACCACTGCAACATCATTATGCATACAGCACCTACACCAACCCTGTCATCACCAGTCAAACCTCTGTGTTTTCACATCTCAAGTCCATGCAGGAAGTTCTGTGTGAATGTGTGTTTCACACACTCTGGATTATACTGTCCACTGCATGACTTTGTACAGTACAGCACAGTGTGTGTGTGTGTGTGTGTGCGCAGAAAGGGGTGTGGGGACTTCACGGAAAATCCAAGCTGACCACAGGAATGTCTCAGTAACACATGCATCAGGTTCCCTTGGACCCGGCAAGAAATCTGACAGTGTTCTTTCATTGACACCTCTCACATCCACTCAGTGTTGGGCCACGCGTGCCTAACGTGCAACAGGCAGCGGACACATCCTGCCCTGAACTCCCTGTGTTCATGTCTCCAGCTTTTCATGCTGACTACACACACACACACACACACACACACACATCAACTGAGTGCCACCTGCTGGGGAACAGTTCATATGTTCTACCCCTATGTGTGAACACACATTGCAACTACTGATGTGAAGCGACATGCTTAGCTGTTACTGTCACGTTACATTTAACATGCCAGGAACAATGTAAGACATTTGTCCCCACACCACAACACTACATCCAGTGGACAACACGTCCAAGTTTGACCCCAGGAAGAAGCAAAGGGCGGCAAAATGTCACGACTACGGAAAGTTTCTGTCACTGCCCAGCCCCGTTCATGAGCACGTGGTCCTCATGAGTACAGAAGTCGTACACACACACACATAAATACACACAGAGGTGACCCAGTCCACAACAACACAGTCGTCCTTCTCCCCTTCAGCTGCAGTAACGGGCCCCCGTGGTCTACGTACTCTAAGAACTCCACTCACATGCTGAAAAACTCCAGACAAATCAGTGCAGTACTTCATTACACACAGCCGTACACCCCTTCTGTTACAGTGTAGGCCGCAGAACTGGGACTAAAGAATACTGACGAAACAACCGGGCCTGACGGCATCCATAACTCAATGACACTCAACATTCACCCCAGTGAATCACGTGACCAAACCCATGTTCTGGGTTGTCTTTCTGTTCCTGCCGTCCTTCTCTGGAATCCCATACAAAGCATTTTGTCCTGCATTAGGGGATTTCCAGTCACCCAGCCAATCACCTCCCTGCTAACTGTACTGCATGACTTCATACCCGAGTTCTTCTCAAGATGTTGCTGTGCAGTGTAAAAGTCACACTCACATCAAAAGCACACAAACACATGGAGATTGAAGTAAGTGTCTGTAATGGTGCATTACCAAAAAACACAAAAAACACACAACCACAACAACAACAGCAGTACATAATGCTGCAGGGATAAACAACACCACAGGCCACATGTAGGACACACGTTTCATATGTGTAGCAGCCACAACTGGACTTCTGCTTCATCAAAATACAATAGTTACGATACATTTCTTTTGTTCGTCTATGCTTGGGTTTCTCATGGTGATTGCTACATTAACTGAATACATAGTTACCTCCTAGCCTGACATGCTCGGACCACACCTGTGGTGGATGCTCCTTCACCACAGCAAGCAGCTAATTAAAACACTTCACATCACGTTGTGCATGTGGCCGTAGCACATTTTTTTAAACGCTGATAAGAAAACATTCAACTACACACTATGAACTACACAGACATAGAGGTGCTGTGGACTGTGCACACATGAGGTTGATGATCATTCATTTACATTTTCATGCATTTGACGGACACTTTCATCCAAACCCTTTACAAGAGGTGGATTAACAATCAAGACTGTGGTGAACCCTGGATTCTCTGCTTCTAAGGCAAGCATTCCAGCCACTACACTATGGAACAACAGCAAGACTATACATGACTTCTACGTTGTGACCAAATTGGCACTGACTAACACACAGGAGGCGGAACTACAGGCGGCACAACTGGACCTGTCACAGAGGCACACAACACTTGAAATGAGACTGAAAGGTTCTTAATTTTTACACAGACAACGTCACAGAGCCATGATTGACATCGCTCGTACAACTGTTGAAGAAGGGGTTGGCTCCACTACATAAAGGCTTTGGGAGATGGTGGCTGTCTGGCAGGACACAGAGAGGAAGACTGCAGAGATTCATGGACCGACTGACACAGGACATAAGGCCGGTGGGAAATGGAGTGAGTTCATCAAGTAAAGGAGCTAAGAACAGAAAAAACAAAGTCCACTGTCCAAATTACAACTTTTTCTTATAAAAACAACTGGCCTCAAACCAAAGCACACAGACACTAAACACAGCATCATTCACAAAAAGCAAACCACAGCAAAAGACATGAGCATCTTAACCAGCAAACATCTGGGGCATTAATCTGCCCTGACGTCCATCTGAGGTTCACTTCACTGGTGAGCTCCGCTTTCAAGGACCCAACATTAACAATGACTCTCCGTCAACAATGACTTCATCAAACGCAGTGACTCCATAAACACACATTTACAACTGCGGTGCTATTATAAGTGTTTTCAAGTTTCTTCTTTGTAAAGTAAAATTTCACATTGACCTAAACAGCAGGGAAACCCCAAACAACTCAGTAGTCGCAGTAGTACTGTAGTATTTAAATGTAGCTGATCCTTTTAACAGTGCTCCACAAAGTCCACTTCTGTTTGTATTTCTATTTGTTCTTACACAATCTTCAACATTCAGCACACAATACAACTACTACTACTACTACTACTACTTCATGTTACAAATGTTACTACAATGATAGCCAAAGGATAACTACAACCACATGTGATAAAAGTTAGAATAGGAACAACCCCAACATAAATCACACTGGTGCAAACTTGCATTGTAAAGGAAACACAATTATTTCAGTACTCCTGTGACAAACCCACCAGGTATCTCTCATCATCCTTCATCCCTGGAGTTCTGATGAGATGGTTCTGTTCTCCTCTCCAGTCACCAAAACGACGGAAGAAGTAGTTGGACAGAAACCGGTTGATGGGATCCCTGATGATGTTAATGTAGACCGGCTGGTCTATCCTGAACCTGTGGGGAAAAAATTCATTATTAGTGTTTAAAAAAAAACATTACAATCACAAAAACTGTTAAGTTACAGTACCGAGTAAAGTTGAGGAAGTGAACGTGACGCGTGTAGAGGAACGGCTGAGGGATGTTGCTGATATTCCTCATGAGATCGATCTGAAAAACACAGAGCCATTGATTTTAAAACACAACAACATCAACGTTGACATGTGGAAATCTAAGAAGGTCATGAACAGAAACATGTCTACGTCCTGAAGCAGGAACACAGTACAACCGACAGACACTTCCAGCTGAAATGGAAACAACACAAGGATTTTCACGTTGGGCCGATGTAGTACAACGTTTGAATTCTGATTCCGACCACAGATGAAAACTCTGCTGGCCTCCAGTCGCCTCTGGTTCCACCTTTCTTTGAGTTCCACAATAATTCTGTGCACACTACTCTCAACATCTCTCAACATAGGCTGGACTGCGACACAACACAGACTCATAACATTCTTCTGTTCATCTGGAAATATTCATGACTGTAGCTTGTTTCCCATCACTTACACAAACGAGGGCCAACGTTTGGAAAAAAAATACAAAACAACCCCGACTTCTTCTAATATGTTAAGGCTTCCTCGGCAGAAACAGCACTTCCCAAATTTCCTTTCCAATCTTTTTTGGTCTGCATGGACAGCCAGGCAAAAAGTAGCCAACACAAACACGCTCTGTCAATGTAGGTCTGTGTACAGATGTAGACGGATTCATCTAGATTACGACGGCTATAAATAAAGCACTCCCACAGTTGTTACAGAGGAAGCAGAGTGGAAGTGGAGGAAAAAAAACAGATTTCGGATCACATCTAAAAAGACAGAGCATTCAAGTATTTATACAGAACTTTTGTAAAAACTTGCTCTGAATGCTACTGAGATGATTTCTGCCTCATCTCCAGCACTGATCAGCAGAGGAGCGGTTTGAATCCCGGTTCTCACAAACTACGTACAGTTACATCATAGTGAGACTATTTGGACAGGGCGCAGTAATACGTATACTTGTTTATGTACACAAGGCAGTTGATCTGAGGCCCCAGTCAGATTTCAGCTTCACACCCCCTCACTCTATAAACTCAGTATATTTCCACCCTCTGCTTCCACTTCGGGTAAACGTCTCCCACTAAAACTTCATTAGCCCACTGCAATTTATTTCACCGTTGCTCCAGACGCTTCCCATCTCCATAATCAATTTTTACTACGGTAACAAACCACTTTTGTTAAATGTTGACAGAAAAACGAGCCTCTCTTCACCAGTTACCCCCTGGACTAACCCCCCACACCCTCCCCAACACCGAGGCTGGACGTGCAGACCTAGAACACAGTTGGTCAGCCTCCGTGTGTCTTTATGAGTGTTTTCTGACCCAATGCTCAGCCTTTTCTATTTCAAAGTGGACTCTGAGATTCCAGACATACCTGCCACCCCCCTCCGCCTTACACCCACTGCAACCCTCCTTCCTGAGCCCCCAGTGTCCTCACAGGGTTCATCAAGAGGAATAGAGGAAAAGAAGGGAACCGCAGGAAACTGACAGCTCCTCCACACTCAGGTCAACTCAATTAGTTTCTCTGTTTTTGGGGGTGACAAACTATTGAACCTGAACAATCAACACCTGCTGCACAGAAAATGCCTTATGGTACTCTACAATATATAAATGTTCAAGCTGGGGTGCACATTAATTACATTCCTCTTTCACCTGATACAAACTGATGACAAGTAATAAAACAAACCAAGCGACACTGAAGTTTCAACTTCTGCCCTTCAACTGCTTTACATTCTCACTACAAACTCAAACATATGCCTGGTACATGGTCTGCACTTACACATTACAGCCTTTTAAGTCCAGTTCACCAGTCAAAGTGGCCATATAACCTAATTCCAAGTGTGGAATTCAACCCACAACCCCATGGGTGTTACACAGCAACAGTAACTACTGACATACAGCAACCTTTCATACTTCAAATACAAACACTGTTGAGTACTTCAGTAAATACTTTCAGTAAAACAATAAATACTTTCATCAGAACAGTGTGAAAAGCTGCATGACTGATGTGACGTGGGCCGTACACAGAGACTCCGTGAAGATCCAGAAGGTTCCCTCCATGATTGTAAAAAGCACGGTAGATGAAGAGAAGGTTTCTCAAGTTAAGTCACACAAATACACATATAACATAACACAATATACATACATAGAATATAATATATACTGGGGCAATGGTGGCTTCGTGGTTACAGAAGACTTCAGGTTTGAGTCCACCAGCACTGAGGTGCTCTGAGCATGGCACCGTCCCCACACACTGCCCCCTTCCTCACTTTGGTGGTGGGTTAAAAGCAGAGGTCACATTTCTTTGTGTGGTGTGCTGTGTCACAATGACATGTAGTTCACTTACAGTTTCTTTTTTTTCGTCGAAGAAACCTTTGGCAGATTTACTGTTGGTGCAAACACCCGCACTCATAAACCGACCCCATGCGCAGGCGGCGGAATGAAGACTCTTTTTTTTTTATGGTTCTCCACTAGAGAACATTCACACAGATGTCATATGTTGTGAAAATGAATGAACGAATGAATGGGTCCAGTGGTGTCACTGCCACAGTGTGTTCAGTCAGCATTTCAAGGTTTGATAAATGAGCAAACATTTAGCTGTTTCAATATTGACTCGTCACATTTACATCTAATGGCTCAGCGACGGCTCACATATTCAGACTGTGCAGGTCATTTGCAGATACAGTCTGCGGCAGCTCAGTCTGACAAGATACGCTCAGTGGTGCGATGTTTCGCTGTGAGTCATCACCACTCAAACACAACAACAGAGTCACTCGTTCTCACCCCGCTGACTAAAATAAGTGTGTTAATGGGAAACGTAAGCGGAGGAAGCGCAACATGTGAGAAACATGTGAGTCGCCTGACAAAGTCTCTGGGAAATTACAGTAAAGTAAATGACCGTGAATTATGTAGCTCTACGTTTTCACAGCAACTGCACAAATGAGCAAAATCGATTAAAGAAAAGTACAAAAACAACCAGGATCTCATAAACTGTCTTTATGCCTTTTACTTCTGACTGTGCTGCAGCCTAACACTTGTGTGTTTATGTCTACTTAGGGTGGGATCTGTGCATATAAAGCATTGTGCAACTGACTTACAGCTTTATTATTCAGGCGAACGTCAGCATTAGATCAGGATCAGTCGATATCTTATAAAACTACACAGAATAACTCGGATGCTAAACAGACTGCTGATGACATCTGTACTTTCCAGGGGCTGATTATTGAGCCCTTCTGTCTGGATCACTGACTCCTGCAGGCAAGTAAATATGCAACATACAAACATTTTCTATTTTTCATAGCACTGTTTGTACTTTTGTGTAAGCAAAAAAATGGCCTGAATACACTTGGTCCAGATGTTAGCTATTTCCACCGTGGCTCCAACTCAAATCATCTGCTCAGCTGTCCTGCCAAAATCGGGTTGGAAGTCATGCATTTTCAAACAGTGCCCCGTAGTTCCCTTACTCACACTGACATGAAGTCAATGCTTTGCATTATTTATTTATTGATTTATTCATTTCTTTCTTTAAGTAAGTGAAAAGACTCACAACAGAGGACAGTTCATGTGTGTTCCTTTCGTGCCTTTTACATATGTTTTCAGAGTATATATTTACACTG
This sequence comes from Cynoglossus semilaevis, assembly GCF_000523025.1. Lineage (NCBI taxonomy): Eukaryota > Metazoa > Chordata > Actinopteri > Pleuronectiformes > Cynoglossidae > Cynoglossus > Cynoglossus semilaevis. Next base: position 9,606,729 of record NC_024313.1, on the reverse strand, counting down.
GCAGAGGCCTGCACTTCTTCATTTCCCAAAAGCCCAGGCACGTTTTCTTTTGTCTCTTTAAAGCAGAACTGTGTCTCCTCTTTAAAGACAACACTCGTTTCCTCAAAATATTCCATGGCATAATTAATAAAATTCCTCTTCCTCCGGCTGCTGACTGTTTGAAGATGCTTGTTGAAAAGCAAGTTACATAAAAAAAGGAAGAAAAAAAACACAGACACAGCACTAGTGTTTCAGACACGGCTGTCAAACCATTACAGTTTTGTACAGGATTTATCACAGGGTAACTGTGGATCAATCATGATTCCACCATTTCATTTACACATGCTTTGGTCGAACAACAGCTTCACATTTTCCTTCCTTACGTCTAACCCTCCACATCTCAAGCATTAATATCACAACTACAAATTCCAAACCATCCCCTACACCAATGCCTAGAGTGCATGGTAATTAGCCAGACTGCAGTATTGATTCTCCTTACGTGTGTACTTGCAAATGTAGAAGGCAAACACGGCAATAACAGTTTCACCATAACAAACTGAAAGGCTTTCTCTGGGTTTAACTGTTTACGTTTTCTTTTTTCTTTATTTTTACCTGTTCATGTTTGGTGAGTCGTGTTTTATTGTGGATATCAGAGGAGACCAGGTTGAACTGGTGTTTCTCAGCCAGTAACCGCAACAGGATGACCACCGTCCGGCTGCCGCACTTCCCCACACGGTTATAAACCACCTGGCTGGGGAACGGGAGGACCTGATGGATGAGAAGACACAGAAAAAATCTCAATCAGTGAACGAGCAGAACATTTGTCTTGAAGGCTAAAGTTAAGTATTTACTACAGCAACAGAAAGGCAGGACAGGAAGTCTTTCAACGACTTCCTGTGAAAAGCTCAAACAAGGTCAGAACTACATAAATTCAGTTCATATTCATCAGAATCAGTCGCCCTGAACGTTTTATTTTTCTGACCTTCATGCATACTAACTCTGATATATGACACATTCAAACACATTTAATTGTCACTATGTTTTTGTGAGGACGGGCGGCGGGGGACGGGGGGGTGATGAGGTCATTGACTGATGTCTGTACGACAAGAACATAAAGTGAATCAACTGTTTGGTTACAAATGTTGATTTATTTGAGGAGCTATTACAGTTGTGGCGCAACAACTCCAATGAATTTCAACTTGTATATCTTCTTGGCTCATTTTTTTCTCTTATACTGTCTGATGAATGGAGTGAAATAAATCAATATTCTTTCACATTTATTTATTTCACTTTATTTCCATTGTTCAATGACAGCAGCGGTTCTGCAGGAATTTCAAAAGGGGCAGCAGACAAGGTCAACCACCGCCTTAACCTTTGACCTATCACTGAGCTCAAATCCTCAAAAAGACCTGTATATAAATATTCAAGGACAGACAAACACACACACACACACTTAAAACACAATCACACTGATCCTTTTTCTTTGTTTTCATCACAGGGCCATGAGTCAGACTACTGCGCAAGGTGGTGATGATGATGATGAAACTTTTCATTTGCGATTTCACATGGCACACACACACACACACAACTGGCACAATGTACACTACACACACTTCATGACTCACCAAATAAACACGTAGCATGAATCAGACCGGCAAATGAAGGAAATCTGACGCAGCCCGGACTCTTTACTGCAAAACTGCAGTCAATGGAGGAGAGAAAATGGGAGCGACGGGCATTTTGACATGAAACTCATTCAGCCACAAGAATTCGTTTTTATCCCCGAGGTCTCACCATGTTTGCACAAGTGGCCCTTTAGGAATTAACGTCAGCCAAGTGAAGACAATGAAGAAAACTGAGAAGAATCAAAGGAAGCATCTGAGACTGGGAGACAGTCGGAGGAGAACAGATTTAGAACAGGCAGCTACGATTGATTCAGTCAGACTATTACCTTGAAAGATTTTCCCTTTTCTAATGACGCTCTCCTATAAATCAGGCGGAGTAGAGGGGTGGAGGGGTGGGGGGGATTCAGCAGTGATAATTCTTGGTAAAATTCCCAGTCTGGAAAAGTAATAGTGTTTTTCCTGAGGGGTTTCCTGGTTGGAGGGCGGTCTGAGTTGTTTACAACCTCACAGGGTGGGAAGTTTATGAACAACTTAGACAGTTTCATAGGTGAGTGATAGACTAAGTGGTTGATAGATGTTAGTGCTGTCCAACAAAGGCCTCCGCAGAACAGCAGTGAAGTCATCTCTGTGGGTAATCTGCCTTTGAGAGGAAATGGAAAACTAACAGATAAGCAGAAAAGCAACAGTAAAGAACAAAGAAAGCAGTGAGGAAACACTTGACCATCAGTCTACGTGCCAGCGAATGACTTTAGCATCACGGGGATGACAGGTCATCACACTGATCACTTCCTGCTTGCTGTTTCCCAGACTTTTAAAGGTTCACTGAACATCATTAGAGGTCGAACTGGTTTGACACAGTGTGAACAGAAGACATACAAGTACTCTTTCCAAGAAACGAGGGAGATGAACTGGAAACACAATCCACAGGTGAAGTACTTGTTTGAACAGGCTTTTTTTTTAAACACTTGTTTAACAGCCAGGTCTTAACTTGTGGCACATTGTAAAACACAATTTGTATTCTTAATTCATGTTTTGCCAGGTCAAAGAAATTTCAATGTAATTTCTCTCTCTCGCACTATATATATATATAGAGAGAGTATATATATTAATCACCCTAATTCATATTTTATTTCAATTAACCTGGTCCAAAACAAACAAAACTTAGCTCCTTGCTTGCAGTTTTGGAAAACATTTCAGATAGGAAATGGTTCTCTAGGACTCAAGTCCGACATTCCTCTGTTTTTTTTTTTCAAGGAAAAATTCTGCTCTTATCACAAAAATGAGGCAGACTTATTACAGCCTGTATTTTTTTTCTGATCAACATTCGCCTGCTGATATGACGGCTAATGACATAACATCTGAAACAATGTCATCTGAAGTCGTCATCTCCCATGCTAGCATCGACAGCGGAGGAAGGACAAATGCACAGTTTTTGCTGATGACCATCTTTACTCTGTTGATCTTGGATCTGCGATGTACACTCAGACAAACATTTTCAGGGTCCATCAGTACGGAATTCTGTCAATAAATGAGTCACATTCAGAAAAACATTACATAACAGCAGTGTTTTCAACACCGACTCTGGATCCACCTACTTCCAGGAGGCCGTTAGTTGTATTAATTACAGAGCCGATGCTGCTGAGTCATCACAGCCAAAGTCAACCAGAGTATCCAAAACCTATAATTACTTAATAAGTACGTAGAAATCTAAAAAGAAAAATAAATAAATAAAAAGATTAAGTTTCGTTCTGATAGGGTTATTTTAAAACCGAGTATTGACAATACATCGGGTACGTGAGTATTTCCATTTATTTACGTACTCTTATGTACTTACTGAGTATCATCTCCAATATCACCCCCCCACACACACAAAGGGGCCCGCCCCAGTATTTGAGAAGTTGTGGGTAAAATGAAGCTTATTATTCGACAATAACCTACATTCACAACTCATGTTTGTCTGTTTTTAGTTCAACTTCCCTCTGAGGTCACTGGTCTCTACTATCTAACTGCTCACCCACAGTTTCCTGTTTAATCAATTAGTTTCTCTCACTGCCACCAAAAGAAAAAAAGTAGAGATTTTTTGCTGCTTCGTGTAACTGACAGAGTGACTTCCGTGCAGGGAAGATTTTCTGAATTTAGAATCAATTTCAAGTGAACAAGTAAAAGGACAAACTGTCAAATCCCTCACTTCAACCATCCCCACATATTACTTGTTAACAAGCAGAAAACGTCCTAATATAAGTGACAAGAAAGGCATGAAATAGTTCCAAGTAAATGTCAACTCTTTTCAGAACACACTTCAGAATTAAACATTTCCCTATTTACTTGGCCTGGAGAACATTTAGGCATCAAAAAGAAAACGTGGTATATTTGAAAACTAGACTTAAAAACTACCAAAACACGTTGGTGAATATGATCCTGAAACAATATTTAGAAACATGTGTAGAGGAGCAGACATTCCTGTCGTGCCTCCTTTCACATAAACTCTTCTAATTTCACTCTGGGAGCTGTGTGGTTTTTCTGTACACTGTCATTTAAGTTGAGCTTCCAACTTGTAGCTTTCTAACATTTCAGTACATTTACCAGATACCCAGGCGTACCCCTGCACATACTGAGACGCAACCACCTCCTGCTGGATTTGCAGAGGAATGCCACGTAATTAAAAAATGTGTGGACAAATTATTTCATAATAATTTAAGAACAACAAAAAAATATATGTGTATAAATATATGTATTTATAACTATAGATATATGTATACATGTGTTTGTTTCAATTTTTTCTTTAACACAAATCTGATCCTTAATGTTTTTTCTACACCACACTGTAAATGATTAGATAATTAACTGCAAATATATCATATTCTTACCTTGGATAAAGTAGTTCTGTTGCACTTTTTTTAAAACTAAATTGCAATTGAATCCACCAACAAGACTTTAGTTGTTCCTGACATTCACTGCATGTGGATTAAAATACAGTACCTGGGCCAAAACGTTGTGATTATCTGATAAACTGCTTCACATTTACAGTCATGTAAGACATTATTATGACTTAAAACGTTATCCATCAACTATAAAAAAAACAACCAAAAAACACAATTAAGAACTAATTGAAAATACCTCCTTTCTTTCATTTCTCTGTTTGGATCAGGCCCAGAGATTTGACAGTGTAAATATTCTGGATGATTCCCCTCAGGAGGCAGTGGATCGGCCACACTCCAAACCTCATCTCCAATGGGAAAATGAAAATCAATACACATTTAGTGAGCTCACTTTTCATTACATCTATGCAGCAACCCTAATATCAAAAGCCTGGCATCCAGACCAGAGGAGTGCAGTTCAGAGACTCAGACATAAACAGAGAACTGCCTTTGTAATTACAGCGCGTCGATTATGTGATTTTGCCTAAAGGATAAAGCTGTTATCAGATTGCAAACATAGCCCCCACGGTTTGTTCAGTGTAAATAACACTCTGCTGTTATCAATATCAAACAAGTGTTGTGGTTGTCTGGCGTTGGCTCTTTGGCTACAGTTGGATTTCCAATGTAAACTCCCAGAGTCTCAAACTAATCCCACATGTGACCTACAGTGGCTGAATCAGGTCACGACAACCTCGCATTATCTATACGCAAACTAGGTGAGTTCTCTGTCAACATCATAACCACGACGCAAACAATGATAGCTCCTGAGTCTGAATGGAGCACTTTCCACGACAGAGGAGATGAAATTGTTGAGGAATTACAGCAAAATTGACCAAATGACATAATGTATAAGGGGTGAAGGGAGGACGAAGGGAGTAGGAAGGGAGAAAAGGCACATGGAAGAGATGCAGCTGGATGAATACAAGGCTTCTGTGTCGGTGCGGTAAGTCAGTGTGTGTGTGTGTGTGTGTGTGAGTGTGTTAGAGAGAGACTGATTCAGTGCGTTACTGCAGCACCCAAACTGTGACTGCTTGGTTTGTATTCAGCTCTTTCACGCAGACCTTTTCTGCCTGAACAGAAGTGAGCGGTTGGGAAAACATCAGACAGAGATCAGATTAGGAGAAAAACAGGAAACAAAGGAAGAAAAGACAGATAAGGAAATACTTACTCTTGGAGCAGGGGGTCCGTGGTCGTCCAAATAAGTGGATGCACCTGTAAAACAACAGAAAAGCATAAATGGAAGCATTTCTGAAAGAATCATATTTGAAAAAACAATGCTCTAAGTCTTCGATTATTAACGTAAGGTGAAACTGAGGAGAACTTTGGATGATTTACGTTATGTATTGTCAGCAGACAGAAAGTTCTGGCTGAAGATCCAGCACCGTTGACTGTATAAAGAAAATCCATGGTGCCATGCACAGCCCTGAGGAGCTCCACTGGTCCCAGAAGTACCAGTGTAAACAGAGTTTTGTTTTTGTTTTTTTGGAAAATATAAAGATTCCCTTCACAGTATTTCACAGTACAAAAAAACTACAAATAAACAATGAAAATATATTTTTTAAATAGAAACCAAGAGTATCGCGCCAGGTTTTTCTCTCTTTAACTGAATCTAAATTTACAAATGTCCAATGTTTCCATAGTATTACACTAATCAGTGGTGCAGAGGTATTACTTTCTAACTATAGATTAAAACCTACAAAGGAAAACTGTCTAGACTTCGCACAAACAACAACAAAAAAGTTCTCCGAAACATCTAATAAAGTCACCTCTACAACAAAAACTATCTGAAAATCTGACCACCTCTGGTGTTATCTGAGACGTTAATATTTGAAAAATACACACATTACTTTTTATACTTTGAAATCCACTTGATCATTACATGTGACAGCATTTTTAGTGTCATCTTCAACGGCCTTATCAATGTCACTATCAAAACTATCAGGGATCAAACAGGGGACATTTTTGCAGTAAGGCAAGTGCCCGAACCACACCATCACTGTGAGGCCCATATTTACAGTGAATGACTTGCAGTATAACGTCCCAAATGTTATCACATAATTTGTAAACACTCCACTAGTGTATGAGAAATGACAGGTCAAACTCCAGACACCGCCACAGTCACACGATGATTTACAGTGTTGTAGCCCATTATGACAACACAAACATTTATATGTTTATCACTGTGATGTTGTTTTTTATGAAAACAGTGGAGTTTAACTGCAGACTGCTCCAAACTTCAGGGACTGTGTCTGACTTTCCTCTCTGTTTTTCTAAACCCCAAGCTCCACACCGAGGCACAGTAAGACCAGTTTTCTAAACCCCAAGCTCCACACCGAGCCACAGTAAGAGACAGTGATGGAGCGAGTTCAACTGGAGCGTATGGGGAGTTCGGCCATAAAGTGAAGTATTAGATAAACAGACAATTTAGTTCCTTTATATTCTAAATGTGATTTCACACAGTCTAGAGATTTACCAGTTTCCCACCTGTCAAACACTTGTAGATTTATTATAAACACACGTGTATTGCATGACCTACTGTAAGTGCTGTTTGGACAGCGGTGTGTAAGCTTTGAGTAATTACAATGAGATGGCCTGTGCCTCTCTTTGCCTCTGTAACAGGTCTGAACACGAACGCCCACACGGCTTCTGTTGTATTCTGTGGTTTGGCTCATTAATGTCTTTGATGCTTCATGTTTAAACACAGTCACAGCTGCACTAAGGTCCCCACCTGCTGACTACTATTTTTTTATTTTATTATTTAAGAATCTTTCCATCTTAGCATCTGTCTCCCTGTCATGACGTCATTCACTTTTTCCGATGGAATGCTGAGCGGGGCATGTGTTCGCACCTCACCTCTGGGGGCGTTTAAGGTCATGGTTCCAGGGAGAGGATGCAGAAATGCAAAGACTTCCGTTCTGTCCCCTGTCATCCATCATGGACAGCTCAGCTCATCCTAACCCCTCACCTCTACCCCCCTCCCACCTCCCTCCTCACCTCCACTCTACACGTGTGTGCTTCCCATTAGCGTTCTGGACAGAGAATTGGAACTTTTTATTTTTCCGGAGCACAAGGTCACCAGAGCTGACAGCTGACCTCCATCTCCCACCCACACCGCTGACAAAAATGGAAAATGAAATGAAACACTATAGAGTGCAGCGTACTGCAGTCATTGACCTCACTGTCTTTAAAATAGAAACAGATGAGACGCAGCCTTGAGTCGTTTCCATTTAAACCTGCTGAGATAAACAAGAAACACATATATTCCCTCATTTTAAAATAATTTAAAAGTTTTATACAAAAAAACAAAAATCCAAACAAACAAGTTAAAAAAATAAATTAGATAAATCCAAACAAACAAGTTAAAAAAATATACAAGTAAATCCCGTCTCTGTCTCTCTGGCCTGCCTGACCAGGCTCACAACAACAAGGATGTCCAAACAAACTTAATTATTATACTTAGGAAATCAATTTAAAGCAGTAAAAGGCAAACACAGAATCAACATGTTGTCCCACCTCCTCTGTCGTTACACACAGAAGACGGAGAGAAAGAGAGACAAGGGAGTGGGGCGGAGGCTGAGCATGTTTGACCAAAGAAACTGGGAAGGAAGACAATATAAAAGACTGGTTTGTGTGTGTGTTTGTCTTCACTGCAGTGTCTTTTGTGAAGGCTCTCATATAAGATTTGTTATATAATGCATAGTAAAGAAAATAAGTAAAAAATAGTAAAAAGTAATCTTAAAAGTGGTTCATTAAAACTACAGAATCAATAGATTCATAATAATTACTGTAGATATTTAGACTATAACAGTAACTTAAAGTTAAATTTGTGCTCTTTAAATGCATTCCAATTTCCCAATATGAACTATTTCACACACTTTTTAAATATTTGCGAACATATTTTAACACGTCCGTAAATAATAAAAATTCTTAGAAAACATTATTAGAATAATTACTGTAATTATATACTTGTATTACTATGTATACTAGTATCATTACTTTTATTATTATTATGTTGTTAAATTCACATTATCCAGTACCTGAATTCCAAACATTTGTGGAAGTTTTGAAGATGTGTTTCCACCATTACTCCAAGCCTAAACAGGTTTAGTAGCTTCGCTATCTTGATTTTCCTTCTTTTTTTCTCTCTGGAACGTAGAAGGTCAAAGTAAGTCAAGGAAGAATTAAGGAATTAAGTGAAGGTCAATGCCACCTTTGAAGTGAACACATCCTCATGTTCAATAGTACTGCAGCAAAGGCATGTAGCCAATTGGTTAATTGGATTACTGTGTCACAAGACCCTTCTCTTGGGATCATAAACCTTTTGAAGAACAATCATCTAACCAATAGTGCAACGTGATCAACATGAATCACTGTTGATGCTTTTGTTCTGCTGTAAAAACCAAATGACAAAAGTCTTTGATCAACACATGAGGCCTGGGAAAATCAACACTCTATTACTTTCCCAACAGCACAACAATACTTCCAGATTAAAAACTAACACCAAACAGGCTTCAGCTGATGGATTTATAAGGCAGAACTGATTTCTAATAAACATGATTAACGTCACAGATTTCATTTTCTGCATAATTCAAACGTGTATCGGGGACATTATTACAGGAAATCTGCCATCTTGGCACAAACCCATTATTGTCCTCCACAATAATTTGAGGACAAGAGCAAAACAAACAACAAATCACAATTATTCTCAATATGTGGCCACTTATTACAGGACTGGCAGCTGGGTGCATTCAATTAAGCTTTACAGCCAGACCCATCGTCACACTGATACAAGCAAAACAAAGCAACTAGACTTCATTTCATTTGTAAGGTCATTGTATTCCCTAGAGTAAAAACAAAACCCTTGTCAGACCTTCACAGACCTTGATAATATTGTGTAATTTAATGAGAGTTGTTAGAATTATGTGCTTACAGACCCACGGTGGAAATCACATGCATGACCTTTTAACCCAAGCCTAACACGGCCACTTAAAGAAAACAAAAAAAACTGCTCCTCCAGACTTTTTCAGGCTAAAATGAAGCCATACATTACTGCCTGAGAGGTACACCAAGTACATGTTGAATTGGACTGGATTTGACCCTGTCTTGGTTGGTCTGATAGTCTATAGAGTTGGTACAAAACATTTAAACTCTTTACTGGAACACTAAATGAGCATTTACACACCAGTCATCACAACAAAACAATAAAAGTAACTTCCTGATATGGACAGTTCATTATGTATTACACCAGACTGGAGAAAGAAGTATAATAAATACAACAACACACATACACTGTGTGTGCTTATCTGTGCAAACCGGGGACAGAAGATAAGTAAAGACAATATAGGTGAATAATGTGAGCCGCACACCGAGACCAAACCAGACCAGACCAATTTCTGCTTCTGGAATTCTCTCCTCGGTGTTGGCCTTCTTTAGGAATGCTACGCTAAGTTCAGAAACTTCAGAAAACATGTATTTAAAGCTGCTGAAACTGTTTCATTTGCTTAGCGAAGTTGGCGAGCTCGGCTAAGTAGACCTTAGGAAAGAACATATCCCAGAATAGGCCCGAGGTAGGAGCGGAAAACCACACAGGAATGGCCATTGAGCAGAAGGCCAAGAGGAGAGAACCAGGACTGAAACTGAGGGCCTGTTGCTGAGCTGCTGAACACGACCCAGGGCAGGGATGAGAGGCTGAAGAGCCGCAGCACAGGAATGTGCAAGTAGCATGTGAGCCCCTGAGCAGATTACACGTTTCTCAGCCTGTGAAGACTAAACCTCGTCATCCCCAAAACCACATCCTGCTCTAGTTCTTTTATACCAAAGGTGAAAATGACAGAACACACCTTTCATGTTTGCGTTGTGTTCATGCTTGGTCGTTTTATGGGTACAGAACACAGTTTTTGAATCAAACAAAGACAGAAGGAAGAAAAGGAAGAAAGAGATACATATGAAAATCTGTGCAGCAGCCGAAAATTGCATAACCTCAGGCGTAATCCAAAACACGTCCCCAGAAAACACACACTTAAAGTTAGAGCATATCTATGGTTACAGCCTTTACTAAACATTTGTGCCATAATAGGAGGCATATGCAAACAAAGACAGCGTGCAAGGGCTGCATGCATGCTGTTCTGTGTCTGTTTATCACTAAAATGTGTGCATGTGTGTGTGTGTGGCCACAGAACCCTTTGATTTGGACTCTAGGAGTTGCCCTTCATTAAGACACGTAGCTCGACCTCTGTAATTACAGAAGGGAGTTAAGATGAGGGTCAGGGTCTATACCCACTCCACCCTGCTCCACATCACCCAGCAGAATGGTGAGATGGGTCACTGTAACCCTGCTATATGTTATTGCAGGTGCACCGGGACGGGGGCCTGGCAGGGAGACTTATTTGTGGACTTAGGGCCTCCCTTAAATTTTGGTTACAGTAAAAGCGGAACAGTTCTGGAAGAACATACACATGCAAACACACCAACACACACACACACAAATGTGCAGAGGTTTGGAGACATTAGTGTGACTGTTATTCATGGACACCGGTGGTTTCCAAAATCAAAATTACTGTATAATTTTGATTTTTAACCCAGCCTATTTGAACTATTATAAGCACCTTTTTTAGTTTCCTAATAACTGGTACGCGTGTAACATGTACAGGTCAGAGGACATGAGTGCACGAAAGAGTTTGGTTTTACACACAGACAGACTGCGACTAAAAAGTGGAAAGTAAATTCAATTATTGCCAAAGTTTTTGTTCATGACTTATGCAAACCTGTTATTAAAGATTCATGTATACTGTATAATCTAAAATAATCATCCTTGCATTATTTTAAAAGTGTGTGAACTCGTGCTGCAACTAATTCAAATGCCATTCTGCAAAACTCCATTCCTCTGAAGTTCCCAGAGAGTTTCAGTGTTACAGTTCAACAGTTTGGTATTAGGCCTCCGGTGCGTTCAGGTGAACAGTCTCACTCTATCTTCAGTGGATTTTACATGTGAAATAGTAAATCGGTGAAGACTACGGCCCCATCTTTTGGTTTAGTAAAACCTTTCCAGCAGACAAGCAAAGTACATGAAAGCAAGTGAGGCAACTAGAGCGTGTGAGGCAACCAGAAGAAGAACCGCAGAGAACATCACCATCTATGAGCCCCTGGGTCTCAGTAGCACTACCACTGCCGCCGCTGCCACTGTTGTAAAAGGTAAAAGGTGAGAAGATTCTGTAAGTGACAGACTTAGGCTGTAATTTAATTTCAATCAGAGAGTTTTGTTATATTTAAAAAAGTAACTTTACCAGTGTGTAAATATAGTATTCAGCCCAGTCTGAGAGGCCAGATCAAAGATTTAAAAATCACAAAACAAGTCCTCAGGAACAAAACGGATATAAATAAAACCCCAGATATAAGGATGCAGAAGTAATCAGTCATCAAGCAAGTCATACAGCAAACGTTGCACTTCCTTCCCTCGTGACAGCTGATATGCGGCTGAGTCAATGTTACAATAACCGTACTGCACACGTCAGTTGTGCTGCCATCAGTGACCTCTGGTAAACTGCAGGCTTGGTCAGCCTTTTCCTGCACTATTGCTTAAAAGAGAACCAAAGCCCTTGTACGGTCTGCCGTTGGCCATTTTAACTGACCAGAGATTTTTGCCACACCTGCCTATAAAAGAAGTCAAATGGAGGGGACCTATTAAGTTTTATTGTTTTAACCAAGAAAAAAAAAAAAAAAATATATATATATATATATATATACTGTATATATATATATTAAAACAAAGCTGCAGTGACTGCGGGGGGTATTTTACACACAAACAAAGTAGTTAACAATGGTAACGACAGGACAAGAATGAAACCCTAAAAAGTTATTTATGGTTACAACAATCACTCATTATAGTCTTGTGGTAAACCAATATATGCCATGTTCTAGACATAAGTGCACATTATCTTGTTAGCTGCACAAAGGGACATGTGTGTGTTTTGAACCAAAGTGCACGTTATTTCTAAATATTCTAAGGTTTAAAGTTAGGGCCATGTGCAACAATTAAAACAACAACAAAAAAATACAACAACAACAACAACTGCCAACTGAGGTGACCGGATAATAAATTCAACACAGCAAATGCTCAGCTAACAGCTAACAGAAAGGTAAATGTGGAAAGAGGTGATGGGCAAAACATACAATGTAAGGGAGTAAATAGAGTTCAATGGTGAAAAGCTGTCTGACCTGCTCTGTCCAAATATTGCGCATTAAAACATATGAAGGAATATTGGCCTATTTTGATCTTTTTTTTGTACTGACCTTAGGCTTTCTAGTGTTTTCTGTTTAATGGTGCATAAAATGCAAGCGACACAGTCTGCAGCAGCCAGACTCCATTTCACATCTGCCAGTCCCTTAAATAAAAAATGTAGATGATACAGCCACATTAACATTGTAATGTTTGTCATTCTGCCCCAGGGAAACAATTTTATTTTTAAACTTTTTAGGATTAAATGACCTGGACCTTCACAGACATGAAATGTTCTTCACTAAATTGCCTCAGTGGTACAACAAACACAACAACCTGCATGACTGCAAAGAAAAGAAAAGACAAAGCACAAAAAAACTTGCTATTGTGGTATATTTGAAATTACCAAACAAACAGTAACAGTTCAGATTCCTTTATGCACCTCCTGCAGACCTGGTTCCCTGTAGCCTGTTTCCCCTTTTTGTACCTTTATATTTCACTTCTCATAAACCGTTGTGGCTATGCAGCAGATCGTGAAGTGACTCTCAGGGGACGTAGTACAAAACCTGATGTGAACCTTTACTGTTTGTTTTTTTTAACCAGCAACAAGGCAGACAATTTCCCAAAAATACATCCTAAATCTAGTTGGTAACAGAACCAGGGTCAGAGGAACTGGGAAGGCAAAACAAGGAAAGCATCACACAATGTGTCATTACAATCCCTTTCATCACGAAAATGTCAACAGACAACAAGCAGCAGTGGAGACGGTAAACAGCTACTAACCCTTGTCTTAAGATTCTGCTGTGATTCTGCTGAGTCATCTCCTAAAGATAGATGTGAGGATCTGGGTGTGTGCGCACTCTGACTAACTGCACAATCATCACCAATCTAGATATTGTTAGACTGTGGCACAACCGAATCTCAGCCTGTACTTTGCATTTCTGCTGGTCTGTCATGATGCTGGTCTTCTATTTTCCTCTGCCTTATCAGTGAACTGCCTAAAAAAAAAATCAACAACAACCTTTTATAAAAACAGAGTGGGAACAACTAGTGTCGTCTGAAGCTGCACAACGTTACTTTGTGCTCCGTGTTTGAGACTCGTAATGTTTTCTTATGTAATGTACCTGTTTCCTACACCTGTGCGTCTGAGATGTACCACCAGGTCTGAGATGTACCACCAGGTCTTATATAGGACTCTGCAGCCCCCTAGCTAACACGCATGCACACAATGCAACGTACACACCCATAAAACTAACAATCACATCTGTGGTGATTGAGAATGATGCACCAGTGATTTATAATTCAAATAAATAGCTTGACACTTCAGGAAATACGTAGCTTTGTTATTGAGCGTTGGGGGGGCGGGGGAGGAAAGGGTACGCCCTCACATCTGGGTCCATTCAAGTGACATTGTCGTATTCATCTCAGGTCAGAGGAGAAAAAGTTTTCGTTGTCTTACGATACAAAATAGTAAGAAAAACAAACAAAAACCAATAAATGTGTCCTTACAACACGCCACAGACACATGTAGAAATTCATAAAAATCAAATACCCCCCACAGCCATGGAGGCATGTGCACATATGGACAACAGGGGGAAAACAGAAATCAACCATAGAAGGGTGGGATCAGAGAGTCAAGGAATTCCTTCAGAAAACCAGAGTTTTTCTAGGTTCGTCACGTGACACAAGAATTCAATTCAGGAAAAGCAGCTCCTGGGCTTCAGAGAACAGGGAGGAAATAAAGTGAAAGGCAGACAGGGCAAAGGTGAAAAGGAAAGGGGCAAAACTTTTTTAAATCAGCTTTGTTCTGTAGAAGAAAAAGGAGCCGGAACTTATTCTGCTAAATTCCCCTTAAACAGAAAGACAAGAACACATTACTGCTGAAATCAGAGGCTTCTGTGAACAATAACACTGAAGACGTAGCTTGAAATCACCTTTGAATAACTGCATTTGAGACGGCAGCCTCATTTTATATTAAACTAAACCATAAGAACCATTTCATGGTCATGTTTGACACACCACTGGAATGCTAGCTTTTAGATTTGGTCTGGAAATTGGAATTGAAATTTGTTCCTCAAATTAAAATAGATATTGTAGGTGGCAGAAAATATAAAAAAAACAAAACATTGAAATTTGTTCCTCAAATTAAAATAAATATTGTAGGTGGCAGAAAATATTAAAAAAAAAAAAAAACAACAGGTGACGCTCTAACTAAAGGCAGGAAAACTAAAGGCAGGGGATGGGGCAGGATCAGCTCACAAGAGACAATTACTACGTAAGCAATAAGTCTGTAAAAAAGCTTCTTTTTCCAGTTGCTGGACATCATTTCAAATCTAATTTGGAAAGAACCAAGCAGTAAAATTTTCCACATTGCTAATATTAATTTTAGTGTTTTAGCCAACATTTCAATACTATGGTTCTCAGCAAGGGCAGCACTACCATATACAGTAAAGCTAAACATATTAGCATTTGATCTTGAGCTCATTAAATCAGGAATGGAGACATGTCATTGTGGGTACAGCACCCCTGCAGGGAAAGGATAATAAGGGCCATACTCCATGTTTACCGACGCTAACCAGAAACCTCTGTATACTCTGACTGCTTCTTACTCAATCTTACCCGACCCTACGTAACCTCCTCCAGGCATTTCCTTTAAAGTGCTACTGGCGTTAAAATAGGAAACTACCTAATGATGGAAAATTATTAATAAGAATAACGTTGGCCGAGGTGCATGACAGATTTTTATTGCTTCCTGACAGGGAGTGTTGGCTAATGGGATTTATCCAGCTGTAGGAAAGACCCGTCTTATGGGATAGACACCAATCCCTCTGTCTATTGTTAAGCAACGGTAGGATCCTAATTGTAACAGTGTGTGTGAGCATGTGTGATGTTTGAAGCAGAGGAGCAACTGATTTGGTTGCAGCGATAATTTTCTATCTCGGTGTCTGCAGCGGGAACTGACAGACTGCCGAACAAACAGCAGTGCATGAAAACAGCCTGTGTGGTGCTAGCTATCACACTGGAGTGTGGTCCAGACGAGAGAAGGAATACAGAGAGATGGACAAGAGACAGAGAGAGGGAAAATTAGAGTCTTTGAAAGCCAGATGATAAAGAACGGAGGTGCAGAGTAAAATAATAGGAATGGAATGAGAGAGCGGCAGTCCAACTCCCGTTATACTGTAATAGTTTTATGGACAGCTTTGTCAAAAGTGAAGCCATGTCATAAAAACTATTTCCACTGAGGGCTGCAATGCACGAGCTCCACACAATGTGTGACTTTGGTTGACTGGAACGTGCTACTTTTCTCATGGGCTCCAACAGACGAGCTTTCATAAATCTGTTACACACAGAAAGGTGTGATGTTAACACAGAGGTAATCTATTTCAAATACATATATATATAAATCAGTCAGCTTTCACAATATGTAATAAAAAGTCTCTGGATTTCAGGTGTGTTTAGACCTAAACATGCATATGGAAAAAATGTAATATGTCTTTAAGTTTTTGACTTAACCGCGAACGCTCTCCTTCACTGTTTGAGCAACAGCACTTTTCTAAAGTCTGCTTGGCAATGTCAATCATAACAGCATACCTGTTGCGAAACTTCCCGAGGCCTTGAAGGTCGGTGCATTATCTGTCAGTTAAAAGGCCATATGAGCGCTGCCATACATTTCATCATAATGTGTGTGAAAGGTGTGTGACATAAAATGATAAACGACCCAAAACTTCACCTTATTACATTTCAAAATGTATGAAAAATCTAAACACACTTAGTCGGAAAGTTTTGATCACAGTTTACTCCAGGAGTAACTGCAGCAACGGAAACTTACTAAACACACACTTACACACAGTATAGCACAAACTGACAGATGACATTGGCTGAGGTGCCTCAGCAGAATTCTGCAGCTGCCAAACACTGATGTGAGGAAATCATACATGAACGCCAACCATGATTAAAAAAAAAACCCAGATGCCTGTGGATTTTCCACATTTTTTTGAATTCCTGATTCATTTTAATAAGGTCAGCGCCTTACTTAATGTGAATAATGTATCATTGTCATAAATATATTTGGGTAATATTTCATCTGCCTAATTACCGTTTGGGAAAAATTAAACTCTTCCAAACCATTACTCTCCCTCTCCACGTTCAACTCCTTTTGCTCGGCTGTATTGTTCTTTGTGCGTTTCACATGTACAGTACAAGTACAAGTAAGATCTGCAAAATTCCAAATATCACAAATAACAGAGGATGGTTTGAAAAGTCCTTGGCTCCATTTTCATATTCCATAAATAGTCATGTGTGAATAAACTCCACCTCAGACCACAGCTCTGACCAGTGCCATCACTGAACAAGGAAGTCACCACTCCCTTGTTTTGTGTTAGTACCTCCCAGAATACTGTGAGACAAAATAACAACTCAGCACAGTCACATGGAAACAACATACGAAGGATGTTTTGTAATCATGACATCATCAGTGGAGAAACACACAATCATGACTTTTTCTTTATCATCAGTGGAGAAACACGCAAACAATCATGACTTTTTCTCTTTCTTCATAGTCTCCCAAACAACGCCAGGAAATGGACATAGCCCACTTGTTCTAATAGTTCTGTTAAACCATGTGGATCCACCACTAATAGCAGTGACGTCAAGCTAACTAGAGCAAAGGCCTGGAATCAACCTGACAACCCTCTGCCACCACTTGAATATAGATTTATTTATACAAATTAATTTGAAATAGTCAGTACCCCAGACATGTTTGTACAGTTTTTCAATTTCTGAGATTCTCAATTCACCTTGGTCCTTTGTGTCTATATTCAAATAAGTATTTGACTGCCACCTGTCCCAGTCTGTTGAACAGAGTTTAATACGTCTCTTCTTAGAAAAGACAAATCTAAAGCTAGCTTTGGTAAATCAGTTTAATGTTGATAAATCTCTTCACAAAGCATTATTCTCGCGTCTGCATTCTATGCACCACTAGGTGTCACTTAACTTGTAATGCAGCATGTAAGGCTCATAATCAAAAACAGGTTTACACTCTGCCCTGTAGAGCATCTGTTTGTTTGACTTAACCATTAATCTCCATGTAGATTTAAATCTATTTCATTCGTGTCTCGTGAATAATGTCAGTGCAGTGACACTGTTTGAACCTTTAGCTGTGAGCGCGGCAACAGAAGTTTGGCATCTGACTGGCTCACAGTGACCAAAGAGAGAGCAAAGAGCAACATTCTAGCAATAAACAACAGATGGCAGCTCACACTTCCAAGACTCGCAGGGAAGTATTTATAGTTGAAGCCCTTGGCACCGTCTGTGTACCACACCAACAATTAGGGGCATTTTAAACTCATATACACCATCATGATGAATCAGATTGAAAGCCACAATATGAAGCAAAACATAATCTGTACGCACTGCTGACTATGGTCAACGGTAATAACCGTAAAACCAAACAAATGAGGTGGAAGTGGCATTGCACTGTAAATTAGTCATAATGAAACAGCTAACCACGCCCGCTTATGTAGTTCTTGTGTAATTGAAAACAAATCATCACATTCCGACGTTAATGTGACTAATCCTGAAAATAGTGTCAATTGCAGGAACAATAACACAGATGTTAACAGGAAGCTCAAACACCAAACATGCAGAAAAGACATGCAAGATTCAAGAGCAACCGCTGACACTTCACATTAACGTCATCCGTCAACTGACATTTGGTTGAATGATTCATGCAATCTGTCACAACATCTAAACTTGTGGTTAAAACATGAACAGGAGTGTGGTGTGTTACAAAAACTAAAGTTCACTGAATCAGATTTAACCCATGATTACTAACCCCTCTTAGTAAGGCACAGGAAAAAGGCAGAAACTCAAAAGTTTTGATCATTTTGACAGGGAAATTTTATTTAATCTTAGTCTTAGTACTGTGACTAAATTATTCTAAGTTATTCTTTTGTCCCAATTTAGTCAACATAACAACAACATTAATATGAATTAATGACCAACATTTTAAAAAATATTACAAATACGGTAGTGAATACCGTATTTCATACGATTTTTTTAACATCTCTGCTTTCTAGTCTCTCTCTCTCTCTCTCTCTCTCGTTGGGTCTTAGCTTGTCTGACTAATGTACCTAAGCAACACTGTGTACACATCATAACATTGGCCAAACAATCACATGAAGCACATTCAGTGTTTACGTAACACCTGGCACGGATGCGAAATGTAACGAAACCACACACTGCAGCGCAGGTACCAAATTAACCAACAATCAATCCTGGCCACCCAATCAATACAAACAAAGCAGAGAATAGTAAAGACTTCCCCCTACCGTCATACTTAGCCTTTTTGTCCAAATCAGTCGATTGGATCCTGTTGGCGAGATTTTTTTTTTTTTTTTTAATTTATTAACTTCAGCAAGCTTTCTCGTCTTTTTAGAATGATAACTTAATGTAACGCCAATCTCAACCCGGCGTTTTTTGTTTTAACCGGAAATGAACGCTTCCACTTCCAGAGTCCGTCCGTCCGTCCGTTTTCATCGTCCGATCTGCAGTAAAAAGGGTCATATTGACATCCGTTCCTCCGTCCGTTTCTCCCTTAGAATTAATTACATTTACGCAATTAGCAGACGCTTCCATTCAAAGCGACTTACAGAGGAGGATTAAAAGTATCTATCTATCTATATGTAAAGGAATATATAAAAAAATACTGCCCTGTGATACAAATTGAGAATCATACAGATATGATTTATTCTTTTTCTCTCTCTCATTTGTTAAATTTCATTCCATGTTCATTCCAAAGGGCTCTGTTTTTCACTTTTCATAATCACTGCCAGCATTATGACCTTAAACGTTGAACTGCTGTCATTTTAACTGGTTCAGATGCATGAAGCTTATAAACCCTCACAACTGAGAACATTCAACAATGTGGACACGTGCTCTGTGTGGCTCTGAGGCTGACAACATTTTTTTTTTTTGACTCATTTCTAGTAACAAGGCCCAAAACCACAAGCTCTGACGGAGGAGCAATAAAGCTATACGCACATATTACAGGTCATTAGGAACCTAATTTTCATTATTTAGTGGGTTTTCTTACAGTATCAGGGGGCGCCAAGTGGATTTTTCCCTGTTTTCTGTGAGTGGGAGCAAATGTCAGAGGGGCAATAGTTCATCCATGTTAGAGACAACATCCAACATCTGCATATGTCTGAGTTCAAGTCAGATGTTGTCATTTTAAAAGGTGCCACAAAGAAAACATTTCATTTTTATTCAATCTTGAATGGCCACCTTTTGGCCAGATCAGACTTTTTATTATCTTTTCTAGAAACTAGATGACCATGAAAAAAAACTGCACAGCGCAAGAGTTAAGACTTAAATTGCCTCAAATCAAATGTTCCCCTCTGAATAAAGATTATTTACTAATTGTCTTGGAACATATTTTCATCAACGTTGCACTCTGTGTTGCTTGAGCAAACATGAACACACACACACACACTCTCTCTCTCTCTCACACACACACACAGAGATAGTTATTCTGCATATACATGCAAGACTGGGGCAAACAAACACTGCATCCACACGCCGATGCTGTTGACTCAAGTTATTACTGCCTGGTAGAGCAGTGCACTGTTAAGGTGAGGAAAAATCTCTCACCCTTGACTGGTCTCTTGGAAACGTGGGCAGACATTCAACTTCAGGCCAAACACTGACTCACAGAAGGACTGGCAGTGAGCAAGAGCTGCCTTTCATTATGAAACTGCATCTGATAATTAGATTGTTGTCGTTGGACTGCAGTCGTAGTGATTGATTGCAGTGATATAACGCTCAGTCTTCTCTAAATAGGGATGTCAATAATGAATGTGTTATTTCACTTCTGATACAATTCAGATTTTTTATGCATTTTAACATTCAGGCAGAATGAAATGCACTGTTTCTTTAATAATAACAGCCCTCCTCTCTTTCACAGTGTACTTTTTTTTTGTAAGGGCTGGACACGGTACATTTTAACCTTAATATACTTCTGACACTCAACAGACGTCATCACAAAACCACACGGGGCACCGGCCACACATTTGTCCATATGGATTCGTGGTCACTGCTGGGTTTTTTTTGTCCATAAGCTGCTGGTCATAGTTCACAGCCTCAGACAGTCTGCACTGGCCTATAATCAACTTGTCATGTTTGAGATTTTGTGTGGGCAAATGACTCCAGCTGTATAAACACAGCAGCCAAGAGTTGGTGTATCCTACTAAGACTCCGGGTGCTCAGGGAGTTGACTTTGTCAAATTGATTAAAGAAAAAAAGACACAAAGATAAGGAGGAGGAAGAAGAAGAGGAGAGGAGAGATAAAGGAAGCTGCAAAGTCAAGGGCACCCCCGCCATGACACACCTGTCTCCAGATAAAGCAGTTAATATTCTGGTGAATGAATGGATGTTGAACAGAGCAGACAAAACTCTTCGAAAGCTGCTCTGACGGTGTGGCCTTCCATAGGAGCAGACACTGGGAATAACCCACAGCAGCCCAGTCCACTGCTCCTTCTTCAAGCCTCTCATTTAGACCAGCCCACGGGGAACCTCCGCTCTTATTAATAGACGAGCAGCAGCTTCTACACCACTGTCTATACCACACACACGTGACTGAGCAATATGTGTAGCTGCATTAATGACAGTGTGTCTGTGTGTATGTGTCTGTGTGGGGGGTAGCTGGGGGTGGTTCAACCAGCCTGAGACTAATAAGTAGTCAAAGTATAATTTTGAATTACCAGTACGTTTTATATTTTTATATAATATTCATTTATATGTAAAGTTATCCGACAGTTTTAATAGAACGAATGAATGAATACGAATTCTTTGAAACAATAACTGGACCTGATTTAAAGGTACATCCTGCAAGTTTTTTTATAATAAAACATAGAAAAAGATTTTTAAAAATCTCTGGTACTTTTTAAAAATTAAAAGTGTTCTTGTTACTATGTCCATACACACATGAAGAAAACAGGAAAACAGCAGACATATAATTTCAGCCCGGTGCACCATAACAGCCCGACCGAAATAAACAAAATGTACTTCTCCCCTTTTTTCTGACAAATGTTTTGTTTACTACTCCTTACAGAGAAATGCACTGCCGTCTGTGAACCCAGGCTCCAGCTAAGCGTAGCCTTGAAGACGAAGCTTCTCTTTAATTTAGCAGTGTGGGCTAGGCTACACTAGCTGGTGGTCAGCGGTTCGCTGCAGCAGCCTTTCAGGAACAGCTCATTAGAACGGAGCGGCTTATTATAGACAAAACAGCGCTCGGCTACAAGCTGCAGCCCACACTGTATCCACCATACAAAACTAGGGGATGGAAACAGATGTGATATGTGACACTGACAATATCTGCAGGAGAAAGGAATGATGGTAGAGCAACCTCAGGGCCGCGACCCCACATGGGGTTGCCTGGAATTCCAATAGGGTCACCTTAAGTGTCTAGTAATTGATAAAAACAAAACGACTGATACAAATATTTTCTCAACTAATTATTTTTCTTTTTTATATTCTGATAAAACACCATACAGTCTTGAACAACTGTATTCTTTCACTTTCACAGGCATCATGACCAGCATGTAAGATGACCTTGATTGGGGGCTGTGATCACATGACTGCACTAGTTGGGTTCCTTTGAGTACCTTGTGCACAGATCGGGCTGCTCTGTGTTCACGACACTGTTCAACATACCTAATTCTAGACAGAAAAACAAGATGTCTCTGGGGTCAGCAGAAATATGGGATGTCAAAATGGGTTCACAAGACAAAGAAAAAGGTTGGGAACCACCGTCGTAGAGTCTAGTTTCACAGCAACTCTACTCAAGAGGTAATTTTCTTCTTTATGAGCGACAATTAAACTGTGTTCTGTCATCTCACTGCTCTAGTTTTGATTCTCTAAGTTGTTTAAGTTCAATCACTTGTTGCCCGAAGCCATTTTGAAAAACATGCATAAATTTCACTCAGACAGAAAGACAACTTTAGACAGTAATCAGCCAACGTCACTCTCTCAGCACCAGCATTAAACACTAATAGCAGACTGTGAGCTGGTGCGATAATGAATTCATGATGAGGCTTGCACAAAAGTGAAGAAGACACAGTAGTCCTCAGTTTGTTTTTCATTCCTGCCTTTGAGTTTGTGTTGGAAGTGCAAGAAGCGATTAGAGACACAAACATCCCAGCTGGCAGCCGGCAGTCAGTGCACCCAGTGACACAGTGTGTAACGTTTGTGTGAATGTGGCCCTGTACCATACATGAGGACGACACTGCAGCCAAAGTGTTCTGTGTCTGGGAAGGACTTAAGCACAGACATCCAGAATAGGAAAGAAGAGGAGTACAGAGAGAAAATACAGAAATACAGAGCATGAAGACGTGAAAAGGAAAAAAAACGTATGTAAGGACAGGGATGCAATGGAAAAATAGAGAGAGAGAGGTAGAGGGTGGGGAGAGAGAGAGACTGGAAAAACAGTGGGAGAATGGCAGTCCTTGGGGTGAGAACTTGTACCGAAGAACTACACCCACCAACTGCTGTGATGGATGGATTTAGATGGATGGAACTGGCATCATTTCAGCCCAGTCCCAAGCAGACTGGTGCAGTACGAAAGGTTGTTCTGGCCCAGGTCTGTGGAAACACTACACAACCAGGATCTGGGCCAGTGAACCAGGCCAGATGGCTAATGGCTTTTCAAGTGCTGTAGCAACACTGTGTGTGTGTAAGAAGTGGCATTAAAACTACTGTGCGAAGTTACCCATTTAACCTTGAAGTGGGTTTAACACAAATTAGGATGTGACCATTGACCTGGTAGAGTCCCAGTGCAGCCCGGGGCAGAGAACGTTCCCCTAATCCCCTCTGTAAAAGAGCTAAAACAATTCAGTTCCATTTTAGAAAGTAGATAAAAACATCATTAAAGACGCCTGCTGACTTTTCTCTGAACCAATCCCCTGCTGAGAAAAACAAGTCAACCTTAATGCTTGACCGGACGGGGATGGGATGGGGGGGGGGGTTTTTTCTTTTTGGAATCTGGGTGTTTGTGTGTCTTTAGACGAAGACCTTGTTAACTTTGGACGGTGTCACTTTTCACTCGAGATGTCTCTTGAAAAACATCTGGAAAATGTGGTGCTCCTGCAGACCTAAACATTTGTACAGAGTTACAGCTCCACTGTACCACAGCAGCTGAGGTCATTCTGGTTGGGAACAAAAAAAAAACACACAAAAAAGGATTTTGCAAAAAGTAGCTAATGTGACGACAGTGTGAATATTTAAGGATGTTTATGATGGGCTGCCACAGACTGTTTGCACTTCTGTCGCTGCAGAGGAAGAAGGCACTGTGAAGAGTGTTTGGAGAAGGTCAGAGAAGAGGAGTCCTGAGAGACAATGGAGGGTTTCTCTCAGCGAAGAGAGGCACATTTTGAGACAGAGGTGTGAGATCGGGCTCAGGTGTGGTTTGCTTTCCACGGGGGACGAAGACATTCCAACTGAACCTTTGAAAAATGCTCTTCAGAACCGTCCTCTTAGAGTCTGCCCTCTACTTCTGCCATCAATACATTAATCTGTCTCAAACAAGCCAGCGCCTTGAAATAAAAAAAAAAATTTTATCCCTTCTGGATGGTTGCTGAATTTAAGTGTTTTGATGTGAAGTATAGTGGAATGCGAAACATCTCTCTGAGATATCTCGGTATTTATTAAAAAATCTCAGTATAGAATGTTTTACCTTCCAAAAGTGAGCAGTTTCTGGAGATGGCATTCAATAAAAATATAACAGCAACATCTTAAACTCTGCTGCATTTCTCCTTAAGGCCTGTCTGAACCTTTGGTTATCAGTAAGTATAAACCAGTCTACTCCGAGCCCTCATCTGAGTTACAGACTTATAACTTTCTGAGTGACAGAAAGAAATAATACAGGACTGTGTTTGGTTGGGAGGTGGCAGCTGCCACTGGACGTCCTTCTCGCTCTGCTCTATTTGCTCTGGCCTTCAGATATGCAGAGAAACAAATCTTAAAAAAGTCCAAAACATTTTCGATTGTTCCTTTAAAAAAACATGTGTTTCCAAGGCTTCCATTATTCTGCACCGTAATAATAAAACATTAACTAATGGTCTCTCCTAAATCCATATCCCATTCAGTTCCATTAGTGACCAGCCAGTCCCTGGAGCTGATTGTGGTAGAAATATTGCACTTGTATGAAAATAAGTGGAGGCAATATCATACAAATCATTGTTCAGCTCTGGGGAACAGGTCTGTGCAGAGCGAGAGAGAGAGAGAGAGAGAGAGAGAGAGAGCGGTGGGCTGAAGGCTACAGAAGAAAGATGATATGTTCTTTGGTGTCACTTTACAAAAGAGGAACTTCAGACAGCTCTGAAAACTCCAACAATTTTACCCTCAGGTTGGAGTCGTTCTGTCAGTGAATGTCTCGAGAGGGTCGCGGAAGAAGAACCCAATACCTAACTGTGTTTAAAGCCAATGACAATGGAGTTACTAAACACATTCGTGTCAAGTCGCCAAGAATGCGCACATTTTTGTTGATTTATCACAGTGTGACTTCTGCACGGTATCACCTTATAAACGGGGCACGTCAGGCTCCAGCTCCTGTTCTTATTTTGAATCATCTGAGCCCAAAATAGCTGCACGTACAGTCAAGCCTTCAATTGAAAAGCAACGTATTTCCTCAAACCAGCACACTGAGGTTTTACGACCTGGGTTGGGCAGCCCTGTTCTATCTGCCTGCCTATATATTTAAGACTTCTATTTTAATCCACTACATGTTTTTTTTCATTGCCATGCAATGAGACTAACAGCCAGAGCAGCTCGGGATAAAGATAGGCCATAAGTTCCATGAACAAGGTATGTCGCTGACCACCAGGCAACATGTTTCCTCTTAACAAGTCTCCTGACAACCACTCACACAAATTCAGGCTGGATATTTGTACTGAGCTGCGACGGGAAAGTCAAAAACCAGTCGCTGAATGAAATTTGAAAATAATTGGCGGACGGCGTTGACCACACAGACCTGCTGTTTGATGACAAGTGTACATGTGGCCAGTTGAATGGAAACGAGCGCTGGGCATGTTGGGTGTTCTGGGGCAATAAAAACAGGAATGCTGAGCACCTTCAGCTCTGGCCAAAATAAACAAAGAAAAGTTCCCAAAAAGGGAAACCACACCAGTGCACCAAGATATGAAGGAGGCTGAGGCTGAGCCAAAGATCAACATTGCAGACTGCAATTATTGTCATGTTACTAATTCAGGCATGAAAGAGCCTTGATTCAGATTACAGGTCCAGTCCCTCTGTACCAACGCAGAAGACCTGATTAAAGAAGAGCACTCACTTCACATGACAGGACAGGAAAATGCCTCATTTTCTCACAGGACCTCTATTTATCGTCCTCAAAATTATGGGATTTAGACATTTGCCTCCTCACATGCATTAGCCAAGGTACCACCCAGTGGCTGAGGGCCTTGAACCACCCACCCATTCACACACACAAACACAGCAACGGCAGCACAGACACTGACATTAAAGTCACCACAACCAGCCGTCATCAGTGTCTTGGCAACGGAACACAGTTCTTTAAAAACAGCCACCTTCTGAGCTGGATGTTCTTCAGAACAAGGCACTGACAAAAAGGAGCTGCAGTGTGTTTGATATTACAAAGATGTGTCATAAAAGGAGTGTAGTTGAAAAGGAATATCAGATCATGTTGGGAAATCTACGGCCCTTACTGTAGTTAACATTTTCTATGAAGGTTCTGGAAGAAAACTTATCTTAGGGTCGACAAAGTGTTTTTTCCCTTTTTGAACTTTGAGTTTTTCCAACCCTCGAACCATTTTTAAATCAAAGCAAACCTCTTAAAATGTTTGGAGCTTTACAACTGGTTTGAACTTTTTTGTCCAAGAAGGAAATCTCCAATAGTTTACTTTGCAGAACTGTTTACAATTACATTGACAATAAAACAAAAATACCTTTTGACTTTCTGTTCAATGTATGTGCAGACTGTATTTGTCCAAGCTAATTCCTCAAAATCATTTTATGCTGCAAAACTAAAAAAAGAGAAAATCTTCTTCTCTTCAAGCACCTCTAGATCAAACCCCCAAACTTCCGGTCGACAGTCAGACCCACTAAACCACAGCTTCCTGTGTTTTTTCCTCCACCTGAACACCAGCGTGTTCAATAAAGTCAGGTCAACAAACAGAGTGCACTGTTTCTTTAACTAGACCAGGGGAAGGTAGAACTTGAAGGATTGTCTTGGCATGGAGAGTGGACATGATGTCAGTCTGGAGATGTTTTGCACGGTGCTACACCCAATGCTTTCCCTGACAAGGTGTCAGACACCAACGTATGATTCTTTCAGCCACATTTAGCAGCAGCTCTGGATGACAATGATCAATATTATGTTTTGCTTTATTTGCCGCATGTGTTCAAACTCTAATAAAGAAGCAGAGAATCCCTCCAGTCAGGAGCCAGAAATAAAAGAAGACAGCGTCCAGTTTCCAGCTGCGCTCCAGTAAACAGCTGCCCCTGTTTTTAAACTCCATCTGGCCGTGTGACCAACACCTGTCCAAGCTTCCTTCTTACTTGACATAATAATAATAATAATAAAATATGAAGCCTGTCACTTCAGGTGAACACTCACTGCCACTAGTTTGAAGAGGAGAATATGACTGGATGACATCATGACCTGCTTTTTGATATCCTTCCTCAGGAAGCAGCAGCAGCAGCGGTGCACCAAATGTGAAAAGGAAATCAGTTCCAGAATTCACACCTTCGTGTCTGGCTCACTGACCAAAGTTACTTTGTTTTAGGTTTTTTTTTTAACTTAACCATGGCCTAATGACTTCAGCTGCAGATGTCTGATGGAACTAGGAGTAGAAATAGTTAGTTTTCCTTTCACAGAATACATTCTACATTAAATAAACAAATCACATTGTTATGTTATAAAAAACAACAGAGACAGATTTATGCATGTAAAAATGTCCTGGTTCATTTATAGTCCAAACGATTACTTTCTTAATGCTAAGACTGCAAAAACAGGCAGATCTCTGGGACTTTGTTCCTTTATACACACGACGAATATGAACTGATGGTAAAAATTAATCACTCTCCTGTGAAATGACTGCAGAGTAAATGTATTCTTTTAATGACGGCCTCTCATTTTGCTGCTGTAAGGCTTGAAAATTTATGAAAAATTCAACTTCAGGTCTGAGGCATCTACGTAGGAAACCCTGAAGTATTCATATGTCAGTCCACCTCCTACAACATCCATCCATACGCATAAACATCTACCCTTGAACTGCTGCTAAAATTACATGCATTACATGCACATATATGTATATAAATACATACATACAGTATATGTGCATGTATTTATATATATTCTTCTTCTTCTTTCATTTCTTCTCTCTTTGCACATAGCAGAGACAGAAGCGAAACACAATGTCCATCGTCCTGTATGTAATTAACAAACTGACTATAAAGTTAGACGGCGTGAATTTTGTTACGGCGTTTCTGATTGGCCCCAGCGGTCAGCCTGTCTGCCTCCAAATCACCTCAGATGCTATTCTTACTCACTTCATCTTTATATTCTTGTAAAAAGAAAATTTAATAGCACCGCTATTCATAACACGCTGTTAAACGGAGTTCACTTAGAAAAGTTTGACTTCAGCCACTTTCTGGACAGGGTGGCTGTGAGGGAGGGAGGGAGAAAGGAGGAGGGGGGGAGAGAGAGAGAGAGATGGTGAACCTCCTCCTGTGTCCACCACACATACCTGTGTAATCCCTTTCACCGCCCAGCCGTTTACAACTCACACATTTTACCTTCCAGTTCCTGGTATGTTGGATTTATGTGTGTGCTTTAAGGCTGTGGAGAAGAAGAGCACTGAAAGGTTGACTTCATATAAGGATCTGAGAAGACGACACAGAGTTTAACGCATCTGCAAACATGTCTGGGAATTTGGCATGTCGCTTTTTAATCAGTCAGTTTGGAGAATTGAAGGACTTTACCTGCCTGAACCTGAGGTGGAGCTAGAGAATTTGAGTGGCGTGAGGTCAAAGCTGGAGATTAGAGGTTAAATATCATAAATTTCGGTGACTTGTCGCCATATAAATATGCAAAAAATCAAATACGTAAAACAACACTAAACCCAGTGGTGTTATATATGAAATTTGAAGCGTGTTTGAAAATCTTCTGGCGATGTCACAGTATAAACTGGGACTCAATTTGGTGTCGATGCATCCTTGGTACAATTAACTTTTAAATGTTAAATATTATTTGGCAGCCGTCACCCTGTGCCACTCTCTAGAACCACCACTGCCCTGAACATACGATAAACAAAGACACTCTGGGGCTACAAACTGGCAAGGTTTGGTTTTTTTGCCTAGGTGAGGCAGCTGGTTTCAATAAAATTATATATTTCTGACTGACTAATGATCTAATTTGTCGACCAGCAGTTTTAATCAGGCCCTAATGAAACAAGTCATCCATTCTTCAATCCAACACAGAAAAAGCCGGGTCTCAATCATGTGTCGGAGACCTCCGAGCTCGGCCAAGGCAAACATCTGGGCTCAGCCGCCGGTATACAGGTGTGATTGTGCTTTCACCCATGGAGCTACACACCTTTGCAAGGGAGACACATCACTCAAACCCAGGCTTGTGCGAGGGAGGGGCTATCAGTGGGCACTATGTGTGTGGGAGGGAGAGAGGGAGAGAGGGGGAGAGAGAGGGAGAGTCAGCGGCGGGGAACAAACAGCGGAGGGCAGGCTGTAAATCCAGGGTCTAAAGGTCTGCACGCCGTTTTAGCCTCTGCTGCTATACGTTGAGTGACACCCTCAACCTCCAAAGTCCCCCTGCTGGCCCTGAACAAGAAGGGGTCTGTTCCCCCTGCAGCATGTGTGTGACTGAGCAGGGCACGGACACACACTCACTTAAGACACACTTGTACAAAATCAACCCACTATTCTCTTTACATAGACACACACACACACACACACACAGTCCAACAGAAATCCTCGCCTTCATCTTGGCACAGGGCGGCCAGAAGTAACAGGAGTCAGCTGAAGGGAAATAAATCAACTAATCAGAGTATTTGAAATATATATACAGTATATATATATATATATATATATATATATATATATATATATATACATATATATATATATATATACTGTATATATATGTGTGTGTGTATGTATATATATATGTATATATTATCAAGGCTGAATTCTCTCTTTATTCAAAACTTTCTGTCTGATGTTCGTGTGAGCAAAAAACCCCTGCAGCGTTTGTGACAGTGATGCAGTTCATGGCTCAAATGACAAGCTGTTTCACACCTCAGTGTCGCGCACACACACACACACACACACACAACACGGCAATCACTGACAGGGACAGATTGAGCGTGACACACAATGTGTCTGTAACTGACAGAAGGACAGTGAAGATCCAAAGAATATGAATAAAAAGTTCTTTGCACATAAACTTTCTGTCAACGTACAAGTCCAGAACCTTTAGATAATATTCTCTACTTCACGACTTCATGGATTTCTCTGACATTTAACTCTTAACTTTTCAACAGTAAAGGAATCAGTCAGTCTGAGAGGGAAACTGGTGAACTGAGGGACCACGTAAATGTACAATATACATTCATATTTTGGTGTTTTGCAAACATATTGTTGTAACGTCTGGTGAATGTCAACTATGACTGTACAATATGCAGACTATTGAATATATATATATATATTTTTAAAGCCTGACATATCGCACGGTCATTAGTGACGTAAAGTCATGATACTTTGGGGAGGTGTACAGCTCAAGAAAACAACGGATGCTCTGACCTTATGTTGCACTCTGACTTCAATCTGTTCTCAAATCATCGCTCACTAAACCTAACTGTACCACATGTTCTTGGTGATGAAATAATGATGTTACTAAAAAAAAAACCAACACATGGCCGAGAGGACATTAAAGTGGGGTTGAAGTCACCTCCTGCAGGGGGCGTAAAGGGAGCGACAAGTTTGTTATTCTCTTGTTTTCAATATTGTTTCCTGAAGCGTGAAACAACTGTTCTGTGTTTTATTACAGTCTGACACTTCATCATAACCTCACAGGTAATAATGTAGCCTCACAGGAGACTGTGTCCAATCACGGGGCAGTTCACGGGAAGTAGGCACTAATTTTACTCCTCCATCAATTTCTACTGTCCACGCTGTACCAACAAAGACAGAACATGGAGCAGGGAACTGTCTATGACTGAAAGGCAACACTTTAGGAAAAGACTATTTTTAGTGAATTTTTCTAACGCTGCTCTAACATGGACAATGACTTTGAAAAAAAAAACAAAAAACACCCCGAACATTAGCACAGCTGAGGCACCACGCTGTAGTTGTGTTGCTGTGACATATAAAACCCAAAAGTCATTAGAGAAGAGGAGTGTGACATGCCTCAAACCCCCAGGGTCTCTGTGCTGAGGTGCAAAAAAGGTCGTGTCACACAGGTGGGCCCCGACCCTCATTTATCTTACAGAAGGATCACTCCTGGGTCACACATGGGTAACCGGAGACCCATGTGTGATGTGGCTTTAAAAATGTCCCTGGTCACGGGGAGTGTGTCAGTGCACACTCTGTTCTGCTGTTCATGATGAAGAGGCTCGGATTGGCTCACACACGTGTAAACTCAGGCCCCTCCTGCCCCCCTCCCCACGCCCCACCACCCACCCACAGTTCCTCCAGACTATCTGACCACAGTTGTTTATTTTTTAATTAGAAAAAGGAACAAACTATGACTGCTGCAATTGGTTCAATCTTATTAGGCTGCAGTGTGTGTGTGTGAACAGAAACCTCGAATAATTTCATTAAACCAAATGTTTAAAAAAAGACCCAACGAACAGCTGAGGACACTTAGAATGATTAAAGAAACGACTTTTCCAACACTGGAATTAAAAAACATCAACAACAACACATTCCTGACATTATGTTGTAGCTCTGTTGTCCAAACCAGGTCCACGTGCACTCACGTCTACACAGAAACTACGTTGAACCAGGCAGACTCGGTGAGCGGCTCTCGCTCTGTTACAGATGTTTATGACGTCACAGGGTAGGCTCGTGACGCGCGTACGAAACATCCAGGTCTAACGCACACTTCTGCTGCTGCTGCTGTACACAGTTCACACCGACTCTGACCGCCAGACATGACGGTCATGCGTGTGACTTCTGACCGCATCGGTCACAGGAACAGGACTCGAACCCCCCCAGCCCCCCTCTCCCCTCCAAAGACCAACACACACCTTCACAACACTATCGGGTTCTGTTCCGTTGGTGCCAGCCGTGCGTAATGAGCGCCGTGTGTCTGGAGCGCAGCAGCAGCAGCAGCTGTCTGCACAAACGGAGATGTCAGTCATCACACACACACACACACACATGAACTATGTGTGTATCAAAGGTTTCTCCGGTGGAGTCACCCTAACAGAGCTCTATCATGCTCCAACAAGTCGGAACTGACAGTAGACCGATGTAAATGAGGACGCATTCCTCAGAATATTAGCCCGAATATTAGACACGTGACACAAAATGTGTCAGTTATGTTTGAAAATGACGGGGAAGTTCACACACGGTTCGACTGTCCGGGTGTGAACGGCAGACAGAGGCGTGATACGGTCAGAGCTCCCAGACTTCCAGCAGCGAGGCTGCAGATATACACACAGATACAACTCTGATCCAGGAGGAGCGCTTTGATTTTGCGCCACAGAGCGCAGGAGGGGGAGAAAAAAAGTTGTCGACTTACCCAGATACTGTCGGATGTCAAAGAGGATTTTCGGGGGTCCTCCGTTCAGCTGGTAAAACAGGGAGCAGAAGCAGAAGAGGAACAGCGTAGCCATGCAGAAACCATAACCTCGCAGGGAGAACCGCAGTGGTACGGCGGAGAGTAAGCTGTACTTTCTGTTGTTCCGTTCCCGTATGTGGTTCGCAGTCTGGCTGTTGTTGTGAAGGGTACTGCCGCTGAAATTCTTCATCATCTCCTCCTCACAAAGCGCCGTGGAAAGTTACCCATCCGCCCGTGGAAAGTAAAACTTGTCGCCTTGAGATCATTGGAGTCGG
The DNA here is from genome assembly GCF_000523025.1 of Cynoglossus semilaevis. Taxonomy (NCBI): domain Eukaryota; kingdom Metazoa; phylum Chordata; class Actinopteri; order Pleuronectiformes; family Cynoglossidae; genus Cynoglossus; species Cynoglossus semilaevis. Next base: position 9,573,886 of record NC_024313.1, on the reverse strand, counting down.
CGGGTCGGTCGGAGGGCTTTGGAGCGGACGGGCAACGGAACCAGCTCCTCACGGCTGCTGCGGCCACGGGGTCCAGTGGCGGCGCACGGCGTAGAGCTTCTGCTCGGCGCCTGTTGCTGGAGCTCGTTGAATGACTGTTCCCTCCTTCAGAATCAGGAGTCCATCCTTCTGCTCGGTCTGTTGGGTGTCAGATTACTGAACGTGGAAAGAGGAAAAACTTCCACCTCATACAGGAGCAGCAGCGAGGGTTCACGGCGTCCGAAACAGCGCCACCACGTGCTCAGTCGAAGAAGCGCATTCGGTCTGGGACCAAGCTCTTGAACGGCCTGATCAACCCAGACAGACACCGTCCGTAGGTCTGTCTGTGGAAGGAAAATACAAGAAGTACATGTACTTACATATACTTATACTTATACATATTTCCACGCAAAAGGACAAAACAAGGACATTTTCCCGACAGTTGATCTCAACACAGATTTTTTTTAAAGTGATTCTTGCAGCATGGTTCAATATAACTATTTCAGTGAAGGATCTAAAAAATAGTTTGGGGCTGGGAAGAATTTTTGAATGAGGGCACCAAGACATGTGGAAACACTGGTTCCAACTTTAAACCCTGTGGAGATATTATTGACTTTATTTTATATTATTATTTTAATATAATGTAATTATCTTAATTGACTTTGTATTTTATTGACCCATAAAACTTTCATTTACAAAGCAAACAGCGTGACAGCTGCACCACCCTCTACCTGCCACTGGACGGAGGCATAAAATGAGCATTGTGGTTTTAGCAGCTATCAAAACGACATATACTTACAGACAGTATAAGCTCCAGTGGGCGGTGGAGTCATCATCACTGGGTCACATGTGGAGACGGACCAACATTTTCACTCACATTAATACTAAAGTCAATTAGAGGAGAATTGTTGGCTTTATTCTGCTGTATAAAGCAAGACCACCAACCACTCCTCCACCGTGCGGCTCCTACCAAGTACAACTATCCAGTGACAAACTGGTCTCTGCTGCAGTCTACAGACGGCGGTTCAGGAATAATTTTCCAAATGAGTTTATGTTCAGCTAATAGAATTAGGAGAGTACAGTAAACCCTTGTTTTTCGCGGGGGTTACGTTCCAAAAAGAACCCGTGATAGGCATTTTTTACAATTAAATACTCAGAAAAAGAAGAGAAAGAACGAACAAACCATTTTACAGTCTCAACCATTTGTTTCACAAATAAAGTAAAATAAAAGTACTTTAGAAACGTTTCAACAAATAACTTCTGTAATGTACTGTCAAATAATAATTTTAATCATCAACGTGAACAGAAGGCTTCAAATTGCGGAGATTAGCACCGCCCACCGTGAACGGGAGAAAATTAAAAATGATTATGAAAAAAATACAAATTACCTGGTCTTGTTGCGGGCAGTTGCAACCCTTTTTGAATCCTTATTAAAACTTATTGCTGCTGTCTTCCTTATGTTTTTTTCTTCCTTCTTTATGGAACGAACGGAAGATTCATTAATTCCATAATGCCGACCTACAGCCGCATAGCTTTTACCTTCATTTAGCATGTCCAATAGTTTTACTTTATCACCGATAGACAGCATCTTCCGCTGCCTTTTGGTCCCTACCGCAGGTACTTTTGCCGGTCCAGAGCGTTTTGTCGACATTATGGGGTTTGATAAACTCGAAATTGCAAGAGAATTTGCACGTACGTAATGTCAATTTGGCAAGCTGTTTTACGTACGTGTACATATTAAACCGCAACGTTATTGGCGCACAGGTAGAGAAGAAGCGGAGTGACTTTTTAGCCAATCAGAATGCAGAACACAATGCACGATGCAAATCCGTGAAGTAGCGAAACCGTGAAAAGTAAACCGCGTTATAGCAAGGGATCACTGTATTTTCTCTGTGACTAATAAATACAGCTTTAAGAGCATCATCTGACAACAGATTCCTTCACTGTTGACTGCTGTGAGTCAGCCTTTAAAAAATCAAATGGTGTCTGTAGCTGAGAAAGTCAGACATGTTTTAATCCACTGTGTGAGGGTGAGGGTGAGGGAGCTGTACGTTTCCTCTCCCCTCAGGGCAGCAGTCAGGATAGTGAGCCATATATCTTCACACCAGCGTGGCCCAAACCCACCATTAGACTACACCTGTAGTTAGGAGGTGAAAAACAGTCCTGTGGCTCAGTGGCGACCGCCCAGAGAGAGACATTCACTTTCACTGGTGACAGCACATGAGCGCAGGGAGCAGAATTGGCTTGAGAACAGTGAGGGTAAGATAAGGGTGAGAGAGGGTGAGAGTGAAGGTGGATATGGTATTAGGTCATACTGTGAAAACCAGCCTAAAAGTCAGAAATTGATGGGCTTTTATCAGTTTAAACTAAAGATTTTTTTTTTCCACAAGGACAGATAACAATAGAAAATAGAAATGATTTTATGTGAAGTTATATGCTGTCATTTCACCTGCATGTACAGTACACAGGCTGAGAAGAAAAAAAAAAACTAAAGACAAAACAAAGAGAAGAGAAGGTTTTTACAGTTACTTCTTCACATTCGTCCACAGTGGAAACTACCTGCTGTAAGAAGAAGAGCCATCATGAAGACTTTTTTTTTATAAAACCACAGGCCACAAGCAAACGAGGACTTTATTACACTCCTTCAACAGAGGCTCTGTTTCCAGTCAGACGAAACAGAGACAGAGACAGACACAGAGACAGAGACAGACACAGAGACAGGACGAGGCCTGAAGTTGACCGAGAAAACTTACATGACGTTCCCCAGGGACAGACCAGGTCACACCGAGGTCTTTTCTGATGTGGTGGAAATGAAGTCTAAAAATGTTGAGGTGAAAGTTGAAGTTGTGTCGTGGCTCAGGCGGAGAAATCAACCTGAAAAGTGAAATCAGAAGACCAATGTTAACCTTTGTGGACCACATGGAGATGGAAACCAAAACTACAACAACAGTACACAACACTTTAAATGTAAACATTTCATCAGAACAAAACCCAAAAACAAACGAATCAGGTTTTTCAGAACTGAACAATTAGAACAGAGGAGCAAAATCAAATACTTTATTCACGTTTACATTGAAGTACACATTAAAATATTAAATTTTAACATTTTAATAATTCTTGAACATTAGTATGACAAACAATTATAACAAGAATTTAAACATAAAAAACACAACAGATCAATAACAAAACAAACAGTTTCCGTACAGAAGGAGCCGGACCATAGATGTTTGTCATGAAACAGTTTTTATTATATTTAAGAAAGACAGTTATGGACATGACTTTGTCGTTTCAATACACAAGCATATCTGTATGAACAATCATTAGGTAGATGAAAACCAAATAAAATAATTTTTTTACACATATTTTACAATACATACTGTAGTTTCCTCACTGGCTAAAGCAATATGCAGGAAGATTTTTGCTATTTATATGGTACAGCTAATTACAGTCGAAGTGGGGAAGAAAAAAAAAGAAATAAGTTATTTAAATATTAATTACGTATACAGAATGTGCAACGTCTGCTAAGCATTTTATATATGTAATTAAGAGTTAACGAAGCAGAAGTTGGATATCCTGGAGTGTTGTTGATGTTTGGATTTGGGAATTCAATAGTAAATAATAAAAACCAGTAAAATCATCTGAAACCTGACCAGAAGCTGGGAATAAAAAAATGTGGCCGATGTCACTTATTAAACACCCTCTAAAGTGCATTTACAGTGTCAGTGTTCTCACAACACTTGTCATAGCGCCCCCTGTCCTCTCTTCTCCAGAGCACGGCTTTGATTGAAGACTAAAAAAAAGGCAACCTTTTAGCAACAACAACAACAACAACAAAAACACAAGCAAATTCAAACTCTTGGTGCAGTTCTGGCTGTCAGAGACTGAGACTGTCCTGTCAGGAATACAGAGAAAAAATGAGAAATATTTTCTACATTGAGTGTAAATGAAACCAGTTAGGTTGATTAATTCTGTTGATATATTTGTACACTCACCTCTTTTCCCTGATTTGTCTTTTAGAGACCGTCAAATGTTTTAGCTTCTCACCTGATGTAGCTCTGCTTTCTGTACTTTCTAACAGCTTATTATTCAGCAATGAATCAAAGTTTCAACCAAAGTGTAGACAGGACCAGAATTCCAACTCCACTCATTATCAGCCACATCTTTGGAACACTGATACTTTCACAGTCTCACCGCCGTCCCACAATCCTCTGCATGGACCGTGTACAGTCAGTGTGTCCGTTCACACTTGGTTATATCTGGGTTCTTTTTTTTTTAAAGGATTTATTATCTGAGATTTGAGGGGAAGAAAAGCCACAGCTCCTCAGAAGTATGATGTGTGGTTCATATCCAAGCCACAGCTCCTCAGAAGTATGATGTGTAGTTCATATCCAAGTGTGCGTGTGTGTGTGTGAGAGAGTTCACACAATCCCTGCTGTGACCACTTGTCAAACACATTCAAACCAAAGGACTTCCCACCTGTCAGTGGAGCGTCCGCTAATTCCATCTTCACTCACAAAATCACAGTCAGATCTGGCCGCGCGGCCGTGAAGGAACATCCAGGATACAGTGTGCAGTAGATGAGCGTATACTATGAAATGCTAAGATGAGGCGTCCGCTGTTTCAGCGTGGAAATGACTGAGAGCATTTGACATTCAAGAGGCACCGCTTTCACTCTTCCAAATGATGATATCCATTAGTCTATAGAACAGGAACACCACACAGGAGAAGCCATTAAGCAGTTACTTGTTTGCTGCCGAGGATGAAAAGTCCAAGCGACGAGTGGAATTCTGTCGCCGTCGTCATTATGAAGCTATTAGTGGGAATGAGACGCTGCATGTTCAGCCTTCTAATAATGTTCCTGTGCCACGAGAGATGGAAGTCAAACACCATCATGAAATATGCAGGAAATTAACTGTCTTCTCATATACAAAAAACCCAAAAACCAAAAATTCATCCTATGAAAAAGTGTGCTCTCTCCCTTTAAAGGCAGATCCATGTCTTTATTTTAAGACTTTGTGGGAAGTCGTCCCACAGCGTGAGTCTTCAGTCTGACGTCTGAAAGGCATCTGTTATCCTGCTGAGACAAACTCCTCAGTGATGTAAACATTTGAACAGTCACAACAACAAACTCTCAGCGTCTCTGACACGTGCGGCAGGACGTGCTGTCCTGCTGCGGTCAGTCCTGATGAGACGTGAGTGTTCCGATACCTGTTGTCCAATCAGATCTCACCAGTGCAGTCAGGCCTGCACCTCACTGTGTGACCAGTCGTGCCTCGCTGACCAGCCGTCGGATGTGTCTCTGATCCCTCAGCCCAGCGTCCCACGCGCTGGCCTCCGTTAACACGGCCACTCTGCTCAGGGTGTCGATTCCTGCCGCTGCCAACGCTGTGGCGTACATGGGCAGGCCGATGGAGGTCAGCCAATCAGAGACGGTGCTGATGTTACCTGAGGGCAGAGGTTTTCGGCACATCTCTGTCAAACCTCCAGAGGGAATCTGGGGGACAGAAGGGGGCGATACTGAGTTCATGGACATGAAGCCGCAGCCAACATCAACATACAGCTTATAAACCTGACACATGAAACACATACACGACATACACACTGTATATACATGTGTTTTTGGTGTCAAATGTAGCCATTGTTGCCTTACTGCCATGCGGTGCTGTTTTCGGAGCTCTCGGACTCTGAGCTGGTCCATGACAGAGGCCACGTCCTTGACGGGCTGCTCCAAATCTTCAGCGTAGCGTTGGACTAGAGGTTGGGGAATACCACACCGACCATGCTGGGGACACAAATGTAGGAATTACCTTCAACTGAGGCATAACTAGAAATAGAAAAAAATACTAATATATTTCAACAACAGAATAATCGGATAATCAAACCAATTGGGGATTTTCATTATAGGAAAAAAGAAAGGTAACAATAAAAGTCCTTTGAGCTGACTCTAAAAACATGTCTTGTAGTTCTGCTCGCTGACAACCTGGAACCTGGCTGTTCTCCAGCTCAGGCCTGTTAGTGCTGGCCAAACTGGAACAGAGTTCTCATAAGGATGATGAAAGAAACGAGATGACGGTGGAACTGAGCCTCAGAGAACAGAAGCTTGGAGAGCACATCATACAGAGCTGCTCTGTGTCCTGCCAGCATTATAAAACCAGATGACTTCAGACAGAGTCAGACTGTCATCACAACAGCCTGGTTTTCTATTCCCTACTACAACATTCTCTTCATTGGAATAAATGAGATTTGTCCAAAAAAAAAAAGAAGTCATTTTTCTAAATTTATTTTCTTATGTAACTGGTCTTTAATCAAATGAATATGACATACAGTAACATGACATACAGTAAGAACAATAATAATAATAAAATTTAAACTTCCGGGACTGTTTTTTTTCCAGTCAGTTTCGGGGCCCGTCCTTTGTGAGGCCCCAGTCGGAGGTGTGGCAGGGTTTTATGACCCCGTCTGCCGTCGGTGACATCCAGGGCTGTAAAACTAACAGTCTGCACCGCACCACAGTGGCCTCTCCCCCTCAGCCCCAGGCCGTGTATTTATTATGGTGCGTTAATATACAAGTCTTCAAACTGCATTGAGGAGATATATATACGCAGACCGGGAAACAGACCTTTAAAAATCTATATTTAAACTAATTGAAATTTAAATCATCAAAATTTAATCCAGCCTCACACCAGACAAGTTTGTCCTCAAGGTGAGGAACGATTTTAAAGTTAAATAAAGTTAAAAACTTAAAAAAAGGTAAATGAGGAACGATTTTAAAGTTAAATAAAGTTCAAAAGTTTAAAAAAAAAGAAAAAAAGAAATGAAATGAAAATGAATGATATACATCTCCCATGATTCCCGGCTCTGTCTCCTCAGACTCACCTTGTCGGAGTACGGTTCCTCTGTCAGATCGATCCCTTCGACCTCCAGCCGTTGTTCCAGCAGAGACAGCAGGTCACAGCTGGGCTTGTTGTAGGACATCTTTCTTGCAACTGCCACCTTTCCCCCGAGATCGGACAGCCACGGAGGCTGGACTGCTGGGGGAGTGCCTGAGTCCTCACCCATGGAGGAGGCTGAAGAGGTGGCACATGGACTGGCTGGGGTACTGGGGGACTTGGCAGGGAGGGCCGGAGCGCCGGAGCTGCCGCCGCTACTTCGGATTATGGGGCTATTAGGGGGAGAATGGGTGAAGGAGTGTGTGGGGGAGGGGGGGGGAGGGGGTGTGGGGGGGGGGGGGGGGGCGGGGGGGGGGGGGGCTTGGGGGGGGGGGGCGGGGGGGGGGGGGGCTTGGGGGGGGGGGGCGGGGGGGGGGGGGGCTTGGGGGGGGGGGGCGGGGGGGCGGGGGCTGCCGCCGCTACTTCGGATTATGGGGCTATTAGGGGGAGAATGGGTGAAGGAGGGTGTGGGGGAGGGGGGGGGAGGGGGTGTGGGGGGGGGGGGGGGGGCGGGGGGGGGGGGGGCTTGGGGGGGGGGGGCGGGGGGGGGGGGGGGGGGGCGGGGGGGGGGGGGGCTTGGGGGGGGGGGGCGGGGGGGGGGGGGGGGGCGGGGGGGGGGGGGGCTTGGGGGGGGGGGGCGGGGGGGCGGGGGCTGCCGCCGCTACTTCGGATTATGGGGCTATTAGGGGGAGAATGGGTGAAGGGGTGTGGGGGGGGGGGGGGGGGGCCCGCGGGCGCGCCCGCCGCTACTTCGGATTATGGGGCTATTAGGGTGAGAATGGGTGAAGGAGTGTGTGGGGGAGGGGGTGGGAGAGGGTGAAGGAGGTAGGGAGAGAGGGGCGTGACGTAGACCATTGGCAAGTCTTTCTTTAGACTTCTTGGCAGGAACGGGAGGAGGGACTGGGGGTTTCTTGGGGTGAGTGCGGACAACTCTCTCCCCACTGGACTCCGGGGGACTGGGTGTAGAACTAGAGATGGACTCTCGGTGAACGGGAGACTGGGGTGGAGACAAGGGAGGACGCAGGGACAGCTGGGAGGGTATGGGTGGTCTCCCAAACTTCGGTTTAGGGCTCACTGCTGGAGTCCTGTTCTGGGCAGGAGGACTCTGCTCTCTGCTGCCCTCTGTTGTCGCTTCTTCTTTGGCAGTTTTAACCTCTACGTCCAAATCCTTCTTCTGCTCACGGCGCTCCAAGTGAAGGTCTCCAAGGGAGTGGGAGCGCTTCCAGGGTCCGGCGGGCTGCAGAGGTCCATCCAGGTCCTCGCAGCTGCGGCTGGCCGGGATTGGGCTCCGTCTGTGGGCCCTGCGCAGCCCCCGCAGGTTAAAGCCCTTGAGGGAAGGTTTGATGAAGAAGCTTTTGGGGAACTTTGAGCGCTGGTTCTTGTTGTTGTGATGCAGAGCCTCAGTGGAGAGGGTCATTGGCAGAGTAGGATAGTCTGGAGACTGACCTGCTGATGAACGACTGGAACGGGAGGCTTTTCTGCTTTTACCTGTGAAATGAAAAAAAAAATCCCCATGTTTATACATGTCAGTGTCTCAAGGAGTGTTTTTATTAGAGAAAATCACACACTAACCATTCTACTGAACACATTGTAAGCACATGTATTTCTTTACTGGTTAACAATTTAGTGAACAATTCAATAACAATCAATACTCAAAGTTAAGCAACTAAGAACATGTGAGAAAGTAACGCTGCTTTATTATGATAGCGACCTTTTGCCTAGACCTTATGTGTCAACAACAATATAATTGTACTAATATTAGGTCATTTAATGCTTGTCTGTACAGAAAGAGTGGGGCAGCACTGAGCTAAGCTAACTGACTCAGGACCAAACTGACTGACTTGTCTAACCTGGCACTGCCATAGCAACAAACCCAAACAAAAACGTATGGATGGGATACGACAGAAATTGAAAGGCTGGAACAACTTACCTCGACGGTTTACAGAGTAAAACATGGTTGGATGATGAGATGGTGCCACAGAAACGTGGTTTGCCAAAGAGTTTAGAAATGGTCTGATGATGGAGGACACTGACCTGGCTCTACAGTTTGGTCGTATTTTGAGCAGCCCTAGTGATGCTATATTTACCTAATTATAGTGTACATTTTTGGACGCAGTGACAACAGCTGTCTGCTGTCATGACACATCATTGTTTTATATCTGAAAAGTATTAGGAGCGTGTACAAATATGAGGTTTAAGAGTTGACCTTTTCACCTTCTATAATATGAGCACAGAAATGATGAGCACAGAAAAGCAGCTTTTAAATGTTATTGAAGAAAAAGAATTTAGACAGAAAGTCAGAGAAAACATTAGATCTGTTGCACATAAGCTGCAGAAAAGGTTTGAAAATTAATGCACAAACATTCAGGGCTTTATGTTGCTGCCAATTTCCCAGAACAAGACTCATAAAAGATTAAATTATTTAAATTTGTCTTTGTCTTTTTTTATTGTTCTGACTACTTTTTTTTAAGCTTTGTGTTTCGCAGCAGTGCTTAGTGGGCTGGAATGCCAGGAATAAAGTTTGCTAAATGTTATGCAGCAGGTTTGTAGACAGTGTTATATGGCACAAAAAAGAAAAAGGAAACAGACAGTGACAGAAGTGAAAAGGAAAAATGAAGCAAGTAGCAGCAGAGGTTTTTATTGACAGTAGTGGTTTTTATTCCACAACTTAAATCTCTAGTGCGTCAGATGGCAAACAGATAAAGAAAGAAGACAAAGTCGTTGATTATTAAGGTGGATACGACAGATTACAGTTTGATGCAGAGAAATGGAGCAAAAGAAACTAAAAACCCAAAACAAATCTCACAAATATTACACCAATAAAGTCTCGTACTATCTACATGCTACGGTTTCAAAAATATTTTCTTTTAGTCACACACTGTTACTGTTGTTTGTGCAACAACAGAAGTGAATTCTTGCAGAGATTACGGCAGCAGTGATCTATCAACCTGGTTTTTATATTAAACAACGATCAGTCAAAGATCTGCTGCTTTTTAAGATTTTTTTTACATTTTTTTTTTACCATTAACAAAAATACTCTTTGAGCCCGTTCTCATCTTCCTGCTCCCAGTCTGTGTGTCTGGAACCCACAGTTGGGAACACCAGTCCATGACAGGGCAGTGAGTGCGTTCTGGTGAGAATAGGTCTGTGCATTGAGGGGAATCTCTCCCACTGCTCCCCCAGAAATGTGGGACGCACAAGGCTCAGTGGTCTGGGATCTGGCTCCCTCTCAGATACCAGTGGACTTTGGCGCTGACGAAACAGAAAGCCTTTTTTTACATTAGACCAGTGAAGAAGAAGAAGAAGAAGAGGTGACGAGGTAGCTGAAAGTGTAAAAGTGTGCACAGACAGGAGAGACATGGGACGAGGAGGAGGAGGAGGAGCTACTGGTCCAGAGGGGTGAGGAGCTCAGACAGTTAGCCAGGGTAGAAGCCCAGGAAGGGTAAAAGGCAAAGAAGTGACTGTGGCACTATGACGGCGCTACACCTCAGCTAAGCTAATCCCCAGTGATCCGTGGATAAAGGTGGTCAAGGTGAAGCAAAGCTGCCATTACCGTTCTCCAGGTTCTCAGTGCTCTCGTAGCAGCCGGAGTCTCTCGGGGAATCTGCCACCAAGTTCTGACCCTCGGACAGCAGCTTCTCCTGGGAACCTGACAGACCGCCACGCTCTGGATCACTGCTGCCTGGAGAAACAGAGACACCAAAAAAGAAAATTAGAACAGTTTCAGCTATGGTTTGAGTTGCCTCGGTGTAAAATCATGTTTAAAGACACCGGAAGAAAAAATGAGCTATAAAATAAGAGAAAGTAGAAAATAATAATAGGAGTCATGTGTGACCTTTGAACCCTAAGGTGAAATTGCATTAGAAATGTTGTCATCACTGTGTGATACAGACAGTGAGGAAGGTGTACAAGGGTTGATAAATAAAAAGGAGAATGCGACCCAGTGGTGAACCTGCCTCAGTCCTAACTCTTTTGTATTAATACAAATGTATTAGTGTTTAATTGCTTTACTACAGAACGTGGGACGTTTCTCTGACACTGGGATTCGCAGCCTTCCTGTGAACTCACTGTCATATTCCTGCAGCAGCTCGACAGCCGTCAGCAGCACGGCTCTGTGCTGAGGATCTCTGATGTTCAGCTCATCCAGGTCCTCCTCCTCCAACAACTTGAACGTGTCCAGGTCCTCGTAGCCATTGAACAGGAAAGTGGGCATGTGCTCCTGTACCACAGAAACACCAAGTCATACCATGTAGTCATACCACTGTCAGCACAGACTGAGATCCAACACGTGTGAAGACACGGTCACATGACACTGAGCCTCTGAACAAACCAACACTTTCTTCCACGTACTGCCCAATGATGTGTCTCTTCACGTGAGTGACCCTCACCAGTAGAGGCCTCATTAGAACAGTGGGTGTCCCCGGAGCAGAGTGCAGCGTCTCTGTTCTCTGTTTCTGCTGCGTGATGCAGGACTAAACAAAGACCCACCAACGGAGACCAACACGGGTCAGACAGGTCCTCTCACTCACAGCAGCTTTTCTTTTCTTTTTTTTTAAACAAAGAACCACCAACGGAGACCAACACACGTCAGACAGGTCCTCTCACTCACAGCACTTTTTTTTTTTTTTTTACCTTTTTATAATAATATTAAACATGTTTCTAAATCGGACGATTATTTGGGATGCGGTCCATCTGAGCCAACGTTCCCCGGGTGTGGAGATTTACACTGTGTGGTTCCACAGAGGGCAGCGTTGGCGTTGGTTTTTCAGATTTGTTTCTGCTCAATTTAACCAAAGGTTATTTCACTACAGCTATAATCATTCTCCTTTGATTCACGTCTGTTGAATCATAACTCACACAGTTTTATACGGCCTATAAAATGGACAAAAGAAAAGCAATCTGTGAAGAGGAAATGACTCTGCTGTAGAATATAAGCAGGCTTCGGAACTCTCAGTGTCTCTTCATTTAACAAGGAAGTAGAAATGTTTGGCCTTTTCACATTAATCAAATAATGTCATCTTTTACCATTTGGACATTTTTTCTTTGACATAAAAACGGACTAATGATAGCCTTGAGGTGGTTATAGGCTTGGTCTATGGACGTGAAATATTAACATTCAGCAAAGAGGCTTTAAAATGACAAAGTGCTGGATCTTTGGAAATTTTACAGCTCAAATTATGGGCTGAATACAAAAATACCCAAACTTTTATCTTGTTCTCAGCACATAAAAAAAGGAAAAAAGAAAATGTATGCCACTGCTGGTCTGTTAGAAATATTACTTCTTAATTTTTTTATTCCTACATTTTTAAGATGACATATTCTGTTTGAATAAACGTCAGATCAGATATTCCACCTTGAGGTTGATGCGTTCCAGCAGCTCCTCCACTGAGGTGGGCTTGGGTGGTCGGCCCTTCCTCCTCCTCCTCACGGGCCTCTTGGGCTTCTCCTCTTCTTCACTGAGCACGTCCACGTAGATGAACTTGAAGGTGCCCACTTTGTTGTTGAGCAGACCCATCCACGTGCCCATGGGCGGCTTACTGATGATGTCGATCACATCACCACGCTGGAGGTGGAACAGAGGTCACAGGGAATGACTCACAGTTTATATTTATTCCTGTGTGCTCTTCTTTAAATGCCCTCAGACTCACAGAGACAGAACTAGTAAAAAAACCAGGTACTGGATGACATGTATTGCCCTCAGACTCACAGAGACAGAACTACCGTAGTAAAAAAACTGGGTACTGGATGACATGTACGAGTCTGTAGTAAATATAAAAGGGCTAAAATAATCAATTACTAGCTGCAGAGTTCAGGGTACTGCCTGTAAAAATAACAACAAATATAGATCAAGCTCATGAGAACTAGGGACAGTGTGCTACATGGTGTTGGAGTGGTTAGTGCTTTTGCCTTATAGCAAAGGTTTGATCCCTGTGGTATGGAGTTGCACGTTCTTGTGTTTTCTCCAGATAATCTGGTCTCCTCCCAGTCCAAAAACATGCAGGATTACGTTATAAATTCAGCCTCATTTGACCATAGGTGTGAATGTGAGTGTGAATGGTTGTGTCTATATGTGACTTTTATATGTGACTTTCTGGATTGGCTTCAGCCTCCCTGTGAATGTGAATGGAGGCTAATCATTTTGCAAAATGCAGTGAGTTATACTGACCCTACTGGACAACAACCAACTAGCGTCTATCACCTATCACAAGGTCTGTGAGTGAATTTTACCTTTAGCTTCAGGGAGTCTGAGTCATAAGGGCTGGGTGTGAAATCGGTGTGGACCCTGGCACGGCCACAGAAGGGGCCCCTGTACGGTGGCTCCTCGTCATCGCCATCCTCTGACTTCACACTCTCCCTGTTACTGGCCGATGAATCGGTGGTGCTCACCGTCTGACCACCTGGGTGCAGAAACACACATCAACAATGAATGATAACGGACAGAGACATTGATTCAAAAAGGTTCTCTAGCTTTCATTTGTCAACTTCAGTCTTTGACAGCGTCTCTCTCTGGTTCCTCTGCTTCCTCAGTTTTATAATCTGGCAGAGGTTGGAAATTAACACAAGAGTCAGAGGCAGAGCTGCTGAAGTCACGTCGACATATGGAGAAATCCGAGAGTCGACTTCCTGCCTAATCATTACCATATGTTTGCCTTTCTCTTTTCATGTTTGTGTGGCTGTTCTGTGGCTCTGAATCACAGGCCAACACTTTGGTTTGATCTAAACTAGAAACAATGAAGGGGCAAATTATCCACAAAGGCGAGGACGGAAAGGGTGGACTGAAGTAATCTCACTTTGTAATTACACTAGGTGAGATCGATACACACTGCAGTGGGCTTATTTATGAATAATTACTCTGTAAAAGGCCAACGTTGACTCATGTGAGTCACATCTGATGCAGAGAACAGACTTCATCTGCCACACTGTTGTACAGTTGATGATGTCGATCACATCACCACGCTGGAGGTGGAACAGAGGTCACAGGGAATGACTCACAGTTTATATTTATTCCTGTGTGCTCTTCTTTAAATGCCCTCAGACTCACAGAGACAGAACTACCGTAGTAAAAAAACTGGGTACTGGATGACATGTACGAGTCTGTAGTAAATATAAAAGGGCTAAAATAATCAATTACTAGCTGCAGAGTTCAGGGTACTGCCTGTAAAAATAACAACAAATATAGATCAAGCTCATGAGAACTAGGGACAGTGTGCTACATGGTGTTGGAGTGGTTAGTGCTTTTGCCTTATAGCAAAGGTTTGATCCCTGTGGTATGGAGTTGCACGTTCTTGTGTTTTCTCCAGATAATCTGGTCTCCTCCCAGTCCAAAAACATGCAGGATTACGTTATAAATTCAGCCTCATTTGACCATAGGTGTGAATGTGAGTGTGAATGGTTGTGTCTATATGTGACTTTTATATGTGACTTTCTGGATTGGCTTCAGCCTCCCTGTGAATGTGAATGGAGGCTAATCATTTTGCAAAATGCAGTGAGTTATACTGACCCCTACTGGACAACAACCAACTAGCGTCTATCACCGAGGTCTGTGAGTGAATTTTACCTTTAGCTTCAGGGAGTCTGAGTCATAAGGGCTGGGTGTGAAATCGGTGTGGACCCTGGCACGGCCACAGAAGGGGCCCCTGTACGGTGGCTCCTCGTCATCGCCATCCTCTGACTTCACACTCTCCCTGTTACTGGCCGATGAATCGGTGGTGCTCACCGTCTGACCACCTGGGTGCAGAAACACACATCAACAATGAATGATAACGGACAGAGACATTGATTCAAAAAGGTTCTCTAGCTTTCATTTGTCAACTTCAGTCTTTGACAGCGTCTCTCTCTGGTTCCTCTGCTTCCTCAGTTTTATAATCTGGCAGAGGTTGGAAATTAACACAAGAGTCAGAGGCAGAGCTGCTGAAGTCACGTCGACATATGGAGAAATCCGAGAGTCGACTTCCTGCCTAATCATTACCATATGTTCGCCTTTCTCTTTTCATGTTTGTGTGGCTGTTCTGTGGCTCTGAATCACAGGCCAACACTTTGGTTTGATCTAAACTAGAAACAATGAAGGGGCAAATTATCCACAAAGGCGAGGACGGAAAGGGTGGACTGAAGTAATCTCACTTTGTAATTACACTAGGTGAGATCGATACACACTGCAGTTGGCTTATTTATGAATAATTACTCTGTAAAAGGCCAACGTTGACTCATGTGAGTCACATCTGATGCAGAGAACAGACTTCATCTGCCACACTGTTGTACAGTGGTCACAAGAATGGACAGCTCTAATTTAATTTGGCAGAAAAGTTTATCATTTAATTTATGTGAATTTTTTTTAAACAAGGATAAGGCATATTTTCCATTAAGCACTGAAGCACAGTGGGGAAAAAACCTGGAACCAGTCCTTAGATAAACTACCACTTTTCCCATCTTGAAACCTTTTTCTCAGTTGGATAATCAAAAACCACAACACACTGTATGAAAAAAGAAAAAAAACAAACAAAAAAAAAACACGTGTGCCTTCTTCTGAGTTTGTGTCTTACTCATTGAACTTTGTCCGCTGAGTGAACTACGCAGACTTTCCACTGAGCCTCCGGCTTTCAGCTTGGGCTTCTCCAGAGAGTCGGTGTCAGGCTGAGGAGACTGTGGGGATCCAGGGGCCACGTCGGGACTTGACTGAAAGACAAACAGAATTAGACACAAAGGAAATGTTGTGGAGTCAAAAGTAGAAATCAGAGAAAGAAAAAACACTGATTAAGCAGTTCATATGTGGGGAACAAAAGTCCAAACCAGACTGTACTTTAGTGACATGAACTCTCCTACACTGTTGTGTCATAGAGAGCGACTGCAGGTCAATCAAGGACGAACAGAAAATTAAAGACAGGGAGAAAAAAAAATCAACAACAGTGACCAATAAAGTTTTTACTGGACCTGTTGGAACTGTGTTAAGTAAACACTTCTTTTATGTGGTGGGAGGGAACTTAAAGCTGCACTTAAAAGAGCGACCAACGATCAAACCAATGATGTCATTAGGAATTAAAAGCTGTTACTTCCTTCCCTTCTTGCACGCCATAACTGATATTCCATATGTTTACAGTCAGACGTTTTTGGAAAATCTGGCTTTTAAAAGGAACAACAAAAACAATAAGAAACAATGAAGACAATCCTTGTCCTTAAAGATTGAATTTGAACCTTTAAAAGTTTCTTGAACTCTTTAGCCCATAAGGCCAAATAACTGTTCCCATAATGTCATAATATAATTAAGTATAGAAAGTTAAGTCAAAAGATTTTAAAGATGCGTTCCTAATTTTAAACGATGTAGGTCATTGTAACATATATGAATGTATATATACACATATGTAAATAACATATATATGTTCTACAGATACATATAGAACTGGAACCAACTTAAATGGAAACATGTTAATACATTTTTTAACCTTTTGTCATTACCCTCTATGGAAACATGTTAATACATTTTTTAACATTTTGTCATTACCGACTAACGCTTGTACATGTTTTTATTTACTTTTATGAGCCACTAGATGGCAATGTGGTCTATGAAATGCCTCAGCAGCCACAACGGCATGGCATTCAAATTTTCATTGCTCCTTTTCCAATAGCCTCCTGACTCATGTCAGAATATGTAGGTCACAGTGTTGGGCTGCCTGTAATGAAGCCATGTTTACTGAGCGATCAATAACAGGCGGGTTGGTTTACATCAAACAACAACCGGGACGCAGAAACCAAGGCTGTACCCACCGAGTGCCCCCAAAATCTAGACCAGACCAGATGAGTCGGGCTTTGTTCACTCGTACCGAGAGTCCCGGTTTCATCAGAACCAGCCTGGGGGAGCCTTGCATCACTGCATGAGCTCAGCGTGAAGAGCTCGCCCCACCCCAGCTCTCTGGGCCCACAGAGATCTCAGCACGGAGACGGAGAAGGAGAGAGAAATCCAAAAGTGTGTTTCTGGTTCTCTGTGTTTATTCTGTAACTAACACAAACGCTCTCACCCACTCACAGCCTGTGGACAGAATGTGTGGCTTACACAGCAGAACTGCCTCTAAATGTTTGCAGAACATGTTTTGGAGATTTTCTTTTTGACTTATGTGCAGCTGCGCTGAGGGGGCCTGCTCTCACAGATCGAAAACAATGTGTAGATTGTGGGAGCGTTTACGTGCGGTCGGTCTCAGTTTATACACACTTTACTTTAAATAAAGCCAAAGGGAAATGTTCAAAGTCTGCTGAAACTTTACATTGGTGCTCAGTGGTGTTTATGTCTAACCTGCTCAGACAGGGAGCTGCTGTACTTCTTCGACATGCGCTTCCTCATCGTTTCCTTCACCGACTTGACCTTTTTGCCGAGAGAGATCCGAGACGTGGTGGGGGATTTGACCACCTCTCTGTAGATGGCCTCCT
Source organism: Cynoglossus semilaevis (assembly GCF_000523025.1). Taxonomy (NCBI): domain Eukaryota; kingdom Metazoa; phylum Chordata; class Actinopteri; order Pleuronectiformes; family Cynoglossidae; genus Cynoglossus; species Cynoglossus semilaevis. The sequence goes on along the minus strand of NC_024313.1, from coordinate 9,556,523 downwards.
GTGTTAGACAGGGTGAGTCAGTGGGGGAGGAATAAAACGGAGCGACTGGATAATTCAGACTCCTGTCATTCCTTGAGCTGCGAGCACTCACATTGCCGTCTGAGCCGGCGTTGGCCACATGGAGTGAACGGTTGGACAGGTCAAAGCCTCCGAAGCTGCACGTTCTCTGTGGGGGTGGGAACAGAGACCAAACACAATCAAATAAGTCAAATCCAAAAGGTCAGGTTGAAACAATCCACAAGCAGAGATGGGTCAGATCACGGTGATTCATGCTCGTCGTCACACAGGCAGCACTTTGATTAATGGACATGGGTGTGTATGTGTGTGTGTCTGTGGGGGGGCATGACATCATCATTATGGAACTGTGGACAGCCAACAGACGTGATGTAAGACAAACTGTTATACGAACTAGTCTTTAAGATCGTGAGTAACCGTTCGTTGGATCGACTGTACAGCTCAGAGCTGTTGGGACTAAAATGAACCGTTCTTGATGTGGTGAATGTACAGCACGGCCATCACAGCTGGTACAGAAATATATATATATGTATATAAAGTTGGGTTAGTCTACAAACACACACTCTACACAGACTGGTTGTCTGACAAATACACAAAGACAGACATCTGACTGCTGTGAAACAGAGCGGAGTGTGTGATCTGTTTAGTTAAGAGTTACGCAATGACATAAAGGGTGGACACAACAAGAAGGGGGGTGGGGGGTGGGAGGGGGCATCCAGATGCTCATTTTTTACTTTTACTTTAAACCATTACTATTGTAAAAAAAAAAAAATCTCTGCGTACATGGAGGAATGCTTGAAAAAACATTCAGAAACACCAAACCCAAATCCCACAAACAGAGTTATGGAAAAAAAAAAATCGCACTAAGACAAAAAAGAAAATTGACATTAGATGTCCACAGCGTCAGGTCACGTCACAACATCACAGAAAAAAATACATTTGGTGATACATAAAAAAAAAAAAGGGAGACGACTCGGTGCGATGGTGATGTGTAATGAAATGGACATGCTCCGAGGAAAAACGTCTTTGGAAGGTAATCATAAAGGTAGAATATATAGAAAAAATATATAGATGTAGGAAAGAAAAACCAAATCATACTGTAATTACAGTGGCACGGGCCAAAAGGCAACACCACAAAAAGCTACAACAGAAAAAAAGACTGGATGAGAATATTCTCCAGTGAAGTCACTGATACACGACAGGATTCAGGCGCTCTCAAAGCTGCAGGATAGCTAAGGGTTTAAAATCACCTTTCAGCTCCTTAATGTGTCGATCTACACAGAAAGAGTGAGGTTTTTGGACCATGGCTAAAAACAAAGACGACTGTGTCTAACCTGCTTTAACTGTGGCTGTTGAATTTTTGTGTGAAAACCCTGCACACTACACTACACCACGAAGGACCGTCACTGACACTGACTTCTGAAGACTGTTGACTGAATCCTCCTGTCGGCTGAGAGGATGAGCTGCTTCAGGCCGCTGCACCACATACCCCACCCACTGGGATCAATGTGACTGTTCTTCAGGGATCTGACATTTTCTAAAAGGCACTTACAGAACCTCAGCTGTAACTTAATATCCCAGGTGGGGCATCGCACATTCCATAATCCTTTTATTTTTAACTGGAATGACAGAGGTTTGGAGGCAGAAGACGTTAATTTAAAGGTCAAAGGAGAGGACGGTCCTCCGGAGCCTGGTCTGTGACGGTGGATTTCTCTGAGGGACAATTCTATCATCAGTTAAAGACGACATCTGACGTGTGGTGTGATCTGTGTGGTGTCTATCTACAGCACCTACTACTGTGTGTTAGCATCTGAGCTATTCTGCAACTTTGAAGCACACGGAGTCCTGCTCACACGGAGCGGCCGATTTGAACCTCGAGGTCCAAACTCACAGACTTCTGCTGGATCCGCAAGAGCACACGCTTGGTGCAGCGGTCCACACTGGCCGCCCACTTCCTGTCTGCCTCGTGGTCGTCCTCCAAAAGACGGCACCGCTCAGCGCGGCTGAGGGTGACCGGGCGAACCAGCTGGGCCCAGTTGAGGTGACCGTACAGGCTGCGCTCTACCACATACGTGATGTTCAGCTCACTGACCGCTGTTCGACCACGAAGCCTTCGGGAAGGGAACATCCAGCTCCCTCCCATGCTTCCAAAACCCTTTGATTTGGCTACGTCACAACGGGTAGGGGAGGAGGGGGTGACAGACAGGGGAGACACGGGGGTCTTTGCACTGCGCGAGCGCTGGTAAAGAAGATGCTTGGTGGAGTAAGAGTAGTTGGGGTCAGGTTTCTGGTGTGTCCAGCTTCCATGGTGCCGGCTGACAGGAAGTTGTTTGGGGCTGCGTTGTGGACTGTCATCGAGTGAGATCAACAGGCGGGACTGGGACTGGGGTTTGGGACGGGGTTTAGTGAGGCCGTAATAGGCATAAAGGGCCTCGTTGTTACTTACCCCATGTGAGATGGAGCTCAGGGCCTTTCGCATCTCGCCGTCGGTTGTGGAGCGTGAAAATTTGCCCTCGTCATCCAATCCACAGCCATCCAACTCTGAGAAGGAAGAGCCGCTACCTCCGACACCAGAGATCGAACCTCCGAGGCCGCCAGAGCCAACCGGGGTTCTCCTGGGGGGCCGGATCAGCCCGTGGGTACTGGAAGACTTACTGAAAGTTTTGACCAGCTTGTGTCCAGACCAGGTGTCTAGGCTGCTGGATGAAGGGGAGGTGGTCAGACTGTCTGTGTCTCCGTCCAGGGAGAGTTGATCCTGGGTGAGGGAGGGCAGAGACGCCTCCTGGGGCAGAGGCGGTTTCTTCAGGACTCCAGTATACAGGGCAGTGTTGTCCTCACAGGTGGGAGGCCCGTCCACATTGAAAACATCTACACAAGACAGAAACATGGGCTCGTTTGTGAGACAGGAAAATGTAAACATCAAATTCTGTGCAGCTTTAACACCAGCGGTTTGGTCAAACCACGACTAACCAGCAAACATTTCAAAACACATTCTTCAGGTCTGAGTATCAGGCAAAACCCATAATGAAGAATGCATTATGTCAGCGAAAAATGCTATTTCATTTCCAATAACCCTCAAATGGAAAGAACTTGACCAAGAACAGCCAAACATCTCATTTTTACAAGTACAACAAAAGCCTCAGTGTGAATCAAAAACCATGAAATCATTATGGTTACAAAAGAATCACATCAATTCGTTGTTACTGCGCATGTAAAACAGTACGATAATTAGATTATCAGTTAGTCACTGATTAGCGTTCAAACCTTCAGAGCCGTGTTTTTTGCCCTCTTCCACTTTAATGAGTTTCTTCCTGACCCGGCGTGTGGAGTTGACCAGTTTGTGAAGTCGCTTGAACTTCACTGAATCCTCAGATTGCTCATCATCTGACTGTTCACGAGACTGGTGGGAGAAACAAGAAGAGATGGTAAAATGAGAACAACACAAAAATGTTTCAACATCAATGAGAACAACACAAAAATGTTTCAACAAATCAATCAATCATCAAATAACAGCGATGTGTGGTTTGGCACAAAAGACATTTAATATAAAAGTGAGCAGGAAATAAATCATCACCCTTCCACACGTGTACTGCAAGGTTTAATGAGATCAGTTTAATGCAACAGATGGGAGCGTTGTTTAGAATGGAGTTAACGTTAGTGAGGTGAGAAATGGAGGACCGTGAAGACGGTGCTGCGCTGCACTGTGTGCACTTCATTATCACAATAAAAACACAGAGGCAAATGCACTGGAAATAATCAAACCAGTTGAGCCTGAAAATACAGCAATAAGTGGGTGACAACGTGGAAAACCTCCGGCTTGTCTTTATCTGCAGGTTAGATTCCCTGCATCAGCACTTAGTAAATGAGTCACGTTTCTCCAGAGCCAAGAAGTCACTGCTCAAAACTGAACTGGAACAATCTGTATCATAGAATACATTAAGCTCTTATGAACGAAGACGGTAGATCTGGATGAGCAGCATAAAGTGCTCAGTAAGTTGTAACTGTCCTGTCTACAATAGGGGGCGCTGCAGAACAAGTTTGGGATCCAAAGGAGTAAGCGACTGTGTTAATCCAATACTAAGAAAAAAACCCATGCAAACATGAAGACGTAGCATCAGTACGTGCTGACATACAGAAAGACCGGGAATTAAACCAGCAAACCTGCGAGCTTGTATCTGTAAGGCTAGTGCACTAACCACTTCTTCCACCCTGGGGTCATGGGGTCAATAACCAGGCTCTGCAGTGGAGTCATCTCCTGACCTCGATATGTATATCAAGGTCAGGAGATGACCCCACTGCAGAGCCTGGTCGACAGATGTTCACTTTGGTCAGAGGCAGCAACCTGGAACAACAACATATTACTGACCCATCGACCTGAGACCACGCCCACCACAGACTGCTACAGCTGTTAGCATCAACCTGTGTGCTAGTCAACCTGATGGCCTCTGTCTACACACTGGTCCCAGGGTGGAGGAGAGAATCAACTCTACTGTAACCATTTCCTATCAACGACACACATGCACTTCACATCAGAACACAAGTCACACACTGGCAGACACTCCCTAAGCTTCATGCTTGTGTGCACATTCTTGTTACGCTTTTCCTTGTGATGAGGTTTTGCATCTGTGAGTTTGTCTGGCTGGAACCACAATCGCCAACATGCTGCTCCAACAACTTAATTTGTTTTTATGTGATCTCGGTTTCCACGGCAACACCACCTCGCTCAGTCACGCTGCTAGCTCCAGCGTTAGGGTCGACTGCACTCTTCACAGAGAGACATCCACGCACTCTTAACACACACAACAACGAGACAGATCAGAGCTGCAGGGCTGAGCTCTCCATCTGGTCAACACACCGTCTTCTTCTGCAGCGAACCAGCAACAAACCACCGTCTTTCTGTTGCTGGGTTTAGACCGCAGCTCTGGCTCACAGGCTGCTGACATGCAGTGGCGATGATGTGAACAACTGTGGCTTGGTAGACGCAAACAAATCTGACTTGTCTGCAAATCCTTCATGGCCCGACACCAGCAGAGCCTGCTGTGACCTCCTGATCTGCAGACATGGGTCTGAGACCTGACTAACTGCTGCCCGGCCGGAAAGGAAAACAACACATTATCCAATTTGCAAGTAAATAAAGCCATTTAGTCTGAGTGGCCCACTTGGCAACATTTGGTCTTCAGTCACACTGGCTCTGCGGTTGGACTCCAGTCTTTTTCAGACTGTGATGAGACTCAGACTCTGAAAATCTATTATCCTTTAAGTTAACCACAACATTGCTGAACTGGGTTCTGCTGGTTCTGAATGATGTTTGAGAGCGTTAGGTTTAGAGCCACTGATGCCACAGAGTAAAATACAGCCCATAAAAATCAGCCTGTGAAAATACAAAATGACCAAAAACCAATACTTTTGTTAAAAAAGAAAAAAAGAAACTGGGGAACCAATAGAGTTTTAGTCCTTTTAATCGCAACCCATATTAAATCCATCACTTTGGTTTGTAATGGAAAGAAATGAGTGACAAAACTGAAGGTCTGAACCCAACGCTGCAGGACAACATCCAAACACACCACCACATAAACAGGGAGTAGGAGACACAGGAAGAAACCCAAACATACGAGGGTATGAATCTCTGCAGGCTATCATCAAAAACAAGGTCAAAGCAACAACTCCAACACCATAATTACCATTCCACAACACAAATTACACTTAAGGTTGTTGCCACAACTTAAAAAGATGTGTTTTTTTTAACTTAGGAAAATATATCAAATATAATCCAGTTCTCCTGATGCACAGTTGAACCTGAAGAATCTTAAACGTGCAGAAATGTGTTTCAAACTTACCAGCGCAGAGTCAACAGAAGCACAACTGCCTCTTAGCCTTGGGTTAGCAACAGCGATTGCAACATAATGTGCGCTCATCACACATCCATGCATATATAATCACAGACAGTTCTTCTGCCCCTGTGCACATGCTGAGTGATAGAGGTGCAGTCTGTGACTGAGGTCGGTTTAGAGAAACGAGAGGACTATCTGGAGGAGCTGAGCTGCAGAGCCAGCAGAGAAAAGGAGTGTTGTGCATGGAGAACAATCCCAGCGTTTGAGCCTCCCTGACCCTGGCTTGGCCCCCACATCATTAATGACCAGTCCAGGAATGTGGGCTCCGATCGCTGGGGGACGACAGACCGGACAAAGGCGGCATCAATATAAGGGGCCACAGAGCAGACCGGAGAACTGTAAATTACAAACACGGGGGTCGCACACTTGTCTTCATATGTCTGCATATAGCACAGGGTCAGAAGCAGACACACTAAACTGTTACTATTTGAATCCAGGAATGAACCACTTCTATTCACTGTGACACAGAGAGAGGCCCACAGAGCAGACAGACTTCCTGTAGCGGCCAATTTTGGAACCTGGAGGGGACATATAGAACCCCCCTCTGTTTATGACCCCCCAGGATAAGTGTTAGGCCTTATCTTTTAACTCTGTCTCCCTTGTTCCTCCTGCCTTCAGCACTAACTGGACTACATTCAAACCTCCAGAGCCAATCAGTGAGTTCGCTTTTTTAACACAACTCTCCTTCAGGCACTTGTGAAAACTCCTTCTGCTCCTCGCTCCCACTATCAATCAACCTGCCTCAGACGGGGACAAAGCAGCTGACAGCAGAGTGGTGATGCGGGGGTTAACGTCAGGGTGTCAGCAAACTCACAAACAATTCGTGCAGCCACAGCAGGGAGTCGAGGAGCAGACAGAGACAGAGAGGAGGCCACTGTGGTGTGATGTTGATGTGACGTTCACATGAGAGGAAACCGTAGACTGACGATGTCGTAGCGTCACCTTCTTATTTAAGATTTGCTGTGTTGTGAGATTAAGGTACATTTATTTAAAATTAAGTTCAAATTTTAGTTGGAAAATGCTAATTGTTTTTTATTGGCTCAAAATAAAAACATTAGTGTTCTCTGCTGAGGCTGCCATATTGGATTTTAATGTTTGTAGTGTTTAAATCTTATTCGTATTTAAAGTGGTTGAATCTAATTCTTTTAACACACTACACATTTAAACCAGAGGTTAGAAATGTAACACATCTGTGGGATTCTGTCTTTCCCTCTGAGTCTGTTAATGTTTCCAATCGATTCCCTGCAGAACATAAACAACCAAAAGCAGCCATGATCACTGATAAATCCTGAAACTGGTCAAGAAAGAGAAGGAAAATTAAAAACAAACGGAAATCTAAGAGTGATTCCAGAAGTTGATGAGAACCAACAGGGAACGACTGTTGGAACTCACAGCAGCTGGAACGGAAGCACCATGAGAACCAACAACCAGGCCAACAAACAATGAACGGCTGAGAAATGTGTAATGAACAGAAAGAATAACCTGATTAAATTTTGAAACTTTGTTCATCAGAATAACAACCAGTTACTGTATGGCTTTGTTAGTGATGACTTCAAATGAACGGGAATGAAGAAAACCTAAAATCAGACATCGGAGGTCATAGGTCAGATGTCACAGAGACACAAAAACCCACAGTAAATGAAGCAGATGACGTGGTGGTAAAATCTTGTCTCAAATTTGGATATAAAGTTGACAGAGACAGAGAAGAAGAAATAAAGGCCAGAAAAGAAGAGAAAAAAAAACAGCAGAGAAGTTGAGTCGAAGTCCTTCTCCACCTGTGCAGCTACAACATTAAACAACTTAACAATAAAATAACCTGGTTGCTATTAACAGTGTTATTTACCCCCCCCGGTTGTCGGGGTGGGGTGGTACTTACGTTGCAGTTTGAGGACAGGTTTAGATTGGTGGTGGATCCTTCAGTCCACTCTGCAGTGTCAGTACTGCTGCACTGTTTGCTGCGCTCATACTCCTTCAGCTACATGGAGAAGAAGAGTTTAGAGAGGCAGAGGAACAGGCCGCGGCCACCCTCCCACCAAGCTGACACAGTGCTGAATGAACACACACCACACAGAGGCAGTCTACCACTGATGTAGGTGAATCACCCCCGTTGCTCCCAGGGTACACTGACTCGATCACTTGACATGTCTAAAAAAATCTGCCAACCCTGTGTTTGTGTTTCTGTCAAACTGTTTAAGCACTTTGAGCTGCATGGTTGTATGAAATGTGCTATACAAATAAAGGTATTATTATTATTATTAAAGTGTATCATTTAGATGTCGAACAAATCCAGGAGATTATTTGTCATGTGAGAGCTGACCATTATCCTTATCTTTCAGCTCTAGTACTTCAGGTAACTTTATTTTTGACTTTCCTGTCTGTCCGGTAACTGAGATGTTGTTCAATGATCAAATTACAAAAAGAATCAGTATTAATAGACTGAACCTCAATCACATACATGGAAGTAAACACAAAGGGGTTTTACATGAGATCACACAAACACAACAGTTGATCCACCAAGCTATTGATTGATTGGTTGGGTTGAGTGTCAATCACTTGAGAGAGAAGCTCAGATCAAGCCATTGGCTGGAAGGGAATCACAGATCAGGCAGGAGGATCATTAAGTTCTGCCAGTGCATTCATATTACCTGCAATACGTTATCAAAAAGATTCTTCAGAAAAAGAAGGAAACAAGAAAAGGAAAAAAAATAGAAGAAATCAGAATTTAGAAAACAAAACACAAAGCAGAGAAACTGATTGATAGACAAAAGAAAAAGCTAAAGGAAACTCAAATTAAAGCCAAATAAAAATCCACCACATCAAGGAGAAAACCCCCACAATGCACCTGTGCATCACTCCAACAGAGGGGGCTAAAGAGTTACTATGAAAATCACAAATATAAACCAACACAAACTCCAACAGATCACACCCGAAAATCCCCCATTGTGTATGTGTGTGTGTGTGTGTGTGAGGACTGAGTTAAAATGAAGGGTCTGGTGGGAGTTAGTAAGAGTGAGTCATTTTAGTAAGCTAATGCTAAATGGTGGAAACATGATGCATGAAAGGCAAAGCAGGAAACTAATCCAAGCAGAAGGTGAGAGGTCTGAGGTCGGAGAGTGGGGGTACTGGGAGGCTGCACCAGCTGAGGTCAGAGGTCAGGAGAGTTTCCTACCCGAGCTAGAGCTTCTTCCACGGTGATCATCTTCTCTTTCACCATCATCATCAGCTGGATCCGCTCTTCGTCGCTCATGGTGATTTCACTGGCCACATAGCCAATGTCCTCTCCTGACCAGGACAAACCACAAGAGGTCAAACAAGGAGTGACCTTCAACAGTACAGCAGCCATGGGAGGGACTGTAGAGACAAACCTTTGGACGCCTGACGTGTGACCGGTTTGTGCTGGGACTTGCGGAAGTTTTGCCAAAAAGATTTGTTCTTTTTCTTGTTGTCCCATTTGCCTGTGAGGAGAAGCACACACAGGAGTTCTCTCGATTATTACAGGAAATAAACTTAATAAGTAGAAGAGAAATGTGTCTCCACCTACCTCCAGACCCATCTTCAGAGCTGGACTTGTGCAGTGGCATTCTGTGAAAAAACAAACAAACAAAATAAACAAACATAAAAATGTCATTCTATTTGATTTTTATACGTTCACAGCTGATCTTCAACATCTACTGTCTGTAGACACGAGTTTTCGCATCAACACCATTGGAAGTTGCAGCAAAGTTTGTATTTCCACCACTTGGGGTCAGTAGTGGTACTTTGTAAATCCTGTTTTAGGAGAGAGAGATCAAGCGTATAGCAATGCATAGTGTTTAAGGAGCTGTGAAGAAAGGTCAACGTGATGAGAAAAAAAGGGGGGGGGCTTGGGGGGCACAATCATGTGAAATCGAACAGGTCAGAGGGAAGAGCAGGAAAGCAATGGAGTGAGGATAGGTTGAGAGAGGGTGAGAGAGAGGGAGTAAAGAGTGGGGAAAGGGTGATGAGAGGGAGAGCAGCAGGATAAAACCACAAGGCAGACTCAGCCTGTTTGTGTTTCCACTTCCCTCCGCAGGACAGACGGTCACGAGGAAGGAGGAGAGAAGAGTGGGAGATGAAAAAAGAAAAGGTGGAAAAATGACAAGAGTAAACACTCGGTCTGACGTGTCTGAACAGCTTCTGATAAAGGCAGAGATTGTTACGAGAGTATCTTCTCTCACATCATCTCTCATCACAGAGTCACGAGCCTCTCCCAGTTTTTTTTTTTGTCCAGTCCAGCATGATGTCAGATCACAGCTGTCTGCCTTTTTCTTCTGCTGAAGCCACATTTACTAACCCAGTCTGCACCATAGGAACAGTGTATATGTATATTACAGACACACAGAGTCAGCGCCTCAGGTTCAAAGTCGCTGCAGAAAACTCCAGAGGTGGTGTTTTCATTCACTGCTGGCTAAGGAGGATGAAGAGAAACTGAACCTTTGTGGTGACGCCCTCCAGGTGTGTTTACAGTGGTGACTAATGATCACTGGAGAAGAACCACCTCCCACGTGTCCCTCTAACAGGCATCACCACAGTGGTAGTTTTGGCAGAGCCCTCACACCGGATGTCCTTCCTCAGGCAACAGACTAGGTGGTATTGAGGGGTGGTCACCACAGCTGACCGCAGCATCACTCCACCGTAACTGTAACTTTGTCAAAGCTTTTTTGAACTTGTTTGAACCAGTGGAGGAACCGGTCAAACTAGTGTAGATCAAACCTAGGTACTATAGTGCTGAGTGCCCATGGATGTGAGGCTGTACGCCTGTGCACCACACTTAGGGTACCCAACTCCACAGGTCTAAATGGATTATCTTCAATCATTCTTACATCGTCCACCTTTCAGACAACAGGTCGACTCACTCTGCCCACGTATGAATATGTTCACACTCTTTGTCGGTGCAACCCAAACCCCTTCACCAGCTTGAAGCCCAGCTGCTATGGCAACATAATGAGATGCTAATTGAATGGAAGCGTGTATGGTTTGCCCCCCTGCTCAACCCCTCCCCTCTTTGAGAAGGCTAAGGCCAAAGCTGATGCTAACAGAACTCATTCAATAGAAGCTTTTCAGTCTCAGTGCTGCCCCCCCGGCCCCTACTTCTGCATGCTCTATAAATTAACAGCATGTGCACACATGCACGCTCTCACCCACATCTACGCACTCACATATGTCAAGACCCTTAATGTCCTTCGGAGAGTGGGGTCCTACAGGCTTTGTGTGTGGAGGTCTCTTACAGTGTTTGACTGACTGAGGCCGTGGTGTTGTTCATATACAACGAGTACGACACAATGAAAGGTTGAAGGTAAGAAACGATGGTTTCTTACTAACCATTCTGCTTTAATAGCATCAGATTTGATGCTACTGAGTCATTTATTTTAACTGTGTGGTCATGACGAAGAGGAGGATCAGACAGAGATCTGTTGAGTAGTTCACGTCATGTACAGGAAGAAGGAACAAGAACTGTTCTCACAGTACTTTCGTTAACTCGGATGTAAAAACACTTTTTTCAAAACGCTGAGCTGTGCGTGTGGTTTATTATCTTCAGGAAGACCTTGCTACGTGAGGACAAGCTCAGAGAAAAGAGTAAGAGTAATCTCTAAGCAAAATGCATTAGTTGCACAGTTGTTCACTGTTGGGAAAAAAAATAAAAATGCCATCATATTATATGCCAGCAGAAGTTACGTGAGTCATGTGTTTATTAACGCTCATCCTTTGTGATCCAGCAGCTGTCCAAAAATGGAGATAAGCCAGTACGGTGGAAACAACTGCAGTCCTTTTTTTAAATAGTTTTTACAAAGATCATCATAAATGTGACTAACATCTAGCGGATATCTGAACAGAGAGTTTTGCGAGGTTGCGAGGGCGGCCACCTGGAGCGAGGTGACCTCCGGGTTACTTGTAAAGACAATAAAAAGCAGCGGCCCTGCCTGACAGTGGCAGTGGCCACAGGAAAACCGGTGGGTTGACCTCTGTTTCACGGGTCACAGAAGAGGTCAAAGGTCCCGTGGAGGCAGCACAGTGACGCAGTTAAAAAACACACATTCATCTGTAAGTGTGTGTGGTTCTTTTCCGGCCAAAGGCACAGTCTGCTTTTAGTAGTGAAATAACAGACCCGTGGAGGCTGCAGAGTTTTACCACAAGTGATAAGTATGCTGACATGGTATTTTAGTTTTTCCATCGTGGTAATGTTGTTCTAAACAGACGCTTCACATTGTCTGCCCGTGTTTCCATCCCATCATCAGTTACATAAGCCTGGATATTCAATTCTACATAAATGCCTCCAAACTCTCACAGCCTGTTGAAGTCTCTAATCCACCACTGGTATATCTGCGTCTGTGTGCGCGTCTGCTTTCATCAAGATCCATTTACGGCCTGCTGTTAACCTCACTGATAAGCTGTGTTTTGCCCCTGTCCCAACAATACCCACCAATCAATCAGGTTTCAAAAACAGGAAGCCTTAAGCTCAAAGCTTCCAGCTCTGTCATCGCCGCGTCTATACCGACAGTCGCAAGAACGGTGGCCACAGTTAGAAGGAGACGCCGAGATGTAGGGGGTGCCACGGTACCCAGATGAAGTCTGGGTAATCTCCTGTGGTTTCTATTGTCCAACAGAGAAGTGATGATAAGGGTCTCTGCGTCGGTACATGAGAGTTTTTTACACGTGAACCGCTTTTGTACGACTGTGAAGAATACGTCCAAGAAGAGGACGGGGATTGTCCATCAGTGTGCCCATAAATCACTGCACCTGAAAGCCATTCACCGCCGTGCAGAGTGGACAATGCTCTGTGTAATAGATAGAGCAGAGCCCAGAGGAATGAAGGAGCGCAGAGGAGAAGGAGGCTGGAGGCCAGGGATGAATTTCAAGAAATAAAAGGTTCTCAGAGGGTTTTGGATGAATTTCAAGAAATAAAAGGTTCTGAGAGGGTTTTACAGACAGAGACTTGGCCCCGAAGCACAAAAAACTTTTTTTTTTTTAAGTTTAATTAGATAAAGATGATATGAAGCACCTCACACTTAACTGTGGCACCAGAAATGGAGCTGGGAGTTTTTAAGGATGTGAAACAGAAACTGTAGCAGGAGGCGCGAAGGCAACAGAGGTGAAGAAGAAGAAGGTAAATATATGGTCGTTATATTACAGGCTGACACAGTGAGGAACCGACCGTGTACTGAGAACCAGTGAAACAGTCGGAGACGAAACAGACTGACAGGGAAATGAGAGTGAAAAGTTCAGTAATGGGCTCCCCTCTGTCTCTCTCTCTCTCTTTCTCTCTCTCCCTCCAACAGCACAGAGACGTCATTAGAAATGTGACATCTGGATTTCATCATCCTCAGGCGTTTGTCTGTGCTGCTAACAGTGTTCAGCCATAGGAGAAGAGATCATGTCTGTGGTATGCTTTTCCTTTCAAACACGTGGTCGTCACATGAACAGAACGTTTCTGCTGGGGGTCAAACATCGGTGATGCCCGATTCCTGCTTGACTGCCTGATTCAGTCTCTTGATACCTGTGTTACTGTTACTGACGCCCTCTACTGTACAATATCCAGTTATTACTTCTGACCTTTAGCCTCTTTTTGTGAAAACAGAGAAAACCCAGTAACTCAGTATGTGTGTGTGTGTGTGTGTGTGAGACGGCAGTGAACGTAATCATGTTTGGCATTGGTTTTCTAGAAAACTCTTTCTCCCAGTTTCAGACAGTTTATGGCTGTGACCTCATTGCGGTGCGTTGGAAAACGGGGAATTCTACACACAAACACAAAATGTGCAAAAGGGATCTCGCACATCACGAGAGGCAGAACGGGCCAGAGGAGAACCCGGTCCGTACACTGCTCCATCCTGCTCTTTCATTCATGTATCTTTGCTGTAATCACTCCCTCGGTCTCACAAAGGCAGGAAGGAAGTGTGGAAAAGCCGGGGAACACAGGACTGAGGAGGTCAGGCTGTGGAAGCAGTCAGTGGTTTCCCTTAAACCGCAACATTGGGAGAAGACGGAGGGAGTTTCAGGGACCAACTGCTGATCACATGTCTAATATGTTAAAATGGACGAGGGTGACTTAGAGTCAGGAGAAACTTTCCATCTATTTCATCATTAGAACTATTCAGTTTCTTTGCAAAATGTAGAACTTTGTCTTTAGTTACAGCACACAACAGTCTCAGACTAGAGACCAGGAACTTTAAGCTGTTTGGTTTCCTCTGGTCCAGTCTTGTGCTGTGGAAGCTGCAAACTGCAAACGCACTAACACTTTTCCATCTTTAGCCACGCTCATAACCAAGACGGGAAGTGCGGTCCATGAGTCTGTGTGCACTGGCTGATGGGAACCAGACACAGACAGCGTTGCACACTGTTATGACACGGATCAGGCCCTAATTTCAATCTAAACGTATTTCATGGTTCCACGCACATTACAGCGATTTACTAAAGAAAATAAAACATACCTTCTGTCGGTTTCTGGAGTCGACAGCTCGCTGCTGAAGCCTAGGGTCTCCTGAGGACAGGAGAAAAAATAGGAACATGTCAGAATAAAAATGAACCATTACAATTCTCATGGTAAAACTGTGTGTTTGTGTGTGTGTGTAAAAACCACTACCATAGACGTTAGCACACTTTCTAAAGAGCATTTTTACAAACATAGGGGTTTCTCTCTGTAATGTCTGGTGTTTGTGTCCTTTTACCTGGATCTCATTTCGAAGCTGCACAGAGGAGCTGCTTGGATCCTGTTTCTCCTTAAAAGAGAGAGAGAGAGAGAGAGAAAATAAAGGTTGTGTGTCAGTAGAGAGAGAGAGAGAGAGAAAAGAAAGGTTGTGTGTCAGTGTCAGGGTCATGTACTGTAATAATACAGGGATTTATGAAACTGAGGGACAGGCAGGACAAGTTCTGCATGTGGAGAGCAAAGGTCAGTGGACAACAGAGACACTGGCTGTGTGTTTACCAACCAGGGTAAGGTCATGAGGGAAGGGCGTTCCCTGGTCAGGTTCATGTAGACACATCTGAACAACATGAACACAAACACTGGCACGTGCACGTGCGTCGCCGTACACGGACGCCTCCACAAGCCCGTTCCTGCTTCAGGTCTGGCAACCTGTGCGACTCGTTCTAACTGTTATGGAACAGGACTGGGCGTCGCTGAAGGAGAGTCAAGTTGAGGGTTTTCTTAAGGAAGCGTGACAAAAGCATTTACGTTACTGCCTGTGTGAATACCACAGTGACGTCAACGGCCCCTCCCTCCACAGGGAAACACCTGCTGGTGTGGTAAGATACAACATTTGGCTAAATGCAGTGGCACATTATAAACAAATATTGGAAATATTTGTACAAGCAGGATACAAAGAAGAACACTTCAACCTTTTAAAGGTTTTTTAAAACTGAATCACAAGGTCGGTGAAACACGTGACCTCATCAGGACATATCCTTGAATTACAGTAAATACTTGTACAGACAGACACACGGACTGGAAAATCACAAGTCTGCAATTTAGTTTTCAGCCTGCACAATGTGATTATTTTAAGGCCAGTGAGCAGCCTGGACGAAGCTGTCGACGGCACGGGTCCTCAGCTGTCTGGGTGTTTTTGTACTCTGAAGGAAAAGGACAGTTTTTTTCTTTATTTTGGTAAAAAGAAAAAAAAAAGTTTCCCAGCGGTGGCTATACTTCTACATAGTACAAACATTAGGTTTGTTTAGACTGACTCAAATGTTTCTTTTAATGATGGCACAATTTGAGAAAAGGGAGAAGATGAAAACCTGACCTTTAACCAGTTCCTGTACTGATTTTACTCATGCCATAAAATACTAGACAATACTTCAAGTACTGGAAATAGTAACTTCGATCGTAAAGTGTTGTCTGTCATGGGTTTCAATCCAGATAGTGCTAAACCGAGATTTAAAACAAAGTGCCACATTACACTCTGTCTGACAATAACTCTGTCAAGGCCTGGTAAAAGTAAAGTGAAACTAGTCGGTTGGTCTGTGTAACTTGGACACTCTGTCTAAAAATCACAATAAAAATCACAATAAAATCATTTAAAGTAAGTGCTTCTGTCATTTTTATGGACCTTATGAAATTATTTGCTTTTGTGTTTATCTGAGGAGCTGCTGCTGTCTTGTTGTATTTCTTCACTCCCCCTACACATAGCCAGGAAGCGTCAAAGTTAGCATTAGCTCATCGTAGTTCTGGAGAACTGTGACACACAACACTATTAACTAACAACGTTTGAGGGGAGAAAAGAGGAATGTTATTACAGAGGGTGTGATCTGAGGGGTGCAGCCATACAGATAAATGGGTGACTCATCCCTACAGTACTGTTCTGTTAGTCAACATTAGTGAACATATACAGGCTTTAAGAATAAAAATATAAAAAAAAATAGGTGACAACTGTGAAATAATCACAATAAAGAACCACAGTGACGACAGGTTTCCCAATCAGAAAACACAAACAGGAAATGTGCCATTTATGAGAACTAAACATTAGACTTCTGTGTCCACACCCATTTATTGAATTACAGGATGAAACAGTCACGGTGAATGTATTCTAATGTGGTATTCTTACTTCCTTTTTAGAGTGACTTAAGGTTTAACCTTTCATTCTTCTTTATTACAGAGGAAAATGAAAGAAGAGTTCATCAACAGCCTCTGGTTCCATTAATGAGTAACAGTTTGAAGACTTGGTCAGAGAACACATGCCTCAGCCTGAAGAGCTCTTTAAAAAAAGTCTGTGGCCTCCACCTCAAAGATGACCAGATCACCTGAGGTGGCCTAAACCCTCATCAATCAACCAGAGCCCTACAATTACTACAGCTGTAATCATGTGAATAGACTTGTCAGCAGGTCCTGCTAACTGATTTACCTGTTGATCTGTCCGTCTGTTACAGCGATCCTGCAGACGGACAGATGCACAGTCCGGAAGTTTTTCCGGAGTTATGTCGGAAGAGTCAGAAACAACCTAAGCATCAGAGGGAATACTGTGACTCCCATAAGTCAAAGAGCAGGTACGGTACATGTTCAGGGTCACATTAACTTCAATCAGACCAACACAGAAACAGTAACAAGGGCGAGCCGTGCTGCGGGAAAATCTAGGACAGCGATGTTTGCCTTCTGTTTGTGCGTAGGAGGACAGCGATGTTTGCCTTCTGTTTGTAACAGAGCTTATGCAAAACAAAAAAAGGACATATATATCCTTTGAACAAGCGCTAACTTTTAGCAGTCAGACTAACGTGGGTGTGCTCAGGGAAAGGCACATAAAGAAGGAGGGTGCTGTCACAGAGCTTAGCAGAATGGTGCTGCTTTTGGATCAGGTCTTTGATGGCGTCAGCTCACGACAACGGTCAGAGATGAAGGATAAGAACAGGAAACACGTATTTATGGCCTGGCAAAATCTCAGTCTCATTAATACAAATGTAATCCCACAAAGTACTGGGAACTTCAAAGCATGAACACAGAAGTTCAAAGAACATCAGGCACTACGTTACATTTGCTTTTTACTGCAGATGTGTGGAATGGTTTGGTCACAGAGCAAAAAGAGATTTGGTTTAAAACTTTCCAAATATGAACTTGAATTCCCCCTCAGATGTGTGGGTACGCTGATACGGAAAACAAAAAAGAAAAAAGCGAATAAAAAACGATAAAAAAGACGTGGCTATGTCTGACACAGTTTCTGAAAGTGAATATTAAATCCACGCGCCTTGATTCTCTCAACACTCTCCCAGTGGGGCTGTGTTATCCTTTACATGAACTCATCAGTATGAAATGCTGTCCTAGTTACCCCAGATTGGCACCAACTGGGGGCGTGAATGTGCAATGCCGTTCCTTTCAGATTTTCAGCCGGTTGTTTGTGCACAATCCACTCTGTGTGTGTGTGTGTGTGTGCATGGTCAAACGTGCGCGTGCAAACCTTGTCTAGAACGTCAGAGCACGACTAATCTGTGTTAAAATCAAAGAGAAAAGACAGAAAGGAAGCAACGAGCAGAGAGAGACCCAGCTAATGAGGATCACGATGTCAGCCATCAGGGAGACGAGCAACTGAGATGACTGCGCACACACACACACACACGCACAGTCAATGTGGAAAGTGACTGCAATTCCAATCATCTCATTGCTCTTCAAACTGAACTCAGAAAAATAAAATCGTTTTGCTACTGCAGAAGCACGTCATAGATACAAATGAGAGTTAAAAAGCAGCAGTTTACCCCGAACACAACTGAGAGCTCCATCAGGGACTTGGGTTCCCAGACCGCCAACATCTGATGCCAAAGTAAGCAGGTAAGTGGCAAATTCAGAGAGCAGGCGGCACAGTGGTTGTGTGCCACCTGGAATGACTGAAAGAGCTGATAAGACTGTGTGAGTTACAATGGACAACAGTCCATGAGAAACAGGAACCAGCCACACTGCCTGGTCCCAGCATGTGTTCGCAGACAGTAAAGGAAGAATATACAAACAAAGTTTCAAACAACAGTCCATGAGAAACAGGAACCAGTCACACTGCCTGGTCCCAGCAGCTGGAAGTGTCCTACATATCACCTTTACTGAGTTTTTAGTTTTTCATATTTTTCACAACATTTTTCCATACCAATAATGCCATCATTTATATTTTAGTCATAAATAAATAAGGTGCGAACCACATTCATCCAGCAGCTGTTTTGTCTTTATGTTTTAACTGTATAGAAACATATATTTCATCTGATTAAAAACTGCAATTGTTTGACAGCCTGGGAGCATACGTCGTGACGACAATCCTTTAGGAAGTGCAGCAACCTTTCTGAAAATGGGATTTTTACACAAGAATGCGTTTCTGTGTATGGTTCATTCACAAAGGCAGGAAGCTGCTCTTGTGTTTGTAGAAATTTAATGGCGAGCAGAAAACCATCAGCACATTAGGAACCAGCTCGGTCCACTTCCTCTCCAGACGTTTGGAGAATGTGCATGTGTGTACGTGCACAGTTTGAGTGCAGTATCTGCAGTGTGAAGCCGAACACTGTAGGTCAAACAAACGGTGTTCAAAATTACTACTCAAATACAGACTAATGAATCAACAGAATGTCAACACTTCCATCCACTAAGACTGTTTACCCCAGAGTTTCTAGAAATGATTCCTCAAAGGCAAAAGTGTCAAAAAAATAAAGTTCATAGCAGCTGCCGTTCTTTTGTCCTGTGCTGTTTATCTGGACAAACTTTCCCGCTCTGACAAATATCAACACAATTTCTCACCTCACATTCAGAAACCAAACACAAGTGAGTGCTTGAGTCTTGACCCCGAACAGTTGAGAGTCTAACAAAGCATTCCTGAGGCTTTCATATCAATCTGACACCAGCTGAGGCAATTTTTTTCTGCTCAAAGAATTTCAATTATGAAGTCAACAAAGAGACCAGGGGCTGATGGATTTTGGCCAAACATCAGAGTAATAGATTTTCATGATCTTTTTTCTCTCCAACGCAGCCTGTGAAGGGCATTAGCAGAGATACTGTTACAGTGTCTCACTGTTAAAATGGATTTAAAAGTCTAATTTTGAGAAGACAATTACCAAAATGTCCCTTATTTATGACTTCAAATATAATGTTCCGGTTTAAGTCGGCACTTAAATCATGTTGGATGTTCACTCCCCCAGGCTAGGGTTAATCTGCAGCCTCACCAACCTGTCACTACAAGCTTACAGGGTCTCTGTAATTACTGGTAAACAGAGCTGAAATACCATTAAACTCTGTCGCAGTAAATCAAGGTTAAACAAGTACAAAATGGGACCAAAAATATGAAAAACATGTTTTGTACTGAAGAATTTTTGAAACTTCCTGACAACCTCGGAGCTCAAAGCACAACGGCGATGTATTTAGAAATGTACTAATGATTACTGCTTATGCTATTTGACATTCAGAAAACTTAATTACACAAAACATATTGATGATAATCACACCATCATCCATCCTACAGACCTGACAAATCTCGTCTCCTCAGTGTATGACCTCACACGGACAAGTTCATTAAATAAACATATTTTGTGCAACTTACAGAACTTGTATCTAAACTTCCTGTTGCTTGTGGAAATAAACATCACACTAAATCTGCATTCTGGTGAGATGTTTAGTGTAACAGCACTGGGAAACGGTCACATTCCCACAGGAGGATGTTTTTTTAAACCCTACTGTGTCCCCACTAGGCATAACACTGACCCAGATGAGACCAAACAGGAAGTGGGCATTGTCATTTGTCAGATGGCTAGTCACTGTCAAGACAGCATCTGAACACCAGGTGAAAACAACATTAGGATGCTTGTACTATTTGCACAACAACAACAAAAAAACTGAACACCAGGTGAAAACAACATTAGGTTGCTTGGACTATTTGCACAACAACAACAACAAAAAACCCTCTCTTCTGCCATAGTTGTGAAAATGAAAGCCTTTTAAAGAACAGAAAGCTTAAAAAATAGACTTCTCCTTTCTGTGAGTGGCTACAGTTTTCACTGCAAATGAAATACAGAGTCAGGGAACACAGCAAACAAAAACAAAAACATGAGGTCTTTCAACCGTGATACCAGAGTTGATCTCACAACGTTCTTACCCGGACTAGATTAATGAGAATTTGAAGTCGAGGAAGTTTCAAGACAAGTGAACCAAAGGCCCTGATCACATCTGGACAGTTAGAGACAGCATCCAGAATGTGAAACACATTTGGTTGTTTCCACAGAACAAGAACTGACCTATGAATTTTACAGCCATTAGAGAAAACACAATGACCGGAGAGGGAGTAGGTCCTGTGGTCAGGCTGATTACCTCACTGCCATCCTGTAGCCTTTACCAAACGACAGCTCCTTCCCTAAAGGCCATGTCCCACTTACTAAATGTCCACTCAGTTAACACGTCTCTCAGACTTTGGGACTTTTCAATAGCTGTTAGCTCACAGAGACACAGCTGCATGTCGCTGGCGTGCAGCCACTGTTGTTGGACGCACTTAACGTGCTACAATTGTCATTAGCCAGTGGTTCTGACTGGGAGTCCGTTTTCTTAGTCTTGGTCTGACTCTCTCTCTCTCTCTCTCTCTCTCACTCTCTGTCTCATACTCCAGATGAATTTTACAATGCATTTCAATTCCGTACTTCACTACGCCAGATACTCCTCCACAGACTGAGACAGTTTAACAGTGTCTGGTCTGATGGAAAAATTAAGCCACACAATCGTTATTACTGCTCAAGAAGAATGATCTGCACAGAGAATGCCTGCTGTGGACTTGAATCTCCCCCAAAACCTATTTTAAAATAGAAGTGAACCAAAATTCAGAGGGCAAAGTTGACTCCACACAGCGTGGGCCGATCCTGCGCCTTAGAGAGCTCTCAATAAGGTGTTGTCTGACCCATATTCCTCCCTTCATGTTTTTTTTCCCACTCCTCTTCTATATTTCGTTGCCAAAATTTGCAGAGTGGCAGGACGGGACAGCTGCAGGCTCTCACATATTCCCCCCAGTCCTCTTCTTCATCCCCCCTCATCTCCCTCCCTTCTTCCTCTGTTCACATCCTTATCCTCCTCCTGTGCTGGGCTTCAGGCTCCGGGCCCAGTCAGCTCTTTTTCTTAGATTTTTTTTTTCCTTTTTTACGTGGGCTCCAAACTCAGTCCTGATTGCTTCCTCTTCCCCTGCTTTATCTGCTCAGGATGCGACTTTCCAGTACTACAGACACCCAGTGATAAACCTAGACATTACAGTAAAATCTACGTGATGACACAGGTGTGTTAATTATCCTGAGATGAACAGCAGGGGCCGCCCTTAGAATCATCTTAGACTTTTGAGTCCGTGGCCTCAAAAGCTGAGAGAACAGGACATGTGTCTGTGACAGCACCATAAATCTGTCTACACGATATCTGTCAATGAAACCAAAAGCTTATGGTTGTCTGTGAACAAAACAGTGGAACCAGGAAGAACAGAGATACCGCATATGTCAGCAAAGATGTTAAAAAAAGAACAGTTGAGGTCATTATTGCAGTGTGAACCAGGCAGAAATGGAGAAGTGATTCATTAATATGTCATGCCATAATATTAAACTTGTGACACTTTCTTCATTTAACCAACTTTCCACTTCTTAAATATATCATGAATAAGTCACACGGACATAGCATAATGGTCTCCACTTCCTTGTTTTTGTGTCCAAGGCCCAGTGGGAAGTATGTGCGACATGAAGCCTGGCCTTCTGGAGCAGCACCAGCAGCATTCCTTCATACATCTGCTTGCATCTTAGCAACCAATGGGGTGCCCCACTACCCTACATCCTTGTGAAAAGGGCCCTCGAACTATCTCATGAATGTTAGAACACCACTGCATTCACATCAAGAATGAGGAACGAAGCCTTTAGAAGAGGATTTGTGTTTCTGGACTTCTCCTGCACTTCACTCTGGACATGTGAACTTGTTACCATAAACTGGATGGAGCAAGTTTGGAAGGTTATGTGTTGTGCAACTCAGGAACGTGGAACGTCAATGGTTCAGTATTACATGGAACCTCTGAGTCGGGACCACTGTAGTACATACTGTGACCACCGGGAGTGTGTGTGGATTTACCATGTCAAGCGTTTGAGAGACTCTGCGTTTGCGTAGTTCTTCCATGCGATCACTGACGTCACTGAAGCAAGTGTTGTAGTACTCAGAGTACTCCTGGGCAAGGTCATCTATGTTGCCCAGAGAACCATCCTAGAAAAAAAAAGAGGAACAAAATCAATGTTTTCATACGATGAACAAGAACAGTCTTTATTTAAAACCGGAAGCTCAGTTACACTTCACGTGGCACAGGATAAATTTGTGGCATTTAAAAAAGAAACCCACACTAAAAATATATAGTTTACTTAAGGGGCATTTTGGTTTGGTTCAGCAATTGTCTTTAGTGAGCCAAGGTTTTGTCTTAGGATCATATCTGGGTTGCCCTTTAACTCCTTGGACATTTAAAGAACACTGAACAAAGCACTTGGTTCCAGTTAGCCTGATGTTTAGATCCATCAGGTTCCTGTCTTTGTCTCTGGGAACTCTTTGGAATTGAAGGAGGAAGCCGTACTGCAAACAGTTGGGAGAACGGCTCAGAGAACACTCCTTCGACACAGTTCTTAAGACATAGACATAACCTCATAGAGTAATTGTATGCATGAATGCATTGTTTTCAATCTAATTACAGCCATTTTCCAGCAGACGTACATAACAATTTATAGAATTGCAAATGAGATGAGAAGAAGACGGAGTCCCATCTCCTTTCCTTGCCTTAAAATGTAGGTCTTTCTGTGAAGTGAGTCAGTGAAGTCCAACTGGTGAATATTCATTAGTGTTGACCTAATCTGTGCCAGGCAGACAGCTAGCATTGAGTCACTGTGCCGAGTCCGAACAGTCTCTCTCAGTCTCTGTCTTCTCAACCAAACCCCCTATCTGTGTGCCAGGCCACAAGTGAATGGCACACTGTGTGTGTGCGTGTGTGTGTGTGTGTGAGTGAGTGCCCCACACACACGTAAACACACACACACATACTAGGACATAGGGCCGTCTTCAGAGATGTCTTTCTAGTCAGTGAGAATGTGCATTAGCATGCAGGCACATGCATGCAAGAGATTTGAAAAACATCAGACCAAAACAAACTCCAACCGAGTTCTCTCCACGCCTGGTTGGAGTTGTGAAATATTAATTACTGATCAACTGATGAGAAATACATCACTAACGAATGCACAGCTCACAGTTCAGCTCTTCTTCCCTGAGACTGGCTGTGATTTATCCTCCCACTGATTACTTGAAAACCTGCTCTGACCAAACATATGGTTTGAGATGACCGTGATTCCCAGTGGGAACACTCCAAAGCAGACTCTCCATTTCCCCCAACATTCCACACGCAGGCTCTCATTACAGAGACTAAAAGATGTTTTAATCACCATAAACACAATCACGCTGATTTGTGTAACACATGCAGAAACTGGACAGCTCCTGGCCTGAGATAAGACCAGATGTCACTGCATCTTTTTGTGTTTGTGTCCACAATCATGTTCTAAAAAAAAATTTAACAAAAAGAAAACGTCTATCTTGTGTAAAAGTCTATCTATTTCTAACGTAGACTTGTATGAACAGGTGAAGGTGGTCGGGTTTGGTTTCCTTGACTTCGGGTGTCGACATTTGTACAAACATGTGCACGTGTTTGTGTTTGTGTGTGCGTCTCTGTTCTGTGTGTGTGTGCGCGGCAGATAACTGAGATTCCTCCAAGTCTCCAGTGGCATGAGCTCATGGAGGAGAACCAACACAGCTGTCCCTCCAACACAGCCCCCCCACCTCCTTGCAAAGTGATCCTGAACACATGGCCACGGGAAGACCGTCCACAAACACTAAAACTAAAAACTAAAAGATTCCTTAAAGTGAATTTAGACAATAAATAATGAAAAGATACAAAATGGTCAAGTCTATTACTAGTCACCTAGGTTTAGTTAACATGGTTAAAGGAACGGGGCATCAGACAAACGTTGTGCTTTGAGATGTAGCGTGGACAAAGGATGATTTGTGGGACACTGACTTCATCAGCTGTGAGAGAAAAATAAAACATCTGGTGTCTGGAAAAAAAATAAAAGAAATACTCTGGAGGGACTTTTAAATGACAGACTTAAATCCACTTGTAATACAAGCTATAAACATATGACGGATGTGTTTGTTGGTATCTGAAGTCAACAAGAAACCTTTAAATAAATTAGTACTCTATAAATATTCAAGTGAACCCTCGTTACAAAGAATTAAGCTGAAGTATAGCCCTGTAGTTTTGTGCACTGATTTGGAAACTAATACTGGTGTAGCTGACGTAAGCCACTCCACCCTGTGTGAGCGAGGCCTACTCCCTTTTTTAACTGAACAATGGGAACAATGGTAATTTGAAAACTAAACAGCTAAGCAGGATTTTTTTCACGTTTGTCTTGTATTTTCAGGAAAGGGCGCACGCGTCACTTGTAGGCCAAAATAGTGACAGGTTCCCGACTACTCCCAAAAAAAGCAGCTGAAATGTGTTGGACCTCCATGGAGAACATGTTGTCACTTCTGTTCCAGGAGTTTGAAAAGTCAAAACAGAATGAAATCCAGTGACGAATGCAGTGAAAGACACTTGATAAGAGGAGTGGGTTTGTGTTTAGCAAGTTACCACAGTGAGTTGGAGGCTGTTTCCAACATCAAAACAAAATAAACAAAAAGAAATGGAACTGCGCCACGGTGCATAACTATTACAATATTGCTGATTGCACAGATAAATAATTTAACCAAGATTGCCTCAGAGCAGTGGAAATAATTAGAAGTCATTCCAGAATCAAAACATAAAAAATACAGCTGTTGTTCCATGTCTTATCAACATGGTTTAACCATGGAGGCCCAGGAACCAGGTTCATATAATCAATTAACATCCTGACTTCCACAGAGGCTCACCTCCACTCAGTCATCAGCCATAATACGTTTGGTGAAGTCCATCTTACAGGCTCACATTCCAAACAGCGCTTTTAATCACACCAGGGTTCAGTTACAGTCAGGTCTCTAACATTGTACATGTCACTATTGTTATGGGGGGGTGGCCCTTTCACCCACTCTCTTAGGGGCAGAACAATAATAGAACCTACAATAGAGCCATACATACAACTGATGTAACATAAGGACACAAGCAGGGTGATCTCTTTCACCTGCTACTAAGGACATAAGTCACTAAATGGCTGGTGTTAAAATGTAGGTTTTATAAAGGAGTAAACAGATTAGCATAGCGCTGTTAGCGAAACAGAACAAACAGCTAAACAAGTCTGTTTGAACACAACTTAACTAAACCAGGACAGGACTTGGTATTTTTCCACTTCCACCTCAATGGTCATTGATTCATCCATCTCAGATAACAGGTCTCGCCACCTGCTGGGGAAGCATGGCACTGTGCTACCAGATGGGACATTTGAGGACACGCGCACCTATCAGTCTCACTGCTTGGTCTGGAGGTTTTTGTGGAAACAAAGAATCTGACTAATAGGTGTGTTGTTGGGCGTGAGAGTCAAACGATGACTGCTGAGGAAGGTGAAGTCAGGGGCTACGGCCCAACCCTTTCAGGGGGCTTCCTGAGGAAATCTGTGTTCTTGGATCCCAGCAGAGGAAACCTGCTTCTGTCTCTGTCCATCTCTGGGTGACCTCAACGATGACACCACTCAGGGACTGGAAGGAAATGAGAACTGATGGTTCTGACTTGGCAGCCACAGTGAAAGTAATGGCTTTATGGACTGTGTACAGTCTTCTGGACAAAACTGGTAAAACCCTGTGCTGCTCTGAATCAACACTGTGTAGGAGGAAGTACAACTGGACGACCTGGCTGGGTGTTTTCTTAGACTGAATCAATACTCATGTCTCCAGAACAGATCTAATACTGGGGTTGGAAATGAAGTACTGTCTAGAACCTAATCCATGTTGTCTGAACAGAAACATACTGACTGTGACACAACTCAGCAGCAGTGAGGAGGGTTGTCCTAAAGTAAATACAGGATCTACTGCAACCTCAGCTAAAGGATAAATGAAGCAAATTGAAGTTTCTTCACATTTATACTAGTTTCTATACTGTAGTTTAAAATGAGGAAATCTTTTTGTCACCTTTCAAGAAGTGAAAGAACATTTTACTTGATTTCTAAAATCTCGCATGGAAACAACATAGAGAAGAGCTTAGAAGGAAGAAGACTTCAATTAAATTCTTGTCATAAAGTTTTAATTTGCCCATGTATCGGTAAAACCCAACGACCCATATTATACTTGCTGAAACAAGTTCAGTGGAGGAGACTGTTGGAGGTTATATGAGGACCTTAGGTTTTGTTGACGTGGCTCAAACACAGCTTTAAATGTCCAGTAAAGGTTAGCGTTGCTGGGGTTTATCGTATAATATTCAGCAGAGATTTTTCAAATCTGAGAAATAAATCCTGCAGCCTCAGGTGCTGTTACAGAGCTGCCCGTGACTCCTAATGAGCTGAAGGGCGATTTACTGGCTTTGAACCACAAATATACGTCTGGCCTACTTAGGTTTTCTTATTAAACGAGGCTACGCTGCATGGTTGACCTCATATAGGAGCTAAAGTCCTGCTGATGAAAAGTTATAATTGTCTGAATGACCTATGTGACCCCAGCTTTGACTCCATGTTAAAGAGCTGCTCCTGGGTTGTTCCTGTCTCCTTGTCCATCATATCCTTATCATCATCATCAATGTCCATCTGTGTACAAGTATGTAGGGCCTGTTCTCACACGTGCGAGGGACCGGGTGAAAAACATTTGCAGCAGTGAGCTGAGCTGCGTCAGAGGGCCAAGTAGGGGGGGCAAAATGAAGGCATTCCCATCTTTAAAGGAATATTCTCATGTGGGTCAGAGAACAAAAGGCGGTGAAAGTTACACCACTGTTTAAATATAGCAGATCGACTACGCTTTCATGGAGATACCCAGTCCATTGTGCTTTAAAAGCCATTTTACAGGGTGTTTAAGAATAGAGAGCTTTGCACTCTCTGTCCTTCACTTCACACCTTTTTAACACTCAGTCAAAAACAGATGTATAAATCGCAGAGTTTACCATGAGTTTATGGTCAGAATGTAAAAGTAGATCACAAGGTAACTGGAACAGACGACCTGTGCTGAACACTGTGGATGTGAGGTGTACTAACACAGCCCAATACTGTAATTACATACAATTATACAAGTGTGAAAGTGAGTACAGAGCAGGACATACCTGTCTGGAAAAAAATATATACAAGTCTGTTTCTTTACCCCGTGGAGGAGCTCAGGATGTGCAGACATTTGCCTACAGTGCAATAAATCCAGGTGAATTACCAGGCTGGGAGCCTCTGACTCCCCCCTGTGTCAGAGGGCAGCCCTCCCACCCCCTCAAAACCCTTGCTGCCTCACACACACACAGACTAACATTTACAAACCATTCACATCTTCAGTGGCAGACTAAACTAAATTAACACCTCTGTCTTTTTAGTGCAGTGGAAGTGACTGCAGCACATTTGGTCAGCAGATCAATCAGATCCTGTGGCCTGTAAAATTCAGGACGGCTCTGGCTGCGGAACAAAAGACCCAGTGTTGCTGATGTGTGTGCAACATACAGTACAGAACAGTCCAATAAAAACCCAACAGTCAAGACAAGATACTTAGACTAAAACTAAACTCTATACTTCTAGGTACAAACGGCAGAAAGTACTTCCACAGACGCAGTAAATGCAAACATTCAAACCCAGGTAGCTGTTGGATCATCACACAGAGACCAGACCAGACTAGAAGAGTTCCCAAAGGAACTGAAGAGTGAACTGAAAAACGTGCCCAGCAGCGTCAGGTAAAGGAAAGACACGCACAGAAGAAACGCAGCAACGTTGGACTCAGTGAACTACATACCATGGTGCCATTGGTGTCCTCAGTGATTTCATGTCAGGCCAACGCCGGCTTTAAGAGCAGGGTCGAACACAAGTGTTATTTTAAGGCGTGATTCCCATTCTCTCCCCCTCCCCAGGACACAAACACTCAATCAGCAAATCAGTGTCAACTTTGAGAATGAGGCTGAAAACTCTCAGTCAGTTGTGACTCTGTTATGTCAGAGTCTACACGGACACACGGGGCTCATCAAACCTACCAGCATCCCCATGACATCCGTCCACAGCTGGGAAAAACTGTCGGTGGCAGCAGTGCCTTCTGCCCGTGGCTCATCCGGAGCTGCACCGGCCCCCTGATCTCCCTCCATTGTGCGTGGAGGAGTAATTTATGTTCAGTGTCTCTGATCGGGTGAAAAGGTTTGAATCCAAGTCCCCGGATCACCAGCCCCGACTGTGAAGTGTCGGTGCCTCAGACAAAGTTGTCCTTGACGCACCGGTGAGAGGATCCAACTTTCCTTGGCACCATTCGGACTTCAGTGCGTAAATTCCGTCTCGACATGTTTACGAATGTCCCGCGATAAATTCGGCTGATTAAAGCGCGGAAAATAGAAAGAAAAACGGAGCGTGGGGCTGGGAAAAGCCGCAACAGGTCATTCGTTAAAGTCTTTCAGGAACGGTCCGCGCTGCACGCAGTCGTACCCGGCCAAAAAACAAGACGCGCACCCTGGGAAAAAGTGGTTAAAGTGCGCGTAAAAGTTCCTGAAAAGATTTACTGGTCTCTAAACGAACTATAACAAACTGCTAACTCAAACGTCGAGTGCATAAAAGTTATTTCCCATTAAGTATTTCGACAAAGAGAGAGAGAGAGGACGCCCGGAGCACTGAGTTAATCCTGCAAACACTGCGCCTCCCCCTCCTTTCACCTCTCTGTCTTTCTCCCTCACACTCCTCCCAACACAACACTGCTGCTAAAAAATAAAAAAATAAAAAATCCTGGTTCAGAAGTGGAATGACCAGATTCCAGATCTCCTTGCGCATCAGTTAGATAAGACGACGTTTTCTTTTCTTTTTATTTATTTTTGTCCTTTTTTAATCAGACTCTTAGGGCAGCCCAAACCCTGGTTCTCGGGTCACCTGTGGTACAAAAAATG